>NC_090443.1:554837306-555515510 GCF_031143425.1 Pleurodeles waltl | reverse complement strand
ACACGTCCGGCCACACCTCGCAAAATGAACCCCAGCAAACCCGGTGAGAGAGTCTGCGGGAGTTGTGGTTATGAACATCGACAGAATGCGGGGTGTCCGGCCAAAGGTCAGTCGTGCAATCGCTGTGGGAAAGCTAATCATTTTGCGAAGGTGTGCAGATCCAGGAGGAACAAGCCAGGAGAGCCGAAAGGAAGGGACACGAATGTCCGGGCTGTATCGAAAAGTGTGGAGGATGCAAGGGATCAAGCGATGGCGAGTGGTCCAGTTTGTGAAGAGGACGATGAAGAAGAAATTTTTGTAATATCCTTTACGGGAGGAAAGCCGGGGAAAAGGAGACCCCCACCCATGAGTGAGGTGCACATCAATGGCACGCTGGTGTCTGTACTCATTGATACGGGAGCGTCTGTCAATGTCATGGATGAAACCCTCTTCAAAAAGCTGGTACCTGCCCCGCCACTTATCATGACAGCAACTAAAATATACAATTATGGGGGTAAAGATCCACTCCCCCTTAAAGGAACGGTAGAAGTGGCTGTGAGTAGTGGAAACAGATCGACAGAGGCGAAGTTTTATGTGGAGATCGTGGCACGTTGCTAGGATGTCACACGGCCGAAGATTTGGAGTTGGTGTTCTTTGCGCGTCAAATATTTGATAATCAAGTGGAACGCCTTCTCCAGGAGTTTCCGCAGCTGTTTGAAGGACTGGGTCGTTTGAAAGGAAGGTGCATCAAATTGCATATAGATCCCAATGTAGTCCCTGTGGCTTTGCGACATCGTCGAGTACCGTTTCATCTTCGCCCGATTGTTGAGAAAGAGCTGCTGTCTTTGGAGGAACAAGGAGTCATTGAAAAAGTGGATGGGCCGACACCATGGGTGTCACCGTTAGTGATAGCGCCGAAACCCAAACAGCCGGGGGCGATCCGTCTGTGTGTAGACATGCGCTTGCCTAATAAGGCTATCAAGAGAGAGAGACATATAACCCCTACTATGGACGATATTATTGCCGATTTGAACGGAGCCCAATGGTTTTCCAAATTAGATCTTAATGCCGGTTACCATCAGCTAGAACTAGAGCCGGAAAGTCGGAACATTACTACTTTCTCGACGCACGTAGGGCTGCGACGGTACAAACGATTAAGTTTTGGAGTGTCGTCAGCTGCCGAAGTGTTTCAGAATGCAATTCGAGAAACACTGTCCGGATTACCAGGAGTCATTAACTTGAGTGATGACATTCTGATATACTCTAAAACTAGAGAAGAGCACCATCGTCATCTGAGGGCGACCTTGAAAAGATTGGCTGGACCAGGGCTAACACTGCATAAGAAGAAGTGTGCTTTCTTTCAAAACTCTGTAGAGTTTTTTGGGTACGTGTTTTCTAAAGAAGGTTTGCAAGTGGATCCCAGGAAGGCTGAAGCCATCCGTCAAGCCCCTGTTCCGCTGAACCCAACAGAAGTTCGTAGCTTTCTGGGAATGGCTACTTATTGTGGAAGATTCATTCCCCAACTTGCCACCATGTCTGAACCGCTTAGACAGCTCACGAAAGGGCAGCACCGGTGGGAATGGACTTCCAATGCTCAGCAGGCCTTTATAGAGATTAAAAGTGCCTTACTAGATAAAGCAACGATGGCATATTTTGACCCAAGTAGGAAAACGGAAGTGGTAGTTGACGCGAGCCCCGTTGGGCTTGGAGCCGTGCTCTTACAGGAACAGCGACATCAGGAGTGGATCCCTGTTGCATACGCCAGCCGGGCGTTGTCGGCGGTGGAAACCCGATATGCTCAGATCGAGAGGGAGGCGTTGGCAATTCGATGGGCATGCCGCCATTTTCATCTGTATTTGTATGGACATGAGTTTACAGTAGTAACTGATCACAAGCCTCTGGTCCCGTTGTTTATGGGAAGTCCGCGTCTTGCACCTCCGAGAATAGAGCGGTGGACTGTTTTGCTTCAGCCGTATAGATTCACAGTGGTGTATCGGCCTGGTGCTAATAATCCGGCGGATTATCTGTCTCGACATCCGTCTCCTGATATTGTTGATGGTCACCAGAAACAAGAAGAAGAGAATACGGAAGTTTTTGTGAGCATGGTGGTACAGTCGGCATGTCCAAATGCTCTCCTCGTGACTGACATTGTGAGTGCCACACGGGACGATGTGCTGTTGAATAGCGTCAAAGAGACCTTAGGTCGCAAACAATGGAAGTATTTTCTAGAGAAGACCCAGGTGTCGTGCCCTGTGCAAAAGGTGGCCATGCAGAGCATCTGGAGGGTGCGAGATGAGCTGTCTACGGATGGTGATGGGTTAGTTCTAAGAGGACGACGAATTGTGCTTCCACAGTGTCTCTGGTCAAGGGTCATCGATTTGGCTCATCAAGGACATCAAGGGGCTGCCAAAACAAAAGCGAGGTTACGAGCTAAGGTCTGGTTTCCAGGAATGGATACGCAGGTGGATGAGATGGTAGGGAAATGCCATTCGTGTGTCATCACGTCTATAGAACCTCCGACTTGCCCAGTAATAACTGAACCGGCCACTCTAAAACCGTGGGCTAAAGTAAGCATGGACTTTGGGAGTTTCCCAGACGGAAGACTGACGGTAGTGTTAATCGACTCTTATACCAAATTCCCAGTGGTGGAGGTGGAGGTGGTGGCGTCGACGTCGTTTGAAAATATAAGACCCATTCTACAAAAGACTTTTGCTTTGTTTGGTCTGCCGGATGAAATCCGAACGGATAATGGTCCTCCTTTTCATGGACAAGAGTTTAAGTCATATCTCGATGGACTGGCGATTCGTCATCGTAAGATAATGCCTTATTGGCCTCAAGCCAATGGAGACGTAGAAAGGTTCATGCGAACTCTGAATAGGGCTCTTAGGATTGGAGTGGAGAAAAATGAGAACAGTGAACAATGTCTTTATCAATTTTTAAGTGCTTACCGTCAAACCCCTCATAGCACGACTGGTTGTGCTCCCTCATCGTTGATGTTCAAGGTGTCTCCGCGCGATTACATTCCCGCCTACCCTAAATGGAAACCTCCAGCATTGGATATAAAAGCTACTCAAAACAAGCGAATAGCCACCAACCTAAGGGCGAGTAGCCAACGTCGATCAAAGTTTAGGGGTTTCCAAGAAGGAGATCGAGTGGTTGTGCGATGTCGCCGCGGAGGATGGAAGTTCCGAACGCCTTTTGAGCCGGAGGTGTGGGAGGTGATCGGCATAAAAGGATCCATGATAACAGCAGCGCGAGGGAGACAAAGAGTCACGAGAAATGTGTCACATTTTAAAAGGGCTGGTCTACGAGAGCTCACCAGCGAAAGTGAAGAGATGGAGGACACCTTTGAGGAGTCACCTACTTTGAGTGAAGAGAGGAAAAATGGCCTCGAGCCTGCTGGGATCGACCCGGTGGGACCTGGTTCGGTTCCGGAACATGGAAGTGTTAACACCAGAAAGGGAAGATATAACTTACGCCCTAATCCGGCGCCGAGTAGTCATCTAAAAGATTTCGTTTGGTGAACAGTTTGCTACAGCATAAATACCCTGCATGATGAACAGAATGAGTGTGGCATTTAAAAGTGTGTAGCGTTATTACGTTTATTTGTTTATTTAAATTCCGGTGATTAAGCTCTCCCCATGTGGAGTAAAACATGGGGGAGATGTAAAGAGGGACTGAGAGCTGTACGGGCTCTCTGTATCACGTTAACGTGCTCAACGTGTCCGGGAGGGGCACGGAGCACGAGGGTACAAATAAAGGACGGAACTGCGGTGACGCAGTCCCGAGTGTGGCTGCAACACAAAAGGGTCTGTGCGTGGTCTTTGAATGCAGCGCTGCGCCACGTGTCTACACTGCGAAGTGGATCTTTATTTTTAGCCGATTGGCGTTTCCGTTTCTCTAACCTACGGATAATTCTGCCACCTAGTGGATGGTTCCAGAATAGTTTAAATGTTTCTAAATGTAGTCAAGAAAATTCTGTTTGGTTTCTCTTGGGACACAGTGGTTGAAATGGAAAAATGAAAGTGCAGGTACTCTGTACCAGCTTGTTTATGAGAAGTGGCGGTACTCTCTAATTAAAAGTATTAAGTTTTCCCTGACAAGTGCAGGTAATCTCCGTCTCGAGATAAAAAAATAAAAATAAAAAAAAGTGCCGGTACTCAGTACCAGTCCATTTAAAGCACTTGTGGGACAGATCTCATACAGTTTTTTGAGGACTAGGGAAGCATAGATGCTCTGATACTAAGCTTTTTTCTAATCACTCTGATCAGTAGGACATAAACGATGGTGACCTAAAGTCTCTTTGGTGAGAGCATAGGGCCCAGTGGAGAGCAGGACGCAGTCCAGACTCTCCACAGGAGCATTCGGGCTGGATGTAGACGCTTGGGTTAGGATAGGCTGGGGGGTGTTTCAAGGGAGGGTCTAGAGGGACTGATATATGAGGGGGCTGGAATAGGGATCGGCCTCTTCTGCGCAAGCTTGTCACGCTGCGCTTGGCCACTCACCCGCCCTACATGGAGAAAAGGGGAGGTGCGCTGGGGTAGGGGAGAGTGGGTATGGATGGGGGCTCAGGGGGTGGGGATTCGTTGCCAGTTTTAGGGCAGGTAGCTCGGTGCGGGCAGTAGATGGGGGAGGGTGGAGACTCAGATGTGGGCATGTCCACCCTTCTGGAGGTGGGGGGGGGGGGAGAAGCAAGTGAAGGATGACAGATTGGGGGATGCCCTATTCAAACAGGGGAGGAAAGGAGAAGGGGGATGTGTGGGAGAAGGGAAGGGAAGTGGAGGCTGGATGGTCAAAAATAGAGAGCATGCATTTGCAGCAAAAAAGACGAGGTAATATGTTGAGGTTAAGCATATCGCTGTGTCTTTTTAGCATTAAAAAAATCTACAAAATATCCAGCTTTCAATTTTTCTTTATTTGTATGTGAACTAAATAAAACATTTAATCATTTGTGTTTGATGTTTACTTGTTTCTGTATTTTTACTTATTGTTTTGAAGTTCAAACCTAGAAATTGCTTAGGCCAGTGGTTCCCAAACTGTGCGCCGCGGCTCCCTGGTGCGCCGTCAAAACTAGCCAGGGGCGCCGCACACAGTCTGGAAACCACTCGGAGGTGCTTTAAATCGGTAGCTTTTCATCGTGGTATTGGAAATAAAAACCCCTGCATTAATTATTGTGACCAGCGGAGGGCGCCAAAGTACCATTAATAATATCCCTATGACAAAAGAACAAAAATAGTTTCCAATAAATGGTTTTCAGGAGAGAATAAAGAAGACAAACTGTAAATAGTGTAGGTACAGGTACAGGCTGGGATTACGTTCCCCCACCCGCCCAAAAAAAGTAACATAATGGGGAGCCGTGGCCAACACGGCCAATAGGTCAAAGGAGCCGGGGATCGAAAAAGTTTGGGAACCACTGGCTTAGGCCGATGTCCCAAAATTACACTAATGACTCAGTGAAGGTTCCCAGACTCCATTAATGACTCAGTGAGTGGTTCCCAGATTCTGGTAATGATTCAGCAGGTTTCCACAAAAATCAACAAGTTAAGAACCATTGTTCTAAGTTATATGGAGATTGGCTCCTCCTCCTCCCCCCCCCCCCCCCCCCCCCCCCCCCTTTTCTGTGTTGGTCTTCCTTCGAGGATCTTTTGGCAGTGAAAAGTCATTTAATGACAGAAGATGCTTTGAGATATATGAAGAATGGATTGCCCACTTATGCACTGGTTGGTAGTAAAGGCATTCGGATGTTGCACTGCTGTGTGCTAGAGACAGCCAATTGCTTGAGGCTGTAGAAAGTATCTAATGAGCAAATGGCAAGGATCTTGCATTCTGAGGACAACTGGTCATACCTCAGATTGATAGACGATGGATACCTCCTTTGCTGTGAAATCCTGGTTGGATCAAGCTTTCTGTGTGTGACATCTAGTGTTGGGCTCAGAGTGTTACAAGCTGTTTTTCTTCGAAGAAGTCTTTTCAGAGTCACAAGATCGAATGACTCCTCCTCTCGTTTACAGTGCGCATGGGCATCGACTCCATTGTTGGATTGTTTTCTTTCCGCTGTCGGGTTCGGACGTGTTACCGCTCGCTCTGAGATTTCAAATCAGAAAACCTTAGAAAAACTTTTTAATCGTCGGTATGTTTTTCGATCGTGTTTTCCACCTAACATCGAACCAATAGTACCTAGTATCTAGATTTCACCCTTCTGGGTGCATGCGCCCAACTCTGGCCTGTTTGGGCCTACCGCGTGGAAGCCTGATGGATCGGACTCCATTTCGATTCTGCCCTCGGTGCCACGTGAAGTTCCCATATACAGACCAGCATCTGGTTTGTAATTTGTGCCTTTCTCCGGACCACCCAGAAGAAGATTGTGAAGCCTGTCGATCGTTTTGATCCAAGAAGACCTTGAGAGATCGCAGAACCCGAAGATTAGAAATGGCGTCAAAGTACAGAACATCTTGACTTTATGGAAGAAGAACAGGCACAGACAGCAGTCTCCATTCGAGATACCGAGTCTGAGCAGGAATCAGAAGAAGATAGGCATATCACGGCTGGCCAGCACGTGAGTTCGTCTGCCCCTCACCCATATATAAAAAACTACGAAGGCCTTGGGTACACCACTGCCGGTAGGCCGTGGTTCGGCCCTAAAAAAGACTGTCGTCGACCGACCTTCGGGTTTGGCGCCGAAAAAGGCCACTCCTCCGTCCACTTTGTAGTCTAGCAAGTCGGTTAAAAGTTCCACTTCGGACTCCAGTAAGCATCCTCACTCCTCGAAGTCGAGACAGCCGACTTCATTTTCGGGACCGAAAAAGATTCAAACTTCAGAACGAGAAAAATCCTCATACACAGAAGAACAAGGACTTTTGAGCAGACTTAAACAAATCTCGAAGCCGATGC
The DNA here is from genome assembly GCF_031143425.1 of Pleurodeles waltl. Lineage (NCBI taxonomy): Eukaryota > Metazoa > Chordata > Amphibia > Caudata > Salamandridae > Pleurodeles > Pleurodeles waltl. The sequence goes on along the minus strand of NC_090443.1, from coordinate 555,508,640 downwards.
AAGAATATTACAAGCCTTCTGATGAGGACACTGAGATTCAGCCAGTATTGGAGGTTATGGATAAAAGACAATCTAGAATCCATATACTTAAAGAGACTGGCAGAATTACTACTGCACCTCCTTTAAAAACTAAAAGAAAGCTGGCTTTTCAAGAGGAATTAGACTTTGCTCAACCACCAGCAAAAGTTCAAAGACAAAAGGAGAAACCAGCACCTGTCCCTACTTCTCCTCCTCATTCTCCACATCTTTCTTTTTCACCTCCACACAATAGTCCACCACCATCGCCTTCTCCACCACACTCACAATACTCTCAGGGAGATACAGTGGATCCTTGGGATCTATATGACTCAGATCCTATTCAGGATAATGACCCTGGCCTATACCCCTCCAAGCCTTCTCCACCAGAGGACACTACTCCCTAAACTCAAGTCGTTTCTAGGGCAGCTGCTTATCATGGGATACTTATGCACACTGAGCCCCTAGAGGAGGACTTCTTGTTCAACACTCTGACTTCCATTCACTCTAGATGCCAGTGCCGCCCCATGTTACCTGGAATGGTCAAACATGCCGACCAAATCTTTAGTGAGCCCGTCAAAGCCAGAGTAATTACTTCCAGAATTGACAAAAAATACAAACCTGCTCCTACAGACCCAGACTACATCACACATCAAGTTCCTCCAGACTCAGTAGTGGTGAGTGCGGCTAGGAAAGGAGCTAACAGACAATCATCAGGAGAAGCTCCTCCACCTGATAAGGAGAGTAGAAAGTTTGATGCTGCTGGCAAGAGAGTAGCCACGCAAGCGGCTAACCAGTGGCGGATTGAAAATTCGCAAGCACTTCTTGCCAGATATGATAGAGCCCACTGGGATGAGATGCAAGAATTCATACAGCACCTCCCAAAAGAGAGCACAATAGGTTGTAGAAGAGGGACCGGCCATAAGTAACAACCAGATAAGGTCTGCCCTTGATGCTGCTGATACAGCCGCAAGGAGTGTAAATACTACCATTACGATAAGAAGGCATGCATGGTTACACTCTTCTGGTTTTAAACCAGAAATTCAACAGGCAGTACCTAACATGCCTTTTGATTAAAAAAAAATATATATATATATATATATATATATATATATATATATTTGGGCCTGAAGTGGATACCACCATAGAAAAACTGAGAAATGATTCAGATACTGCAAAGGCAATGGGAGCATTATACACAACACCATACAGAGGCTCCTTTTGCAGGTCACAGTTTAGAGGAGGATTTAAACCATAACCCTCTGAAGCTTCTACCTCCCAGACAAAACAGGGACAACAGACACAATATCAAAGTGGGGGTTTAGAGGGCCCTACAGAGGACAATATTTCAGAAGCAGAGGCAAGTTCCAAGCCTCAAAACAAGCCACTACACCATCCAAACAGTGACTTCTTTCGCACCCCTCCTCCACCCACATCTCCTGTGGGGGAAAGACTACAGCAATTCCACTCTCATTGGCAAAATATCACTACAGACAATTGGATGTTATCAATTATCTGCAATGGCTATTGCCTAGAATTAATCTCCACCCCGCCAAACATTCCAACACGTTACCACAAATTGTCTCCAGAATTCAACGTTCTGTTACAACAGGAGCTACAATCCCTACTACTAAAACGAGCAATAGAATTGGTCCCACATTCTCAATAGGGAACAGCAGTATACTCACTATATTTCCTAATTCCCAAAAAAGATGGCACTCTAAGACCTATCCTTGACCTCAGGCCCCTCAATCTCTGCATCCTGTCAAAACATTTTCACATGGTAACTCTGCAGGATGTCATTCCACTACTACAGAAACAAGATTACATGACTGCTTTAGACCTCAAAGATGCGTATTTCCACATACCCATCCATCCATCCAGCTCACAGAAAATACCTCAAGCTCGTCATAGCGGGAAAACATTACCAGTTCAAAGTTTTGCCATTCGGCATAATAACAGCTCCAAGAGTGTTCACAAAATGTCTAGCTGTAGTAGCAGCCTACTTAAGAAGACAACACATTCACGTCTTTCCATATCTAGACGATTGGCTAATAAAATCAAGCAATTTTACACAATGCCAACAACACACTCAGTCTGTAATACAAACCCTGCATACCCTGGGGTTCACTCTAAACTACCAGAAATCACACCTTCAACCAGCACAGGTACAACCTTACCTAGGTGTTATTCTAAATACTCAAAAAGCCCTAGCATATCCAGATACACAAAGGATACAGGATTTCCAAAATCTCATCCCACACATACAGCCAAATCAACAGTACACTGTAATATTTTTAATGAAAATTCTAGGAATGATGGCATCTTGCATAGCCATAGCTCCACATGCAAGACTAAACATGGGACCCTTACAACAGTGGTCTCAAGCACACAGTCATCTTATAGTGTTGAAGAACTGCCAAACACACATGTCCCTTCAATGGTGGAATCTCAGCAATCTGATGAAGGAGCGGTCATTCCAAGACCCTGTGCCTCAGACCATAATAAAAAGAGATGCATCAATGATAGGTTGGGGAGCTCATCTCAACAATCATACCATTCAAGGGGAATGGGATCCCAAACAGAAACAACGTCTCATAAACCACCTAGAATTATTGGCTGTATTTCTTGCTCTAAAAGAGTTTCCACCCCTTCTCAAACAGAAGACTGTTCTCATAAAAACAGACAACATGACCACCATGTATTACCTCTAAAAACAGGGCGGGACACATTCATCTAAACTGTCCCTGCTAACTCAAACAATATGGAAATGGGCAATTCACAATCACATTAATCTATTAGCAGAATACATTCCAGGAATAGACAATCAGCTAGCGAATCTCCTAAGCAGGAATCGCCAACAAACTCACAAATGGGAGATCCACTCCCAAGTACTTCAGAACTACTTTCAAAAGCGGAGTACACCAGAAATAGACCTATTCGCAACAAACGAAAACGCAAAATGCCAAAACTTCGCATCCAGACACCCACATCCACCATCCAAGGGCAATGCTCTATGGATCAATTCATCAGGGATATTTGCTTACGCTTTTCCCCCTCTCCCACTCCTTCCCTTTCTGGTCAGCCAACTGCATCAGACATCTCTGACCATGATACTCATAGCCCCAACATAGGCACATCAATATTGGTACACAACACTCCTAGACCTGTCTGTAGTACCTCATTCAAAACTCCCAAACAGACCATGCTTGTTAACACAAAACAAAGGTCAAATCAGACACCCAAACCCCAATGCTCTCAATTTAGCGATTTGGCTCCTGAAGTCATAGAATTTGGTTACCTAAAACTTCCATCAGAATGCATGGAAGTGATTAAGCAGGCACGTAAACCTTCTACTAGACAATGTTATTCTAACAAATGGAAAAGATTTGCCTACTACTGTCAATCTAAAAACACTGACCCACTTACAGCATCTATACAAGATATTGTATGCTACTACTTCATTTGCAAAAATCAAACTTCGCTTTCTCATCCATCAAAATCCAGCTTACTGCAATATCTGCATATTTATAAAATATTCCACACACTTCTCTATTCAGAGTTCCTGTGATTAAAGCCTTCATGGAAGTATTAAAACGTATTACACCTCCTAGACCACCACCTGTTCCTTCCTGGAATTTAAATATCGTACTTACCAGACTCATGGGCCCACCTTTTGAACCCATGCATTCTTGTCAAATTTAATATTTAACGTGGAAAGTTGCCTTCCTTGTAGCTATTACTTCTTTACAAAGAGTTAGTGAAATACAAGCGTTCACTCTTGAGGAACCTTTCTTCCAAGTACACAAACATAAAGTTGTACTTAGGACAAATCCAAAATGTCTACCAAACGTAGTATCTCTTTTCCACATCAACCAAACAGTGGAATTGCCAGTCCTCTTTCCAAAGCCAGACTCTGTGGCAGAAAGAGCTCTTCATACTCTAGATCTCAAAGGGCTCTTATGTACTACATAGACAGAACTAAAGATTTTAGGAAAACAAAACGACTTTTCGTTGCCTTTCAACAACCACATAAAGGTAATCCTATATCTAAACAACGCTTAGCAAGATGAATTGTTAGATGCATACAAACATGCTACATCAAAGCAAAGAAACAACTTTTAATCACTCCTAGAGCATATTGTACAAGAAAGAAAGGTGCATCAATAGCATTTTTAGGAAACATACCAATGGCTGATGTATGTAAAGCGGCCACATGGTCAACTCCTCATACATTTACAAAACACTGTTGTGTTGATGTTTTCTCACAGCAACAGGCTACTGTAGGCCAGGCTGTCTTAAGAACACTATTTCAAATAACTTCAACTCCTACAGGCTGCTAATTTTTGGGAGGACTAACTGCTTTGTAGTCTATGCATAGCATGTGTATCTGCAGCTACACATGCCATCAAACGGGAAATGTCACTTATCCAGTGTATGTCTGTTCGTGGCATGTAGTGCTGCAGATTCACATGCTATGCATAGACTACAAAGCAGTTAGTCCTCCCATCTCCTGCCCTCCCAAGCCTGTTGTCGTTCAAGTTTAACATTTGTACATATGTAGATACATTTACATTTGCTTGGACAACTCTTTATATTCTTATACTCTATCACTCTGTCCTTCACCCTTTGCGGGAAAACAATCTAACAATGGAGTTGATGCACATGCGCACTGTAACCGAGAGGAGGAGTCACTCGATCCCATGAGTCTGAAAAGACTTCTTCGAAGAAAAAGAACTTGTAACACTCCGAGCCCAGCACTAGATGTCGGAAGAGCTATGCATAGCATGTGAATCTGCAGCACAACATGCCACGAACAGATGTACACTGGGTAAGTGACATTTTCCATATTTCACGTTTGTCATCTCTAACCCCTGCAGATAATAGGTGTTACTATTAGCCAATTTCATGTTTTTCAATTTAGTAGCCATTGAATAATGGTTTTTGAGTTGGCCTTGCCAAAATTCAGACTTGTTAATTGTAGATCACAGAAGATGACAGCAATGAGCATTTCATTCATCAAACCTTTTTGTTGATTTAAGAAAAGCCCTTAACACAACATGTTGAATTGATCCAGTTATTCATATCTAATTAATTGTCTGATGATAAAGCAGTTGTGTTTGTTTGCAGGCTGCTAATCTTCTCTATTTGTGGTACACACAAGGACACTGTCTTTTAGCTAAAGTTTTCTTTGCATCCTTTATTTCCCAGGACTGGTGGAATTCTACATCCTTTTCAAATTATTATAGGACCTGGAATGTAGTTGTGCATGATTGGCTGTACAACTACGTCTATCGCGACTTCCTGCATGTAAGTATTCCAGACCAGTGCAAGTCTCGGTGGCTGTTGTGTACTTTCTCTGGGAAAGGGCAATAAATGTATGGTATTAGCTTCAACCGCTTATACTTGGGGGCAAGTCAGTAAATGAAGATGTCGGGAGCAGATACTTGTGCAGTAAAAGCATGGTTGAAGCCTAAGTAATGTGGTGCCTGCAATATTGAAAATAGGCTGGATGCTTCTGCCCTTCCTTCATGAAATTATCTTTATTTCACATTCTGTGCACTGCCTTATAGTCCATCCCTCCCACCCTTACACTGATTCCATTGTGTAAGTTCGTTATCGCTCAGTAGTTGGAATCCATAACTCTGGTGCGCCTGTTGTTGTGTTTTTTTGTTTTTGTTTTTTGTTTTTAAATATATATATTATTATTATTTTTTTTTCAATCTTCGAGCTTCATGTTAAGCGTTGGCCTTCATAACTTCATCTGGGTCTCTACCGCTCTCCGCCTGTCTTCCAGATTTACAGCTGCTTAGCACTGCGGTCACTCATTCTTCGTTTCTCCCTTGACCTACCTACCTTTCTTTCCTGTCCATCTGTCCCCCTCCATATGCCCCTCTTTCTTATTTCTTGGATACACTTCTTTGCATTCTCTCCTCCACCCATCTTCCTTCACACTTTTTGTCCTCCTGCCTGATCCTTTTCTCACACCTTTCTTCATTTTATTTCTCAGTTTACCGGAAAGCGCTTCAAAGTAGCAGCAATGCTGTCTGTGTTCACGGTCTCCGCCATTGTGCACGAGTACGTGTTGGCAATCTGCTTCGGTTTCTTCTATCCAGTTCTCTTCATCCTCTTCATGTGCTTCGGAAGTAAGTGAGAAAATGTAGTAGAATAAGAAGTGCAGAGAAAAGGAGCTTTGGGGAAAATTTGCAAGCTGAGGCATAAAGTGTTGAAGGAAAATGCACCAAGTGGTTGACAGAAGTGAGAATTTGAGAGAATATGAAGTTAAAGCCAGGAAAATAGGGTTGTGGATGAAAATTGAATAGTAAGAGAAAATGAGGTGGGCGGTAGTAATGAGAGTATTATTGGGAAATACTGTAGGACAGAACTATGGCTCTTCCCCTGGTTTATCTTTATTCATAACCGTGATCATCTAACTCACCTTGTTGATCTCCCCTCCACAGTGCTTTTCAATTTCATCCTTCATGACCGACGGAAAGGGCCGATCTGGAATGTGGTGATGTGGACGTCGCTCTTCCTTGGGCAAGGTGTCCTCATCTGCCTGTACTCTCAGGAGTGGTATGCCCAGAGGCACTGTCCTATAACCAATGTAAGTGATAATGTTAGAAGGCGCAGGAAGAGATGGGTTGTAAGAGTGTGGCTAAGGAGGTGTATTTGAGGAGCTGTCCTGTTTACAGTTATTTAATGTTCTTTGCCTACTTGTCCCATGTGAAAGAGTTAAAATGTTTTCAAAAATATTATATTTTCTTTAGAGGTACTGAGCCTCGTCCTTTCTCTGCTACAGCAGGGTTTTGCTAGGTGACTTCTCTGATCCAGCCAAGCGTTTCATCATAACCAAAGCAAATGAAATGGCAGCGGGCCCTAGGAAACAAAAGTAGTAATGAGTTCCCCTACAGCTCGCCAGCGTGTGAGGGATCCTCAACTCTTGGTTTGCCAGAATTCCTGGTACTGCTGCAACATTACCACTGGAGAAGGAGAGCAAGTGGCTAGATTAACTTATTCACCATGTTTTTCTCTGTCGGAGGTGATACTTCAGAATCCAGAGGTCTTGCATCTCACAGTAAGGACACGTGCGTAACAGTTCCTTACCCACTCTGAACTGTGAATACAGTAGTTATCGCTTGCTTCATAATTCCAGCAAGAGATCGGGGAGTGCTATTGCCTTCCTTTCAATTTGATGTCGTCTAAGGGCAGCACTTCTGTACGTGATGTTTGGGACAGACCATCAGTCAATAGGCGCTGTACCAAGGCAGGGTAGACACACTGGCATAGTTGTTAATAAATGACAGATGCACTACTTTCTTGGTAACGCCTATGCTTCAGTGAAATACTTAAGCATTAATATTTGTCGATGTATAGAGTGTCATCTGCCTCCCTAATGAATTACAGGTTTTCTTACTTGGACTGGGATATCTAGAGGGCATGGAATTGTCTAGTTCTTAATTTGCTGAAATCTAACAACCTTCTCGAACCCTTGCCCGACAAGGGACTAGAGGCGGCTTGGGAGGTCATTGACATTCTGTGCTGCTGCACAATTCAGTTTTATTTTATGCAAGTGGCAAGTTTCTTGGTTGAATTCTGACAGCCCAATATAGCAAATCCTTCCTGAATGGTAGACTTTCTGACTGTCTCAAGTCAATAACGCAATTAGCAGCCTTCTGCCCATTTAACACTTATCTGTAATTCTCCTTGGACACCTATCCGATAATCAACTAGTAGAGTGGACTCAGCTTTTCATCATCTGCTCTCTGGGGTTTGTTTTGCTCTGTTTCTCTCATTTTACCCGAGAGTGTAATAAATGAAGCATGATGCTCCAAAAACAAGCATGGATGACCAAGGTATTTTTGCTGATACATACTAGTTGTAAAGCATAAACCAGAAAAGGTTCCATTGTTTGAACTGAAATTCACTCAAAATGATCACCGCAAATATTTCTAATTGGACTCTCCAATAAGAGCTGGAAGACTTATTTTGCAGACCTGTGGTGTGCTGCGCTTGTGTGTGCCTTTTTTGTTTTAGAACCTTTTGAAGTTGATTGCCATCATCTATTTATGTGTGAGAGAGCTACTCTGCAATCTTTCATGCTCGAAAGCAAACCAAGGCACTAAGCATTTCTTGTTAATCTGGTAAATAACTGTGATGCGGTCATATTTATTGTGAGTTTAACTGCATCATTTTCTCGCCATGTTAACACAACAGCAAAATGCTTGTCTTGAAGTTGAATAACTCTTGCCGCAGGAGTATGACTGCTTTTTATAGAGGCTTCTAACCAGAGATTCCTGACCTTGTAAATTTCCCCAGGTGCCGGACTGGATCTGGAGATTTTTTTGATAGCAATCCCCTGCAGAACAATCTGTGGGGTCATGCAGCTCTGTGTAAGGTCCACCCCGCTTCAGATGTGATGGTGGGCCTATATATATATACGCCACTTCTGCACACTGACACAAATTCCTTTCTGTCCCTTCTGGTATATATCCGCGCCTCCTTCAAATCCTGTCAAACTGACAGAAATTATTTTCCCAAACTTATCCAGTGTGCAAGCGACATGACCCTGCCAAGAACATTGTTCAAACCATGCAGCGACTACCATTGCCTGGGGTCGGTGATTGACACCCACAATGTCTGTCACTTTCATCTCTTCTCCAAGCAATACTCTGTGTTGTGTGACTGCTATGCGAAAATGAACTTCAAGTTTACCGATAACCATAAAGACATACTCGTCATCGCAGAACTCTGACGGAAGATGAAGAAGACACGGTTGCTCCCAAGTCCGATCTCATGGTTGTTAGTTGCTTAAGGGTTGAAGCTCAGATAGGTAAAACATGTCCAAGAAACATAAGCAATCCAAACAGGGCTCTCTGTCACCCCATTGCTCTCACCATTTAGAGTCGCATTATAACCTCCTGTCGTCCCCTCCCCTTGAGTATCTCGAGGCAGTAAAGTAATTCCCTGAATTTGGCACTGATTCATACACTGCTCTCAATGCACCCTGACTTCTCCAGGCCATCGTCAATGTCACAACTTCATGAACTTAAAACTGCCCTTGAAAAGATACTTGGTAATCATCCGGATTCATCTGTCACACCTTTGGGCTCCAAGGATCTGAGGCGGCCTCCAGTCTGGTTACTTCCGGCAGGTTTATCCCTGATGCTGACTATGCCACTCAAGTTTGATGTGAGGTTGGCTCCTTCTCTGAGCTTGTCTCCACTAGTCCTGCACTAGCCCAACTCCTGCCACTGCTTCTGGCAACAAGACCAGGGCAGGCAGCATCTGTCATGGCACTGAAGGCAGAGTCCCAAGCTACATGATGATGATGATGATGATGATGATGATGGCACCCCATATAATGACAAGAGCCTGTTTGTAGGCTTGCAGGATGTCAGTGGCTTGGATATCGCTCCAGATATTGGTTTATCTTCCCCTAACGTGGCTTTTGCGACAGAGGTGTCTGCCACTTTCAATACAGAAGTAAGGAGGGTGGGAGAGGTTTTAGATCTCAAAAATACATACAAGTACACTGTTCCAAAGAGCGAGGAATAGAGCCTAATCCTACCGGAGCGAGAACCCTCACGCATCACATTGGATGACTAGCTTCATCATCGGGAAAGCTCCTCGTCAGGCCGGTGCTGCAATGCCTGACGGGCTCCCCGAAGGGGGCTCTTAACCGTATTGCTCTGAGTGTAGCAAAGAAAACCAGGTCGTATAGGGGAACTACCTCAATCAGAATACCTGAGCAATATGGAGAGAAAAGGAATTAAAATTGGTTACCCATCTTGGACATACATCATAAATTTAATCAGCAACCATAAGATGGAGACCAAGGTTAAAATCACAAAAGAGAGTAAAAAGGTGAGAGATAATGCTCATTTACTCTCTATAAGAACACAAGAGGACCAGATTAATTATGGTGCTTCAAATCGTGGGTCTACATGTTTCGCGTCTAGTGGTCCAGCCGGATCCATTGACGCTTCATCAGGACCAGTACAAAAAGAACAACTTCTCCAAACAATAATTTAATGCCAACCCTAATGGGGGGGGGGGGGGGGGGGTCAAAGACCATGAGCAGTCACTTACTTTGAGTCTACCTGCTACGTCAAAAAAGGTCGCCCTAGGAAGAGACAAACACATGTAGAAATAGTAGCCACAAGTGCCATTGTGAATTTGGTGAGTAGTGCAAAGTCACACAACTATAAAGAATATTTGCGCTTACCATCCCCGGTCTCAGGATAGAGCTTCATAGGGAACACGTCACGAAACGGTACAAACACTCTTTGTGTACCATAGTCATGAGAGGAAAAAGTTTATCAGCCATGCAACAATAGCAATGTTAAACATCCAACAGGTTTTTTCATTGCATACAGTCGATATATTGGTAGGTAAAAGTCAACTTCTAACCAGTGACGGAACAAACAATATGTTGCATATGGGCAGTCCAAAATTAGAAATAAAAATTAAAACTCAACGTGTATCACAGTTCGATAATCTTCTTAATTAGAAGAGAAACTCTGGAAGTACCAACGTTTAAAAAAAAAAAAAAAACATATTACAGAGAAAATGCCACCGTTCACACATAAAAAGGTAGAATCACTCGGGTCTATACCCCAAAATATGTGCACAGAGCGTAATCAAGGCAACAAGCTTACTAACGTCAGTTCTGTAGAAAATCCCTGAGCCGGTGCGTGTTAAATAATACTGACGGTCACAGGAGAGGGTATTTACGAGTCGCGCCGTAAGAGCAGGCTGATTCACCTACCCTACTGACAGCGTCCCTGCTCATAGTAACAGGGCGCTCATCGGAACTGTTCTAAATCAGCTGGAACCCGGAAATGAATTCCGGTCAGCGCACGTCCCAAAGATGGTAATCATAGAAGACGGACTCAGTTTTCATTTAAAGAGCCACTCACACGTTATATTCATGAAATATATCTGTAATGGTCAAAGTTACAGATAAATTGAAACTATGTATTGGGGTGCAATAAAATGGTTAAATCTCATAATGTAGTCAAGTGATTAGACACTTGATCTAGAGCCTGTCGGGAGGTGGTTTTTGAAAAAACATACGAATTGTAACTCAAGGTATTCTCATAGGTTTCTCTGGAGCCAAAAATGGGAAACAAGCAAAAGGGAATCCTCTCTCTGTGTATTTTCTTATGCATAATGTTATGCTATGGGCTGGGCTAGCCAAGAAGCAGCACCCAGAAACCTTGTACGCTCATTCCACCAGAGCAAAGGCTGCTACCACTGCATTGACGCATGGTGTACCATTCTTGGACATCTGCCAGACTGCAAATACACCTCCCTCCACACGTTCTCAAAGCATTATTGCCAGTCATTCCACAGACCAACCAACTGAGGAGGTACTGTTTTGGTATCTGTTCACAAGGTGAGGAATCTGCAGGTAGAAATTTCTATCAGAAGAGCAAGTTACTAACCTTCAACACCTGTTCCGGTGAGGACTCTAACAACAAATTCCTCCGACGTTGAGCCACACGACCCTATAGAAAGCTGGCCTGGTGTCTGGTGGACACCTATGGTGTTTGCACCTTATACTAGGTCCAGGCAACCCCTCTTAGTAAGTGAGACAGTGTCGAGAAAGCCAGGGCTCTTTAGTGATAGCTGTGGTGAGCAGCCAAGACTTATCTAGGAGGAGTGTAAAGCACTTGCAATACCACAGCAGTCACAAAGTAACTTTAATCATACCTGAAACTAACCACATAGTATTGAAAAAATAAAATAAAGGTAGCACTGAACTAGATTACTTATAGACCGTCCCCCAGTAAACACAGTAATAGTTAGAGGTCCTCCACCCAAGGATGTGGAGTAGTTACAGGGGAGCTGGGGGAACTCGGGACCCCAAGAGGTGAGTACCTAGGTGATCCCCGCAACCAGGAGAGCAGAGGTAAGTTACCGGGTCTTCCAAAAGACTAACAAGGGGACTTGGAAAAGGAAGAGTGCAAGTACAGGACCAGTCTGTTGGAACCGAACAGTGGATTCCCAAAGAAGAGGACCTGCAAAAGAAGTGGACAGGGTCCAGTCCATGCAGAAGTGTCCATGTGGGGCAGGAGCCACTATCCATCCTTCTATGGATGAAGATCCGGGTCGACGAGGGAAGATGGTCAGCTGTGGAGCCTAGGACCCGCAGAGAGGTGCAGAGTCGTGAAGGTGATGTCCCACGTTGGTCGCCGGGTTGCAGCTGGTCAGTGGTCAGGAGGACCACCAACAAGTTTGGCAAATGCAAATCCGGACAAAAGAGCACTTGCAGAAAAGAGGAGGACCAGCAAGGTCCAGGGGACTTGGCCCTTAACAGGGAGTCCAGGCTGACCCTCAGTAGTCAGAAGGGCCAGCAGAGGTAGTCGCAACCCACCGGCAGCAGGGACACTAAGTTGCAGTGGTGCCCAATCCGCACACCTGGAGAGGAGTCCCACATTGCTGGAGCAGCAGAGGAGAGACTGTCTTTGCAAGGATGAGCTGCTAGAGGCCAGGGCTACTTGGAGCCTGAAGATCCCTTGAAGCAAGAGTGAGCAAGCCTTGGTTGTTGCAAGAGTTGTGGTGCACAGGGCTTACTGTCCTTCAAGGAGAGGCAGGGCTCACCATCTCCCAAGTTGAACAGCAGGTAGAGAGGACAAAGGGGACCTCTTGGACCCACCACCTGTGTTGGAGATTCTTCCTGGAGCCGAATAGCATAAGATCCCAGCAGCCGGTCATTGTTGTCTTAGGTGCCTGTGGTTGCAGGGCAGTGACTCCCTCACTCCAACAGAGATTCCTTCTTGTTTCTTAGGTGCAGTTGAAGTCTCGTTGACCCCAGATAATGCACAGCCGTGAAAATGTTGCAAATGCTGGAAGGAGCCAGTGAAACAATGTTGCAGGGCGAGGTCATCTCAGGAGTTGCAGACTTGTTTGGTTCCTGTGAAGTCCAGCCCTGATTCCGGTGGCCAGGAACAGAAGAGGTTGTTGCAGAGGAGTCCTGGTGGGTTCTTGCACACTGAATCTGGGGACCCACCCTCATGGGAGTCCCTAAATAGCCCTAACAGGCGGGTCGGTCTCTCTGCAGGGTGACCACCTATCAGAGGTGGGGTCACTGACGTCAGTCACCTGTCCTGACCAACCAGATGCTCCCAGGGGCCTCTGCCCACCGTGGATTCAAGATGGCAGATTCAAGGGGCCACCTGGAGGAGCTCTGGGCACCACCCCTGGGGTGGTGATGGACAGGGAGTGATCACTCCCCTTTCCTTTGTGTGCTTTCGGGCCAGGGCAGGTACCTAGGGTCCCTGGACTGGTGCAAATTGAATTATGCAAGGATGGCACCAAATGTGTCCTTTAAAGCAAACCGGTGGCACGGGGAGGCTACTTGTAACACCTATTCCCAAGTGAGAGGGTGTTGCCTCCCTCTCCCACAAGAAATCCTTTGTTCTGCCTTCTCCTTGCTTGAGCTGGTCAAGCAGAAGGAGGGCAGAAACTTGTCTCAGGGACTGCAGCAGCGTGGGCTACCCGCAAACCCTGAAAGACTGGTAGGAGCCATACTGGGGGGGCTCCTCTAAGGAGCTCCCAGAGTGCATGGAATCATGCTACCAATACTGGCATTAGTATTGGGGTATGATTCCAAGATGTTTGACACCAAACATGCCTAGGTATGGAGTTACCATTATGTAGCTGGACCACAGGTGTTGATCGTGACCTGTGGCCAGTACAGGGGTAAAATGGCTTCCCTGTGCTTAAAAAGTCCATTGCATTGGAGGGCAGGGGTGCCCTCACACACATGGATCTGCACCGTGGCCTCTGGGTCAGGGGGGGCCTACCATAGGGGTCACTTACAGTGACCTGGTGCAGTGAACAACAGTAAAAGGGTGCATGCACCTTTTCACGCAGGCTGCAATGGCAGACCTGCAGACACAGTTTGCATGGGCTCCCATGGGTGGCATAATACTTACTGCAGCCCATGGTGGACCCCTGGTGTACCAGTGCCCTGGGTACCTAAGTACCTTATAGGGATTTACAGGGGTACACCAGTATGCCAATTGTGGGATGTAAAGGGTACAAAAGCAACCAAATTTAGAGCAGAGAGCACAATCACTGGGGTCCTGGTTAGCAGGATCTCAGAGCAAACAGTCTAAACACACTAATAAACAGGCAAGAAGTGGGGTATCCATGTCAAAAAGTGACTTTCCTACAGACCCTACTGCTGCTGCACACAGGGATTTCTATCTGAAAATCTCCTGACCTACTTTGGCAGCTAGGGAAATTTGCAAAGTGAGGAATCTGTGCTTATATCGAGTCTCTGCCAGAAAAGCCATTACCAAAGGTAAGTAACTTGTTTGTCAGTTAATTACCATATTAATGCACTAACCGAATGCTTACTTATCTTGGGCAGCTTTGCAAGGATACAGACTCTCGCATGCATAGATGGACAGCATCTGCTTAACCAACAGCTTAGAAAGTGAAGCACTAAAAAGCAAATCACACCAAATGTGAGAATCTTAGGATTAGTTTCCTTACCGAATGATCTGTTGTGTGTATTTTTGTTTTAATAGTAAGCTTACCTAACTTCTTTTCTCACGTCAGAGACTGGGTTTAAAAACTGTACAGTATTTGTAATGTATTGATTCTAGTTAGACGATCTAAGCATGCTCCATCTGTTCATTCAGCATTTAAGTGCAGATAGTATTAGCCAATGAGTTACTCCAGTCCCTGCAGCCTTTCATCCTAAAATCTGAGGCCACAGACCAGGGGCTATTCGAGCGGCTAACAAATGCATCAGAGTAGATGTGGAGATAATGCATAGTGAGGCAGTGAAAAATCTAAATTAATCCAGGGGAAAGGGCCGAGCAATGTCAGAATCGTGGCATCTACTGAAAGTATTGCAACACCCTCGGAGCTTGTGCAGATCATAATGGCAGTGACCATCTTAGCGGTCCCAGTATTGTTCTAGATGTTCATAATCTGTGTCTAGCCGTAGTCCTTGTTGGGCGAACACTGATATTGAGAGAGCTCTAGTTCTGAGCACTACTTTGTGTTGAGACATGATAGAAGTCTTCATAATGCACATCCTTAGAGAACCTATATTGAGATATGGGGTTGTCAGTGGGACTAGCCTTGCTCAGCCTTCTCAGGGGTTAAATGCTCTGAGCTTTATGGAATCTGATGTTAGGAGCGAGTTTATGGACCTTCCACAAATAATTGGAGAGGAAACTTTGCCAATTTCGATGACCTTCCAGGTGGTATTTTACTGTGCACATGGGGAGTGGGGCCACTGAATGTAACTTTTCATTTAAGCAGCCAGGGTGTTGGGCGCTGTGTGTGATTGTGGATATTTTTTTAAATAAAGAGAAAAAAATAAAATCCGGAAAAACGTACTGCAAATGCACAAACCTAAAATAAAGATCAGTTTGATCTTACAAAATTTTACTGTGTTAATTAGAATACATTAGCTGCATGATAGTAAACTTGCACTTTGCAATGAAATTATACTACTTAATCCATGATCATGCGGTGGACTTTTACTTGTTTGAATTTGAATACAAATTGGGAGCATTTTTCCGGCATTGACTAGGGATGTAGTGTTTTTCTCTCAGGCGCAGAAGGGATTTGGGTTCTTATTTGTGCCTTTCTTTTTCTTACACGGTGTCTCGGGGACTGAGGCCATTCCCAATGGCTTTGCTTAACAAGCGCTGTAAACCCACATAAAGAAAGGTTCAGACAACCTTCTTCACCATATTCATTAGTATGCAGAGTCTTCAGATGCACCACCTGTTCTCTTACCGCACTATTCGGTTTGAGGTAATTCACTGTACTGTAATTTGAATCCCTCTCTCGCTCTCTCTTCATCCCCCCCCCTCCCCCCCCCCCCCCCTCTCAACGAATACTGAGTGCTCTAGCTCTCTCAGCACAGGCCTGGGGTGCACCACCGTTCCTTGCTCAGTGCACCACGCTGCCCTTCTCAGGATAGACTGTAGCTGCCCTGGCGCGACACTCTCACCACCCTCCTTTTGCTTAGCACAGACGGCCACTTCTCACATCCTTCCTCAGCACACATTAAAACCAACCCTGCCACCCAGACTCTGCACGCACTGAGGATATAGCTCCCTTTCTTTGTCAGCACTTACTGAAGGTGTACCAGCCTCC
This sequence comes from Pleurodeles waltl, assembly GCF_031143425.1. Taxonomy (NCBI): domain Eukaryota; kingdom Metazoa; phylum Chordata; class Amphibia; order Caudata; family Salamandridae; genus Pleurodeles; species Pleurodeles waltl. Next base: position 555,492,488 of record NC_090443.1, on the reverse strand, counting down.
CTCAGTCACCATGGACTAACAGTGTACCACTTTCCTATGCTCAGCATAGACTGAAGGTGTATTGTTTCACCCTGACTCAGCTTAGGGTGCATCACTCTTCCTAAGCATTAGATGCAAGCTGTCTCTCAATAACTTAGTTCATATGGAGGGTGCCTAGCTCTCCCCAATTCAATACAGACTATTGCTATCCTAGCTTCACAGATATATCACTGAGCAAGAATGTTGTCATACAGCCCGGTGTGTGCAAATGTGTTCCTCTCTTCTTGTCTCAGCACACAGCATATCACTCTTTGTGACCTAGCATGAAATAAAGCTATCCCGACTTGGTACCCCTCCACCCTCAGGCCTCTGTAAACTAAGCACATTCCTTCACTGCCACAGTGAGCAGTAGCATGCATTGTGTGCACTGACCTTCCATAAATTATGGAAGTTTCCCATGTCCTCCTTTAGCATGCATTGAAGGAGTTGTATGCTTTGCTGCTTGATCAGAATCGAGGCATCTCATTTCCACTGTCAGTGTATGGGGAAGATGTCTTTCCTTCTTCATAAGCATATTGTTTCTGGCTCTGTACTTTGGCATAGACCTCCTGCACTGACTCTCTATTTCTTTTCTTTGCAGCCTACATTTCTGGACTATGTGAAACCTCGTTCCTGGAGCTGTCTACCTCAACTTTAGTCACTGCATTGAGCCATAAGATTGTGCTTTGTTTTTGAGATCCAAATGTTGGAGTTAAACCATGTTTTACCTTAAAAAGAAAAAAAAGTTTGAATAGAAGGTGCTCAGGTTACCGAAAGCTTCTGATGATCGCTCTGGTTGGATGGCTCACCTTGACCAGATCTAGCTTTAAACATTTATGCCACACAGCACATTTCAAGATAGTTGGACAGCAAGCCAAGGTTTCATGTGCTTCCATGAGATAGAAGATGCTGCCGTTCATTCTTCATTACGTCCAAAATCTGACTGCGTCAAATGGACCAAGATCCCAACGCTGATGAATGTGTCATTACAACCTCTTTTTTCCCTCACAGATGTTCTAGATATCTCATTATGACTGACCAGGATCTTTCCATCTCGCTTTGAGGTGGCCTCTATCATATTCCATTGCTTTCAAATCCTTTTCTGTACTCCCAGAATTTCTTCCAACCCTTCTGTTTTGTTGCACCTTTATATCTGCAGTGTCTGCTGCTGCAATGGAAGGTGAATCTACAGTAGGGCACTGCCAACATCCGTCATTGTTTTTGTACTTAGTTGGTTATGGACCCATCTTTACAAATGTTGTCAGGACTGCCCAGGTATATGTGAAAGGGCTGTGGCCCCATCAAACAATTACTGTACATCCTGGTCTTATTGAATGTATCTGTCTTTGTTGCAGCTGGTGATCTTGTGCACTAATATGACCTCGACATTCATTCCGTCCTTGACCAAACATTATCTCTAATTGACATGGGTGCTGACTTCTTTTATTACCTATTTCTTTCTGTAATAATAACAGGAACCCTGCAATGAGACTTCTTGGCATTGAATCCAGAGTGACTCTGAACTGCCCTGCAGTGCGGCCTTTACAGCCTCGCTGAGAACTGTCCAGTTTTGTTATTTCCTAATGAACATGGCTTTACTCTAGAAGTAGACCACATTGAGATTAGACATCTGAGGGGAATCATCCGGTTATGTAGCTTCTTACCATGGTTGGTTCCCTGAACAATGGCTTCCTGACCAGAAGACCTTGGAGATGTAATTTCATTATCAACAAGCCGCTTGTGCCATGTATGAAGGAGGCATGGCGGATAGCTACACAATGAGACTCCTTGTGGTAAACCTTCATTACTGGGGAGACATCCCTGCGGTCTGGTATTAGTCATGGCATATCCATGTTTCTACTAGAAGACTACTGCAGGTCATAGCCTCATGGAAATAAAGGCAGCCTGGGTGTATGGTGCATATAATTGGCTTTTTAATACGTACCTCCCAGAGAAGACATTTATGATGGGGTCATTGTCCATCTTGTCAAGAGATAGTTTGAAGAATAGGTTTACTTCAGGAGGACCCCTCCCTGGGATTTTTTTTTTTTTTAAAGCAGAGACCTCATCCAGAAGAGATTCTCCCTTCCTGTTATTACATCTTTCGAGTTGTTATTCAGCTGCCACTCTTATGTTGATTATGTTTGGCCTTTATTTTTGTTTAATTTTAGTGTCTCAGGATTTATTTACTGGGAGCTTTCAGTGTGAATTACAAGAGCTGATTATATATTGATGTTTGTCAATTTTTGTATTAATGATAAGGGAGGAATGTCAGGAGAATACTTGAAACTTCACCGCTAATTGGGAATTCCTACATGCGCCTTATCGTAGTGTGTGGACCCAGTGTGTTGTGTATGCCCTATTGAGTGCTCTGCTGGCAAACTCACTAGACGTTGAGCAAGACTCTGTAGACCCATACTAGGGTAGACTAAGAGTGCCCTGTAAAGTTAGCAGTAACCTTTAGAAGCTCATTTGGCGAGTAGTGGAAGTTGGCCAGCAGTAACTCAATAGTTCTTTCTAGACCAGGCCAGACTGCGACAGCTGCGGTTTTCCCAAACATTTTGTATTAATCATGAATAAAAAATGTGTGCATTAGGCCCTCGATGTACGTGGTGATATTTTTATGCCGTCCTTTGACAAAGTGCACTTGCCAATGATCTGTATGAGGTTGTGTTAATAAAATTTCTCTAAATAAACCTAGTTGTCATCTCATCCTCTGGTGGCAGGTGAGCACGGCTTGGGTGAGGGGTTTTAATGGTGAAGAATATGGAACTGTGAGGACAATTTTATTAGTCACATAGTGTGATATATGGTCTACTCTGTCAACCCTTATTGTTGGCCCTTTTAATCAGATGTTAGCAGTTAATCTGTCATCATTGTAAAATGTGTCCATAATCCTTTTTTATAGAGGCAAAACTGATGGCCTGGCTTGCCTGATAATACTGTCTGCCATCGGTGTTGCCTCTCCAAAAAGGATTATGGACCCTTTTGACGACCATGACCAATTTGCAACTGTTTTTGTATTGAGGCAGGCCCAGAGGCCAGGAAACATTTACTTGTGTTTACGTTTCTATATGCAACACTTTTCTTAGAAGGAATGACCCGTTATCTTTGCAGTGAACTGATAATGGTCACTAATATAGTCTGCTGTGCATCCAGGATTTAATAAAAGTATCTTCCAGTGGCCATTCCATTCTGAGATTAGGCACATATTTCCTGCTGTTTTCAGCTCTGCATCAATCATGCTTTGATTTAAAAGATCATGACAACTGCATCTAAAGATTCTAGATGAGCTGTTATTCAGAGCATCCACAGACTGTGAGCTCTGCCTTTTAATGAGATGCACAGCACAGCCATGAGACTTTCATGTAGGATGCACATGAATATGTAAATGGGAACTGTTACTCCCAAAGCCATTTTTGGGCACTACCTGGACATTGTGGAGTGGGGCACTCAACCAATCCTTGTATCTTTTTTTAATCCAGTTGCATTTTGCATGCTGTGACTTTTCAGGGCTATGCATTACAAGGAAACAATAATATTTATTGTCTCTATCCTGACCATGTAGCCAAGGACTGCAAGGTATGCAGAACTTTTTCTAACAAAACCCTCAAGGACAGGGAGGGTAGGCTACTAATTTGGCTGCAGAAATTGAAGTTCAGATCAAACCCTGTGTCTGGTTCTGACAATGAGGAATCCTCCTCCTCATCAAGAAAGTACCAAAAAAGAGGCAGATCTCCGGCTCACCATTCTGAGGATCCACCCAAAAGACAAAACAGGTGTCTTCTAAATCTTGCAGCCCTTCCAGTTCTCCACACAGGACTTCTGTTTCATCCAAAAGGCACTCTAAGGAACGTTCTGTTTCCTCAGAACACAGCAAAAGAGCCTTTTCTGAGCCTCCAACACTACCTCCTGTGGTAACACGTCTTCAAAAAACCGTCTGGAAAGACGACGACACCGTTGACAACGGCAGCGTCGAAAGGAGTGTTTACAGCCTCGTTGTTGACTACAACAACGTCCACTGTCTCTACAGCTGCTTCCTGTTCAATGATGCTCATCTCGACGACGTCCTCGTCAACGGCTTTTGTGGTCACTTCCTCGACGATCAGTGTACCCATTGCTTCTCCGTCGACGAAACTGTTGGTGAGACTGTCGACAGCGGTGTTACCGACGTCGTCCGCCCCGTCGACGAGACTTTCTCCGTCAGTGCTGGTTCCGTCAACGATGGTTAAAAGACATAAGAAGTCTGATCTGCTTCCACCATTGATTACGTCACCAAGTAGGGTTTCAGCATTGGTACCTACACATCTTTTGGAAGAAGAGGATTCTGAGGACGAGGGCTCATTTGGGGTTGCGCATAGCCCATCAGAACTGCATGTGAAGTGCCAAGATCTGGAGGAGGACATTCAGCATGATCCCCACTCATTTTATTTGCAACAGATGGTCTCTTTACCGGGATCACTCATAGCTGACTTACAGCTCATGTTGGACGACTATAGAAGGCGGTTTCCACCACAGGCGCCAGGCTCGGTTCCAACCCAAGAACTGTCTTCATCTGCCGATGACAGGGAAGAAGGAGAATTGCCGGATGCTATAAACAAATAGAATGATTATCAGATTCCTACCCCGTCCTCACCCTCTCCGGTTCCAATAATTTCCCCTCCAGGTGACATCGGGGGTTTTCACAATTTGTTGGAAAGAACTGCAAAGAGATTTGAGCTGCCCATGCCCATGAAGCAGATGGACTGTTTCCTTTATGATTTTAAAGGGTCTTTCTAAAAAAGTATAAAAATGAAGCAAATAGTGGACTACATACGGGATGAGGGCATCAAGGTAATGAAAAACCCGGCGACTGTCACCCCTGTTTTGCCTCGTCTTGACAAGAAGTATAAGGCTCTGGAAGACTCTCCGGCCTTCCTCACGGGGCACCCCAAACCGGACTCAGTCATTACCCAGGCTGCACAACGTCGATCCAGAAACCCTTCAGCGCCAATATCCACTCCACCAGACAAGGAGGATAGAAGGCTCGATAATATTGGGAAGCGTTTCTCTTGATGGCTTTGCTTATGATAAGAGCTTCTAACTCTTTGGCAATCATAGGCAGATATGACAGGCAACTATGGGCAGACATTGCTCCCTTCCTAGATCAGCTGCCAGAGGACTCGAAGATAGAAAGGAGGAAACTCTTGCAGGAGGGTGAGAGGTCTTCTGCAGAAGTGATAGACTGTGAGATGGATATCGCTACCACAGCTTTCTGACAAATGGCAGGGGCGGCTGTTCTAAGAAGGCAGGGTTGGCTCCGGGCAACTTCATTTAGGCTCGAGGTGCAAAACAAGATTCTGGACCTACCTTTTGATGGGAAAGCCCTATTCGGAAAGCACATTGACGCACTTCAGTCCATAAAGACGGATACCGATACAGCCGAGTCCCTTGACACGCTGCAGTTTAAAAGACAGCCCTTTCGGGGGGGCTAGAGGTCGGGTATTTTCTTCTTAGAGAGGAGGATTCCAACAATATAGATACTCCTCTGTTTCCGCAGCTTCTTAGTCCTTTCGTTCCCAGTACCAGCAGAGACTGCCCCCGCAAGCAGCATATTCGAGACCATCGCAAAGAGGAAAAGCAGGAAAACAAGCGGAGGACACCGGACGCAGACAATGACTTTCTGGTGTCCTCCGGCTACGAACCTTTCCTTCGATACAAAACTAGGGGGAAGGATTTCCCACTACTTTCGCAATTGGCAAAAGCTAACATAAGACCAATGGGTCTTAAGTCTGATTCAATTTGGCCATACTTTGGAATTCTTGCAGTGCCCTCCTACAAGACCTCCTCTCCCTTGAAGGGTGAAGCACTTACATTTGCTCAAACAGGAAGTCGAATCAATGCTCTTCAAGGGGGCTATAGAGAGAGTCCCACATCAAGACAAAAGAAGGGGATTCTACTCTTGGTTCTTCCTGGTTCTAAAGAAGTGGAAGAGTTGGCGCCCAATCCTAGACCTCAGGGATCTCACTACTTATCTCAAGAAACAGTCTTTTCGTATGATCACCCTAACAGACATCCTATCCCTTCTCTACCCGGGAGATTATATGTCCACCCTCGATTTGCAGGACGCTTATTTCCATATCCCTATACACCCTTCCCACAGGAAATATCTCAGATTTGTAGTAGCCGGAGACCATTTCCAGTTCAAAGTACTACCTTTCGGTCTGAAATCGACCCGAGAATTTTTACCAAATGCTTAGCTCCAGTCACAGCTTTCCTCAGAAGGCACAACCATCATGGACCATTTGGACGATTGGCTGGTCAAGGCCAAGTCCAGATCTTAGGCACTAAAGTCCACATGTGTCTGCGTGGAACTGTTCACAAATCTCGGCCTAACAGTCCATTGCGACAAGTCAGCCTTTCAGCCCTTAAGAAGGAGAACATTTCTAGGGGCTATATTGGCCACTTCCGCCAACATGGCATCTCCTACAGAAGAGAGACGGAAAAGCTCATATCCCTCACGGGGAGCCTGCGAAAAAGAAAGTATGTTTCAGTTCGCCTCTTCAAGTCCCTGTTGGGAATGATGTCCTCCTGCATTCCACTGGTACCATTCTGTCGTCTCAGAATGAGACCCCTCCAGGAACAGCTAGACCTTCAGTGGACAAGAGTCCAAGGGGTCTTTCGACAATGTCATCCGAATAACGAAACCCATATCATCACCTCTGACTTGGTGGACTCAGGAGTCTCAATTATGGAGGGGACTTTCTTTTCTCCCCCAGCCAGCTCCTTGGGTGATCACTATTGACGCTTCTCTCGAAGGTTGGGGAGCCTTCCTTCAGCATTTACAAGTCAGGGGCAAATGGAAGTCACATCAGAAGTTTTTTCACATCCATTACCTTGAATGGAAGGCAGTACTTTAGCGCTTTGCGATTTTCTTCCAAAGATAAGAGGCTCATCAGTCCTCATTCGGACGGACAACACTACAACAATGTATTATATCAACAAACAGGTAGGGACCAGATCTCTGCTCTTATCGAGAGAATCTCAGCGCATTTGGAAATGGTTTATCAGACAGGCGATAAACCGAGAGTTCTGGCGAAGATCAAGAACTAATGCTGCAAGCTTTTTCTGATTGCTCCTGCATGGCCTCGCTAGTATTGGTATACAGAGCTCCTTCTCTCAGAGAGCCGCAGCATCCCTCTACCAGTGATGCCGTCCCTGCTAACAGAGAGCGAGGGTCAAATTCACCACCCGGCTCCGGCTTCACTTCACTTGACAACATGGCTCCTTGACACTATGAGTTTGCGCACCTAGAAATTCCTTCGGATTGTAGAACCATCCTCGCCAGAGCTGCAGCTGAGAGTACCAGCAAATGTTATCATTTGAAGTGGAAAAGGTTTTGCTCATGATGTACACAAGCTCAGGTGTTTCTTTTCTCTTCATCGCTGGAGCAAATATCTTCTCCATCTGGCCAGATCTGGTTTGGCTATCTCTTCAATTAGAGTCCACTTAGCAGCAATTTCCTGCTATAGGCGAACAGATAACATAGCTCCTTTGTGGTTTCTTAAGGGGCTGTTCCGGTCTTTCCCTCCAGTCCGACCTCCTCCTCCATTGTGGCAACTTAACATGGTCTTCTCCCAATTAATGAAGCCACTGTTTGAGCCAATTCACAAGGCAGATTTAAAATATCTATCCTTGAAGGTCGCTCTCCTTCTCGCTCTTACCTCAGCCAGAAGTGTGAGCGAGATTCAAGCATTCACTATCCAAGACCCTTTCTTGCAGTTCAAGAGAGACAGGGTAATCTTACAAACGAACCCAAAGTTTATACCTAAAGACCCTTCGGATTTCCATATTAACCAGCCGGTGGTACTAAAGTTGTATTTCCCAAATCCATCAACACCGCACTGCATTCATTGGACTTTCAGAGGTGCCTGAAGTTTTATCTCGAGAGAACTAAGCAATTTAGAAAATCAAACCAACTTTTTGTAGCATTTAGTGCTCCTCGTAAAGGCCAATCGTTGTCTGAGCAGGGGATTGCAAGGTGGATAGCCTCTGCGCTTAACTATCCTCATACGGCAGCAGGAAAACCTTTGCAGAAGCCAGCTCACGCACACTCAACAAGGAAGGTGGCCGCATCCACGGTGCTTTTTGCAGGAGTGCCCATCCAGGACATCTGCAGGGTGGCCACTTGGAAGTCAACGGGATCCATGGGGGCTGCTCCGCCGCCAGCTCCACGTCCTGGGTTGTGATTCGGTGGGCAGTGTTCTGATGACGTGGCGGAGGGGCACTTCACCGCCAGTATGGCTGCTTGCGGCTTTCTGTCCCAAAAAGGGCAGAAGGCTGCCAGCAGTCATAATACCCTGGGCGGAAGACCGCCTGCACTAGCGGTCTTCGGCCCGGCGGTACCTCAGCGGTCTTGGAAAAAGACCGCTGAGGTCCAAATGAGGGCCTTAGTGTTTACATAGAGCATCCTAGAAGCCAAAAGTCGACTTGTATGCTGGCTTGATGGACCTGTTGACATTTTAACGTTACTACACTTGTTAGCAGGCCAACCAATCACTTAGGATTTTAATTATTCGTGTATATTTGTGAACACAAACCAAATCCAAGTATGTTTCTTTGTGTGTGGTCCAGTCCAAGGCGATCAGGCAGTGTCATACAACCTACGACATTGGGTGGCAGCCCACATTAGTCTTTCCCAATGGGCTCCAGCCAACCAGAAAGTGTTGCTGGGGCTGCAGCCCTTCTATCTGAGCTGGGCAGAGAGCATATGTTTTCTGTTACTGGTATGAATAAACAGCTACTCAATCAGACTTGCACACACACTCACTTCCCTCGCTCACACATACTTGTGCTGCTTTCACACTCTGATTTTTCACGTCTCACTGTCATTCCAGTCACTCCCAATCCTATTGCTAAGACTCACTCTTTGTTGGTACTGGGTAGCATCTACGCCCTGAATCAGGACCAGCTTCAGTTTCTACACACATTGTCTGCCCGGCTAGCACATTTTACTAATGTTCCATGCTTACTTGGGGGAGACTTCAATGGGGTAATGGACCCTGATCTAGACCGCTCCGCTGCAGGGGGCAGCTGCCATTAGAGTGGCCAAGGGCATGTTGACCTGGATCTCCCACTGGGACCTGGTGGATATCTGGCGCCTTCAGAACCCTCTTGGTAGAGATTACTCATACTATTCCCACCTCTATTGTGTGCACACTAGAATAGATAGAATGCTCTGCTCAGCCTCTCATCGGGTCGGCCACACACTCTGAATACTTGGGCCGGGGACTGTATCTGATCATACTCTGTTGTTGATCCATCTAACCACACTGGAGGCTCGCCAACCTGTCCCGACGTGGCACTTGCACTCAGCAGCATTGGAAGATGACGTATATCGCACAGCACTCCTACAAAGGTTGACGGAATACTCGACGCTGAACCAGGGGTCAGCATCCAGTAGAGGCATTGAATGGGAGGCCTTAAAAGTGGTGGTGCGGGGTCATTGCCTTGGAAGACAGTGGGCATACGACGGGACCTTGAGCGGGACATTTCGCACTTAGAAGACTACTTACATAGCTGTGACAGTGACCTAGATGGCTCACCAGAAGCACAGGCCAAACTGCTGTAGTTCAGAGAGAAATACTCATCGGCGCTAAAACGCCTTAGGTGTCATGACTATAAGACTTATATGGCCAAAGTGCATGATGAGGAAGGGAAAGCGGGGAGGCGATTGGCATGGCTGATCCGTCCAGAGACTGGGGGGACGCCGATCACTTGCCTAATGACGAGGAGAGGGGGAATATTATTTATACACTTATTCAGATCAGTGCTAAGTTCACAGCTTACTATAAATCCTTGTATGGTTCTCTCCACGTGGACTCATCTACCGTGAGAGAGAGCTTCTTGTCTGCACTGCTGCGGGATGTCCTGACTGATGAGGACAGGGAGCAGTTGGGTGTGCAGGTATCGGTGGGGGAGATTAAGGCAGCCATTAAAACGCTAGTCGTGGGTAAGACCCCGGGTGCCGATGGCCTGCCCTCGGAGTTCTATAGATTGGGCTGCGATGTCCTGGCTCCTAAACTGGCACAGATGTATGTTGAAGCCTATGAGACCAAACTGTTACCAGCTACAACCAGAGAGGCCATAGGGATCCCATTACCCAAATCTAAACATGCCGACAGGAGGGTTACCCACTTTAGGCCTCTGTCCATGCTCAACACTGATTTTAAAATCCTTAGTAAAGTGCTTGCCGCAAGACTGCCCCCCAATAAGAATACCCTCATCCATGAGGACCAGAGTGGGTTCATTCCAATCCTCAACACCTCAAATAACCTCCGTAGGCTATACTCCCTGCTTTACGATGATATACATCCCCCTATCCCGGCAGCAATGGTTGTGTCGGTGGATCTTGAAAAAGCCTTTGACACGGTGAGCTGGGAACTTCTGGACGCCCCTATGATGCGGTTGGGCTTGGGCAAGGCCTGGGGTGAGTGGGTTAAGTTGCTGTACATGCAGCTTACAGGTCGAGTCAAAACGGGACGAACTATTTCCTGTAGCTATGACATACATAGAGGAACCCGACAAGGATGTCCTCTGTCCCCCTTGCTATTCACCATTGCCATAGAGCACTTGGCGGCGAGACTCTGAGGTAAGGCCTAGGAATGGGACATATGTCGACGTGGACGTTTCCATGTAGTCTCCTTGTGCGCAGATGGCCTGCTTATCTACCTTCGCAGTGGTCCAGAAACGTTACCCCAGGTGTTCCAACTGCTAGAGGAATTCGGGGTCTGTTCTGGTCTCCGACTAAATAAAAGGAAGACTTATATTTTCCTGGCGGTTCGTGCAATGAGCCGTCTGTCTTTATACCCGGAGGAGGTATCCTTGGCACCACATACCTTCCGCTATCTGGGTGATTCCAGATTTACCATGAGACACAGGACCTCAGAGAAGGTAACTTGGGGCCGGCGACTCGGGCATTGCGGTCCAGTGTTTCCTTTTGGCACTCCCTCCGTTTGCCGATTATGACCTGCGTATCCCTAATTAAGATGGTTGTGCTTCCCAGACTGCTCTATTATTTTACTAATTTGCCTGTCACCCTGCCGCCCTCTTGGTTTCGACTACTGGGCATGCTGATTAGGAAACTGATTTGGGATGGTGGACGGCAGCGAGTGGCACTGGCCACTCTGCGACTGCCCCCAGATGCTGGAGGGCTTGGAGTCCGACTTTGAGTTTTATTTTCTAGCAGCTCAGATGCAGTAGCTTGCGCAGTGGCTCAGTGGATTGGGACTTACGGAACTTACAGCAGATGGGGGGATCTCAGTAGCGACCGACTGGTGGATGGGCTGCTTTTGCCTACCGTACGTGGCACTAGGAGGGAGGTATTACTGACAACAGCTCTGGCCAGTTGGCGGAGAGTCCTTAGAAGAACACACACGGAGGTGCCTTATGCGCCAGATATACCACTAGTGGGAATACCCCATGGCAACCCCCTCTCTTGTTTTACAACACGACAACTACACTGCTGGACAACCATAGACCTGCATATGCTAGGTGCACTGTATAGTCAGGGAATGCTGATCCCATTTGAGGATCTTGCGGACCAGACTGGTTTGCCTCGTGGGCAGTTTCTGACGTATGAGGCAATTGTAGGGACTATTCAGACCCTCTGGAGAGGAATAGAAGGTGAACCTGCCACACACACAGTCTTACAGACTATGTTGTCCATTGGTGGGGGGGGGGCTCACACTTGGTCTCCTGGCTTTATAGGGCACGGTTGGCAATGGTACATAACCCACTAGATACTCTACAGGCTTAGTGGGAGGGGGACCTAGATAGACATCTCACCGACGGGGAATGAAACAGAATTCTTGCATATGCCCCTTCGGTCTCCCAAAACACCAGACTAAAATATATACAGTATAACTACACACATAGGACTTACCTAACCCCATGTCAGCTGACACTCATATATGGGGGGACTGGGATGTGTTTCCCACAGTGCAGATTACTGGATGTGGGATTCGGGCACATGACATGGGAATGTCCACAGCTGCAAGAATTTTGGAGGGGGGGGGGGTCATCCATAAAATTAACCATGCACTCCATAGGCGACTAGAGATTACGATGGAGACATGCCTCTTGGGGTTATTTACTAGGCCACGCCCCAAAAAAGTGGGCAACAGATTAGTTGATCTGGCTCTGGTATTGGCTAAATTACGATTATCGATGGCATGGAAACATGCTCAAGGTCCTAGCCTGCAGACTTGAACACTAGATGGGATAGGGCGGAGGAGAGAGCCCTGAAGAGGGAAGAAAGCAAAGGGATGAGGCGTAGGCCATTGGCCCCACTGTGGACAGAGGTTATGGATAGCTGGGAAAACAGTGCTGTGGGAATAGACACAGACCCTGAAAGCGAAACAGGAAGCACTACAACGAGTTTCTAGGAGAGAGATGTAGGGAGAGTGCCCTTGTATTAACTCCAGAACCCCCGGGGAAATGGCACATGAGCAGGTTGTTACCTTCCCTGCACACCCATCCCATTGGAGAATCATCCCCACGCACAGACTCCAAGATAGTACACAAATGATTTCCATATCTACTGTCGCCACACAGCCTGCTTGTATACATATGAGGACCACGGGAGTTCTTGTTTCTTTTAGCTTTGTTATATTGTTGGCTTAATTTCTAGATATCTCACTTTATAAGTTTTGCAGATAACAAAGTTGATTGGTAATCCCTAGATGGCATGAGTACATGTTGATGAGGATGCTAGACAGCGGCCTTATGTGACATGATTATCTATACCCCGGTTCCCCCACTGCTCTAGGTTACTGATAGGAACCACTGAACAGCCGAGTGCTACTTGTATCCTAACAGAGGGGTGAGAACTTTAGCGACAAAACGGAACTGCTATGTACTGCAGAAAGTTCACTATGTCTGTAAAACCTAAAAAGGTAAGTTGTACAAATGCCAAGAAGTCTGTCATGAAACGAATAAGATATTCTATTATATCTGCTCAAACTTCAACTGAAATGCCAATAAAATAAAAGTTAAAAGAAAAAAAAGACTCACTTTGTTCTCTTCCACTTTTCTTGCTTCCACTACCTTCACTGGCTCCTAGCCCCATCACTTGCTTTCACGTTCCTTGCTCCCCTTTCTCATACCTACTATTTCTCAGTACTAAGACACTCTTGTGCATGCTGACATACACTCACGCCTGCTGCATGCCAGCATACCAACTGCTGCTTTAGGGCTCCAAGGTGTTTTACCAGCCGCTGATCTTCCTTGCCCACCACAGCAAGAATTGGAACCCATGGAATCAGTGTTTTGGTCCACTAACAACCAATACTAGCACTGGAATAGGTTTTAAAATCTATTACATTTTTACTCCAGTATTGGAACGGTCATAGATTCACAGGCTTGAATCATTCCCCGTCGCTGAGATGGGAGTCCCCGGTACCTTAGAAAAGATAATGTCTCCATAGACATAACAATAGAGGCCTATGACCTTACTCTTTAGTAATCTATCCAAAGAACTCAACTTTATTGAGTCCACCAATCAGATGACCCCACCCTCTAGAACCCTCCTTTGAGAAGCTCCACTCCCTCAGATTTTCTACTGCACGTCGTGCTAGAGAATCTCCTCTGAGCCCTGCTCACTTTTTTCCTGTTTGTATAGTTTTTCCACTACAGATCTATATATTCTCAATTGTCCTAGAGTGTTTTTTCACTCCGAACACCTCTGGACTGACCTTATTTTCCTAATGTCTGCAGTACTTGTGGAAAGAAAAGACTTCACTCTGAAGACCCACATAGAGACTGCATATACTGCCTCTATCTTTTACATTCTGCTAAAGAATGTGAGGTATGTCATACCTTTTCAACTAAAGCACTGAAGGATAGAGAGGGAAGACTACTAATATAAAACCAGGAAACACCCTGTCTCAGATTCAGACAGTGAGAAGTCTTCTTGGTCTTCCAAAAGATCTCAAAAGAGGGAAAGATCACCACATTCTGATAAGGATTCAGAACAGCCCTCTAAAGCTTTCAAAAAGACCACTCATGGGTCTGGTGAAGGCCGCAGCCTTTCAACATCACCTCATGAAGGTAAATCCTCCTCTTCAAAAAAAGAGAAGAAAAGACCTGCCTTCTACTTCAAAGAAGGTTTCTAAGTCTTCTTCTGAACCATCGACACCTCCACCGAAGCTAATTCATATATTTAAGAAGCCGTCTTCAGCTCCTCCAGCTGACAGACCGTCGACAAGAATCCCACCAATGACAAGGTCGTCGTTGTCGACACGGTCAACTAAGACATAAACGGGGGCTTCATCAACGACATCCCCCATCTCCAGCTTGTCATCAGTTTCCTCTTTTCCTCTTGCAGGTCGAGGACGTCTAAGTCGAAGGGCATCCAAAACAAGACCCTTGACGTTGAAGATAAAATTGTTGACAACCGCACTGGCGACACTGTTGTTGACGATCATCCCAGTGATGACTACATCGTCAATGACACCGATGACGACCAATGTCGGACCCTTGCACGCAGCAACGACATTGTCGATGACTGACTTCTTCGACAGCACCATCGATGAGAAGAAAAAAATCTGACTTCAAACACGAGTGATGAATTAACACCACACAGCACGTCTCCAAGTAAGATCACACCCTTAGTTCTAGCCCATCTTTCAGAAGAAGATTTGGATGAAGAGAGGCCATTTGAGGTGGCTCATAGTCCTTCTCAGCTCCTCATCAAATATCAGGAAGAAGAAGAGGAATATGACCAAGAGTATGACTGACAATATTATACTCCTCAGCAATACCAACAACCTGTACAAGAGGAGATGGTGTGTCTTCCAAGCGCCATCATTACTGACCTCCCACTTATGTTGTCGGACTACAAAAAGAGGTTTCTGTCAACAACAGCACAGTCGGAAAATATTTAGACAGAACCTCTACCTTACTTACCTCATCCTTTCACTCCAGCACCAAGACCTACATCTTCGCCCCACATCGGTGAGGAGTACCCCGTAGAGAACATTTCTGCAGAGCACAGATACCTCTGATGAGGAGAGGGAGGAAGGAGAACTTCAAGACACACAATCTGAATGGGATAACTACCTACTCTCAACTCCATCATCTCCATCACCTACTCCTGTGCACTCGCCCCCAGGAGACATTGGGGGTTTCCACAATTTATTTGAAAGAGCTGCAAAGAGATTTACGCTCCCCATGTCAACAAAACTAATGGATTGTTTCCTCTATGATTTTAAGGAGTCCTTTCAAAAGAGTGTACGATCCGTGCCCATAGTAAGTTGCATCTGGGAAGAAGGTTTAAAGGTTATGAAGAACCCGGCCACACTAACTTCCAACTTACCAAGACTAGACAAGAAGTATAAAGCCCCAGAAGACGCCCCAGCATGTCTAGTTGGCCACCCAAAACCGTATTCAGTGATAACACAGGCGGCACATAGGCGTTCAAAGAATCCATCAATACCAATTATGGCACCTCAAGACAAGGAAGGAAGATTAGAGAACATTGGAAAAAGATTTTCCTCCATGTCTGGGCTTACGGTTTGGGCAGGAAACTCCTTAGCTGCCTTGGGTAGATATAACCGAGAATTAGAGGGATATCGCTCCATGTGTGGACCAGCTTCAGCAAGACTCAAAGGCGGAAGCAAAAAAGATCTTGTTAGGAGAGAGCACCTCAGCGGAGATAATCAACTGCGTGATGGATATTGCTGCCACTGCTTGTAGACAACTGGCAGGTGTGGCGGTCCTTCGTAGGCAATGCTGGCTTAAGGCTTCCACATTTAGACCAGAGGTGCGGAATAAGATATTGGATCTTCCATTTGATGGTGAGGCTCTTTGGAAAACACAGATGAAGCCCTTCAAGCGATTACAACTGACACAGCCAGATCACTGGGTACCCTTCAGTTTAAAAAGTTGCCTTTTCATTGCTCCAGAGGACGAGGGGTATCATCTTACGGAGGGGGCTTTCAACACCTTCGCTACCCCTCCTACCCAGCGTAAATTCAGCATTTTTGTGCACAATATCCCACTTCTTTAAAAAAAAAAAAAAAAAAAAAAAAATGGCAGGAAATAACATTGGATCACTGGGTATTAAAAATAGTTTAATTCATCAGAGTTCACCCAGATTCCACCTTCACACCCTCCACATACCTCCATTCAAAAACATCTCAAGCAGCTCAAGTTGGAGGTCAAGACCATGCCAAGGAAGGGAGAAATAGAAAGAGTCTCTTCTTCAGAAAAAGGGAGAGGATTATACTCCCCTTTTTTTTTTTTTTATACACCAGAACTGGAAAGAATGGCGTCCCATCCTCGACCTCAGAAATCTCAACAAATACCTCTCATGTCAAACCTTCCACATGGTTATTTTGCAGGATATTCTCCTTTGTATGAACCACTGAAACTTTATGGCAACCCTGGATCTACAAGATGTGTATTTTTATATCCCAATCTTGCCTGCCCACATAAAATTCCTGGGGTTTACGGTAGCCGGCAGCCACTTCCAGTTCAGGGTTCTTCCTTTTGGCCTGAAATCTGTCCCTAGAATATTCACAAAGAGTCTAACTCTAGTAGCAGCTTGGTTAAGGAAGCAAAAGCACCAAATATTTCCGTTTTAGACGATTGGCTCATAAAAACACAATCAAGTCAGGCAGCTCACAACTCAATAAAAGCTTGCATGGAATTATTCAACAAGCTCGGTCTCACTCTAAATTGGAACAAATCAAAGATTTTGCCAGGAAGAGTAACCACATTCTTGAGAGCGACAATAGACAAGATAAAGGACAAGGCTTTTCCCCCATTGGATAGTCAAACCAAACTTATATCCTTAACAACCCTGGTTCAATGACAAAAGTTTCTTTCAGTACGCCGTTACAAGTCTCTAATGGGGATGATGTAATCTTGCCTTTAGCTAATTCCATTTTGCCACTTAAAAACGCATCCCCTTCAGGAGAAATTAGACCTTCAGTGGCTTCAAAAGACAGGTTCATTCAACATTGTCACAGTGACTCCATGCATGATCGAACCACTCCACTGGTGGAGAAAACAATCAAACATTGCGATAGGCCTTTCTTTTCTACTTCAACAATCCCCGCTGGTCATTATCACAGACACCTCTTTAGAAGGGTGGGGGCATATATACAAGACCTACAGGTCAGTGGGGGGTGGAAGAGCTCTCTTCAAAAGTGTTGCATCAATTTCTTAGAGCACAAAGCAGTATATCTGGCTTTACAAGCTTTCCTCCCCAGAATAAAATAATCTGCTGTTCTAATAAGGACGGACAATATAACAACAATGCATTACTTGAACAAACAGGGAGGAACATGGTCTCTTCTCGTATCTCAAAATATTTGGAATTGGGCTATTCAAAATGGGGTGAGTTTAAGAGCAGAACACCTACCAGGAAAACAGAACGAGACAGCAGACACCCTCAGCAGATTAACATCATCCTGCCACGAGTGGGAATTGACTCAAGAAGCACCCAACCAAGTCTTTGAAAAATGGGTCAAACCCAACCTAGATCTCTTTGCGACCACGCAGAACTCCAAATGCCGCTTCTTTCAAAGCTGGGATCACCATCCATGGTCGTGGGGGAAATGACTTTTCGATGGCATGGTGCAGGGTATTTACCAACACTTTTCCACCCATTCCTCCGATTTCAAGAGTTCTCACACAAATCAAGAGACAACATTGCAGATTAATCCTGAAAGCCCCATATTGGCCTTGCCAGCATTGGTTCTCGGAATTGCTCCTACTCTCAGAGAGACATCACATTCCACTGAAGATCTCACCAAATCTTCTAACAATGAAAGAGGGTCAAGTCCTACACCCGGAATCCAAGTCACTGAAATTATCAGCTTGGCTCCTGAACACAATGAGTTTGGACACTTGAATATTTACCCAGAATGTAGAGAAATACTCTCAAAGGCCAGGGCTGATAGCACAAACAAGACTTACTTTTTTAAATGGAAGAGGTTTTGTCTGTGGGGTGGTGCCACAAAGAACAGATACACCCACTTTTGTCAGCACCACAAGAGATATTGCCCTATCTCCTACATCTGGCATCATCAGGATTAGCTCATGCATCCATTAGAGTGCACCTGGCGGCCATATCTCATTTCAGACATTCTTCAACGTCCCTCTTTATGGTCCTCCAGGTTAATAAAACAATTTCTCAACTGACTGTTAAGAGCTTTCTTGCCAGTAAGACCTCCTCTGCCTTCCTGGCAACTCCACACGGTACTATCTCAACTCATGAGACATCCATTTGAACTCATTCACAAAGTGGAATTAAAATGCTTACTGTGGAAAGTTGCTCTTCTGGTGGCGCTTCTGCTAGGTGCATCAGTGAGATCCAAGCCCTTATAGTTAAAGAGCCTTTCCTTCAATTTAAAGAGGACAGGGTAATCCTTCACACAAACTCGAAGTTTGTTCCCAAAGTACCATTGGACTTTCACATTAAGGAGCCTTTGATCTTAAAGACTTTCTTCCCGAGTCTATCATCATCAGCAGAGAGAGATCTTTACTCGTTGGATGTAAATTGACACATTAAGTTTTATTTGGCGAAAACCAGACTTTTACAAGTTGAAACAATTATTTGTTGTTTATAGCGCTCCTCGAAAAGGTCAACCCGTTTTTAAACAAAGCATAGCAAGGTGGATAGATGCTGTAACATTTTGTCACCAGGCAGCTGGCAGACCTTTACAAACTTCAGTAGGTGCCCATTTGACAAGATCTGTCTCAACATTGATGGTATTATTCGCAGGTGTACCTCTACAAGACATTTGCAGAGTGGCTACCTGGAAGAGTACGCATACTTTTACAAGACACTACTGTCTGGATGCGATACCTCAAGATGATGTGGCTGTAGGCCAGGCAGTCATGCAGCATCTTTTCCAGTAAAGGTGAACTAACTCTGACTTCCCACCATCCTTGCTTTCTGCTACTGCACATTTCATTTTTCCTTCATGTTTTTATAGATATGTTTCTAAAAGCTATGTATAATTGTATAAAGAGATAAATAATTGTACAGATATATTTATAGGTGAGAGCATTCTACACGTTGGAATAGTTAAGTACTCTATCATATGAAATAGGTATCATTCAACTATTCTCACAACTCACTGACAATGCAGTGTGCCATGAATACTGCTTTAGAGTCTCAAGCATGTGCTTCTATGAACGTTCCAATACTGGAGTAAGAAAAGAAGCTATTTACCTGTAGCTATAGTTCTCCAATACTGGAATCTTTCATAAATTCACATGCGATCAACCCGCATTCCCGGAGAAGCTCACCATACTCCTCTCAATAATTTTTAATAATACGCACTAGTGCTTGTAAAATCTGAGGGACTGGAGCTTCTCTCAGGAGGGTTCTAGAGGGTAGTCCTATTTTTGTATTTATTTACATAATGACTTGGATAGATTACTTAAGAGTAAGGCCCTAGGCCTCTATTGTTATGTCTATGGAGGCATTATCTTTTCTATGGTACCGGGGACTCCCATCTCGACGACGGAGAATGATTAAAAAATGTGAATCTATGAAAGATTCCAATACTGGAGAACTATAGTTACAGGTAAGTAACTTATTTTCATACTGCACCTATCCATCTTCTATTCTCACTTATACTTCAGTCTGGTCAAGTGCAGCACTGTTGGGGTGAAACCATACTGCACTCCGTACATAAAAAAAGACCCAAGCTAGGACCCAGCAAACTACTGACTTGTTGCGCTGCTATACATAAAAGCAAAAGCCTGTGCTAAACACCTCCTGCGTGAGCTAGAGACATGAGTGAAAGAAAACTTCATCCCGTTTTACCAAACCAGACTTATGCACAAATCATCCATTATAAACGACACTATTGCTCTATCTTATCATGTCCATCGCACCACCCAAGCTTTCAGCCGACCACTATTTGCTTGCCTTATCGATTACTACACTCGATTTGATGGTGTGGATTGCACTATATTGTGATCAAACCTTGTAAACTGGAATGTCCCCGACACCCTCTTAAAAGCGATTATCTCCCTTTACTCAAACACCTGGGTGCATGTTAGGAAACCGAAACGGGTTGATCTCACAAATACATACAACTCAAGGGCTCTAACAAGCTGATCCCCATTTTCTTCAGCACGTATACAGAGGACTTTGGCGTAGCGATATCTAAAGCCAAATCAGTTCCTCCAAGGATTGGATATCATGGACTATCAGTACTTGAGTACGCAGACAACCTGATCATTTTAGATCACACCAAAATAGGTATACAGCAGGTGCTGGGCCAGTTAAACCTTTACAAATAAAACAACAAACTGATGGCAAATGACAAGAAAACCAAGGTCATAGTCTTCTACAAATATAAAAATATACCCCAGCAGACATGGGGACTTGGCTAACTAAGAATCAGACACAACTCAAATTACAACAATTTAAGATTATGGTTTGCTGAAAATGGCAAGGTGAAGATGCAAATGCATCAGCAGCATATATATTTACTAAGAGACCATCAGCAGTTATATTTGCACTATATGAACTCAATAACTGCCTGAAAAGCCCTACAGCTGAAGGGATCTTAAATTGGGCAAACAAAGCTACTGCCATTTATTATAACATGGACATCACGTCTACCTAGGGACATTCTCCACCACTGTTGACAAACTTCAATGCAAACTTTTTAAGAATTTCTAACTTGCCAAACCATATGCAGCAGTGATTATTGTGGTTAGAGCTCAGTCTGAATGGACCAATCCGGGAATGTAGGGCATTATTCATAAACTATTGTCTCTCACTGGCCCTAGCTAATCACTGAACTTTAAAAGAAGCCCACTTTGATGTTTTTTTTATGTTTTAGGGCACCAAATAATCTGTGGTCAACATATTTAACTGCAGCTAATGATCTGAACATAGACCTAGACATGCTAATAGCAACTAACGCACACCAGGATAGCAAAATGGCAAACAGGTGCAAGTCCTGCCTAGGAAATACAAAACGATATTGAGTGCCCCTTAGGTTCAATACGCTAGAACCTCTTATGCAACATTAAAGAAACAGTCCTACTTTAAAAAAAACTTAAACGGAAGTTAGGGATCTGGTACTATGCACCAGATTAATGGTCTTGCCAATACACAAGCATGGATTCAACTGGCTAAATAATCCAGCTCCAATTGCATGCAGCTTCTGTGTCTTTAAAAGAGAATCTATGCTGCATCATCTTTGCTGCTACCCAGACTTTTTAACTGATGAAGTTAACACATTTGACAAGTTTGTAAGTTCTGTGTGCATTGCCATGAGGAACTTAGAAAAAAATGGCACTATTATAAACTTGCCCTTAATTTTCATGGACGTTCATCTTCGTATCACTATTATTCTACTTGGCATGTAAATGCTTTTTATTGACTATGTATAATTTTATATTTGTGTAAAAGTTTTACTTTGTGTTTTAATCTTGTGCTTATTGTAAATGTTTTTATAAATTGAAGAACAGTCACTCATTCATTACTTAGTCATTTCATTTAGAAATGGTGTTTTTTTTTTTTTTTTTTTTTTACTTGAATACATTTTGATTTGTACTTATGGCAGTTCTCTTTCATATACACATTTAATAAATGAGGAAAACACTAAAACATGCAGAACGTTTTTTTTTTTTTTTTTGGAGTATGTTAAACAGAAAAAAAACAATTTAAGTAATGCCTGCTATTAAATAACTGAATTTTTAAACATATTTTATTGATTTAAAAAAAATATTTTTAACAAAGAAACCATTTCTAGGCATCAACACTCGACAGATCATATACAATCTTCTGCCATGGGATTCATAGTGTAAAGCAGGTCTTTGTAATATTATATTTATCCCTTCCCTTCCCAACTCAAATACAACTTTCTTTCTAACACCCTGCAAATCTTACCTAGTTTCCCCTCCTCCCCCAGCACTGCGCTTCATTCGACCCCCCTTACATGTTTGTCTCATTGGTGTAACTATGGGAAGGTTGTCCCTGTCATGGCTCAGGATCTCACTGGTGGCCCTACTAAGTGGCCTTCTACTGGCTGTCACCCTTGTCCTAGTGTATAATTATCACTGCACTCTAGTGTTCAGAGGGTGGACTAGGGTGAGGTAGAGTCGTCGTCCAGGGGTAGCTCGTCTTGGAGGCTCAGTGCAGTGACTAGCGCTTCCCAGGCTGCGGCAGTGTCCGTGGATTAAATTTTTTCTAGCTAATGCGTCAAGAATTTTAGATTCTATTAAGGACACGGAAGCGAGGATTATGCTTTCTCTTTACTTTACTGACAAACACAGCAGCCAATAAGAGTATAACACTTTCAAAACTACAACTCCCATGAGCCCCAGTCCACCAATCATGGCTCTACTCTGTCCATAAATAGCCTGAACGCTACAGTCCTTCCTCTTTCTTTGCGAAACCAACTCTTAAATGCATTAAAACTTGCAGAACTTGACAACGAATTCTCTCCTGGTCTTCTGGAATCGATCCCACTGACGTTGGAGACTTGAATTGAACATGGGGTGAACCACCGGAAGAATTCACGAATTCGTGTTAGATGCTCCTGAGTGAGACAAAAAATAATAATAATATCGAGATATACCTTGGGAGGGTATTAAATACACATTTTATGCAATAACAATTCAATCTAATGTTTAAAACACCATTGCAATAAAATGTGCATAACGGGTGGGATAATCCTCGCCTCCGTGTCCTTAATAGAATCTAAAATTCTTGACGCAATAGCTAGACATTTTTTAATTCTATGTCAGGACCGGAGGCTTCGGATTATGCTAGTTTAAAGTCTATTTACCACATTAGATACCACATCAACAATAGGTTTATGGTAGAAAACCTTGAAAGTAGAATCATTTGGCCAATCCGCTGCAGCCATTATGTCTTCCAAACGGGCTCCAGTTGAAAAAGCTTTAGAAGCCATGGCTCCCCGCACTGAATGAGCCCCAAAAATACCTATGTCAATACCTGCTTATCCTAACAACCATCTGACCCAGCGAGCTAAGTTAGCAGTCGTGCTTGGTCGGAAAGGTTTCTGTAAAGAAATTAACAATTGACCAAAATCTTGTTGTCTGAGTTGTCGAGTACAATCCTCATAGGATTTTAAGCATTGAACAACACAAAGCTTTTTATTGTGTGGAAAAGAAGGAAATGAAATACACTTTGAAGAGGTTTTTGTACGTCTAGTAATAGAAAAAGATACACCTTCAGGAGTAAATACTCTACCTGATAAATCCAAGGCTTTCACATCTGAGACACGTCTACAAGACAGTAACCATAACAGAATAGTCAATTTGGCTGATAATTGTTTACAATATAAACCTTTGTTGTCAGGCCAGTTTTTTAGAAAACGAAGAACCAAATTAACATCCCATAAGGATGAATATTTTGGTTGAGGAGGTTTTACCATCCGAATACCTCTAAGCAGTTTGCAAATCAAGGGATGCTCCCCAACCGGTTTACACTGAATGTGAGGATGACCGGCTGATAGGGCGGACCGGCAATTATTTATTGTCCGATATGCCAAACCTTGAGAAGCCAGGTCGGATAAGAAATTGGCTATTACATTAATTTCTGACCCCATGGTATCCAGACTCATTGAATCTCACCAACATAACCACTTCCTCCAGGCTTGCTCATATCTTTTATGAGTGGAGGGAGCCCAAGACTGGGATAGGAAAAACAGTGCTGAGTCCGAAACTCCAGGCACTTGCCATCGGCGCCTGAAAGACGCCAGGCCATTAGACGCAGCAACCCCTGTAGGAGCAGAGGGTGAAAGCTGCCCATCGGATCTGTGAGAAGGTCCACTCTCACAGGAAACATCACTGGAAAATCGCACGACATTTGCATCGCAGTTGGAAACCAGGGCTGAGCCCTCCAAAGAGGAGTTATCAATATGACTTCCGAACGTTCTCTCTGAACTTGGGGCAGGACGCGCGGAATCATCGCGAAAGGAGGAAATGCATAAAGAAGTTCATCCGGCCACTTGTGCAGGAAGACATCTGTCCCCATCGCTTGAGGATACGGCCTCCAGCTGAAGACGTTTTGAACCTGATGATTCAATCTGGAGGCAAACAGGTCTACCTGACAAATCCCCCACCGAACTTGAAGGGTTTGGAAAACGTGTGAATTGAGTTTCCAGTCGCTGCCATCCCGAAAGGAAGCGAGAATTCCAATCCGCAGTCGTGTTGGTACGACCTGGAATGTATTCTGCTATGACCGAAATCTTCTGTTGAAGGCAATAATGCCACAATTCCTTCGCAATCTCCACTAGGAGTCGTGATTTTGTGTCCCCCCCCCAAACAATTGATGTATCTGACCGCAGAGACATTGTCCATCCGAAGGAGGATGCAGCAATGAGCCCTGCACAGGGAAAGGGACTTGATTGCGAAAGCTCCCGCTAGGAGTTCCAGGCAACTGATGTGATACTTCAATACCCCCGGGGGCCAGCGCCCCCCCCCCCCCCCCCCCCCCCCTGTTTCCACCGAGCCGCAACGGGCTCTCCAGCCCCAACAGCTGGCATCCGGTTCTATCACCACATCCGGGCTGGAAGAAAAAATTGCCCTGCCATTCCAAGCATCCATGTGAGAGAGCCACCAAGATATCTCCATCTTGGCCTCCTCTGAGAGAGGAATAATCTCTGAATACTGCAGACCCTTTTGGAGATGCCGAATCTTCAACCTCTGCAAGGCCCTGTAATGCAATGGGCCCGGAGAAATCGCCTGGATTGATGACGCTAGAAGGCCGACTAGACAAACCAACGTCCTCAATGATATATTCGGAGAGGCAAGGGCTCTCCTCAACTCTTTCTTAATCAAAATCCGCTTGCTTAACGGAAGTAGTAATAAGGCTTTCGTTGAGTCTATTTGAAAACCTAAGAATTCCATATTCTGGGCCGAGTCAAACTGGACTTTTCGGAATTGATAACAAAACCGAGATCCTGGAGCAGCTGGATTGTCCAGTTGAGGTGCACTAGTACCAGCTCTTTGTCCTGTGCCATAATAAGGATGTCGTCCAGGTATATGATCATCCTTACCCCCCGTTCTCTTAGAAATTGGACTACTGGATGTAGGAGCTTGGTGAAACACCAAGGGGCTGATGACGGTCCGAAGGGAAGGATGTTGAATTCGAACCATTGAGAACCCCCCTGGAATTGAAGAAAACGTCTGAGCAGTGTGAAGATTGGAACCGAAAGAAAGGCGTCTTTGAGGTCCAAGCATGTCATCCAGTCTCCGTCTCTTAACAGATCTCGGAGAAGATGTATACCCTCCATCTTGAAGTGGCAATAAACCATCCAAGAGTTGAAGGATTTGAGATTTAAGACCAACCTGGAGCCGCCGCCTTTCTTTTGCACTAAAAAGATTGTGCTGACGAACCCTTGAGGGGGTGGTTTGGACTGCACTATTGCCCCTTTTTGAATGAAATTTATTTTGTGATGAACTCTCGATCTATGAGGGAAAAAAGGAGAGGAGAGGGAAGAGTCCCTTGTTTCGAGGGGGCGTAGAACTCCAACCGGAAACCCTGGACCGTTTGAAGAACCCAAGGGTCCTGAGTGATATTCTGCCAAGCTGGGAGAAAATATTGCAGTCTGCCCCCCAAGATTACCTCTGAAAGAGAGATAATTCTCACCTGAGTCGGAGGTTTCTTGATTGGAACCACCTCCACAATAGCCTCTGGAGGATCGACCATGGCCTCTATACCGGTTGGGGTAGAAATTTTGATGGTCTGTGGCACCACCCTGGTTTTTCTGATAGGAGAATCTGGAGGCCTGGTGAACACGGCCTGGAGCTCGACCTCTGAAGCGCCCGGCCCGTGTAAAAAGAGTTTTGTTAAATACCTTCTTGATGTTGGACTGGGCTTTGTCCAAAGCAATGAAGGTAGCGACATACTTGCCCAAATTGTTTATGAATTTGTCGCCAAAAAGCAATCCATTGGCCGATGGACCTGCCTCATTCGTTGCCAATTCAGCCAGCTTAGGGTCCAGCCGGATAAGAAAAGACTGTCTACGTTCAGTAGACATGGCGCAGTTTGCGTTGCCTAAAATGCAAATCACTCTCTGTGTCCATTGTAGCACCACCTCCTGGTCTAATGGGGCGTTAGTCTCCTTAGATTGAACTGCAAGGTCTAGAATTTTTGTTAAGGGGCCAGATACGTCCAATAGTTTGTCCTGACAGCCTCGCCAGGCGCGTTCCAGACCTTTCTTGGGGTCTTTGGCAAATTTACGTAAAAAGGTAGCCATGCTGGGATCCAGCTCTGGCGTCTCGGCCACTTTCCCAGACAGGGAAGGACGTGGGCATTCTGACCTGAGAGTGTTGCGAACGTCCTTCTCAAAACTCTTGCGCAATCTATCTTGAACGTAGAGGCCCACCTCTTCTGAAAGAACCCAGTCAGTGGAACGTGGGTGTATAATGTCTTCCGGGGAGAATAAGAGATTTTTCCCAGAAGGGGCACTTATGTCAGACGTGGAATGACGTGATTTCCGTAGCTTCTTACGCGGAAGGGACTCCGCTTGCGAGTCTTCAGACTCTGACTTGGAAGATGAAGATACCTTAAAGCCTGCCTGGGTCGAGTGGAAAGAAGCATCTTGAGGGGGGGGGAAGCCCTATATTCGTGATCGCGCAGCACTGAGGCTGCCATCTGCGCCAATATTTCTGCGGAGGAGGAACCTCCGGCGCGTTGAAGAGAGAGGCCCGAAGACCCTCCAGAGTCACCAGCATGCGCGCGACGTTGTTGGCTGCCTTCGCCTAAGAACTCTCTGCTCCCAAAATTAATCAAAGGCTTCGTAAAAGGCTTTAAAGCCTGAATCAATGCCAAGTTAACGGAGTCTTGCACATGGTAGCCCAGTGCCTCCACAAGACGTTCCTCCATTTGTTGCTCAATTGGTATTTCCTGCAGTTCTTGATACTGCTCATCTCCACCGGCGTAGTACGCCATAGTGAGATTTAATGACTGGAGGAGTTGGCAGGGGGAAAACCCCTGATGCAGGTGAAAGAGCTAAAGAAAAACTGCTTTAAGGCTGTTAAACCGGCAATTTGATAGTGGAGGGAGCCACCTGCTATTGGTATACAAATATATATATATATGGAGTTCCCCAGGGCAGTGCCCGCTCGTATTCTTACAGCCCCGTCGGGCGAAAATGCAGCCGTGTGATATTCCTGTTTGCTCTGCCTTGCACGCGCGCTTTAGGCCGATCGGAAGCTCCAATGCGGCTCAACGCGCATGCGCGGACAACAACAAAGAGAGAGGACTGCGTCCTCCTCGATACGAGCGAATGCTTGTATTACGGCCACTCCCACTCCACGCCGGTACCACACGAAAATTAGATACACCTAACGAAAAGGAATAAATCGCAAATAAATCGCAAATAAGCGCTGCAATTATTACAAAGAGTGCGCGCTCACATTCTAAATATAGACACAATACACTTCAGTAAAAGCGACGCATCACTTAACTGGCAGCTGGAGCAGCAAAGAAAGAGGAAGGACTGTAGCGTTCAGGCTATTTATGGACAGAGTAGAGCCATGATTGGTGGACTGGGGCTCATGGGAGTTGTATTTTTGAAATTGTTATACTCTGATTGGCTGCTGTGTTTGTCAGTAAAGTAAAGAGAAAGCATAATCCGAAGCCTCCGGTCCTGACATAGAATCCCTGTCCTCTGCGAGCCTCCTGCATTGTAATCACTCCTTCATATCCCACCCACTTTAGCATCTCTCGTCTCCAGCTCCCATAGGTTGGTGCCGAGGGACTCTTCCATAGTCTGGTGATTTCTCTTTTTGCCAATATGTATGCCAAGTCTTGAAATTGACTTGTGATTTTAGTTTTTGGGGTATTGGGACACCAATGAAAAAGGCAATGGGCTGGGGTGTCTGGGACCTCCATCCATAATCGAGGCCATTGTTATAATGATCACTTCCCAATAGTCTGCAAGCTGGGGGCAGTCCCAAAACATATGTAAAAGTTCCACTTGTGCCTCCCCACATCAGGGACACTTTGCTTCCGTAATCCCGAAATACCGGCTGATCTTGCCTGGTGTAAGGTAGGCTCTGTGGAGTACATATAGGTTAATTAATTAATTTAAAACGAGCATTGTGGGACACCCTGGGTATCTGCTCTAGGATGCGCTCCCAGTCCCTATCTTCTGTGGGATGGTCTAAATCCCCTTCCAACTTCGCCTTCAGAGTCATCAATGGTAGGTTGAGCTGCTGCCTCTGTTGTCTATAAAGACATGTTACCACCTTGAACTTCCCTGTCGCAATGACCAAATATTGGCATACCTCTGGTGGGATCAGCTCTGCTAAGCCTTGCTGCCAGTTTCAGCGTATAGTAGTTGTCACTACTTGATATAGGAGGAAGTGCCCCGGATTCAAGGAGTAACTTTCCTGTAAATCTGTGGATGGTAGGAGAGTGTCTGCCCCATAAAGTGCTCTTTAGTAATCCGGGATCTTGGCTGAAGGAGGACCCTCACCAGCTCCTGCAAATTTAGGGTTCCCCTGGTGGTCTCTCCCCCTGGAGACAATTGTGCAGCTATCCACTGGGTCAGCCACTATAGCTTGCCGGCCAGGTAGTATGCTTCGAAATGTGGAATGGCCAAACTCCCTTCTGTAGCCAGCCTCTGTAGCTTTGCAAGAGCTAATCCAGCGGCCTGCGCCTCCACCGGAGTCCCGTTATTGAGTTGAGCTCAGCAAACCAGGACAGCGGAATCTATTAGAGTAGAACCACAAAATAATAAAGGAGGTGTGGCAACCCCACCATTTTTAAAAGCACCCCTCTGCCTGCCACCGAAAGGGAGAGTGTACTCCAAAATGTCAAATTGATTCTCAGCCCTCGTATTACTTTCCCCAGGTTTCCCTTTAATATAGCGTCCTGTTTGTGATATATTTTTGCCCCAGATTTGGGAGGCATTTGGCTTTCCATCGTGAGTGTCCCAACTCAGGCATTGGGACTCGTGGGGATTTTGCAGGGAATAAGTATGATTTTTGCTAGTTTACTTGTAAGCTCATCAAGTTTCTGAATCGTTCCAAGAGTGCCCATGAAGGCCTCCTCCGTGGCTCAGAGAAAGAGGATGAGATCATCAGCATAAAGCTCAATATACTTCTCCTGCTCACCTGATCGCAGGCCTCCATACGCCTCACCTCTGTGGTGTGGCATGCTAGGGGTTCTATCGCAAGCACAAAGAGCAGGGGTGACAGAGGGCACCCCTGTCTCGTGCTGTGCTCCACTCTGTATTCCTCCAAAATAATGCCACCTGTGCAGACCCATGTCCTAGCGTCTATAAATAGGAGTTTTGTCCATTCCACAAACTTGCTACCGAACCCGAAGTCACGCAAGACTTCTTGTAGATATGTCCACTCCAGGCTGTTGAATGCTTTTACTATACCAGCAGCTAAGATTGTCACCATTGTTGCGTCATAAGTCTCCCCTTCCATCACCGAGAGCAGGTGCCTGACATTCAGCTCCGTGTTCCTACCAGGAATATAGCCATTTTTATCTTTGTGTATTAGAGCAGTCATATGTTGCATTAATCTGGTGGCTAGAATTCTGCTGAGTATTTTGTAGTCAACGTTTAACACAGACAAGGGGTAGCAGGCCTTCATGTCCGTGCCGTCCTTCCCTGGTTTTAAGAGTGGCATGATGAGCTCTTCCCTAGTGGAGCGAGGGAGAGAACACTCTTGTTTAGCCACCTGGTACATGGCGAGTAATTCAGGGGCCAAGCACTCTATGTAACCGGAGCAAAACTCTAAGGGTAGACTGTTGTTGCCAAGAGTCTTCCCCCCCGCCAGCTGTTTTATCGATGTTTTAATCCCTGGGAGAGTTGTCTCCCCTTAGGTCTTCAGCTGCCTGGTGGGGCAAGCTTGGGAACTCTGCAGTCGCCCGGAATGCCCACAGAGCATCTGCTCCGCCAATGGATGTGTGGCTATATAACAGAGCATAATATGCCCTGAACTCCTCATTGATATCAGTCTGGCTGTATAATCTGTTCCCAGAGGATGCCATCAGTTCAACAATAACTGAACCCCTCTTAACAGGGTTGTCTATCCACGCAAGGAGTGCCCCTGTTCTCTGTGTGCCTGTGTCATATTTTTTATAATCAAAGCATCGGAGGCATTCCACCTCTTCCGCCACCTCCTCTTTAGCTTCCAAGAGATCAGAGTGGATCTCTGGGTGACCTGTGTGTTGTAGCTCTAGGTCACTTAGGTGTTTTTCTGTGATCTCTGTGTACTGAAATAAAGTTCTCCACACTCCAGTTACCTCTGCTATGCAGCGGCCTCTTACCACGGACTTAAATGCCTCCCATTCTGAGTAAGGACAAGGAAGTTCTGGTGTTTTCATGGAAATAAGAGCGTATGGTGGTGTGCAGGACTTCACTGAATACTGGGTCCTTCAGGTCTTTGCGGCTTAATCACCAGGTTGGTATGGGTGGTGTGGTCTGAAACCGTTCGTGTTAGGTATTCCATGAATGTTACTGTCTCATGGATGTCTGGGGAACATAGAACTGTCACATTCTAAATATAGACACAATACACTTCATTAAAAGCGACGCATCACTTAACTGGCTGCTGGAGCAGCAAAGAAAGAGGAAGGACTGTAGCATTCAGGCTATTTATGGACAGAGTAGAGCCATGATTGGTGGACTGGGGCTCATGGGAGTTGTAGTTTTGAAATTGTTATACTCTTATTGGCTGCTGTGTTTGTCAGTAAAGTAAAGAGAAAGCATAATCCGAAGCCTCCGGTCCTGACATAGAATTCCTGTCCCCTGCGAGCCTCCTGCATTGTAATCACTCCTTCATATCCCACCCACTTCAGCATCTCTCGTCTCCAGCTCCCATAGGTTGGTGCCGAGGGACTCTTCCATAGTCTAGTGATTTCTCTTTTTGCCAATATGTATGCCAAGTCTTGAAATTGACTTGTGATTTTAGTTTTTGGGGTTATTGGGACACCAATGAAGAAGGCAATGGGCTGGGGTGTCTGGGACCTCCATCCATAATCGAGGCCATTGTTATAATGATCACTTCCCAATAGCCTGCAAGCTGGGGGCAGTCCCAAAACATATGTAAAAGTTCCACTTGTGCCTCCCCACATCAGGGACACTTTGTTTCCGTAATCCCGAAATACCAGCTGATCTTGCCTGGTGTACGGTAGGCTCTGTGGAGTACATATAGGTTAATTAATTAATTTAAAGGGAGCATTGTGGGACACCCTGGGTATCTGCTCTAGGATGCGCTCCCAGTCCCTATCTTCTGTGGGATGGTCTAAATCCCCTTCCAACTTCGCCTTCAGAGTCATCAATGGTAGGTTGAGCTGCTGCCTCTGTTGTCTATAAAGACATGTTACCACCTTGAACTTCCCTGTCGCAATGACCAAATATTGGCATACCTCTGGTGGGATCAGCTCTGCCAAGCCTTGCTGCCAGTTTCAGCGTATAGTAGTTGTCACTACTTGATATAGGAGGAAGTGCCCCGGATTCAAGGAGTAACTTTCCTGTAAGTCTGTGGATGGTAGGAGAGTGTCTGCCCCATAAAGTGCTCTTTAGTAATCCGGGATCTTGGCTGAAGGAGGACCCTCACCAGCTCCCGCAAATTTGGGGTTCCCTTGGTGGTCTCTCCCTCTGGAGACAATCGTGCAGCCATCCACTGGGTCAGCCACTGTAGCTGGCCTGCCAGGTAGTATGCTTCGAAATGTGGAATGGCCAAACTCCCTTCTGTAGCCAGCCTCTGTAGCTTTGCAAGAGCTAATCCAGTGGCCTGAGCCTCCATCGAAGTCCCGTTATTGAGTTGAGCTCAGCAAACCAGGACAGCGGAATCTATAAGAGTAGAACCACAAAATAATAAAGGAGGTGTGGCAACCCCACCATTTTTAAAAGCACCCCTCTGCCTGCCACCGAAAGGGAGAGTGTACTCCAAAATGTCAAATTGATTCTCAGCCCTCGTATTACTTTCCCCAGGTTTCCCTTTAATATAGCGTCCTGTTTGTGATATATTTTTGCCCCAGATTTGGAAGGCACTGGGCTTTCCATCGTGAGTGTCCCAACTCAGGCATTGGGACTCGTGGGGATTTTGCAGGGAATAAGTATGATTTTTGCTAGTTTACTTGTAAGCTCATCAAGTTTTTGAATCGTTCCAAGAGTGCCCATGAAGGCCTCCACCGTGGCTCAGAGAAAGAGGATGAGATCATCAGCATTAAGCTCAATATACTTCTCCTGTTCACCTGGTCGCAGGCCTCCATACGCCTCACCTCTGTGGTGTGGCATGCTAGGGGTTCTATCGCAAGCGCAAAGAGCAGGGGTGACAGAGGGCACCCCTGTCTCGTGCTGTGCTCCACTCTGTATTCCTCCAAAATAATGCCACCTGTGCAGACCCATACCCGAGCGTCTATATATAGGAGTTTTGTCCATTCCACAAACTTGCTACCGAACCCGAAGTCACGCAAGACTTCTTGTAGATATGTCCACTCCAGGCTGTTGAATGCTTTTACTATACCAGCAGCTAAGATTGTCACCATTGTTGCGTCATAAGTCTCCCCTTCCATCACCGAGAGCAGGTGCCTGACATTCAGCTCCGTGTTCCTACCCGGAATAAAGCCATTTTTATCTTTGTGTATTAGAGCAGTCATATGTTGCATTAATCTGGTGGCTAGAATTCTGCTGAGTATTTTGTAGTCAACGTTAAACACAGACAAGGGGTAGCAGGCCTTCATATCCGTGCCGTCCTTCCCTGGTTTTAAGAGTGGCATGATGAGCTCTTCCCTAGTGGAGCGAGGGAGAGAACACTCTTGTTTAGCCACCTGGTACATGGCGAGTAATTCAGGGGCCAAGCACTCTATGTAACCGGAGTAAAACTCTAAGGGTAGACTGTTGTTGCCAAGAGTCTTCCCCCCGCCAGCTGTTTTATCAATGTTTTAATCCCTGGGAGAGTTGTCTCCCCTTAGGTCTTCAGCTGCCTGGTGGGGCAAGCTTGGGAACTCTGCTGTCGCCCGGAATGCCCACAGAGCATCTGCTCCGCCAACGGATGTGTGGCTATATAACAGTGCATAATATGCCCTGAACTCCTCATTGCTATTAGTCTGGCTGTATAATCTGTTCCCAGAGGATGCCATCAGTTCAACAATAACTGAACCCCTCTTAACAGGGTTGTCTATCCACGCAAGGAGTGCCCCTGTTCTCTGTGTGCCTGTGTCATATTTTTTTTATAATCAAAGCATCGGAGGCATTCCACCTCTTCCGCCACCTGGGTGACCTGTGTGTTGTAGCTCTAGGTCACTTAGGTGTTTTTCTGTGATCTCTGTGTACTGAAATAAAGTTCTCCATACTCCAGTTACCTCTGCTATGCAACGGCCTCTTACCACGGACTTAAATGCCTCCTATTCTGAGTAAGGACAAGGAAGTTCTGGTGTTTTCATGGAAATAAGAGCCTATGGTGGTGTGCAGGACTTCACTGAATACTGGGTCCTTCAGGTCTTTGCAGCTTAATCACCAGGTTGGTATGGGTGGTGTGGTCTGAAACCGTTTGTGTTAGGTATTGCGTGAATGTTACTGTATCATGGATGTCCGGGGAACATAGAACTGTCTAGCCGTATGTGCAAGTCATGGGTAGGAGAATAATACGAGTAGTTGTGTTCTGCTCCATGTTGGGAACGTCATGTGTCTATGACTCCCCATTCGCTTTGCCAGGCTGAAAACGCTCTAGCACCACTATTGATTGGAGAATCCTGGAGTGGTGGGTGGGGACGGTCCTTGGTCAGATCTGAAATTCAATTAAAGTCCCCTCCTAATAAGATAGGTTGAGTCATATATGGAGCAAGAATTCCATAGAGTGCGGAGAGGAGCCCAGCCTGGTTGGCATTGGGACTGTATATACTCCCTATAGTGATGTCTCAACTGTCCAACTTCTCTGCGATGATTACATATCTACCCTGTGAATCTATTGTCTGGCTAGTGCACTGAAAGGGTACTCTTGCTCTGATCCAAATTAAGCAACACAAAAGGATGATGGATGGAGTGCTGAACAATGTACACACTCACCCCCAGTCACAGATCTGGGTTTAATCCATTGTTGTTTTGCTCACCAAGCCATCCCAGTTTGGACATAGCCATATGCAAATCAGTCTTGACCCTGTTCCTCATGGGAACAGTCCAGCCCGAACTGCCAAGCCAGGTCCCCCCTGTACCGGAAACAAGCATTCAACTGTGGGCACGTGCCCAAGGCTAGCGTTCCAACGTATTGTCAGAAGGACTCCAGCTCTAGGCCCCGCACCCCACCCAATTTGGCACAGCACATTAATAGGTAAGCCCCTGGAGTAGGCCCACAAATTTCTTCCCCTTAAAGAGGATCCAAGCTCTGTGTTCATGGTCCCCTAAAGAGGGGGATAAGTTAGTCTACTCCATTATGTGTCAGCAGCGTGTTAGATTAAATCGTCTGCCTTTCTAGGGGTGACATGGCATTTCTGAGTCGGAGTCCTCCATACTAATATCTTGTGAGGCTTCTGTGTTGCCTGCTGCTTCTGTGCTTGGGGATGGCATGGGTTGATTATCTTTAACCTAATGCTGCCACTTCCTCCACTGCTCTTCGCCAACCTCTTTGAATCTCTTCATCAGAAGGAGCGCTGGAGCTGTGCCATGTCCTCTTACGTGGACCCCTTTGTGTTCTTTTTTCTCTGGGGGCTGTACTGGGGCTGGCTTCTGGGTGTGCTTCCAACTGTGGAAACTGGCTAATGAGTCCATTTTATTATTTCTCCAGGCCTGACTTCATCCTGTGATACTCAATGCTGAACCGGGCTGAAAACCTTATGCAAAAGGTTGGATCACCTTTACTAAATTAACCCTGACAGACAGCTTGTAATGCAATGCTTGCTTCAAAGAGACACCTCACGCAAAATGCATTGCTTTATTCACCCAGCAACAGACAGACATGTGATTGTCCACAAAGGTCTGAGGAAAGGTTATGAAGAAACTGGTTTGATGATGCCTTGGAAAGTCCCAACCGTCTGAGAAATGTGCAGGTCACGCTTGTGGTCATCTTGTATCACGCTGCTATCATAAAATGTTGTTCTACTTTGATTGGATAGATGCCTAATATATGTGTATCACCTTACATCACCTGATCAACATCACACCATGTACTTGATGAAAAAATTACCTCTCTGTTGTTCTGATTGGATGATGTATTTTCAAATTTTTGTGGTCTTCATGCATTAAAGATTGTATTGGAGTTCTGCAATTCGGACTGCTTGGACTTGGCCTCTCAAGCCATCAGTTCCCATGCAGGTTTTACATTGTCTTTCTTTATACCCTTAGGGCTGGCTGGTCTCTAGTTTTGTTCCTTCTCTGAAGGAGGCTTCAACACAAGCAATCCCATACTTGTTTTGTAGTAGTGAAGAATTGCGTTCTGTCTGGTGTACTGACTCTCAACCATGCTAGGAATAGCATTGCATATTTTAGAGCCTGTTCACGGAGTTGTTTCTTAACTGCTAAGAAGGATGCATGCTGCCTCTGTACTTCACGTGTGAAGTCCGGGAAAAGCATTACTCTATTGTCCATTTGCATCACGCCTTTAGTTCTGGCTTGGGCAAGGAAATGGTCTCTGTCACAGTAGTGTAACAGACTGGCCACTATTGGACGTGGCGGACCCCCGGCAGGGTCAGCTGAGCTGGGGCTGTGTGTGCTCTTTCCAGAGAAAAAAATGGGGATAACCCCGTTGCTGCTACTTCTTCGCAGAGCCAGCGTTACAAGAAAATCACCATGTCCGACACCATTATTTTCTGGTATGCCTATGATTCATAGATTATTTCATTTTTATGTATTTTCCCTGTCTTCAGCTCTAATCTTGAGGGGCCAAAGCTTGGATTCAAGTTTTGTGATGCAGGTCTGCATGCCAGTGATATCATTGGGGAGCTCTTCAACTATGCGCTCTGTCGTAGTGACTCTCTGAAATGCGCCAGTGATCATCCCTAAACAGGCTCCGATCTGTCCCCAGCATGTCAATTTTGGCCTCCAGTGCCTCTCTGGAAGCAGTTATGGCCTGTAGGATGTCCTGCAGCACTAGATTAGGCTGTGTGCCCTGTTAGGGTATCCGTCTATCATCTCGGCCGAGCCCCCTAGTGGTTGCTCCCCTAGCTGTCTGGTGCCCATGTCCATATATTTCTACCTGATGTCTTTTCCCATTCAGGCAGCCAGGGCAGGAGGGTGGTTTTGGCCGCTTACAAGGAGGGTCCACTGCCATTTTCAGCAGACACTCCCTCTGGACCTAGAGGAGACTAGTTGGATTATTCCCAGAGTGGTGCATAATGTCAGGCTGCTGCTGGAAGTAATGGCCAGGAAAGGTGGGAAAGTGTTCCTGCTGCTTCTTATGTCTCTAGACGTAAGTAGTGGATCTTTTGTGCTGTAGGCAATAGCAACTCTCACTGAGCACCGGAGTCCATTTTGCCTATGGCACCCTCTATTTAGGATTATGCGGGGCAGTCCATTTCCTCCCTGTTCCCACTTTCTCCTTGCAGTAGGTCATGCGCCAGGCCTGGTGGAAATGCTGTGCATTAGTATAGGAGCCAGGGCAGGAGGTCCCCTCTCTAGTGCATGAGTGTGTTGACAGTGCACTCCAAGATTCACTCAGCCTCCTTCACGCTTGGGGCATGGAGTGCAATTTTCATCTAGGGTTTCCCATGGATTTTCCTGCCCCTGTATGCCGCCAGTGGAGGGTGGGAGCTATTGTGCCTTGGGGGTTATTTTGCAGGCCAGGCAACCCACCCACCAACCTGTGCATGAGCTTGTCAGTGTCTTCGCAAGTGCTGTTAATATTGTCTCCGTTGCTCGATAGCGCTCAACCATCACTGGTCGGGCAGTGCACTCGTCCCTTCTCTCCGACCTGTCTCCTCTCTGTCGGCTGCTGATGGGTGGGAGGGGGAATCGGCATCTGAAGTTCCTCGATTGCTCTTCTCCTCTTTCCCCCCCCCCCCACGATAGAGGGGCCTGCGGAGATGAGACGCGCTCTAGTCTCCGCGGGCATATTCGGGACGGGGAAGTGACTCAGGGAGCCAGGACTGGACGGAGGTAAGCGGGGGAGGGTCTAAGTTTAGGATATAAAAGGGGTGTGGGGGAGGGATCGGTCTCTTTCCGCGCTGAACAAGTATCGGTACAGAATTTGGCTGAGGGGGTGATTTAGACTGTGCGTGGCGGTAAGGGAGCGTTTTGCAAGTGTGTCTTGCAGGCCATTTTTGTTTTACAAGGAGATTCCGTGATTTTATACCGCTATCGCGTCAGCGCCATGGCGCTGAGGCTGTCAAGGCCGCGCTTCGCCTTCTCGGCAAAGCCAGCCGTGCCGATCTCCTCAGGCCTGGTGTACTCGACCAGGCCTGGGTCGGCATGGTGCGGCAGACGCGCGTGGCGTCGAGCCGGGTAGCAGCAGTAGTGGCCGCATGTACTTCACCAGGGACATCACCGGAGATGGGGGTGGGGGAGCCCCCAAAAAATTTTTAAAACGGCGGGAGGGCGTCCAGCCCGTCCCAGGGCAAAGGAGGAAAGCAAGGACCAGGCAGGTGAAGGGGCAGCAGTAAGGACAGGAACAGTGGATCTGGGGGAGCAGGCCCCTGGGGACCCCCAGGAGTTTTTGAATATGGATGGGCCTGTTATGGCCCTTGACATGGGGGGAACAGATACTGCCTGGGCCCAGTCATGACTGGGCCCCTTTGGACCGTTCTTGCCAGAAAGGGGGGCAACACACAGTATGGGCCCCGGGCCCCCAATTAAAAAAGGGGGCAAGGTTACAGGCAGGGTGAAAGGTGGGCTGAGTAAGGCAAAAATTGGGGGTAGGCAGGCCAAGAGGGTTAAAGTTGGGGTCAGGCAAGGGCTGGCAGGGGCAAAGGGGAGGGGCCAGGCAGGGTAGATGGGACCAGATCGAGTGGATGATTTAGAGGCTAGGATCAAGGAGCAGTGCCGCGTTGTGGCAGAGACAGAGGAAAGGTGGGCCCAATTGTGCAGAGATAGGGAGGAGGCAGGGACACGAGGTAGGCAGTGTAAGAGGGCAGCTGAAGGCATGGAAGGGATGGGCCACCCACCTACAGGTATGGGGCCCGGTAGTTTGGTCTGGGTGCCTCAGGTAGAGGAAGGGAGGGGTCAGGAGGCTTGTGCGGCCGGAGGGCGTTCCGGCGCGGAAAGTCCCAGTGGCGCGCACGGTCACATTGGGCAAGGACATTCAATGCCAGCGGCAAAGGCTGGCAGAAAGAAGGTGATGCCAACAGGGCGCAACACGGCCCCAGCACGTTGGTCCGAAGCACTAGAGGGGTCTTCGGCGGCCTTCTCTACACCGCTGGAGCGAGGGGCATGCAGAGATGGTATGCGCCATGAGGGCCAGGAGGAAGCCTTGGCAAATAAGATGCGAATGAAGGGAAGTGCGGGCAACGTGGGTGAGATGATTGAAGAGGAGGTGTTTGACCTCGATTATGTGGTAGAAGTGGATGAATGGGAAGACGGAGAGATCCGTGAAGCGGAGGTGAGCAGTGTAAAGGGGAGGGGGCAGGGGCGCAAGTGCGGCACAACCCCTTCTGCTTTTGTTTTGCAGGATCCTATGTCCGTTTGCGGGCTGCTGGAGGTGTGGCATGGCCCGGCACGAGGTTGAGGGGCAAAGAAAGTGGCACGGCCCCTGGCAGGGCAGAGGTAAGGGGCAATGGTGGTCAGTTTGGGGAGATAAGTCTGGTCCTAGTGGGACATGCACATGCAAGTCCATAGGGGTAGGAGATTTTTCAGTGCACAAACCAGCTACGGAAGTAGTGATACACGGGGCGAAGCGGGACAGGCTAAAGGAACTCTTATAACAGCAACAACTGACACAGGTAATCAGACGGCAGGGGAGGTCACTGGGTCGGAAGACAAGGATGGGGGGGCACAAGAAGCAGCTCCCGTACATGGGTCTGGCCATGCCCTTGGGGTCGCACATAGCGGAAAAAACCAAAGCCAGGATTTGGAAACATGAATACGTGAACGTTTTTAATCTGTTACATAGAGACATACAGGCTAAAGAGGGGTCCAAGGAGGAGGAATGGGAGTTAGCGCGCAGACCTAGGGTGCCGATCACGATGGATAACTGGACATCAGCCTTTTAGATTTTCGCTAGCATATATTGTGAGAAGTTCCCGGACAGGGCCATAGCGCTTTTTAAGTATATGGACATTATAAGGGAAGCCCAGATGCATTTTGTGGGGTTCGCTTGGCTGAGCTACGACCAAGAATTAAGGGCTAGGGTGAGCGTCAATCCTGATAAACTCTGGGGGGACGTAGACCCAGAATTGTGGATGCAGTGGATGGCGTCAGCGCAGTCCACGGCAATTACGCACACCGCAAGTGGAATGCCTGTAGTTTACAAGCCTTTTCAGGCACGTCCCGCCCAAGGAGGGGCGGGTGGGGGACAACGGACTCCGGTGTCCACAATAGGAGCATGTTGGAACTTTAATAAAGGTTTCTGTTCCAGACAGCCCTGCATATTTAAACATGACTGCTCCAAGTGCTGGGGTTGTCATCCAGTCACACAATGTTTTACTCTCTCCAGCCCAGCTGAACAATGGAGAGCGTCCAAAGGGCGAGGCATGCAGGGCACTCCTGCGCCAAAAGGCTCCTACGCCAATTAGGTTGAGGACCCTTCTGCCCTGGTTACATAGCTATCCGGATAGTGACACAGCTTGCAAGTTGGAGTGGGGTTTTAGGGAGGGTTTTCAGGTTGGTTACCAGGGTCCACGAATAAGGAGATGGACGGACAACCTACGGTCCGCCAGGGAAATGCCACAAGTGGTGCGGGCAAAAGTAGACAAAGAGGTGTCGCTGGGCAGAATTGCGGGGCCTCACTATGATTGGCCAAGTGCGTGTTTAATGATATCACATTTGGGGGTAGTGCCTAAAAAGGCCCCTGGGGAATTTTTCTTGATTCATCATTTGTCCTGGCCGGAGGGTACCTCTGTTAATGACTTCATTGCACCCGAGGACAGTAGGGTGGTTTACGCATCTGTAGATGATGCCATCAAGCTGGTCAGGGGTTGCGGCAAGCATGCCGAGTTGGCAAAGTGTGACATTCAATCGGCTTTCAGGCTGCAGCCAATACACCCGGATGATTTTGATCTGCTAGGTATGCAATTTGATGGGGCTATTTATGCTGACAGGGTGCTTCCTATGGGTTGCGCCATTTCATGTGCACTTTTCAAAGCTTTCAGTACCTTCCTCCAGTGTCAAACGGTGTGGTCATCGGACGGTGACACACTACTTGGATGATTTCCTTTTCATAGGGAAAGCCTCTTCTGGAGACTGCAGAAGGGCGCTGACGTTGTTTCTGGATTTAGCTCAGAGTTTTGGGGCACCTTTGGCTCCAGAAAAGACGGAAGGGCCACAGTCAGTCTTAACCTTTTTAGGCATAGAACTGGACGCAAACACCATGGTGGCTAGATTGCCGGGACCTAAGGTGAAAGAGATGCTGGAATTCTCGGGCACAGTGAGAGTACTCCGCAAGATTGGTCTGCGGTCAGCTCACAAGCTGTTAGGCTATCTAAATTTCGCTTGCAGGGATGTACGGGGAGGCAGGACTTTCTGTAGGCGTTTAGGTTTAGCCATGTCGGGAGCGGTGCTGCCACACCATAGGATATCTGTTTTGGTAGGTATGAGGGAGGATATCAAGGTGTGGGAAACTTTTTTGGCAGATTTCAATGGTGTGCCCATGTTTTTCTGCAAAGCTAATACAGTTTGGCAAGTGCAGATTTTTTCAAATGCAGCAGGAGCTGCAGGTTTCGGGCTTTTCTGGGACGGGAGATGGTGTGCTGAAACATGGCCATTACGGTGGCTGCAGCAAGGGAGGAGCATTGCGTTCCTTGAGTTTTTTCCCCTCTTGGTGGGCTTGGCGGTGTGGGGGCATGAGTTAGCAAACAGGACAGTGGTTTTCCACGTAGACAACATGACAGTAGTCAACTTAGTTAACAGACAGAGAGCGAGCTACCCCGACCAGCGGTGAGTCATGCGGCGATTGTACAGCTCCAGGTTGTTAGCATAGAGCATCGGAGACTCCATACGTCCTTGTCCCCTCCCCCCATGGGGGTTGGTTTTGGGGCCTTTGGGAGTAGTCGGGTAATAAGGATCCGGTGGATGGGGGCTCCCCGGGATGGAGCTCACAGATCCATATCCGCTCACCACGGTATCCTGGCCACATTCCCCCGTATTAAATAACTGATGATATAATATAGATGTTTTAAGTATTAAAAAAAAAAGATTTTCTAGAATGCTTAAAATCAGTTTTCAAGGAGGGAACAAACCCCTCCTGACCAAATTGTGAGTCCACATGAATCATGGCAACATTTGGTCACAGGGAAAAAGTAGCAAAGGAAGGCCCACTGGCTAGGGCTCCAGATCTCCAACATGTGCATAGCAGGGGGTGAATTGGGGATCCAGTACAACTCACCAATGTGTGTAACATGCTCACTGCAGCACATAACTAGCGCAGGAAGTAGACCAAACATCAGCATGGGATCCTTAACACCAAAGGAGGATGCATGAATCCAGCATAGTCACAATGAAAAAAACTGCTCCACCTACACCATTGCTTCTTTTGTAGAACAAAATTATAAGGTCCTAAAGATTTTCTTTGCTTACTGCTGTTGCAGCTGAACGCCAGTATTGATAAATACTGAGACCTGCCTAGTTTTGATTCCATCTAATACCTCTTTTCTTTTTAACCATCACTCTAATCCTCCTGGCTCTTCATCTTATTCTTGTTTGTTGTTTTTAGTTGTTCTCCCTCTTTTGTTGTAGATCAAAGTCTAATCATGAAAAATAAGTCCAAGTTCCCAAGAACCTGTACAAAGTAAGCCCTGGCTCTTGCACACAAGTCACCTGGAACCCTGACACTTGCACACAAGTCACTCACAAGTCTGCATAAAATCCCCAACTGGCAGGGGGGTATGCTGTACGTCTCCAGGACCACTGGAGAGGTAATAGCAGAGGGAAAAAAGTGAGATCAGCATGACTGCAGTGGAAGGGAAGCACAGAGCAACTTTTGGGGCACAAGGCCAGACTAGGATTCGTGCAGAGCACTACATCACAGTAGTTTGTGAGGCATTTGGAAAACCTATCCATTAAGCCTTTTCTTTTACCAAGCTCTGAGAAAACAATGGAGGGTAGGGTTTGCCCTCACACCATATGGCTTACAATGTAAGAGTGGGCAGAGTTTGGATAGAGGAGAACAGAATGGTCTGAGATTAAACTCAGAACTGGAAAAGCTTGGACATCTGAACCACCGTCTATGTAGCAGCATGCTATACCACAGCATGGTCCTGGAACCCAGAGCCACCAATGAGTGGCTATGGTGGATCCGTGCAAGCTATGCCGCTCCATGTGCTCACAGTTAGATGAATCAAGAACTTGAGGTAAGGAAATTTAGTTCTAGAATGATTATCAGTGCTCTAAGGTGAAACAAAAAAAAAATCACGGGTGTTGGAGAATTATATTTCTAGCAAGGTTTTAGCATAACTTGCCTTTCTTAGGAGTAGTTTGATCTGCTGAAAACGGGTGCAATGTAAAATGACTTTATAAGTTTGTTTGCATTAATTGTTCTAATTGGTCTGTAAGGCTGAGTGTGTTGCACTAATTTTCATAGGTAGGAGGTATTATTTTCTTCAGTATCACCATAGAATGTTTAAAAACATCATCACATAAAGATACATTAAAATATAGCGCACAGCATATTTAATCAAAACATTCCCCACACTAAAAACCCAAAAGGGAGAAACATAAGACCACAAACACTTGTTTATTTAGTTGATAACACTCAACATATTCTATCCAATACATGATGTGTTAGCATATTTAACACTTATTGTATCAAAAGTTACAACAAGAACGTCAAGGAATCTAAATTTGACCACCTTCCTCAGGACAACAAATAGTCTCCCATACACTACAACACAATTACATAAAACTCATGTATATTGTTTGGTCATCTTTCAAGGGACCAAGCATCATTCTTTGTGGTTCCCAATTTTCTTCGTCTACTTCAAAGAGTATTCAGGACCTTTCATGTAGGTTCTCCCACTAAACACTTGTTGCTCTTCAAGCTTATATAGCGGTTGCAGTTCTTTTATAAAACAAAACCTGCAGATATTCCACAAAGTGCCCGTAGCTCTCTATCAGGAACGAAAACTGCCAGACCACTGCTCCAACCGCCCTTATTCCCATCAGTGCCCAGAATGCAAGGTGTGCAGAAGACTCCTCCACGCTGAGCCTACTCATCTTCCCATAATTATAAATATCATATATAGACGCTGGTATGCGTTTCTTAGGGTAGGCCATAATTTCATGTGTGATCAACAACATCTTAGTTTTTTCAAAGCATGCCCCTGATTTCTCAAAATCAGACTGATGATTTTTGGCGAGTCATCAGGAGACTCCCAAAGTTTAGCAAGAGCTGCACAGTCTGGGCAAGTCTAGGCTTCATTCCCTTCATCAGCTTTTTTTGGGCGGAGCATAAGATCAGGGATGTGGATTTACATTTATTTATATAGAAAAGGCCTTCGTCCATAGCTGTGAAGTGGCCCATGGACAGTAGCGTAGCCAGTGTGCCATGGGACCCAATGCAAGGAAGGAAATGTCCTAGGTTGCTGTTTGAATTATAAAATGCAGCAATAATCGGGGTTAAGCTGCTCAGG
Organism: Pleurodeles waltl; assembly: GCF_031143425.1. Taxonomy (NCBI): domain Eukaryota; kingdom Metazoa; phylum Chordata; class Amphibia; order Caudata; family Salamandridae; genus Pleurodeles; species Pleurodeles waltl. The sequence goes on along the minus strand of NC_090443.1, from coordinate 555,448,798 downwards.
CCTCTGGGCCCTGGTGCTACTGCACCTGCTGCTCTGATGAAAGCTAACTCTCCTGTAACACCTTCCGTCACTCATTCCCTTTGCTAACTGGCATCACTCTTCAAAATTGTTTTTTCTCCTTTCATTCTGAGATCACCTCTGAAAAGTCCTCCCTTCATTCCAAAGCCAACAGGTTCCCAGGAATGATTTGGAGACTTATAGTTTCACTTTTAGCATCGGCCAATATGAGAGAAACCAGGACTCCAGGTAGAATAAATGTCTGCTTTATTAGGACAGGCATGTTGTTGAACCTCTTTATACAATATAGAAATCCCCACCTCACTAATACTTTGACCACCCTATCACCTACCATCCTTAAACATCCCCTCCAACTTGAACCCCCAAACTAAAACAATTCTAACATTCTGCACTACCCCGTTCCTCTCACTCCCCATCCTTCCACATGTGACCCCAGCTCACTTCTATGCGCTCCCTGTAAGAAGGCCCCATCCCCAAGCAAGGATCGAACCCTTCAGGCTCAGCGCATGAGCCCTGTGACCTTCTGCCACCTACCCTAATTGTTTGACGAAAGAAGTTCAAGTTACAGTTGCTGAAAAACAAACCTATATAATTTCCAACAAATCAACCAGAAAATTAATGCTCAAAAACTACTAGGGACCTCCGGAACGAACAACAGAGAGATGGCCACTATCAAGAGAAAAATGGGGAGGACAGGAGGGACAAAAGACCCGCCTGCCTACCAGGACCACAATGCGCCTAAGGTGACCCATGACCACAACTCACCTGTCACCCGCACCCTGCCTATTAATACAATTTGGCCAATCTAGTGTTCCCAAAGGATCCTGGATTGTCCCACAGGCCGAAGTACTGGGGGAGACCCATTGCAAAAAAAATGCTAGTATGCAAAATGGCGTTGGTTAAAAGGCTGGCATCGGCATGGAGGCACCTGGCAGCCTACAGCCACATCACAGCAAATGTAGGTCTGCTTAACATTGCTTCCCCTGCTCAGCCCATTCTGTGAGGTAGACTCTTGTACTTAATTTATCTAAAGTAATAAAATAAGCAATCAAAATATTTTTAATATAAACTCAAAAATATAGGGGGGTTTGACTTGGCGCACAGCAAGATGGTGGCTCGCTCTTGAGCTCTGGTAAGCCCACCACGTGAGACCAGAATAACATGTGACTATCGTTCATGCACAATTCCACAATATGCAACAATATACCTCCGCTTAAGGGGATGCTTGAAATAGACCAACCTTGGACTCTCAGATTCCCTACATGAGCTACACTGCAGATCTCGAGCCAGTCTAAGATGGCAGACCCGAACAGAACATAGCTCGGCGGACCTGAGTGAACAAGAAAGAGAAAATCCTCACTCGCCCTTGGCAGTAGAGGAGCAAGTATCAACCAGTACTTCTTAGAGCACCGATACTCAAAGTACAGCCTGCGCGAGGCATAATGTATGCAAGGGGGCATTCTGATACAGGGAGGCCCAAAAAGTGACGTAGTGAAATTTACTAGATTTCACTGCACCATTTTTTCCATTATTTTTAATTCCTGCTCAAGTCAAGTGTTAAATTGACGCATCCAGTAAAATCAATGGGCCTCGCTGTGCTTTGCTGCACTAAAAATGTTGACGCTAGTGCAGCAAAGAGCCACAACTGTCAAAAATTCTGATGCTGTTGTGGTAATGACCACCATGGTGCGCTGTATTGTAAATACGGCGCAACTATGGTGTTGTTAGGTGGGGCAAGGGCGACTCAAGAGAAGTGGTGCATCGGGAACGATGCACCACTTTCTCACAAATATGCCCCATATTATCTAAACAGGCAAGCATTTATTCAAAGGTTAACTTTAGGTAAATTGAACTCTGAGAAAGGAAACGAACTAGAGTACCCTGCAACATTGAACTTTAGAAACACCTTCATTGTTAAATAAGGCTTGCAGCAAACATGTAAAAGTATGATAAAGGCTCTTCAGAATTAAAAAAGTGTATTTCATTAACATTCAGAACTGTACATCAGATTATCTTGGAGCATTGAGAAATATTTTTCTAAAAGTGAAAGTTTTCAAACTTGAATTGAGAAACATACATTATTTTTCCCTCCCTGATGTCAATGCCAATAGTGAACTAGTAGACGAGTTAGTTCCTATGTGCACTCTGTGGGTGCCTGGATTCCTATTCTACATGAACACCATTATCGTCTATTAAATTAAACACAGGTGAAAGTTTTCTAAAGCACACATCTTGAAGCCATGTATTTCGAGGTCCTTTCATATGTGAAGAAAAAGGAGAGGAACTGAAATAAAACAATTGCCTAGGATCACACAGTTTATTAAAGTAGGGAAGCAGGGATTAATCCCAGGCTTTCTGGTTTCACATTGTGCAGTTCAGACACTAGATGAATATGCTTCGCTTTTCCTACACTGACCTTACTGCCAAGTCCCACCAAAAAGCCCCCGCCACCATATTGGCATCACTGCGGCCCTCAATCACATCAGAGACCCAACATTTTGGCCCCTGGGAAATGTTTGTGAGTGCCCACAGTCTAGAGCAGGGGTCTTCAACCCGGGGGGGGGGGGGGGGGGGGGCGGGACCTCCTAGTGAGGCTTCAAATGATCCTAGAAGGGGCACCAGGCTCTGGCTAAAAGAAGCATTATGATGATAACAACCCTTTTGTAAACGGAAAAACATGAGCGGCAGAAGGCCCCTCTGTAACGAGTCATCATTAACATTTTTTGTCATTTATATCCTACCTGGGAGTATGTGTCAAAAGGGAAGGGACACCAAATATTCTTCAAAACCCCCACCCCCATTTCTAATAATCACAATGTGGATACTTCAACACCTTAGTAAGGCCTGCCTGACCAGATTAATATGTTTGGGAATCATGTATTTGATTTCATTTTTAAAACGCAACATGACTGCAATGTACGTCTAGACACTTAAACATTGCCAGAATAATTGTGAAGAATTCTGAGGGCCCTCTGATAATTTTTTTCCCGGGGGGAGGGGAGGGGGGTGCGGCATTAAAAAGTTTGAAAGCCACTGGTCTAGAGTGAGGGTAGACACCGTTCGCTCCCCCTCGCATACCACGGGCCTAGTTACACATCGGGCTGGGGCCTGCTGAAACACACACCTCCGAACTGAAACCAGCAGATTCAACTCATCAACTAAGCACACCGCCGATCCCCTGCCTCACCAGCGACATCATAGCTGAACTGTAAGTGCAATTATAGCACAACGAAGAAGCAGCATGCTGGAAACCAGGCCCAAGACATGCTCCCATATCCCAAGCAGTGACTCCCTAAATTCTTGGAACCGCTCTGAGCCTTCCAGAATGACTTAGAAAGGTGTGACTAGGCCAAAACCAACCTCTCTGTGACTGGCTGATAATGCCTGGCTAGATTAATACACTTGAGCATGTCTGGAAGCCACAACTGATCCTGACCCCCTAGGCCTGATATTTCCGCATAAGATCTGAGGATACTCATAGTGCTGTGTCCCTGATGTCAGCATAGATCTATATTGTAAGACCACAAGGATTATTCATTACATATATGGGTCTGTCCCAATGCTGAAAAACTGATGAGTTGCCATCTACACACACTCTGTGCACACATCTCTGGTGCAGACCAGAGTAATCTAGTAGTTCTCAGATATGGAACCCTACCTGTGACACTTTACCTATGGACTTTCCTCTGTATTGTGGTGCATCCTGCTCCTAAATTCACAAATATTAGTGCACAACCTGCATGCCTGATCTCACAACTGTGTGCAGAGACTACCAAGGACCTGTAGCTGTTTATTAACACAGCTCATCCAGCAAAACTCACACTAAGCATCAAATACTGTGCGACTCCTAGGGAAAACACAATTGAAACTCCAAAATGGCTGAAACCAGAGAAACTACCACAAAGGAGAGAGAACCCAAAGCTAACCTAAAATGCATGAAACAATCGCCCCCTATCCTGGAGTCTCTGGTTAAAGAAAATTCAGACTCATCATCCACACTCAATGCTATTTTGCGCAAAATAAACGCAGTGTATTATGTAGCATAAAGCACCAAAACGGACCCTGACTTATTCCAGGTGGAGGTGGCGGGAATACGCAGTGACCTAAAATACCTAAAAATAAGGATTACTGCTGCTGAATCAAGGATTAGTGCGGTTAAAGACTTTAACAATGGTCAATCCAGTAGAGTCTCTGGTTTGGCAAAATCATTAACTGCTCTGTAACTACAACTAACAGAACACAAACTTCGGAACCGAATAAGTAATCTCTGTATTTTTGGAATTCCCGAAGGAACTGAATCCGCTCACAAATCAGTTGCTGTCTTTCTAATCTCTTTGATCCCATATGCTTTACAAAGAATTTTAAATCGAAAGGGCACATAGGGTCCCGACATACAAATCAAGCAACACAGCAACACCAAGAGCTCAAATCTTTAAACTGCTAAGACATCAGCATAATGGAACAAATCGTGGCACAAATGAGGAAGATCAAGATGGTCATGTGGCAGAACCAGAAAATCTCTATCTCACAAGACTATGCAAAAGAAACAGTAATTTGCCAAAAAAGCTTTTTAGCGCTGAGGAAATGACTCATGATGATGGAAATCCCATTCGCTTTCGCTGGACCATCCAAATTTTGCATCACTTTCAGAGGCCAGACCAAACTTTTCTCAGATCCGGTGGACCTTGCTGCATTTCTCAACAACAAATTTGAGGCATGAATGGATGCTGAGTCGTTTGCAGGTCACTCACAGTGCTCTGCATCCTGATATTAAGAAACAAAAGTAAGGTTTTGTTATATGTACTGTGACAATGCTTTCTGCTACTCCTAATTACTGCAAGGGCTTGAGCAGTTTTGGAATACTAGAGGGACGACACTATACCAGCGTTCTCTCATTAACCTCACTTCTAGGGCTCTCCACTACACTGTGCATAGTTCAATTGAGTCTGATCTCATAGGTATCTCTGCACAGCATGTAAGTTTCCACACTTAGGCTATTGTGCTCTTATCACCTACATTTACGTTATCACGACTTAGGCATAATGCTCACACATAACACTGGGGAGTCCCAAGAGTCCTCTACTAGACCCAGAGCTTCACTTCTAACCAAGGGTCTTCTTGTTCTTGCTCCACACCTTATTGATGAGGCTTAGCTACTGTTCTCTACTGTCCCGCCCCAACCAAAACCCTGCAGGAACATCTTCCTACTTCATAAGATGGGTTTCATGCAAACAGGGCTCCATGCTGTGTTCCTCCTCATTTCCTTTCCCCTCACAACACATCTCCTACAGACTCCCCTTGGTGGGAAGGGACTCAACAGCAGCCCATATGGCACCAAAACCCGCCTGTTGTCTTAATTTTTGTTTGACCCTGTTATCCCTTGCCTATTTCCCACATCCCTACAGCCCAATCTCCTGTGGTGGAGAAATGCACTCAGTGGTATCCTCACATGCTCTATGGGTTGACTCCATCCCTCCTCAAAAGATCCAGTCCAGGCCCACTACCAACCACAACAACATATACTCATGGCATCCATTAATGTGATATCCTTAAATACTAAAGGGCTAAACCATCCTGTGAAAAGAACAAAGATATTGGACCATTGTAAGAGCCTGGAAGGAGACATCGTGGTTCCTCAGGAAAGAAAAATTGCCTATAGAGCATCATCTATGAGCAGAGGGTGGGTAGCGGATGTGGTTTGCTCAGAAGCTTTCAGAAAGAAAAATGGGGTGCCCACTCTTATCTTGAGGAACTCCGGCTTGTCAATGATTTCCTCTGAACACAATACCCTGGGTAGGTGACTACTCACTAGGCTGAGTGATGGTATCCAGGATTTCTATTTAGTAAACATGTATGCCCCTAATGCTGTATTGTGGGCCTATATTAATAAAAAATTAACAGAAATACCAATTAAACTCCAAATTGATTGTAGGAGGAGACTTTAGTCTTCCAGTGGATCCCATTTTTGATTTTACCTCCGCATTTCACTTCAGGACCCCCAAATCACAAACAAATGATTAATCTCTGTAACCCACATTGCCTTAGGGATCCACAAGTAATGATTTTACCTTTTTCTCACCTCCACACACTAGTTTCTTCTGCATTGACTATCTCCTGGTCTCTGAACTTCTTCAATTCACGTCTATGTCTAGAATTCACCCCATTTTGATATTTGATTCTGCTGCAATTACCATGTCTATTCAAATTACACCCACTAAAGGGAAAACGAGACTCTCCAATTTGGTTCCAAACTTATAGGACTTCAGCATATGCTGATGCCATACTTGTCTTCTCTGAAGAAACAGAACAAATGATCCCTGCATTAACTAGCATAATAGAGGATTTCTCACAATCTCAGGCTACACCCTTAATAAAGGTAAAACAGAAGTATTCCCCTCTCAACCCTCTCTATTTTGCTGCACATCTTGGGAACTCTGGGCTCAAACGGCAACCAAAACAGCTTAAATATCTAGGTATCTGGTTTGCTAATGACTTATTGGAGACTTACAAATCCAAAACCCTTAATAAGCTCAATAACTTGTTATTTTCTTAGTCAGCCAAACATATCTCCTGGTGGGGCAGACTCCAAACCCTAAAAATGATTACCGCAATCATAAATTTCACCACCCCCATGCTGCCACTGAAGCTTTCCTACTCCTTTTTCCATATTATGGATAAACTGACACCAACCTTCCTATGGACTGGGAGGAGAGCTAGAATCTCATAAGAAGCTCTAAGATAGAACTTGTCAGAGGGGGGGATGAAAACTCCCAAACTGGGCTCTGTACCATCTAGCTTTCCTCACACCACAAGGTGCATGCTGCCTACTTCCAGCTCAAAATGACCCTCCTCATTGGCTTGATATTGAAAACTCCATATGATACTTGCTGACACTGCCTCTGCTCTCAAGACCTTAGATAAACAACTACAAGTTATTATCCACAAGTCCCTAGCGTCATCACTCTGGAATAACCCCAAGCTCAAAATAGACTTCTCTGATAACATGGCTCGCTCTTGGGCTGCAAAAGGTATTCATAAAATTTGAGACCTATGTTATTAAAATAAAGAAACACTCTCCTTTGCAGCTCTGGCAGCCAAACACAATCTCCCCAACATCGACTTTTATAGCGTCCTAAAACTTAAAGTCAAAACTAGCCAGAGTTACATACCAAAAGACACATCATTCGTTCCCTGGCAGAAACCATGGTAAACCTCAGGCCATCTCAGCTCCAAACTTTTAAGGCATTAGCTTCCCCCTTGACATGACCAAACTCGCTCCTAAGTATTAAATGGATTAACCAGCTTGGCTCGAAGGGCCTGTCCTATATCTTAAAAGATGACTGATTAATGATAGGTAAATACACTTTTGGTAATAAAAACGCACCTACACTGATTCAGTCCAAATTCTTTTCAATAAACCTCTACACTGGACCCCAGCTAAACCACACAAGATGAGCCTAAGAGACAATGATAAATGCCAGGATTCCAACTCAGCTCCTGGCTAATATGAACATATGCTATTTCGTTGCCCCGTTCTGACCCCTTTCTGGTCCTCCATTCAGAACCAACTTAAATTCTTGTTTGGGATAACATTTACCTTAAGCTTCCAGTTGGTAGTGGTAGGGCCATGGAGCAATCCAGATATATTTAAGCTTAACAATAATGACATGGCACTACTTGATCTTCTATCATTTGCGATCAAAGTTATTGTTTGAAATGGGGTCTTTGGTTGGCAGTCGGGTTGCCCCCTGACCAAGCAAGGACCCTCACTCTAGTCAGGGCAAAGGAGAAACACACCTGGTTAACCCCTGCTCACCCCCTTGGTAGCTTGATACGAGCAGAAAGGCTTAACCCAGAGACAATGTGTAAAGTATTTGTACACACATACAGTAATACAGGGAAAACACTACAAAATGACTCAATGCCAGGTTAGAAAAATAGCCAATATTTATTTGAACAAAACAAGACCAAAATGACAAAAATCCAACATACACAAGTCAAGTTATGAATTTTTAAAAGATTGAACTTCAGTATAGCGCTTAAAACACAAATGCTTCGAATTGGTGATATCACAGCGTGGTGACTGAGTCGTTCCCAACAATCTGACACTAATGGTGCCGGTCACGGAGTCACACGGACCCCAGGTACAGTACCTTGTGTAAATGAGGAAACAAGCCGGTGCGCGGAGTTGGGGATCCCGGCGTCACTGAGACCGATGTGGCGTCGGTTCCGGTGCTGAGGAGCAGACGCATCAGGTCCTTGCTGCAGAGTGGTGGCGGTGAGGCATGCGCCAGTGCAAAGCATTAGATCCGTGCACTTCCAGTGGAGCCAATATGAGGCAGTCATGGCGTGGTGTGGCGAAGTCGGGTGTCACGGATGTCGGTGACACAGCACTTCAAGACTCACAGAGTTGCGGACTTCGGCGAGGCTGCTGCGACATCGGGCCTGCGGGGTCGTTACACTCGAGCGAGGACCACAGCTTCAGTTGCAGGCGGCGGCGTAAAATCCAGCAAAGGCGTCAGTCCGGGGTTGTCCGAAGTCAGTACACTTGGGTTTGTCTGGATTTTCCACCAGCTTCTTCTTCAAGGGCCCAGGTACTGGATAGGGCACCACTTGGAAGGGCAGGAGTCTCAGCAGAGAGTCCAGGTGCTGGCAGAGGATGTCTTTGATGGCCCTGAGACGTCAGAATAGGGGCCAAGCTCAGACCAAGACCTTGGAGATACCTCTCAAGCAGGAATATACCATAAAGTCCAGTCTTTGTCCCCTTGCTCAGGCAGAAGCAGCAACTGCAGGATAGCCCAGCAAAGCACAGTCATAGGCAGGGGCATCACTTCTCCTTCAGCTCTTCTCCTGTCAGAGGTTCCTCTTGAATCCTTGAAGTGATTTTGAAGTAATCTAAAGTCTGGGGTTTTGGGTCCAATACTTATACCCCTTTCTGCCTTTGAAGTTGCCCAACTTCAAAGAAACGTCAATGTTGTTTACAGGATCCTGCCTTGCCCAGGCCTGGCCCCAGACGCACACCAAGGGTTTGGAGACTGCATTGTGTGAGGGCAGGTACAGCCGATTCAGGTGTAAGTGACCACTCTAGCCCAGATGGCTTATCAGGATATGCAGGCTACACCCCAGCTCCTTTTGTGTCACTGTCTAGAGGAGATGCACAAACGGCCCAACTGTCAGTCTGACCCAGACAGGGAATCCACAAACAAACAGTGTCACAGAATGGTTACAGCAAGAAAATGCCTACTTTCTAAAAGTGCCATTTTCAAACTAACTATCGAAAAACCAACTTCACTAAAAGATGTATTTTTAAATTGTGAGTTCAGAGATCTCAAATTCCAAATTTCTATCTGCTCTCAAACAGAAACTGCACTTTAAGGATATTTAAAGACAGCCCCCATGTTAACCTAGGAGAGGGATAGGCCTTGCAATAGTGAAAAACATATTTGGCAGTATTTAACTGTTAGGACATGTAAAACACATCAGTACTTGTCCCACCTTTAACAGACACTGCACCCTGCCCATGGGGCTACCTAGGGCCTACCTTAGGGATACTTTACATGTATAAAAAGTCAAGGTTTGGGCTTGGCAAGTGCGTACACTTGCCAAGTCAAATTGTCAGTTTAAAACTGCACACACAGGCACTGCAGTGGCAGGTCTGAGCCATGTTTAGAGGGCTACTTATGTGGGTGGCGCAATCAGTGCTGCAAGCCTCACTAGTAGAATTTGATTTACAGCTGTTAGGCACCGCTAGTGCAATTTACTAGAGACTTAATAGTAAATCAAATATGCAAATTATGGAAAAGCCAATTATACATACAATTTCACATAGGGCACACTTGAACTTTAGCACTGGTCAGCAGTGGTAACATGCCCAGAGTAACAAAAACAGAGTCCAGCACACAGCAACAACCTGGGAAGCAGAGGCAAAAATTTAGGGGAGACCACGGCAAGGATGCCAGGTCTAACAGTTATCCTTTCAGAGTGGAAGTCTTTCGATCATGTATTCTATCACACATGGTGGGCATGGGTGACGTATCTTAGAGGTGCACACAAACTACACATTGCACATCCAGGATCTCAAATACAATTTGGAACTCTTTAGACCAATTTATAGAATATGATGAGAATGCTCCCACCCAAACAGACACTCCGTGTACACCTCCACTCCTTTAGGGCTTAATCCTCATGTCCATTACATTTCCAACTGCAACCCCTCCATCTCCCCTTTCTCTGCCCCCACCAACTGCTTGTTACTCCCTCCCACCGTATGTTCTAGTTATCGGTGATACACGAAGATATTGGTTGTGTGGTCTAATGCTCCAGGAGGTTACACTAGCCACATAAGGACAGGACCCAGATCTAATATGTCCATCTGTATTAAAGCTCCAGCTACTTAGCAAATCATTTATTGGTGTAACATGTACATAGAGACTGGCACATCTGCTTTTTGTGAATCAACGAATGTATTGCTGTACGTTAATTATGTACCTTGGATGTTTGACTCTATATAACAATGTTTGCTATAAAACAACCTAATAAAAAAACCTTTGAACAAAGAACCCTCAGAAATATAAAGAAATCTGAGCGTCCTGCATCAGATTCATTTACAGTGTAGTGACTGCTTTTCCAAAGACATAAAGTTCATTCCATCAACTCTGTTACTAAACTCCGCCATCATTTCTTCAAATTAGCACAATTATTTGTCCTTAGGTAAAACAAAATTCCCGTTCACATATTCTGGCAATTTGTGTTTTGTTTATAGTAGCCTCTTCGTTTGTTATTATTAAAAATGTTAAATGTTCCCAGGTTCTTTCTAATACAAGTGTCATTCTTGCAAAACACCCAAACCGGAATTAGAAATATTGCCGAAATTACCTTCGCGTTTCTTAGAATCAAGCTCTCACGGGTTATGAGTGAGGTCGCTGTGTGCTGTGTCGCCACCTTGTGTAGTAGTGTAGAATTGCAGGAAAGGGCAGGAAGTAGTGCACAGGATCCAGCAGGGATTTGAAGCTGCGATGATGCTGTGAATTTCATTCCGACTAGTAGTGGAGGGGCGCAAGGGTGCGTGCTGCTTTGGTTCCATGGACTGTACCCAGGCAGGGAGTGGTGCCCAGGTTAGCTGCGGCTGCGGGGCAGCCCCAACGTTGCCATGGCGCGCAGACTGGCAGGCATTGTGTACGGTTGCCATGGTTCTTTGTCAAACCGGAGTCCACGGTCCACAAGGCACGGTGAAGGCAGGGGTGAGACTTGTGAGGGGCGGAGGAGGCTCTCCTGCGACAGGGAGGGAGTGTGACAGGTGAGTGAGAGACAGAATTGTGCAGGGGAGGCAGGACTGAGATTGACAGAGGAGCGATCACGTAGAGAACGCGAGATTTTCAAGTCAGAGATTCAGGGGGTCCTGTAAGAGGAGGTGAATCCGGGGCGTAAATTGGTGTGTTTGTGGGAAGGGGAGGGAGTGAGTGGCATGGTGATAAAGTAGTGAAGTAAAACTGCGACTGTTTGAGACTGCCGTCTGTCTGGACCTTCGGTGGTGGAAATAGTAGAAATAACAGCGTTTGCAGAAAATACAGGATTTGAACAAATACAGTTTGAAAACACCACGCACAGATCGTGTTCCTTAGAAAGAACATGTGTTCAGATTCCGCGCTGCTAACTGCTGAGCTTTGAGGATCGCTCACTTTCCTACAAACATCGCCAGTATTTCACCCTCTAAAGACATGACTGAAACTTCGTAACTTTTCCTCGAAACCCACTGTCATTAACTCCTGGCATGCCTGCGATTCCCACTTGAGGAAAACTGTATTTTTGCACCGTAAATTAAATTGCACGTCCATTGCACATTAGTTAATGACAAGCAAATATTTCTGTGTTCCGTAATTGTGATTCGTCACTTCTTAATTGCAGTCGCCACTCACTGCGTTCACGCAATTGTCCCGTGGAAGGGGTGAAGAAGGACTGGAGAATAAAGCTTTTCGGGTACAAGCTGTCAGTATGCAGAGCACCCTGTATGTTGATAGCAAGGACAACCTCCATATTTGTGTGTGGATATAATATTTTTTATTAGATCTGAAGTATTTACAACAGATAAACAGTTTTGCGAACATATTTGGAGATCATAAGGGCAGTAATAAAATAATCTACATTTTTATTTAATTTAAAATAAGACACCCGTTTTTTGATTGTCCCAGCAAAGATTGCCATCAGTACCATTAAAGGTTATATGTTGGCCCTTTTGACCTTATTGTGTTTACGTGAACAGCCATTCTTGTTTAATAACCCTTTCGATTATATGCCCCCCCACTTCTAAACCTGTCTTTTTTGGCTATTTTGGGCGTAGTCTGTGCTTTGGCCTCCATAACTTTTTGTCCACATAAGGTATCGACACCCAATTTGGGTCCTTACTTTCAACATCCTGGGTGATTATAAATGTACCCAGGGTTTGTGGATTCCCCTGGAATTATCCAAAGTATAGCTAATTTTTGTTTTGTTTGGGGAAAAATTGAAAAACAAAATGCTGCAGAAGAAAGTGTCTATTTTTTCCTGCAAATGGCATCAGTCAAAGGTTTGCAGTGCTAAAATCACCAGCTTTCAGGGACAGGCAGATTTGATTCAGAAAACGATTTATTAACACATTTTTGTCATTTTACTGGTTAATTACCAATTTTTCATATTTTTGGTCTTTCAACCTCCTTCCAGTTTGTGTTGGAAACAGGTGTGAAACCAAAAGTGGATCCCGGAAAGCTATACATTTCTCAAAACTAGAAAATAATCGGAATTCAGTATGGGGTCATTTGTGTAGATCCTTCAATGTTTTCCCAAATAAATGTTGAAATAAAATAAATAGTGACAATTAGAAGGATAAAATGGCAATTTGTCACAGTTTTCATTTGTAACTTCTCATCATGATGGCCGATTTACAAAAGCAATATACCATTACATTTGCTAGACTCTTCTGGTTGCACGGATATATAGCATTTGTGGGTTTTTAAGGAAACTCGAGGTACCTAGAGCCAATAACTGAGCTGCACATTGTGATGGTTTTTCATTATGTATCTGGTAAAGAGCAATTTATATGGTAAAATAGTAAAAAGACAAAGAGTGAAAAATAGGTATTCAGGAAATCTATGTATTTCCAAAATGGGCACAAGATTTTGTGTTTAGAAGCAATGGTTATTTGCACATCTCTTAATTTGTGGGTACCTATACTAGCATGTGAATTAGAGAGCATTTCTCAAAATGTCTACTTTCTTACACATTGTTCTAAATTTGGGAGGCATAAATGCAGAGTAATACAATTGGTAAAAACACTTGTTCTATTATTATGTGTTCCCCTCAGTCTCTGGATATAAATGGTACCACACTTGTGTGGGTAGGCCTAGTGCCTGCATTAAGAAAGGGCCCAAAATGCAACATGGTCTCATATTATATTTTTCTATTGAAAATTGGCCCTTTTTTGTAATGTGCCTTGCTGTGGATTTTGGGCCCTAGGTTAGCCAGCACCGAGGGAAACTTAGAAAACCTGTACATTTTTGAAAACTAGACACTGGGGAATCCAGGATGGGGTGACTTGCGTGGCTTTCACCAGGTTGTGTTACCCAGAATCCTTTTCAAACCTCCAACTTTGACTAGAACAACACATTATCCTCACATGTCTGTGATGGAAAATGCTGGAATCTGTTGGGAGCCACAAACCTCCTTCTACCCAGCATTCCCCTAAGTCTTATGATAAAAATTGTACCTCACTTGTGTGGGTAGGTCTAGTGCCTGCAACAGAAACAGCCCAAAATGCAACATGAACACATCACATTTTCCACTGCAACTGGCCCTTTTTGCTATGTGCCTAGCTGTTGATTTTGAGACCTAGCTCAGCCTGCATCTAGGGGAAACATAGCAAACTTGTACATTTTTTAAAATTCCCTAGGAGAATCCAGGATGGTGTGACATGCATGGCTCACACCAGGCTGCGTTGCCCAGAATCCCTTGCAAACCTCAAATTATACCAAACAAACACATTTATCTCATATTTCTGTGATAGAAAGTTCCTGACTCTGCAGAGAGCCACAAACATCCTTCCTCCCAGCTTTCTCCTAAGTCTTCTGATGAAAATAGTACCTCTCTTGTGTGGCTGGGCCTAGTGCACACGATTAAACAAATCAAACCAAGTTCAAGGAGTGTCTCTTTGTGATGACTCTCATTGAAGTTTGATCCTTTCCTGTTTTAAGTACTAGGCCCAGACACATAAGTGGGGCATCATTTTTATTGGGACAAGTGTTGAGATGTTGGGTGGTAGGAATTTTGTAGATTCCTTCTGATTCTGAGAAAAAATGGCACAGAAATGCAAGGAAAATATGTGATTTTAGTCAGATTTCGAGGTTTCAAGGGGATTGTGGGTATGAAAACTTTGAGATCCATAAGAAGCACACCACCCTGTACTCTCCTGGGTGTTCATGTTTCAGCAATTCGTCGGTTTGATAGGTTTTCCTGGGTGGCCACCGAACACAGGCTCAAAAGCTGCAGCTACCCCTCTTGTTGATGTTACCACTTTGCATCTTGGACCCTGCACTTTTGTGGGCACCAGACCCACCCACACAGGTGAGGTACCATTTTTTTGTCAGGAGATATCTGGGAATTCTGGGTGGCAGGAAGTGTAAGGCTCCCAGCAGATTCCTGTACTTTGAGGAATCCACACAAGCCACCTTGGAGTCCCCTGGTAATTTACCCCAGCAACAATGCACACCCTGGCAGAGAAAGACAGAAAAGGCATATAATATTGCACAACCATATATTCCTCAAGTGTTGACACATACTGGTTGGATTTGGCACAATGGTGAGTAAAATGTTCAAAGGGTAAATTTTATTAGCAAGAGGGTTTAAAAAATGAAATATACTGTTAGTAATTGAAAGTTAACTGATCCTGTGACTCACAGCTTGTGAGCTGTAAAGCCACGGCAAGGCACCAACCGCTTTACAGACCTTTACACAGCTTTTATGCGAGACACACACAAAACCATTTCCAGCGTCAGCTGCGGCGCTAGCACATTAGAACACTCATCAGTGTGTGGACTGTCGTTTGGCTAGCAGTGTGTGCGTACTGACCAGCCACAAGTCACTACACACACACCAGCTCACGCACACAGCTTGCCAAGCGCCAGTCCACACTCTCTGTCATCACATTTTCTTTTTAAACAAAAAAGAAAACACCAACCAAATGGAGGAGTTTTTTTTTTTTTAACATTCAAGCTTGGAAGGATAATCGTTACAGTTAGGGTGAATTGTGCCACAAGCAACAGTGTCCACTTTAAACAATACCTTGAACAATTGTACACCAGTGTAGAAGTTATCTCCATATAAATGGTGACCTTTATGAAAAAGTCCTCTACCAAATCCACACAAAATTTTCTCACTGACTCCAGAAGTGGACGGACAACTATAGGGGGAGGGCGAGGTCAATAGAAAAATCCCTACCAGTGTACACCCTAAAATTATAGACCTATCCAATACTACTCTGACAACATATACCTTTTAATTTTATAACGTGCCTTCTGCTAGGAATGTGCTACCTAAAAACCAAAAGACCCTTGAACAGGACCAAAGACTCATCCACAGCTATTTTATTCCCTGGAGCCTGGGTCTCTGAAGAGCAATCTACAAAGTTATCAGAGAAAGGCCGAATCTTCAAGAGACGGTCTAAATGAGGGTGATTCTATGGCAATGCTGAAGCATTATTAACAAATTGCAGCACCCGAAGCAGATACAAGTACCAGTCATGACTCATGGTTGCAGGAAATGTAGCAGAAGTCAAGGAACTAGTATTCCAATATGAAGACAGTGACAGCTTCCTTATCAAGCCCATCAAAAACGTTTAATTCAATAACTTCAACTCATTAAAATTTGTGGGAGTCCACCTGCTAGCTCTAGAGTGGGGCTTAAGTCTGGCACTGTTGTCCCTCAAATACTGTTCAGCATACAGATTAGTCTGGTCAAAAATTTCATTAAAAAATACATCACCCATAAACAACAGTTTATAGGCAAAAAGTTTTCAGTATTGACTCTTCACCCTGCAACAGAACTAAAAGCAGGCAACCCAGGCTGCACCATGTTGGGGCAACCCAGAATTCAGCACTTCCAATGGGAAGTCTTTCAGCCCCAGGCTGCAATCCAGATTCCTCTTGCTGCATTATCAGTATATCAGTGTTCTCTTCTATAAAATGTACTTCCTCTGCGCAGAGAGTGGTTTCATCATCAGATTATTCCTCTCGGACAGAAAATTCACTTCCAGAATCTTGGACTACCTCCTCTTCTTCAGATGCAGTCAGTCTCAGAACCATGGTCAGAGGAAGATTCTAAAGGCAAACCAGCAACCTGCTGAGCTGTAATCCTGCGGTTAGCCGTAATCCTTACTAATAAAACTAACACAACAAATAAGTCCACAATAACCAACACTGTGTAAAATAAGTAAGCAGTGGTTTTAGCAAACAGAAAGTAAAACTACTGGCATATAGTAATCTGGAAGGGAAAGCTAATCAATACAAAGCACTCAAAGACCTGTATACTCATAAACAATACAGCTCACTCTTGCTAGAGAGAGCAAAGACCGAGGTTTAACTGCACCTACTCTCCACTGACACAGCAAGCACCAAAAAAGTCCAACTAGAAAGGAAAAAACAAAGAAGCACATTCCACATATCACAAGGCAGTATAGAATGTGTACAATCAATACATTACTTTGAAAGACAATCTCACAAAAAGCTAAAGATTCAAGCATTAGCTCAGCAGTCAAAATAATTATACGTACAGGCCAAGCATAAACATTAGATGAAAAGATTACAAAATTAGTTGTTTACCAACCACAATTCCACAAACTACAGATCTGCCAGTGCTGTACCCAGAAACAGGATTAGCCAACAAAACAAAGGAAACAATTGGCTCTACAATAAAAAAGAAAATACGTTTGAAAATTACAAAAAAATATGAATCAAAAGACAATGATAATCCTTCAAAAGGAGACATGACAAAAAAGAGACCACCAGATGGAGCAGATTCGTGATGCCCAAGCTGCGGTGTGAGTAGGCAATGCCGGAGTCTGAGCCCACAGGTCGCGGTGCGAGCAGCGGCTCGGTGAAGTTGTCCGATGATGGCGTCGGTGAGACCAGGTTCGCGGTGTGAAACGGGGCAATGCGACTTCGTGCAGCGTCGGCAGGTCATGGTGCAGGCCAGCGGCATTGGCGTGGTTTTTCCTCTTGAACAGCAAAAACACACAGTTCCCAGTGCTGCAGGTCAAGGAAACTGAAGTCTTTGGTGACCCTGAAACTTCCAATAGGAGGCAAGCTTTACTCCAAGACCTTGGTGAACTTTCTCAAGCAGGACACACAGCAAAGTTCACCCTTTGCACTCCTCTCAGGTAGAAGCAGCAACTGCAGGCCAGTCCAGCAAAGCAACACAGCAAAGGGACAGTACTCCTCCTTCAGCTCTTCTCCTTGACAGAGGTTCCTCTAGATTCCAGAAAGATTCCAAAAGTCTAGGGTTTTGGGTCTTCCTTGTATACCCCTTTCTGCCTTTGAAGTTGGCAAACTTCAAAGCAAAGTCTCAAGTGTTTGACAGATCCTTCCTTGTCCAGACCAG
This sequence comes from Pleurodeles waltl, assembly GCF_031143425.1. Taxonomy (NCBI): domain Eukaryota; kingdom Metazoa; phylum Chordata; class Amphibia; order Caudata; family Salamandridae; genus Pleurodeles; species Pleurodeles waltl. The sequence goes on along the minus strand of NC_090443.1, from coordinate 555,431,158 downwards.
GCCCCAGACACATACCAGGGAGTCAGAGACTGTATTGTGTGAGGGCAGGCACAGTCCTTTGTGAGTGCGGGGACACCATTACAAGTGTGAATGACAACTCCTCCCTCCCCTTTAGCTCAGATGGCTCATCAGGATATGCAGGCTAAACCCGACCCCTTTGTGTCACTGTCTAGAGAGATGCAAAACAACCCAACTGTCAAACAGGCCCAGACATACAATCCACAAACAGGCAGAGTCACAGAATGGTTTAAGCAAGAAAATGCCTACTTTCTAAAAGTGCCATTTTCAAACAGACAATTTAAAAAAACAACTTCAATAAAAGATGTATTTTTAAATTGTGAGTTCAGAAACCCTAAACTCCACATTTTTAACTGCTCTCAAGGTGAATCTGCGCTTAAAGGATATTTAAAGGCAGCCCCCATGTTAACCTATGAGAGAGATAGGCCTTGCACAGTGAAAACCGAATTTGGCAGTATTTCACTGTTAGGACATATAAAACACACATTTGGCAGTATTTCAATGTTAGGACATATAAAACACACTAGTATACATGTCCTACCTTAAACATACACTGCACACTGCCCATGGGGCTACCAAAGGCCTACCTAAGGGGTGCCTTACATGTAGTTGAAGGAAAGGTTTAGGCCTGGCAAGTGGGTACATTTGCCAAGTCGAATTGGCAGTTTAAAACTGCACACACAGACACTGCAGTATCAGGTCTGAGCCAGGTTTACAAGGCTACTAATGTGGGTGGCACAACCAGTGCTGCAGGCCCACTAGTAGCATTTGATTTACAGGCCCTTGACCTCTGGTGCACTTTATCAGGGACTTGCCAGTAAATCAAATATGCCAATTATGGAAAAACCAATTAACAGTACAATTTACACAGAGATCTTATGCACTTTAGCACTGTTTAGCAGTGGTAAAGTGCCCAGAGACCTAAAGCCAAAAAAACAATGGTCAGAAAAATTAGGAGGAAGGAGGCAAAAAGATTGGGGATAAACCTGCAAAAAGTGGCAGGTGCAGCAAGGACTAACACTTGCCTGTGGTGGTCCAGTGGTTAGACACCAGCCCACGATTGTGGTCCCACCCACTATCCTGGAGCTGGAATCCACTCCAAACAGGCACAGGGTGAAAGAAAAAACTTGTTCTTTTCCCCCTGTGTCTGTTTTCTAATCTCCCCACCTCCAGAGAAGGACTTGCCCTCAGGAGCTCCTCTCCCCTGATGCGCTGGAAGCAAATGTCTTCCAGCACGTTGCATCGTCGAGGGGGTTTGGAGGTGGCAGCTCTAGCGCTTCTGCTGACATCCCTAAAAGTTGTGTGGGGGCGAGTGGGGAGCACCAGCACTCCCAACACTGGTGAGTGCAAGGACAGCTAGGAGCCGTCCTCACCACACGCCCACCATGGCAGAGTATGAAGTTAATTCCCCTGTTGTGATGTAGTTTTTGTAAGGTTTGCTACATATGTTTTATCCAAAGTGCTTTTTGATGCCACAGTTGGATCTTAGTTTGGTTCTGACATTGTTCATGTGCACTCAGTTCAAGCCAATACACAGTTGCTTATTGAGTCTCCTGACTGTTTTCCTATTAGGGGTTACTGCATCATGCCCTGTGGAGTGCTGCAGGCCCTCTAGGTGCAAACACCCTTTTTCCAGACAAACTGGTAATGAGGACCAGAGCAACTTTTTTGCCGTTGGGCAATCCATCACATTCCCAATGCTCTTTGTTCCACTTCAGCACTGAAGGAGAGACTATATCAGCTCAGCCTAAATGAGCATTGATCTTTTAGATTGATTGCACCAAAGACCATCAGGTAGACCATCAGCTCTTTGTGAGGTTCTCTGGGGCAAAGAAAGGCAAGGTGGTGCAGAAAGGACTTTATCTGTGTGGATAGTCCTCTCCATTAAGAGCTGCTACACTTTGGTCAAGAAGCGGTCCCCAGAAGGATTGTGGGGTCATTCCACCAGGGCCAAGGATGCTACTTGTGTTGGCACAGTGAGTGCCTCTTCTGGGCATTTGTCAGTCTGAAACATGGGTGTCCGTGCACAAGATCACAAAGCACTACTACCTTTATAAACTTGACGGGGCGGGGCATTTTGCCCATTAGTCCTGCATGACATTTTGGTCAGATCCCATCTCACAAACTCTCCACCTTTGGAGGTACTGCTTTGGTATCTATTCTAAAGGTGAAGGATCTGCTGTCAGAAGTATCCGTGAGATGATAGCTTTGTTAAAGCTCTTTCTGGTGGATGCTCTATATGTCCCCAGATTCCTCCCTGCTTATTCTAAAGTAGAGTATCCACCAAGAAAAGCATTACTGACAGTAACATTCCATTTCTCATCATTGATGACTCTTAAAAAACAGTAGATTGAGTACAGTTTGATGTCATTTCTCTATTGTTATTGTCATTGATATAGGCAATATGATCTTTCACGGTAATTTCTGCCGATTTCATAGGATCCACCTTCAGAATTGACCGCATTTTCCTGCAGAAATGTTCTAAGTTTTCTAAAAACTTGGATTGCCTCTGCATATGTTTCTTTGAATACAAATTGTCACAGTATATTGCACAAAGCATAAGAGTTATTTTGCTGAAAAGCAGAGAAGTAGTCAAATCAATGTCTGCTTGCTTACTAAAAATTGCTGTTATTTAACTGTTTCTCAAGATAAAATAATGAAGGCAGAGAAATAGTATGTGCCTGGGAGTCTCAACAGGTTATGCAATCACAGGTATAAACTCCTTCCTTTTCACCAGCCAACTTTCAGTCATTGTGAAGGGCCTGATCTAAACTTTAGGTAGATTGGGTACTGTACCGTGTGGCACTTTACAGACAGATACCTTCAGAGACCAACTTACTTCAAGACTACCTAATGCCCTCAGCTTGCTGTGACCGGTTCAATTTCTATGCCCTTCAGGAAAAACCTAAGACTGAATTATTTAGATTTGCATTTTAAATATATTTTCCAGCTCCTAGGAGCCACCTTTGCAGAACATCAGCTATAGACACCTACCCTTCCTGATTGGATGTTTTGCCCCCTACATTGCCTTTCCCTTGAAAATGTATGTTGTCCTACTCCTTTCTGCGTTCTGAACTAACCAAAAGGTTAAACAGAGCACATTAAAAAATCCTAAATGATTAAATAATAAAATACTGTAGGAGGCTGGCCTGGCCTGGCCTGGCCTACAGTGGGTACCTTGTGGTACTTACACCTTGTGCTAGGCCCAGTTATCCCTTATTAGTAGATCAGTAGTTTTCTAGCAGCATAGGCTGATAGAGGTAGCTATAGCAGAGCAGCTTAGGCTGAACTAGGAGACATGCAAAGCTCCTACTATACCACATATATCACTTAGCACTATATCATAAGAAACACAATACTCAGAGTTACTAAAAATGGTACTTTATTTTACTGGCAATATGCCAAAAGTATCTCAGAGGATATACTCCCTTAGGAGGTAAGTAATATACACAAAATATACACACAAACCAAAATCAGGTAAGTAAACAGTTAGAAAAGTAGTGCCAACACTGTAGAACACAATAGAATGCAATAGGAGAAAATAGGCCTAGAGGCAACACAAACCATATACTCCAAAAGTGGAATGCGAACCACGAAGGGGCCACAGGCCTAGTGTAGTGTGTAGAGGGTCGCTGGGAGCGTAAGAAAACACTTAGGGCCATATTTATACTTTTCGACGCACAACTGCGCCAACGCAGTTGTGCGTCAAAAAATCTAACGCCGGCTAACACCATTCTGAAGCGCCATGCGGGCACCGTATTTATTCAATGACGTTAGCCGGCGGAGCTGCCTGGTGTGCGTGAAAAAAAATGACGTACACCAGGCAGCGCCGGCGTAGGGGAATATGGAGCTTGGGCGCCAAAAAATGGGGCAAGTCAGGCTGAGGCAAAATTTTCGCCTCAACCCGATTTGCGCCATTTTTTTTTTACTCCCAACCCCCATTGAAATGACTCCTGTCTTAGCAAATGGCCATGCCCAGGGGACTTCTGTCCCCTGGGCATGCTCATTGGGCATAGTGGCATGTAGGGGGGCACAAATCAGGCCCCCCTATGCCACAAAAAAAAAAAAAAAAATTACTTACCTGAACTTACCTTAAGTTCCCTGGGATGGGTCCCTCCATCCTTAGGCGTCCTCCTGGGGTGGGCAAGGGTGACAGGGGGGGGGTCCCTGGGGGCATGGGAGGGCACCTCTGGGCTCGAGCAAACATGAGACCCATTACATTGTAAATGCTTGTTACTTTTTTGCGGTGGTGCCTTATAGTAGCAGTCTTACCTTGTATTATAAAGGACTGGTTCTGGTGCTAAAGCTGGTTTGTTTTTAGAGAATTCAAAATCCAATTGTCAGGAGGAGCATTATATATACACATCTTGCCGTGTCATTTTTAAAAGCCTGCTCTATTAAGTTAACCAAAGTATTTGACTCACCTAGCTTGGCAATTAGCTGTAGCAGGTCTTGTGACATCAGAAGCAAAGCACAGCAAGGGCAGAGGCAAGGTCGTGAGTTTTTTGCGTCACAAATGCAAACAATAGCAGAAACTGGCAGGGAAAATGTTAGGTGGCCCCCATGTGCATGGAAAACATGGTGTTGAGGTCATATACTCTTCTTTTGTAAAATATTTGTCAATGTCAAGGTGATGGTATCTGATCCACCTGCCTCAGATCTCACAGAACTTATGTGGGTACCACCTAGTTTTGTAAGCGGCATTCTCTGCGGCTATATACAAGTCCATTCCCTTTTTCCACTCCAATATAGTCAGTGGCTTAGGGGCTTCCCAGTGCTTTTCCACATCTCTCTTTGCTACCACTAGACCCAGATTACAGAAAAATAGCTTGTTTCCGGGGGATGTCCACTTCATTAGTGTAAGGAAATGCCTCATTGGCATGGTTACCCCCTAACCTTTTGCCTTTGCTGATGCTAAGTTATGATTTGAAAGTGTGCTGGGACCCTGCTAACCAGGCCCCAGCACCAGTGTTCTTTCCCTAAACTGTACCTTTGTCTCCACAATTGGCACAACCCTGGCACTCAGGTAAGTCCCTTGTAACTGGTACCCATGGTACCAAGGCCCCTGATGCCAGGGAAGGTCTCTAAGCAGCATGTCTTATGCCACCCCAGGGGCCCCTCACTCAGCACATGCACACTGCTTGCCAGCTTGTGTGTGCTGGTGGGGAGAAAATGACTAAGTTGACATGGCACTCCCCTCAGAGCACCATGCCAACCTCACAATGCCTGTGGCATAGGTAAGTCACCCCTCTAGCAGGCCTTACAGCCCTACGGCAGGATGCACTATACCACAGGTGAGGGCATATGTGCATGAGCACTATGCCCCTACAGTGTCTAAGCAAAACCTTAGACATTGTAAGTGCAGGGTAGCCATAAGAGTATATGGTCTGGGAGTTTGTCAAGCACGAACTCCACAGTTCCATAATGTGTACCCTGAAAACTGGGAAAGTTGGTATCAAACTTCTCAGCACAATAAATGCACACTGATGCAATTTATTGTAAAATACACCCAGAGGGCATCTTAGAGATGCCCCCTGAAAACATACCCGACTTCTAGTGTAGGCTGACCAGTTCCTGCCAGCCTGCCACACACCAGACATGTTGCTGGCTACATGGGGAGAGTGCCTTTGTCACTCTGTGGCCAGGAACAAAGCCTGTACTGGGTGGAGGTGCTTCTCACCTCCCCCTGCAGGAACTGTAACACCTGGCGGTGAGCCTCAAAGGCTCACCCCTTTTGTTACAGCACCCCAGGGCATCCCAGCTAGTGGAGATGCCCGCCCCTCCGGCCACTGCCCCCACTTTTGGCGGCAAGGCTGGAGGAGATAATGAGAAAAATAAGGAGGATTCACCCACCAGTCAGGACAGCCCCTAAGGTGTCCTGAGCTGAGGTGACCCCTGCCTTGAGAAATCCTCATCTTGACTTTGGAGGATTTCCCCAATAGGATTAGGGATGTGCCCCCCTCCCCACAGGGAGGAGGCACAGAGAGGGTGTAGCAACCCTTAAGGACAGTAGCCATTGGCTACTTCCCTCCCAGACCTAAACACACCCCTAAATTCAGTATTTAGGGGCTCCCCAGATCCCAGGAAATCAGGATTCCTGCAACCTGAAGAAAGAAGGACTGCTGACCTACAAGCCTGCAGAGAAGGAGGAAGACGACAACTGATTTGGTCCCAGCCCTACCGGCCTGTCTGCTACTTCGAAAACCTGCTCCAGCGACGCATCTGACAGGGACCAGCGACCTCTGAAGCCTCAGAGGACAGCCCTGGACTACAGGACCAAGAAACTCCAGTGAACAGCGGCCCTCTTCAAAACCTGCAACTTCTTGGCAACAAAGAAGCAACTTTCAAAGACTGCACGTTTCGTGCCGGAAGCGTGAGACTTCACACTCTGCACCCGACGCCCCCGGCTCGACCTGCAGAAAACAAACACCTCAGGGAGGACTCCCTGGCGACTGCGAGCCCGTGAGTAACCAGACACGACTCCCTAAGCCCCCACAGTGACGCCTGCAGAGAGAATCCAGAGGCTCACCCTGACCGCGACTGCCTGTAACAAGGAACCCGACGTCTGGAACCAACACTGCACCTGCAGACCCCAGGACCTGAAGGAACTGAACTTCTGTGCAAGAGCGACCCCCAGACGACCCTCTGCCTAGCCCAGGTGGTGGCTGTCCCGAGAAGCCCCCCCGGTGCCTGCCTGCAACGCTAGAGTGACCCCCAGGTCTCTTCATTGTTTTCAACCTAAAACCCGACGCTTGCTTTGCTCACTGCACCCAGCCGCCCCTGTGCTGCTGAGGGTGTACTTTGTGTGCCTTCTCGTGTCCCCCCCGGTGCTTTACAAAACCCCCTTGGTCTGCCCCCTGAGGACGTAAGTACTTACCTGCTGGCAGACTGGAACCGGAGCACACCTGTTCCCCATAGGCGTCTATGTGTGACCTCTGCACCTGACCAGCCCTGAGCTGCTGGTGTGGTAACTTCGGGTTTGCCTTGAACCCCCAACGGTGGGCTGCCTATGCCCCAAACTTGAGACTTGTAAGTGTTTTACTTACCTTCAAAACTAACCTTTACTTACCTCCCCCAGGAACTGTTGATTTTTGCACAGTGTCCACTTTGAAAATAGCTTATTGCCATTTTTACAAAGACTGTACATGATATTGTTTTCATTCAAAGTTCCTAAAGTATCTAAGTGAAGTACCTTACATTTAAAGTATTACCTGTAAATCTTGAACCTGTGGTTCTTAAAATAAACTAAGAAAATATATTTTTCAATATAAAAACCTATTGGCCTGGAGTAAGTCTTTGAGTTTGTGTTCCTCATTTATTGCTTGTGTGTGTACAACAAATGCTTAACACTACCCTCTGATAAGCCTACTGCTCGACCACACTACCACAAAATAGAGCATTAGAATTATCTACTTTTGCCACTATCTTACCACTAAGGGGAACACTTGGACTCTCTGCACACTATTTCTTACTTTGAAATAGTATATACAGAGCCAACTTCCTACAATTAGGTATACCCAGCAGTACATTTTTTGGATCCCGGGGGACTGTCGCCCCCACAACCCTGCCCAACTCTTGTATAACTCTCTCCAGTAGGCGTGTATGATCAGACAGGTTCACAGGATATGGAAGAAGGCTCTCCTTGTCCCTCTACACCTCAGGCAATCTGGGGACTCTGCCCTTCCGATTTTGTGGAGTCTCACCTGGTCAAAGTAGACCTGATATAGAATTTTGAGTTGAATGAGCTTTAGTCTGGATTTGATTTCCACTTCTTTCGGGTGCATTAAGGCTGCCTCCCAATCAAGGTCCTCCAGCTCCCCCAATTTCAATTCCCACTTAGGTCTTGATTTATGAAAAGTTAGCGCCGCCTTTACATCATTTATTGACGCAAAAGCGGCGCAAACCTACAAAATGTAATTAGATTCTGTAAATTTGTGCCGCTTTTGCGTAAAAAAATGCATCACGCCCTTAGTTCGCAGTTTTTTTAAGGGTATCTGGTGCAATGTTATTAATGGCTTTGTATACTGGGGAAACTGCCTTTTCCATCACTTACCTCATTAAGGGCCAGATGTAGCAAAATCCGATTTTGCGACTTGCAAATTGCGAGTCTGAGCGACTCGCAATTTGCAAGTCGCAAAATTGGATGCAGAATTGTGTCTCAGACACCTTCTGCGACTCGCTATGAGGTCGCAAAGACCCACCTCATCAATATTCATGAGGTGGGTCGCATTTTGCGACCCCATAGCGAGTCCCTGCACTCACAGGGATGGTGGCCTGCTGTAGTCAACAGACCTCCATGTCTGTGACTGCTTTTTAAATAAAGCAGTTTTTTTTTCATTTTGCAGCCCGTTTTCCTTAAAGGAAAACGAGTTGCAAAAGGAAATAAATACCGAAACCATTTGGTTTCGTTTTTTTCAGAGTAGGCAGTGGTCCATAGGACCACTGCCTGCTCTGAAAAAATATTTTTTTCGACATTCACAAAGGGGAAGGGGTCCCATGGGGACCCATTCCCTTTTGCGAATGAGTTACCACCAGTGTGACACTGGTGGTAACTGCGAGTTGCTTTGCGACCGCATTCGCGGTCACAAAGCAAGTCTAAATTGCGATGCGAGTCGCAAATAGGAAGGGAACACCCCTTCCTATTTGCGAGTCGCATTCCCAAATTGCGAGTAGGTACCGACTCGCAATTTGGGAATGAGCATCGCGTGAGGCCGTTTGCATGGCGCAAACTGCGTTTTTCGCAGTTTGCGCCATGCAAACGGCTTGCTACATCTGGACCCTAGAGCTTACCCTCTTGTGGTGCATATTCTGGGAGATCCAGGTCTATACCTTCCACTCTCCATACATGTCTTAGTTGCAAGTATTTGAAGTTCTGCGAGTCATTGAGCTGGAAATCTCTCGAGAGAGTTTGGAAGGAGATAAGATCTCCGGTTTCAATAAGGTCATCCAATTTGGAGATACCAATTAAATCCCTGATTTTCGAGCCACAGAATTTCCCCAGTTCCTCTATGTATGTCTCCACCCATGATGGGGTCTCCCGTGTGACCCTAGCTGTCCACCCAAAGGTCATATAATTTTGGTTTAGGGAAAACAAACTCTAGAATTAGAGGGCTTTTTTCTCTAAACAAAAAAGTTTGCAGAGGGGGGCGATTTGAACATGGCGTTCACTTGGCAACCTCACTACTGTGAAGTAAACTGCCACAGCAGTGACTACCTTCAGAGCAGAGAGATCCTTGTCAGGCAGGTAAAGATCTCTACGTATGGTGGGAGTTGTCCTGCCTGGGAGTGAAATACTTTCCTTTTGCTTTTGAGATTGTCTGCCCCCCACACCCAGACCCAGAGCCCCAAAAGCAAATCAGTATACAGATTGCAGATTCCTAGATTTAGGATCTTATTAAGGTAAGTAGCTTAATCTTCTGTTAGAGACTTCTAGCAGCAGATTCCTCACATTTCATATTCCTCACCTCCTGGTGTGCTAGATGAGGGGGAGGTCATCAGCATCAGCAGCAACTTCACTGATATCCTGGATTGAAGCTAAAAGATCAGAATCATAGTCTGAATGTCCTGGACTCTCTTTCCCAAGGAACGCTGGTGAGACCTAAGTGGAACACAGCTACTGGAAATACTCCTCTCCCACTACAAATGACAATTAGCACCAATGGGTCGGCAGGAGAGGTATGTGAAAATAGGCATTCTGCATGTCCAACTCCACCATCCAGTCTCGAGGGCTGAGGGGAGACAAGATCTGGCTCAGGGCGAGCCTCTTGAATTTCTCCTTCTGATGGAAGGCGATGAGGGGGCACAGATCAAGAATAGGCCAGAGGCCTCCTCCTTTCTTTGTCCCCACAAAGTAGCAGGAATTAACAACCATGCCCTACTGTTGGCAGCCTCTCAACACCCCCTTTGGCCAAAAGAACTTCCACTTCCACCCACAAAATGAAGAGATGGTCCTCTGTCAGTCGTTGGGTGGATGGTAACTTTTGTGAACAATTTGTAGGACCCACCTGTCCGATGTGATTACTTGGCAACCGGGATGGAATCGGAGGAATTGGCCTTGCACCGGATAGCTGTGACCCCGTAAGGGCATACTAAATAGTTTAAGCATGTGGGGCTGTGGGAGGTGGCACACTTACCTTGGCCACTGGGGCAGTGGGCACCTCTGTCTCTTACCCAAAACTTGTGAGTTTTCTGAGAGGATTGGACAAGCTGGCAGTATGGGATACCTGTGCCAAAGGCACGAGGGGAGCATTGGAAATAGTGTGATTGGTGAAGCAGGCTGAAAGGCATAGAGAGAGAGAGCGGTGACCTTACTCTCTTTAAAACATTTGAGGGCAGAGTCAGCCTTGTCTCCAAACAGGTAAGTCACATCAAAGGGCATGTTCATCAAAGAGGACTGGACAACACCAGAGAACCTAGTTGAGCACAGCTACACATGGCAGTGGATGGCAACACTGGTGCCAGTTGTACACTGATGGAATTGTTGGTGTCCAAGTTACAACGAATCGTGAACTTGGCCGCATCACGACCATCTTGAATTGCCTGAAAAAGGACAGTAAGAGGATCTTACATCACACCAGGGTGGACTTGTGCCACAGAATCCCAAAGGGAATGAATATAACAGCCCAACATACAGGAAGTGTTAATAAAGCACAGGGCTGATCTAGTGGACATAAAAGGGAGCTTACTGAATGTCTCCACTTGTTTTGATTCCCTATCGATAGAGATGTAGGAACATTGTTTGGATTGGAACGCATGCTGAAAGCCTGCATCACTAGACTTTCTAGAGAAGGGTGCTGGGACATGAAAGCCAGATCACCTGGAACAGGATGGTGGCACTGGGAAATTTGTTTATTAACTGGCAATTTGCACTGGCTCAGGCTCCCAAAAGGGTGTCTGTCAGAGGCTCATTGAAGGGCAGTAGGGGCTTGGAAGAAGTCTGGCCCAGCTGCAGGACCTGATCAGAACATTAGTTTTTACATTGAGGGTGGAGGGGATGGAGATCAAGGACATCAACCACACCTGAGTGTGACCATGGCACAGGATACAGATACGTCCGTGGCCTGTCTGCCCAGGAGGACAGTCAAAACAGCTGTCTCTGGGGAAGTGCCTAATCCACTGGTCTCCTACAAGTCCTCATACCAGTTATCATCCTGAGCAAACTTATTAATTATGTCACAATCGTTATCACAGTCTGTGCCAAAAAGGGAATGCAAAAATATTGCCTGTCTTGTGGAGTGGAGAGCAGAAATGGGTGCCTCAGTTGGATTCGGGTGCGACTTCTTAAAGGACAATCAGGGCCACCACCGTGGATGGAAAAAACAGCAATGACACTGACATACCTAGTCCTGGCATTGTTTTTGGCACTGGAAATGCAGTCGGACAGGAGCTGGAGGCAAGAGAGGCTCAAAAGGTCCAACAGGCGCCGAGGGCAGGTGGAAAGTCTCTCTGCTCCTTGGGGCCCGAAGATGTGCTAGAGGAAGTCGGTAAGGAACCAAAGAGCTGGAGAATAGATGTGCGTAACTGTTCAAACTGATGCAGCGTGTTTGAAGGCCCTAAAAATTTGGGTTGTGCCGGAGCGAACTGCAGAATCGAAGTCAACCGACTTTGAGAGTGTGATCAAGACTGTTGACTTGCCCGCGCATTTGCTCAGCAGAACTCCACTTTGACTTCTTATGTTCACTGGAAGACTTGGAGCGAGGCCAGCCTCTGGAGGGGCTTCATCGACTCCGGGATCAGGAGGGAATCATCAACGCACAACAGGACTTGGAGGACTTGGAGGGGTCCCAGTGCTGAGTTTTCTTTTACTTGTCAACATAAATTTTCACCTTGGGTTGCTTCATGGATTTCAGGTTCTGCTATACGCAGTCTCTGCAGGTCTTGGAGTTGAGGCTCAAACACATACACTACAGCCACACCTTATGGGGATCCATCACCGACAGCTATTTGCAACAGTCCCTGCAGGGCTTGGAACCTGTCATTTTAAGGGATGGCATCCCTTGCACACTGTGTCACAAGTTTTGAATATCAAGGTAACATGTTTACGAGAGACAAGAAGAAGTTCCAGATCAGAGACTGGAGGTGGGAAAAAAGGAGCTGATGTCAGCTTGCGAAATGGAACCTACATTGGCCACGTACGTCATTTATGGGGCGGAACAGCTTCAGTGCAGAGCTGCAAGGCACCACCACACTCTGGCGCATATAGGTCCTGCTGAAAAGTTTCTGGATCCAATCTGGTGCATGGAAATATAAAAAAGTGGAGATTCTGCAGCTAGAGTGCATTACAGAAGTTAAGTAACTGGTTAATCTTTTATAGAAATCAAAAGAATAACATTGGAAAGAAGCCCAAAATCCATGTAGCGAGATGAAGGGGACAATAGAAGTAAGGAAGAAGCAACATAAAGTGGGGAGAGGAAAAGTCAAGAAGAGAAGAGGACGATGAAGAGGCAAGGGCAAGGATAAAGTAATAAGTAAAATAAGTACTTTCTTCTCCTTAATGAGATGGCCAGATTACTCCAGGCGATGCCACATTTCATGTTGTTTGTTGTCATTTCAGATATCTGTGCAGTCTGAAAGTTGAGGTCTTTCTTTGCTTGAATGGAAACAACTGAAGTAGTGCATCTGGTTACATTGATTTGTAGATGGGATGTTAATGACTGGAGACATGGTGTCACAGTGACATAGCGACATTGGGCTGTGACATAGCGACATCAGGTCACCCTATCCTTACATGGTCTAAAACAGGCATAATCCTTCACACCTCAACAATACACTACTTTCTTCTATGCCTCACTCACCTTCCTTGCCCTATCATTTGAATCTCTCTTGCAGCTATGAGATAAATAACATTACTCCCTTTCGTCCTTTCCCCTACTTCAAGTGTCCATTAGAAACTCTTGAATGTTTCAGTTTTACCTCTGTTACCGCTAACCATGCAGAGCAAAAAAAAAAGTCTGGTCATCTGGTTACCAAACATATTTCCTCTCTGCACCATTGCCAGTATCTCTGATCTTTACCAGGAGATCCAACATTACTACTAGGAGAAAGGAAAACACTTTGCACTTCCTGGTAATTACCGAAGATCTGTCTGCTGGATTTTGGCAGCTGCAAAAACAAGTGGTAATGATCAACAGGAATAGTGTGTGTAGCACTTATTACTCAAATTTCTGGCCCACCTTCTAAGAATGACAGAAGGTGGATGCTGGAAAGAGATTACCAATGAAAGGGGGTTTCGGTGATTTCGCTCGCAGGGTATTAAGTGGAGCCTAACATTTGTTTCTAACTGTGTCAGCCTTCCTGACAATGGTCTTCCGGTCGTCAGGGTATCCAGCCACCTTTATTCCTCCTCACAGCCTTTTCCTCCTGCTTGAAACGCTGACTCAGTCCTTATCTTGTCCGCTTACAGCAAGGATTCAGCCCCTTCCATTAATTGATACCTTAGTAGGCGCAGCCCAACTGTAAGGCATCTGTTGAGCTCCAGTCATATGTCTGTTTGACTTACTGCTTGGGCAACATTTACTTCAGGTTGTAGATCAATATATTGGTGATGAGGTAGGAAATGGCGACCTACAAAAGTATTTGATTCACTACAATGCCTACCACTATATAGCCAAAGTATGTATGCATTTACTGTTCTTAACTCCAGAACTACTCATCTTGCCATGTAGTGGCTAACTAGTATCTGGAATTATTTTAATTCTTAGGTGTTTTCCACATAATTAACCATTTACTGCATTTGATAAATAGTCAATATTTGCTGTATTTTTTTTAATTTTCAAATTACAAAATTATTTGTAGCTCAAACCTACTAAATTCTACTGTGTCAAATAATGCACAGGTCGGAGTCGCTTTTGCACGTGCTGGGAAGTTTTATTACCGTGTGAAGGGGATTACATGCTGTGTGACAACTTATCAAGCTTTTCCTAAATTCATGAAGTTGTACGGATCACTTAGTGTTAGACTTTTCATCCTTGGCGTGGTCTCCGTTAACTTTTTGCCGCTGTTTCCCAGGTTGTTTATGTGTGCTGGACTCTGTTTTTGCTGTTTTTGTTACTCTGGGCACTTTACCACTGCTAACCAGTGCTAAAGTGCAAGTGCTCCTATACAAAATGTGTATGTAATTGGTTCATCCTTGATTGGCATATTTGATTTACTAGTAAGTCCCTAGTACAGTGCACTAGAGGTGCCCAGGGCCTGTAAATCAAATGCTACTAGTGGGCCTGCAGCACTGGTTGTGCCACCCACCTTAGCAGCTCTGTAAACATGGCTCATACCTGCCACTGCAGTGTCTGTGTGTGCAGTATTAAACTTTAAATTCGACTTGGCAAGTGTACCCACTTGTCAGGCCTAAACTTTCCCTTTTCCTACATGTAAGGCACCCCTAAGGTAGACCCTAGGTAGTCCCAAGGGCAGAGTGCAGTGTATGATTAAGGTAGGACATATACTAATGTGTTTTATTTGCCCTGACAGTGAAATACTGCCAAGTTCGTTTTTCACTGTTGCGAGGCCTCTCCCTCTCATAGGTTAACATGGGGGCTACCTTTAAATCTGATTAAAGTGTAGATTCCCTTTGGGAGCGGATAGACATGTGGAGTTTGGGGTCTCTAAGCTCACAATTTAAAAATACATCTTTTAGTAAAGTTGATTTTAAGATTGTGTGTTTGAAAATGCCACTTTTAGAAAGTGAGCATTGTTTTGCTTAAACCATTTCTGTGACTCTGCCTGTTTGTGGATTCCTTGTCTGGGTCAGTTGGACAGTTGGGCTGGTTGCACCTCTCACTAGACAGTGACACAAAGGGAGCTGCGGTGTAGTCTGCATTTCCTGATGAGCCATCTGTGCTAGGAGGGAGGGAAGGAGTGGTCGCTCACACCTGAAAGGGCTGTACCTGCCCTCACACAATGCAGCCTCCAACCCCCTGGTGTGTGTCTGGGGCCTGACCTGGGCAAGGCAGGATTTCACAAACACAAGATACTTTTCTTTGAAGTAAGCCCACTTCAAAGGGCAAAATGGGTATAAGAAGGGCACCTAAAAACCACAGACTTTAGAACACTTCTGGAAAACAAGAGGAACTTCTGCCTTTAGAAGAGCTGACTGCCTCTGACTATGCTTTGTGGAGCTATCCTGCAGTTGCTGCTTCTGCCTGTGCTAGAGGACAAAGACTGGACTTTGTGTTGCCTTCCTTGACTTCTCTCTGCCAGCACCTGGAGCCTCTGCTGGGACTCCTACTCTGCCAAGTGGTGCCCATGCAGTTCCTGGGACCCTGAAAGGAGAAGCTGGCAGCCCAAGAGTGAGAAATCCACGCACTAACCGCTGTGTGGGGAAACGATAGACTCGACTCCGATCTGTGGCTGAAAAATCACGCACCGCCAGCTTCGCGGCTGAAAATCGACACTCGCCTGCAATACGACCGGAATATCGACGCCCGCGGTTGGGGAAACGATGCGCAGCATCGCTGACGGAGGCTGGTGAATTCTCAACCCGCGCTGCGTGGTTTTCGGATCATTGTGCGGCAGGATTTCTGATGCAAACATCACTGGGCGTGCAAAAACGACGCAAGGCCTGCCTGGACCCGAGAATGCGGTTCGAATCGACGCATTTCTCTCCTGTGGAGAGAAGAAATGACGCATGCTGACTCAACTGAAGGAGAAACGATGCACGGTCTCGCTCGTGAGTGATATTGATGCATTGCAAGCCCTTTTTAACACACACTCACCTGTGCAGGGTTATTTTTGACGCACCCAGGTACATTTTCACACTAACACCATTAGTGTTGTGTTTAAAATTACATGAAGACTCTTTTTGCATTTTTATTGATAACTGTACTTGTGTATTGTGGATTTTTTTCGTTTTGGTCATGTTTTGTTTAGATAAATATTTTCTATTTTTCTAAACCTGTGTTGTGTCATGTTATAGTGTTTTCCTTGAATTACCGTGTGTGTTGGTACAAATACTTTACACCTAGCACTCTGAAGTTTAGCCTGTGTGCTCGTGCCAAGCTACCAAGGGGGTTAGTGGAGGTTAGCTGAGGGTGATTCTCCTTTACCCTGACTAGAGTGAGGGTCCTTGCTTGGACAGGGGGTAACCGGACTACCAACCAAATACCCCATTTCTAACACTTAGCAATACCAGAGTGAGATTTCAATTGTTCCCTGCTGAATAGAATGCTTGGTACTTATTGTAAGACAGACACAAAGAGAACCTCTAAATCCTTTGAACTCATTATGGTATCTTGGACGAGCAGTCAAGGCCTAGCTCAATGAAAGTGGTGCGAGTATTGAAACTAAATAAAGTATAATGCAGTTTTAACCAATAGGATAGAGAGGGACTTTCAGACAGTCCTGGTTCTCAGTTAAATGAATTAGATTTTAACAACCACATGAAATATATACACAGTACAATGTGAATGAATCAGTGAAAAAATCACAGATTTCAATACACTCCCAGATTATTAACAATCAGTGCAAATCAGCACCACTCAATACCCAAATTGTTGTCCTATTATGTTTATGGTCACTCTGCTGTTCATAATCAAGTGTTTGATTACCATCCTCTTAAAGAAAACAAACGCCAATGTTATCCAACTAAAAACAGTATCAAAGAGAGGTAAAGCCCCACTCGAGATTCTTTGAGTAATCCAAATCAAAGTTTATTGCATTGTTTTTACGCTTCCAAACGTTCAAGAAAAAAAGTCACTTTTGTATCCTTCAGTAAAAGTAAGATCCAAAATAATGGCTCAAGAGGAAAGGAAAAGAAGTAGCCAACATGTGTTTCGCCCCCTCTGGCATTATAAGACTGGGGTTTCTCAAGGCTAGAAGACAAAGGAAAAGCCTATTAATAGTGTTGGTGAAAAACTAATGGTGAAAAATACCGATAGAAGTTCTAAAATCACCGAAGTGTGAATAAAACGGCAGAATTTTCTACGAAAAAAGTCACCTATGTTGTGCGATAGATAAAACCGATATAAGGACGTTTATGAGAAATTTCTAAAATCACTTTGATAATAGTGAGATATCAGGTACCTAAAATCCCAAAGAGAAAATAGAAGGAGGAAGAAAAGGAAAAGGAAAAGAAAGGAACCAGAGCATGAAAGCATAATGCCAGTGAAAACATTTAGTAATACACTTAAATTAGACAAAAATGAATCTTAAAAAAAGTCATACATAAATTATATGAATTAGTTACATTATATAGCTACTGTATGGCAGTTGTTAGAGCATAGTCAATTATTATTTTTTTTTTTAATTTTTATATAATTTTTTTGTCATATTGCTCTTATTAATCATGATAATGTAATTAATTAAACATACAGGTTGAGTTTAAGCCATAAAGTTCATCACGATATTCTTTAGAGTTCATTTGTCGCAAATACTACCTCATTAACATTGCGGTAAGTTAGTTAATTGAAGAAATCCACTAGAACTAAAACTAAGAAACGGAGTCTCCGTATGTAAAGGAGACCGCTCCTTACCTTGAAGATTCTATTTTTATCTTTGTCAAAAACGCCAATTCTCTTCGGCGAGAAACCATACAATAGCCGGGACCGGCGCGTTAAGCGTCGCGCTCCCGGTAAGCAGGGATTATATCGACTAGGAGAATCCTAGCGTCGTTCTGTTTCCGGATGGAAACAGACGACGGACTCGTTGTTATTATAAGCATTAGAAGAAAAGGGGAAGAAAATGGCCGCCATTTTGACACTTTGCATATGGTCAAACGAAACAGTTATAAAAATACTTAATATAAAAACTAAGAGTTTGCTCATCATTATTATGTCAACATATATAACAGGCATACCTGAAGATACATAAAAGTAAGAAAATTAAAACAAAATTAGAGAACGAAAAGAGAAATGTAAGACAAGGAAAAAGGAAAGAAAATCGGACTGGTTCAAAAACTCAATCAGATTCTTATATAAGAGAGTCTAAATAGGGACTAATAATATAGATATGAAAGAAACGTGGTTTATAAAGATAATAACAGTGAAAAGAAGAGCATTTTGTCTGGAACAGTATTATCTCATATATTAACACTAGAAGACATTTGCCTAACAAGTGCAAATACTGATAGTTTTAGCAAGGAACTAAAATGAAACAATATAAAAAAAATGTGAAACCAAGAAGCAGCCATTTTTCTACAGTAGCCAGAAGTGCCATTCATAGTCTTTGTTGAGGCCTTTGTTAACTGTATCGTATTTAATAATAAGGCGACTTTCTTCTTGACGGAGTCGTAATGCCCTATTACCGCCTTGCGGGGAGAGTGAAATACGTAGTAGACCACTAAAAGTAAAGGTACATTGTTGTGAATGACAGTTATTAAAGTGTTCAACCAGTGGTGCTTGAATGTCCTGGATTCGAGTTTTGAGTGGCCGAATCGTACTGCCAATGTAGGTTAGATTGCAAGGACACCAGATGGCATAAATAACATAAGTGCTAGCACAGTTAATAAAGTCAGCGATCTGATGAATGTGATTGTTGATATTAACTGTTGTGGATTTGGAACGACCCAATTTGCATACAGAACATTTGCTGCAAATGAAGAAGCCTTTTGGTTTAGAGGGTAGGAAAGTCGTAGAAGTTCTTGGTTGGAGAAAAGAGGGGCAAAGTCTATTCCGAAGGTTAGGTGCCCTCCTGAAACCAATTTGGGGATAGTTAGTAATATTTTGGTTAATTGAAGTGTTGTTTGAAAGTAAAAACCAGAATTTCCTGAGTGATTTGCGTATATATTTATGACCATTATGGAAGGTAGTAATGAAACGAATCAAGTTGTTCTTATTGTTTTTTTTGGGTGTTTTCAGCAGTGTATTCCGGTCCATATTTCTTACTTCGTTTCTAATAGTATCTAAAGAGGCCTCATTATACCCCCTTAGTGTTAATCTTGTGGTCATTTCAGAGGAGGTGTAATCATAGTCAGAAATATTTGTACAATTGAGCCTTGCTCGTCTGAATTCTCCTTTCGGTATGTTTCTAATGGTACTAAAGGAGTGGCAGCTAGTGGCATGGAGAATTGAATTAGCTGATGTCGTTTTGCGGAAAAACTTTGTCTGAAGTTTATTATCCTCAACATAAATCAAAAGATCAAGGTACTCAATTGAGGAGTTGGAGATATGGTAAGTTACATCAATATCCCAGGGATTTGGTTTGAGGGACTGAATAAATTGTTGAAGAAGTAATTCTGAACCTTGCCAAATAAGCAAAATATCGTCTATATATCGCCCCCAAAATATAACATGTTTGATAAAACGTTCGGAGCGATCTGACCAAAGCCAATAGTTTTCCACAGCTCCCATCAGGATGCATGCGTAGGGTGGAGCAAATTTTGCCCCCATCGCAGTACCTTTGAGCTGTAAATAGAAATTGCCATCAAAGAGAAAATAGTTATTTTCAAGGCTGAATTTGAGAAAATCCAGGATCATGGTGTTCTGTGTCAATAATTGCACTGATCTGGTAGATAAGCATTTGTTCACAGCTTCAAGGCCATCATTGTGTTTGATAGACGTGTAAAGACTCACAACATCAATAGTTGCAAGAAAAAAATCTGGTTGCCATTCTATATCTTGAAGTTTTTGCAAAATATCTTTGGTGTCTCTGACATATGAAAAGAGATTTGTCATAAAGGGTTGAAGCTCTCTGTCAATCAGAGAACCCAATCTGGAACAAATGGAATTTACTCCTGAGATAATTAGTCTACCCTTTGGTGGGTGTCCTGTTTTGTGAACTTTCGGAAGTAAATACAAGGTCGGAATAGTTGGGAATTGAAGAAAGAGAGAGTTTTTTTCGGAGCTGGATAACATCTGATGAGAATGGCAGTGTTCTAATAGATCAAACAGTTTCTGTTGGGTTTCTGTTGTTGGGTTATGTGTGAGCTTTTTATAGCATGTTGTGTCATGGAGTTGACGGTAAGCTTCATTAAGGTAATCTTCAGTATTGAGAATCACAATATTTCCACCTTTGTCTGCCTCTTTTATGATGATATTATTATTAGTTCTTAACTGTTTAAGTGCTTGAGTCTGTTTGTTTTGGATATTAGTTGGTAAGTATCTCCGACGAGCACTATATCATTTGAACTCACGATCTAAGTCACATAGTACTGCTTTTGAAAACAAATCAATAGAATTGCCCGCCGGGAGAACAGGAGTAAATGTAGATTTAGTACGGAGATCAGAAGAAACATATTGACTGATATTTAAGTCAAGTTCTTGGGCAATGACAGATGGTGTAGCATCTGATTCAGTACTGTTTGAAAGATTACAAAGGAGCGAGATATCAGATAAGTCCTGAACTGTAATGTCATGAGAGGAATATGTAGAAGGTAGTGAACTAGTGGGTTTAGGTAGAGAAGCAAAAAGGGATTTAAGCTTAAGTTGTCGAATAAATTTAAACATGTCAATTTTGGTTTGAGTAATATCCCAGGAGTGGGTTGGACAGAAGGACAGTCCCCGATTTAGAATAGATTGATCAGTGGTAGTTAGTTCATACGCAGATAAATTCACAGTCAGATTTTCTGTAGTCAATGTAGGGTTGTTTTGCTCCGAGCTCGGGTTTGTATGCCTGAGGTACTTGGGATTGCTTGAGTAATATCTGGTGGTTTCCCTCTTGAGTCTTGCAAGGTTCCCAGGCGATGGCGTCTTGCCTCCTCTAAAAAATTCACTTGTGGCCTGTTCAAAGTGCAGTTTAAGGAATCATCTGTTGATTCAACCTCAGATGAAGAAGGAGTATCATGACTGATTATTGGATCCACAGAAGGGTTCAGGTCCTTTAAATTATCATATTTCTTACTGAACGTATACACTCTCCCGTGTTGATAGTCATATAAGTCTCTACGAAACTTCCTATTCTTCCTCTGTATTATGTCTTCCTCATATCTGTCTAAAATACTGTTAAGAATAGTGTAATTTTTTGTAGTAATTTCTCCCCAATTTGCTTCTTCTATTCGTTGAGTCAAATTGTCAACTTCCTTGTGATGTTTATCATATTCTTCCTCAACTAAAAACAGTGTTTGCGATAACTAATTGTGATCTAAACTGAGGATCAAAATCACAATATAATAAAGGAAACCTGTGACCACCTTCGGCAAGACATTAGCTCCTCAATCTCTGCATTCCCAGTATTTCTGTTTGCCTCCAGAGATCCTAGTTTCTCTTCTGATCTAGGGTTTGGGTTTTCACACTACTTAGGTTTGATGTCTCCCAGCTGAGCAAGCAGCTGTGAGTCTGGGAGTCCACATCATGGAAGAGCAGGTCCTAGTAGTGGAGTGGGTCATGCATAGTACTGACTGTAAGGAAAAATTGATGTTGTGAGCTCACCAATGCATTTGGGGTACACAAGATTCAAGCTTTACATTCTTCATTGTATAAATCAAGGTAGTATGCAAGCCAGTACTTTCCTGGACATCGCACAACCAGTACGGTTCCTGGAATTCACAGTCGTAGGTTGGTATGCTTTTTCCAGCACCCAGGTCACACGTGGTCCTGGGCGTGTGGTTAGTGGTATCACAGATGGAGGCTGTTTGGCACATGGAGTCTATAGTATTTGGAAGTGGAGCACCACAAAGTTGAAGTCAGTAAATGTATGCACAGATAGGTTGTGTGCTTTTTGGAATCACCACTCACCTTCCTCAAACTTGTTTGTTGTTGCACAACCTTTCTCTAGTCTTTGGGGAAAGCTAGACATGGCTTGTGGCTCCATGTGTTGGCACACTTTTAATTTGCTTGGACTTCCACAGAGACAAGGTCAGCAGCAGCATTTCAGGCAGACAAAACTTCAACAGGAGATCACTATGTGCCATAGCCTTAATAAAATGTGTCTCATGTTTAGAAACCATCTTTGCAGTGTCCTCGCAGATGTGTCTTAGTAAAGCACTTCAAATTGCTAGAGTAGGGTCCAGCTTATGTTTTTTTGTTTTGTTGGGCAGCAGCCAACTTCCAATCAGTTAAGATGCATCTTCACAGTTTGAAAATGTAACAAGTCATGTTTGGACAGATGTCTCCCCACAGAGAAGATGCATGGCAGAACAGGCATATCTTCTCCCAGGATGCATTGTAATGCCAGTTTCTAGTGATGTGATCTTTTGGCAGCAAGCCATATGCAGGGCCTTAGTTACTGGATTGGAAACTGGACATTTTGACTACATTTTGTTTTACAAAATCGTTTTATGTAAGGATCTTCTACCTGACGTCCTTCTTAGCCAACTAGTAATGCTCCTCTTTGTCTGTTTCACTCTGACCTTCTCTTTCTAGTCCTAGGAGTGTTCTGTGCTTCTAAGAGAAAGCCCATGAGATACCAAGGACACATATTTCTTTGGGGGCACCTGCGATCCACCTGGAAATCAAGTTCAACTTTAATTGGAATAAATTGTCGAGTTGCTTGAAGTGTAAATAGTTTATAATAAATTGAAAGATTAAACTTTACATCACGTATAGACCAAACATGGTTAAAAATGTTTGAGTATACAATATTGAGGTAATATGATCCAGGCAGTGTGATTAGAAATATCACATCTAGTGTACCAAACACACATAAGGAATAGCGATGTTGAACATTTGAGTCATGCAAGGAAATCACTCTTTTCTTAAATACATTGAGGCAAATACTGTACAGTTTTTTTCTTACTGTCCTTTTCTGCTGAAAGTTAGGAAACAAAGATCAATCAATCAACTACTAAGCAGAAAGCATTAACAAGTCTATATATTTAGAAACTGAGCAGAAACCATTGTAATTGCTGCTCTCAAGTGTAGAATGATGAAGACGTCTGAAACTAAACTTCTTAATGTTGACTGACATATCTCCTGGAACCCTGGCAAAACCAGGTTCTCAGTAATCTTTCAGACCACCAGGGACCTTGATGGCATTAAATAAAGCAGTAACCAATTAAAACTTACAGAATGAATGAGAAAACAGCATGCAGTAGAGAGTACTCTGAAGGCCTCTCTAAAATGCATTTATCATCTCGGAGAGAATATTTAAGGACGTAGGCCTAACTAATCTTGGTAGAAAGCAAGCATCTAGTTACCTCTGTGTCCTATTGTGTGCTAAAATACTACGGAACCTCTCTATGGGAGCGACTCACAAAGACAACATTCTTAAGGCACCCCAAACATCTTGGGTCTGTAAGAAAACCATCCCTGTCCCACATCCAGTTGCTTACATTCTTTGAGTGACAGTGCACTGCACCACTATATTGAACGAACCTGTAGGGTGCTCCACTTGAAGATAATGTTATTGTGTATGCAATAATGCCATAATGGGCAAAATCTCCAGTGAAATCCATCAACTCAAGCCACCAGGGCCCTTATGTACCTTATTATAGGCACCTTTTCTATCCTCAAGAGACTTCAGTTGTCTGATTGTTTCTAAATAGGCTGCTTAAGGAGAACAAGCATGTCAGTAGCTTAAAATAATTGATATAAAGGTTATTCAGCTCATGCATTCACTTCACTCCGAACCCATCACAGTCTTACCAAGACAAGCATCTAAACATAGTTGACTGGTTCCTATTTGGTGTCCAAATATGGACTTCCTGTTCCAAGTCTGCATGTGTGTCGGAGAAGGCATTCATCTTGAGCATTCTTTATCATTTTGAAGAAACTGTGAATACTGTTGATGCATCTAAAAGTGGTGTTCGTTGAAACTCTGAAGGACTCAGTAATTGTATCAGGAAAATGAGATCTGACAGCATTTCCCTTGACGGAGCTACAACCCTCAATAGCCAATAGCCTTTCCCGAATCAATGCACATTTGGTCCTTATCAGTTTCAGCTTCTCTCTGGTCAAACCCAGGACAGCCTCCATGGTTTCCACTATGAAACTCGGAAAATGTTTACTTTAAGATGGGAGTAAATTACATTTCTTAAAATCCCCTATAAACCTTAACCTCTGAAGTAGGAAAACTGTATGTTTGTATTTAGGATTGCATAAAACGTGGTTTGCAACAGAAGTCCAAAATAAAAAAGGTAGCTAAGCAAAAAAGTAGAGCAAAAAGACAGAAAAATAGAATATTAGACTACAAAAGTAGAAAGTTCAAAAAAGAGAAAAGTCAAAATGATGCATGGATTAGGGTGAGGGAGAAGTTCAGGTTTGGGTTTAAGTTGTATTCGTATATTAGAGTTAGGCTCAAGGTGTGGTTTGAGTGATGATGTAAGATAAGGTGTATTGGTTAAGGATGGGGTAAGGATTGAAGTGAGAGTTAGGCATGGAACACATTATTGGGTTAAAGTTTGATGAACTTTAGGGTTTGTGTTAGGGTTAGAGTAATGGAAAGTGTAACTGGTGATGTAAGACGACGATGCAGAGAAGAGTGGCACAGAAAATGGGTGGCGTAGATAGGTATGCCCCATAAAATAGCAGAGCCATTATAGTATAGTGTAAAAAAGGTTAGAGGTAGGGTAAGGGGGTGGGAAACAGGTTAGGGAAAGGGGAATGTAGTTGTGTGTATAATTCGCAGTTTATACTTGATAGCCATCACTTTTTTAATTGTATAGTTTTACAATCTATTTTTGTATTGTGTTGTTTTACATAAATTTAAAGTGTATCATTTGCCCTGGGTACTCTGGTGCCAAGAATAATCATTCACATTGTGTATCTTGATCTTGAGCTGGCCACAGGTAAAGCACCAAGGGACAGAGAAAACCAAAAACAGAGGAAAGGCAAGTCACTCTCCTTTTCTTTCCCTTTCCCACAAAAGAGGACAGTATGTGTTTTCACATAAAGTCTAAGGCCCATATTTATGGGAAAGTGGTGCAGTGTAGCGCAGCAAGTAAACTTGCTGTGCTGCACTGCATCACTGGAAAAGGGCAGGAATGTGCCAGATTTAAGGCATACAGTGCATTCCTGCCCTTTCACCTTACACTGGCTCACAATGGGCTGTATATAGCACCAACACAGGCATCCTTGCACCATGGTTCAAGGGTGCCTGCAATGTATGCAAGATTGTTTTTGTGCATTAAAAGGCACCTACCTGCACCAAAACAATCCTTGCAGAGATATTCCTCTATCCTTGTTTGCTGCAGAATGCAGCACACATTGATAGAGGAAGTAACAAGGAGAAATACATATATTTATCGTCATTACAGCGCTCCTGGGGATGCATAGCATTTTGGCACATTCCCAGGCTTATCTGGTTTGGTAAATCCGGGAATGCGTCAAAAGCCATGGAAGTTGCATGGAAACACCCATGCAACGCTCATAGAATGCTTCCCATGCACAGAGTAATGCAATGCAGCGATTTGCGCAAAGTGGCTTGGTATGGCTTCAAAAATCGGACTTAGAGGATTGTGTCACACATGTACCACATTGCGTGGTACAAGCATGATGTAAAGCTCTCATAAATATGCCCCTAAATTGAATCACAATATCCCCTGCTAATTTGATAATGTATGAAGTTATTGAACTGAAAATGCCAATTTCTTTTTTTTGTAAATATATGCCCCTACGTACCACCCAGCCCCTTCTTAAATTCTTCCCAAGAACATTAATGCCCTCTGTTTTGCAATAGCTGTAAATAATGCACCTATTTATGTGGTGTAGTTTATGTACCAGCAGCATGCCACAATTGTACTCCTTTCCAGCATGAATGCAATAGTTTAAAAATACGTAGTTGTATTGGAAAACTATAAAGTGGTCGACTTTTCCTAGTGTGTGAACTTCTGACTATTAAGCCATTGTCTTTAAAATTGTATGGTTGTTTTTGGGGCAATAGAACTTATAAAACATAAAACTCTCTTTGGTATCCCTTTGCACCACTTTGCATCAAAGGATCTGCATAATCTGGAGCCTGTTCCTGTCCCGTCTTGCAAAGTGTGTGCAGCCCTGGTCGTCAGGGTGATTATTCAAACGTATATTGCCTACTGCTATTAAACTTCAGTGTGGTTTGAGCTGTTCTGCAGTGCGCTGTAGAGGCATTTTAACTTTTCAGAAAGATGTTGGTAGACTGCTTGAAGGTTTTATCTCTTCTGGATTCCAAAAGATTAGGGAGTTAATTGTGAAATTCACTGCTGGATAAGCACACAAACCCCTGCTATCAGTTTTGCTAGGAACTGCTTTCCCTGTAGATATCTACATCCATGTAGACTAATGGATGAGGGAGAAGAGGGATGGATGAGAGGGACTAATGACCAATCAGCAGACTGCCTACCTTAACAGCTACATTTTTTGAAAGCCAGCTCTACAAAGTTTGAGTCAGTTTTAAGAAGAACACACCACCAATGCGTAAAAGCTAGAAGTAAGTCACATTGCTAAAGTCTGCAACATTAACTACTATTCTGGTGTTTCTTGCCATATTGAAGACATTGGTTGTGGCCCTTTTTTAGGACAAGAAGCCTTTGTTGAGTTTGTGGGTAATCCCTTTTCTAGAATCTCTGCCCTCCTGCTGAACCAGGAAAGCAATTACCCAGATAGCAATTTCAGTGTCATTGCCATTCTAAAGTTGAGAAGATCTGATCATTCGACTTTCAAATTTACCTTGAGATGGGTGTAAGGAGCTTAGTTTCCAAGAAAAGCTATTCCTGCGGTGTTTGGATGTTGGTGACCATCAAGGATTAAAAAAGAAAGTTAACGCTCTGGGTCCTGAATTGCCAGCTGCTTTGACCCCTTATTGGTCTGCTTCTGGATATCCGCAGGCTGCAGGCCTGAGTCATCATCATAAGAGGAACTAATCAGACAGCTGTGTTCTTTGATGTCAAAATGCAGATATTGATTTCAGCTTCCGCACTTGTGCTGCCCTGCACCAAACAAAATACTTTATTTCTGCCCACATTTCTGGCATTTCACCTGTCCTTTGAAATGGCTCTTTCTTGCAACCTGTGTAGCAGATCCACCTAACCTTTTTTCAAGACCTTACAAAACTTTACCTAGTGGTTGCTATCATGAATTGTTTTTAAACCAGAAACCCCACCTTTCTCCCCTATTCTCTACATCTCCCACAAACCAGAAGAGTTCATGCTTTTAGAAGGTGTTGTTTTAAAATGTGTTTCTTCACAACATGCAGGGTCAGAAGTGGTTTAAGAGTTTACTCCTCAGTTCAGACTGCACATTCACCCACTGCCCATTCTTTAAAGATCATCATACCCTCTTTCTTATGTAAAAAAGATCTGTCTAAATTTAACTTGAGAAAGGACCTGTGTTAAAAATGCTTAATAGTCAAATACATAAATAAATGTATAATGATAGACCACTTGACAGTCCACTAAGAGTTAAAAATCTTCCATGAAACAAAAGTATAATATGGTCCTAACAAAACTATGGAGAAAGATTGCCAGAGGCCCAAGGAAACAAAAATGGGAGCTAAGATGTGTATCTAACTGGTAAACAACTGAAAGGAAAAAAGCAGTGTTATTCTGCAATGTGAGTAATAACGGAACAAAATGTCTGCCGTTGATTGCCAGTCCATAAACATTACAAATCAATCAATCAATGAATCAAAATATTTGTAGAGCGCGCTACTCACCCGTGAGGGTCTCAAGGCGCTGGGGGGGGAGAAATCAAGGGGGGAGGCCCGGAGGGTCACTGATCGAACAACCATCTGATCTGCTTGGCCATATCAAGTTCATGTGAATTCGCAAAGGGGTAAAGAAAACTGTC
This sequence comes from Pleurodeles waltl, assembly GCF_031143425.1. Classification (NCBI taxonomy): domain Eukaryota; kingdom Metazoa; phylum Chordata; class Amphibia; order Caudata; family Salamandridae; genus Pleurodeles; species Pleurodeles waltl. Next base: position 555,403,574 of record NC_090443.1, on the reverse strand, counting down.
ATGTGTGTAAAACCAGCCCACAATGCTAACTGGGTACCTGCAGGAGACAAATGTGCCCACACACAAAAGGTCTGTGGCGTAGCAAGCAGAAGAGAAACATTGCCAGGCAACTCAGTGAGCTTAGTAAAGCCTTCAACCTCTTAGCATTTACTGGTAAAAGGTACTAGGGAATTGCATAATGTTTGACTCCATCTGGTGTCTAGCTTAAAAGTAGCACTTGAAGAGGGATGGGGCCTCCCAAGCTTTGTGTATGAGGCAAAAACAGATGTATAGTACTATACCCTCTTTCTGTCAGTGGTGAGTTTGAATACGCTGACAAGTGAATTGAAGGCTTAGGGAAGGCTGTGTGATCCTCTAATGGATGAGCAGGGTCTTTGTGCTCAGTGGGAGACGACGTGAAAGATCTACATAGCCCATGGGAATGTATTTTGAAACTTATTGAATGACAGATAAGTAACTAAAGATTAATTCTTTGTGCTCCACGTTAGCATCAAGATTGAGTGCTCATGATCTTAATACAATGAGGATGATAGTCCTACTGATCAAGGTGTGTTCTTAAAGTTGTTCACATATTCATCATCCATGTTTGGAGATGACTTTAGCTTTGAGTTTGCGCATAAAGGCAGAGTCCATAGAACTCAATTAGATGTATGTCTTTCTGCTACTGAGGTAGGGCTGAAGACATGCTTGGGAATAGGAATTTGGTAGTATATGACATGGAAGGCAAACACTAAGATTAATGAAGGCTCTTCTGTTTCCGTTTTACCACCAGCATCCTCTGCCACATCAGGTTCATTGCTGCAAAATGATTAGCTGTTTTCTAGTTTTCAGAGAAAGGCTGTAGAAATTGTCAATGATTATAGTTATATTCTCATCTTGCACAATTCATTCACTACACTGTATTGAAGTAGCTGTCAGTCTTATTTTCAACTTGAGAAAGGAAAACAATTGAGATCCAGAGTCTTAAGACACAAGACTTTTACCCTGTTACTGTTGTCTCAAAGTACTGCCCCTACTGCTCTTTCCATCCTCTGGTTTTCTACTGTGCACTCCCAATCCTGCTGCTCTTCTTTCTAGTTCTGTCCTAATTCTGTGCTCTCCTGTCATTGTTTAGTGCTGTCAGTGTTGCTATTTGGTGCACTCTTACTGGCAGTCAATAAACTCTGGCCTCTGCATCTCTGTGGTTTACTCCTGCAATAACCTGTAATCTCTTGACAAAATCCTGTTTCTGTGGCTCTTGTTTTGCAGCTCTTCTACACACTTATCATTTTGCTTCCTGTCCCCGTAGCGATTTTTGTGTCTGTTGCACAAGTCTTCTGTCTACCAACTTAGTGTATGTTTCCCTCCACAGGCCTTCTCTTTAAACAGTGTTTGTTAAACATCCTCTGTTTCTGGAACGGTTGACGACGTTGGTCCCAACTCTCCCTCATCATGTCTGTACATGAAGTGCCAGTGCCACCCGGTGTGCCAAAACCGGAGGGTAGGAGCATGAAAGGTTCATTGTCTTTAATGACCATTGGAGAGGAGAATGCCGGTAAGTCCTCAACATTGTCTCAGTCTATATTTATCACCAAGAATCTGCTTTGTAGCACTTGAAAGCAAAAACTAGGAATAGTTTCACACTGGAGCATACATATTATGACAGTTTAGGAAGAAGTGGTCAGGCACTGAGTTCTGATACTGAGGATGCTTGCAAGGGTAAGGTTGCATCATTTCCTGGTAACAACCCCTTGATCCTTGTGACATCTCACATTTGTTCACACAAAGTACCGGTCTATAATAAGTGATTCCAATGTCCTTGCAGAGCCAACAATGTTGTCTTGTATAGGTCACTGTCTACGCCTTCCTTATTACATGATTAAAGGTTCTGTCTGTTAATGTTTAACTGTGAGACATAGGAAGAAAAATAAAAGTATTTTTAAAGAAGTAAGATTTAGTAACTCATAGTTTGCTGCAGGCGTAACCATCTTTGCATCATTTGACTCCGTGAGTGAGGCCCAAATCTTCTATTTTGATACTGCTACCTTTTCCACTACATTCAGACCAATTTATGGACCCCACAAAACTAAATCTCCTCCTTTATTCACTCTTCCTGACCATAATGCACATCTACATTAAAAGAGTGCAGTTGCTAAGTCCCATTGCATCCACTCTTTAAAAAAAAATATATGTTTTTATTGATTTTACAACCAAGGTGAAAATCGGAATCCTCTGCACAACATATGCACAAGGCACAGCACCATGAGCAGTAGTACAAAGCAGCATTAAAGCAACAATATCATGTAATGTGGCAGAACAGCAATAGGCGTCAAACCAGGGCCTACGCCTCCCCTACCACCAGTGTGTTGGATGCATCACTGTTGCATTGGCGTATGTCTCCCATATTGGACCATGGGCTTTTGTCTGCACAGGGTTCCAGTTGTATGCCCCTGACCCCTGCACAATTTGTCCAAATAATATAGTATTTCTGAGGGCATCATCTCGCCACAAATATTGGGTGTTCCCAACCCATACAACAGTCCATGCCCTTGGCCCATGTTTCAATGGGGGTTTGGTGGGGGGATGGGGCATCCTTCCAGGCCCTAGCGATGTCTCGTTTGGCAGAATCAAGCCCAGCCAGAGAAGCACCCTCTGATATCTTGTGCCCTGCAGGTCATCCATTACATGGAGGAGAATAAGCCTGGGGTCCCGAGGGATCTTCCAGCCCTGCACAACCTCCAGTCACCCCAAAACGGAGCTCCAGAAGTGGGAACATGCAGGGCAATGCCAGAAATGTGGGACAAGTCTCCCTGTGGGTCCTCACACTTCAAACAATTCTCGGTGGGGGTCGGGCCCATGCAATGCAGCCAAACTCCAGTGAAATAGGTGCGGTGGAGCAACTTCAGTTTTATAAGTCTAAACTGAGAGGCTATTACTGCCTCCCTGGGGACCTCCAATGCCTCCCTCCAATCATCATCATCTAGCTGACCGAGTTCCCCTTTGCACGCCCTCCTCAGTGCCACCGTTGGATCTGGTAGGTTCTGCAATAGCATTTTGTAGATCTTGCACAATTTGTGCTCCTTAATGTTCGTAAGGGGAATTTTGGCCTTGAGTGGGGAGAATTCAGAGATGTCCTCTTCTGTCTGTAAAACATGTAGAAGGATGTAGTGAAGCTGCAAATTTCAAAGGAACTGAATATGATGCATGTTGTATTCTATGTGCAGTTCCTGAAAGGACTTCAACGTCCCACTGCGGAATACATCCCCAATTGTCGAGATGCCAATGATGTCCCAAGTAGAGAAGCTGCGTAAAGCTGCAACTTGCTGAAGTTGAGTAGCCAGCCATAGGGGGTCTCCAGAGTCAACTTTTTGGACACCCTAACGACCTTCAAGGCTGTGATCCAAGCCCCCAGCACCACTCATGTGCAGGTGGGAGAGTCGTATGTGCAGCGCCTCCATAGACCAGGTGTGGAAGGTTTTGATGACCCATCCCTCACCTGCATATACCAGATCCTCAAATCCCCCAAATCCCCATTTGTTTACAATGACTAGGTGTGCCACCCAATAATACAGAAGTATATCTGTGATGGCTATTCTGCCCCCATAGACCAGTTGACAGCGTTTCCCCAGGGCAGTGGGGGGCAGTCCTCCCCCCCCAGAGCAGTGTTCTAATTTGCACGTTCACCGTTATATAGATGTATACATATTTCCTCTTCCTATTGGAATGTTCCTCTTCCCCTGTTTGTGGTTGTCAAATAGAACATTACAAGTGAAGCCCGGGTTAGAATGTTGAGGTACAATGTCAGTTGGTGAAGCGGCAGTAGAGGTGAGTGGAAGACTGAATAAATAAGGCTTCTTACCCCACCTTGTTTTCTGTGTATTTCAACTAATTATACCAGACTTAACTATCACAGAGGGATGGTTTTGCAGTTGATAGAGGAGGGACAGCAAAGAAACCATCCTGAAAATGGTGGAGCCTCCCAGCAGGGACAGAGAGAGGGTTGTCCAAAATTTAATGTCACTCACCAAGCCTTCCATGTGTGGCATCTCATAGGAGTGCAATTCGTCTTCTGTGATCTAGGCCCCCAAATACTTGAACCCGGAGGGAAGAACCAGTATCCCTGTTGCCCAAGGCATATCCACCAGACATGGGGCGATGGGATAGACTGCTGATTTTTGAGGGTTTATGAGAAGACTGGAAAAAATGTGTAAAATTTGAAGTGCCCTAGGTCCGGATGAGGTCCGGATGAGCCCAGCTCGTCCAGAAACAAAAGGACATCATTGCCGTAGAGCGAAATCTCATCGCACACCTTGTCTGTAAGGTCCTGAATAGCACGTTGACTCTCACCCAGGCCTCAAGGGGCTCACTCACCAGTGCAAACAGCAATGGCGAGAGCGGACAACCCTGTCAAGTGCCCAGGGAACCATCCCAAGGTCGCTCCTCTAACGCGCACTCTGGCCTTAAGATTAGTGCATAAGAGGCGCACATATCCTATAAACCTCTGACCAAACCCCACACTGGACAAGAAGGGCAAACAAGTATGCACAGTCCACCTGGTTGAAGGCCTTCCAAAAATCTGCAGATAGGAGGACTCTATGTCCAGTAAAGGTATTGCTTAGGGTAATTGCGTTGTGTATTCATCGTAGGTTATGTCGAGTGGCCCAGTTGGGCATAAACCTCGACTGTTTCAGATCGACAATGTGATTAATAACTCCTGCTAGGCCGGTAACCAACATTTTGACCCATATTTTCACCTCTGAATTCCAAAGTGATTTTGGCCTGAAGTCCCCGAAGTGCATGCCTTCTGTACTCTGCTTTGGTACCACCACAATTTCTGCAACTGTAAGACCTGGAGGCAGCTCACCTATCTCTAGAGCCTCCTGGAATGTTTCTAGTAGCAAAGGGACGATCTGGGGTCATAGTAGGTGCCAAAACTCTGTCAGAAAACTGTTAGGGCTCAGCGCTTTGTCAGATTTCAGCTGAGCCAGAGCTACATGCAGCTTCTCGCAGGTAACATTAGTCTGCAGGGATTCGCGTTCTTCTGGAGACAGGTGAGGCATCAGCAGATCCAGTACAAATTGATGCAAGTCGGCTCGGGGGCTCTGTGGGTCAACACTGTACAGCTCCTGGTAGTGACTGCGAAGGTTTGGGCAGTGGGCTCCCCCCCAGTCACTCAAGACCCATCCCCTGTCAACAAGTAGGCCACTGGTGCCCCCCGTCTCCCTCGGGGTGCAAAGCCAATGCATAATCTACTGGCCTTATCACCACATGGGTAAATCATAACTGCGATTAGCCATCTAAGCCTCCATCGCTTCTTGTGTGAGCTCTTGCCAAAGAGGGGACTGTGCATGCTGCAAGTCCCTCAGAGAATCCTGCCTTGATATCGCCAGGTGGCCCTCCAGGTTGATTATGTGAACCTTGAGTCCTTTGATCATCTTCCTGTCCTTTTCCTTATGACATTTGGAATAACTAAGAATGTGGCCTCTAATTGTGGTTTTCTGGGCCTCCCACATTGTACCTGGGGAAGACACAGATCCCTTATTGTCAGTGAGGAATTGTTGAAATTTTGGATGCACATTTCTTGAAATTCTTCTTGGTGGAAGTGCCAGCGATTATGGTTTCAACTCGTCGCCACTCTCCTGGTGCCTGAAGCCAAATCCACCGCTATCGATGGTTCTCACGTCTATGCATGAAAAAGTAGTCTAGTCGGGAGAAAGAACTTTGTCCCCCCTGAATAAAATGTCTGCCCCCTCTCCTCCGGGTGGTGTGCTCTCCATATTTCAGTCAGGTTTAAGTTGTGCGCAAAGTTTGCAAGGATCATTGGTCCACAACCAGCCCGGGGAGTAGCTGAGGATCAGTCGAGACTCGTATCACACACCCCATTGAGGTCACCATCTAGAAGCCATGGTGCCTCCGGGAGCTTCCTCACCAGGTCTTCCAGTTTAGGTAAGAAACCAGACGTAAGGGGAGGTGGGGCATACACGCAAACTAAGGATAGATGCAGGCCATGCAGGGTACTCAATACCACTATATAGCAACTCAGGCCATAATTACCTTGAAAAAAGACAATGGTGTGTGTTTCCTAATTAAAATGGCCGTACCTCTGGAGTCTTGGTGGAATCTGACATGGTACATCTTGGAATACCCCTGCCAGCCAGAAAGGGACACTTATTGTCCAGGAGGTGAGTTTCCTGGAGCATGAGTATGTCTGCATCCATTCTTGAGGCCGCCTTAAGGACCACCCCTCTTTTGACCTTGCCCAGCATCCTGTTCACATGGCAGGACTTTAAGTGTGTTCAAAGCAGCGGTACCCCCCTGCAGGCTCCCTGGGGGATGAGGTCTGCCATATGTTAAGAGTGTCTGAGTGCTGTGTCTCAGAATTACATGCGTTTGATACGCACCCATGGTTAATGCGATCACCTGAAAAGGAAACAGATACAAAACTCTCAAATCTCTCCCTCTGCCCACGACTCCCTCTCACATACTTTGTGCACTGGAAGTACCTGTCTTGGTACAACTAGGGACCTAGCCGTCCAGGCTAGCATGTGATGTGTATCACCTCTATAGCCCAAACCCCTCCCCAAACAAAGCCACCCCCAACTAAATAAAGAACGTAGGAACTAGGCCAGCAGTCTAGTGACACCCTGTGCAGATATAGATCTTAGACTGGAGCACAAGCTAATGTATGAGAGTCCTACATTGTGTAGAACCTTGTGTGCGTGGGTCAGCAGCTTGAATTGGCATCTCTTCTGTACGGGGAGCCTGTGGAGTTGCCTGAGGTGGGGTGTGATGTCGTTTCATCGGGAAGGCCGAGGATGAGTCTGACTGCTGCATTCTGTATGGTCTAAAGTCTCCGTAGGAGGTGTGCGACGATTCCTACGTAGAGGGCGTTGCCGTAGTCCACTCAACTGGTGATAAGGGGCTGTGTCACTGTGCGTCTCCTGTGTAGGGGTAGCCACTTAAAGATCTTACGTAGCATGCCCAAAGTGAGAAAGCAGGCAGAGGAAGCACCGTTGATTTGTGATTTCATGGTGAGCTTGTTGTCACTGATGATTCCCAGGTTTCGACCATGGTCGCAGGGAGTGGGTGCAGGTCCTAGGTCTGATGGCCACCAGGAGTTCTTCCATGTGTTTCTGCTGTTGCCAAAGATCAGTACTTCTGTTTTGACTGCGTTCAGCAGCAGGCAGTTGATCGTCATCCAGTCCGTGACCCTGGTCATGCATCTGTGGAAGTTGTTTCTGGTGGTGGAGGGGTCGTCGGTGAGTGAGAGGCTGAGTTGGGTGTCGTCTGCATAGGAAATTATGTTGAGACCATAGGATCTGACGATGTTGGCCAGCAGGGTCATATATGCTTTGAAGAACGTGGGCTGAGGGATGAGCCCCGGGGGACACCGCATGTGATCTCCTTGGGTTCTGAAGTGAAAGATTGGGAGGTGGATCCTCTGTGTTCTTCCTGGGAGGAAGGAAGTGATCTATTTGAGTGGGTCTCCTTGGATGCCGATGTGGTGGAGTTTTTCGATCAGCATGTGGTGGGATACGGTGTCAAAGGCTGCCAAGAGGTTGAGGAGATTCAAAGCTGCAGTTTCTCGTCTGTCCTCGTTAGAGGACCGAGGAGGGTTTGGATGTCATCGGTGGCTGAGATCAGGGCAGTTTTGGTGCTGTGATTGCTGCAGAAGCCAGATTGGGAGGCCAAGAGTAGCTGGTTCTGCTCTAGGTATGTCATAAGTTGCTTGTTGATGATCTTTTCCAGTACCTTCGCTGGGAATGGAAGCAGGGAGATTGGCCAGTAGTTTTTCGGTTTGCTGTGGTCGGCAGAGAGTTTTTTGAGTAGTGGTCTGATTTTGGCATGCTTCCAGGCATCTGGATGCGTTGCGGTGGTGATAGAGGTGTTGAGCAGGGTGGTGAGTTCCTGGCTGATCCTTTGGTTTCCAAGGTTGAAGATGTGGTGCAGGCATTGGTCTGCAGGAGCTCCCAAGTGGTTGGATTTCATGGCGGAGGAGATGTTCTGAGTGGAGCAGATGTTCCAGGCGATCAGTGTGTGGTTCATGTCGGTTACGGTACTGGCATATTTGACAAGGAAGTCCATAGATGTGTGTTGGGCTTTGAAGTTTCTGTATATGGTTGCAATCTTGTTGTGGCAGCGAAAACAACATCACACCCTCACAAGAGCTGTGCGACAATAAGGTTGTCGCACAGCTCCTGTGAGGGTGTGATGTTGTTTTTGCTGCCATCCTGGGTTGGAGAGTTCCTTAACAGTGTTGAAAAGTTTCTTGATGTTGTTGGTGCTGGTTTCGATGCGTGCAGCAAAGGCTGTCTTCTTTGTTGTCCTCAGCAGGCAGTGATAGAGGTTGAGGGAGGTCTTGAGGTTGCTCTGTTGGCGGTGCCCTTGCTGGCACTCCATTTTCTCTCCAGCTGTTAGTTGTCTGGTTTCTGAGTTCTTGGGTGTAGCAGATGGCCTTTTTGGAGGATTCTCTCTGGATGTTGCTCTTGATGGGGACGATGCTGTCAGCCCATTTGGTAATCCAGGCATTGAGGTTTTTCATTCTCTGTTCGAGGTTGTTGGCAGTAGTAGGGTTCGAGGCATCAGCTCAGCATATTTTGTTCCACCGCCCGTGGGGGGCGCTGCCCATCTTGGAGGTGGAGGTGCGGGGGCTGGAGATGCTGAAGTGGATGATGGAGTGGTCGGTCCATGTGAGTTCTGTGACATGGCTTTATTTAACGCGGTTGCTGGAGGTGAAAATGGGGTCCAGCATGTGTCCTGCAGTGTGTGTAGGGTTGTGGACGATCTGGGTCAATCAGAGGTTGCTTATATTGTTGAGGAGGTGTCCAGTTTTGTTGTCATTGGGGTCACCAATGTGGAAACTTGTAAAACAAATATGTAACCCGTCTCCTGCTCTATTTAGCTTACATTGAAAGCACTGATCTAAACCTATAGCATTCATCTGGTGCAATCTATGGGGAGTGTAGTAAGCTAACCACCTTGACAAGAATGCCATTCTTTGAACATTTGTGGCCCTCAGAGACTTATTGCTGATGTCTGAAATATACTGCCATTCTCCTTTGGTAATTGAACAACAGGTATTATGCTTGATTTTGCTAAAAAATCAATCAACCACAACATTCTTAGTGTTGTTCCGTATAGCCCTATACTAATTTCCCAAGCCCATTAAATGGCTTTTATATACAGGTGCATCAACACATATGTCTCTAGGCTCAAAATACCATAGGCTGAAGCGAAGAAGCTAATGATCTGCTCCCCACTAAGGGGCCGATTTACAAGAAAGTGGCGCATCAGCTATGATGCACCACTTTTCTTGTGACCCAGTTATGAGAAAGAAATCTATGCGAGACACTGAGGAAAACTGATGTAAGTAACACACATATTCTTTGTGCAGTGGATACTCCATACGCCATGGATCTATTAACCCAAAATCGTGTTTTAATGTGTTAAGAATCCTGGGGGTGCAGGGTTTTAATTGTTTTTTTTTACCTATTTGATGTATCTAGGCTACAGTCTTGTATGATATTAAAATTCCCCCAGATTATTAGACCACCTGCCGTCATCGCAAGATTATGTAGTTGAACTAGTGTCTTGATATCATCAGTGACGGGGCTGTAATAGTTAACTAAATTTAATATATTCTTTTAATTTTCACTTTGACCTATAGCCACCGTTCTTTGTCAACACTAAATACATTGCAAATGTGCCAGTCGTTTATATTGGCTAGAACAGTGGTTCCCAACCTGTGGTCCGGGGACCCCTGGGGGTCCGCGAAGCCTTCTCAGGGGGTCCGCGAGAGTCTAGAAAATTAAAAAATATTAACAAATATTGACAAATTAGGTCCCCAGCTTCCAGTAATGACTCAGGTGGGGGTCCCCGGATTCCCATGATGATTCAGTGGGGGTCCCTGGGTTCCATTAATGTTAAAGTGGGGGTCCACAGAAATCAAAAGGTTGGGAACCACTGGGCTAGAAGAATAGCCACCCCTCCTATGGCAGCCCCTGTTGAGGCGTAGAAAGAATGTGAATATATTTTAGGAACAAAAGGTTTAGAAAGCTTGTCTTTAAGGTGGGTTTCTTGAAGGAAAAGGTTTGAATATGGTCAACCAATTTAACATAGCATGCACTTTTCACTTATTGAGTAACCCATTAGCATTACATGAAATAATATCAACTTTTGGCATCACAGGACACATAGGTGACAGGGATTAATGTCAAAGTGGTAGATGCTGGGTATGAACCCCCAGAATGTTTACCTATGTAGATAGAGCTCACTGAATCCTCAACAAAAACATAAATAGGAACAATAAACCCCTTGGTTATGTGACTGCTAATTTTTTCTGCTGATGTTCCACACTGTCCCCCTCTCACCCAAATCCAACCGCACCCCAACTGAGGGCTAGGAATGCCCATGAAACTCTCCCTCGGAGACTGTGGTACCCTCACATAGCACCCTACCATGCTCTCATGGAGTTTCTCCCCAGGGATGACCGACTAAGCTGATACTAAACCCATCCACGTTGCTATTTTGTCATGGGCTAAAATAGAGCATCTTTGACACCCAAATACAAATTCTACTAGTGCAAAATAGAAATAGAGCAATTAATTATCTAAACATAAAATATAATTAAAGTATTCAGACCAAAAACCTAGCCCCAAAACCAATAAAGTGCTATAAACTGGGCGCTAAACATCTATCTCTGAATGAACTCGTGACTGCTTTCCTATTTTGAGACTTTCTGCAAAACCTCTTCTAGGGTAGCTCAAAAGTAGAATTGGCCTTTAAACAAGATTTTCATCTTAGATTGCTGGACTATTGAAGCCTGTGCTCCAACATTCTTAAATTGACCAATTAGCCCTAGAAAATCCCTTCGTCTGCAAGCCACCAATGTTGACATATCCAAAAATACACTAACCTGTGGCCTATCTGGTAGCAAAAAGGATTTATTTGGGATGGCTTTAGATAGAATAGCCTCCTTATTGCGAAAGTCTGCAAAGTTCACAATCATTGTTTGAGGATATTTGATGTTTGAGAACTCTGTGAGCCCGCATTATAGTGAGATCGGCAGGGGCGTTCTCCAAAATATGTTCTTTGATCATTGTCTCATTGTACTGCAGTATATTCTCATGACCTTTGATTATTTCCACCCCCTCTGGAATCCCCAAGAAACGCAGGTTTGATTTTCTGACATAGTTTTTCATATCGCCTATCTTAAGTTGGGAAGCCTGTATTATTTTGTGAAGAACATCTTTAGCTTTGTCTTAGCTAAGAGAGCAGTTCTCTAGATCGGAAACTCTCTGTTCGACTTCCTTAATGTGCTCTGGAATTTGTTGCATCATCTCCTCTATTTTATCCAATCTGTGACGGACTGATGCTATTTCTTGCACCTGTGCGACTTTACAGGCTCGAATTTCGGTGAGGATGGTTTCCAGAAGGTGCTGAAATTGGTGCATTGTAGAAAAACTCAGGTCGGCTGGGGCTTTGTCTTGCGATGACACTTGGTCCAGGGGAGTGCTTGAGTTTCTCTCAGTTTGTGCTAGCACACATATACTATTTACCTCCTGTCCTGACTGTTTGCAGATTGTCTTCTGAGTGGGATTTAAAAAGGACCTGTTGCATCTTGCACTCAGTATAGCAGAGGCTGAGTGTCTTTCTGGACTGACTTAACTGAAGGCGCTGGGACTGGCCCTGTCATTCATTTATCTAAATCAGACCCATCTGACCCGGTAGTTACGATTTCTACTCAAGTCTTACAATCGTTCAAGAACAGGGGATAATCTTTAGACCCTTTATTGGCATTCTTCACATTTCCTATTTCTTCGTGGCAGCCTTTTATAGAGTTCAGTTTAATATCTGCACCATTCCCTACTCTAATATCTAGCTGAGGGATGTCAGAGTCGCCAGCAGAGGTACTTGTATTTCAAGCCCCAGTTGTAAATATTACGGTATCGTCTAAAGTGGCCAGGAACACTGAGGACATTGACTCAATAGTACTAGCAGATGAATTGCCTCTGTGTGAGAATTTCTTGTCTCTTTGTGCTGCAGTGATGCGTGATTGCGCAGCGCGTCTTTTGGCTTTTTGGTTGAATGGTATGGTATCCGTAACTTGAGCACCTGCTCCACTCAGATGCATCCGCTGCATACTCCTCTTATTGGGCTGTTTTTTATCCCCTTCAGCAAACCAGCAACTTTTACTTTTGTAGTATGTTGTCTCGCGAGGGTGGTAGGCCCGTGAGCACGTCAGCAGTGAGTCATGCTTGCTGCTCCCTCACCACCATCCTTTTGTTCAGCATACTGTCCATCATCTGTTCTGTTTGCATCTGACGCCCTAAGGGAATGGTATGCCCAGATGTGGGTTCCGTGTTCGCTATGCCACTAGATTCAAGCTAGGCTGACTGATGAGAGGTGATGCTCTCTAACCGGTCCCAGGATGCTTGTTTCTAAGTCAGGGAGGACCTGACCTGGCAGTTCAGGCTGGACTGTTCTAATGGGGAGCAGGATAAAGACTGATTCCCATATGGCTGGGTCCAAACAGGAATGGCATGGCAAGCAAAAACAAATGACGAATTTAGCTATTTAACTCGGATCTGTGACTGGGGTGAATGTTTTATTTGCCCAGCATTCTGTACATCATCTGTTCTTTTTGCATTAGCCGAGCAGAGGAGGCAGCTAGTAGAGGAGAACAGGGAAAGGCATCAAAGATCACAAATATAGAAAATGGTGTGCAACATTCATCACCCATACCATGTACAAGCAAGGCAAACTACTTACAATAGAGAAAGACCAGGAAGCACATTTGGCTGACCACTTCAGAGAAGTTTTAAACATACCAGTACCAACAAGTGAAGTGTACATCCAAGAAGCAAAAGACAGACATGGTTGTGAATACTGCTGCACCACAAAAAGAAGAAATTGTCACTGCCATCTGATCTCTCAAGAACGGAAAAGCTTGTGGCCGAGACAATCTGAATGCCGAAATTTCATGGCAGGCCAAGATCCTCCAACTACTGTTTATATCGATATGGAAGGGGAAAAAAGTACAAGATGAAACAAACAAAGGCATCATCATTAAGGTTCAAAAGAAGGCAGTGTTAACCAGCTGTAACAACTGGTGTTGAATCACCCTTATGTCAATCCTGGGTAAAATCCTGGCAAAAACCATTAAACAGTACATTTCTGAAGCCATGGGCAAGCAGTTAAGAAAGGAAGAGGCTTGGTTCCGCAAGGGCAGATGGTGTGTTGATTAGATCTTTCCTCTATACAAGATCAAAGAGCAGTACACAGAGTAGCAGAGACACCTATTCATCAACTTCATTGGTTCTGAAAAAGTCTTTGAGGGTACCTACCTTGACAGCCTCTAGTATATGCTTAGAACCTATGACATATTCAGCAGACAGTTCTCCTCATTAAGATCTTCTTTGATAATTGTACCTGCAAAGTGGGCGATAGTGATTATCTTTGAAGTCAAGACCGGTATGACATGGATGAGTAAAGTCAGCATTGCTCTTCATCCTAATCATCGACTGGGTGATGTGACGCACAACAGAAGGCTAAGTCAGAGGCATCAGATGGACCTCATTCCATACACTGCAGGAACTTACCTATGCAGATCAGGTAGCTTTGCCTTCTCAAAAGCACCAGTGTAGGAAGTTGGCTCTGTATATACTATTTCAAAGTGAGAAATAGTGTGCACAGAGTCCAAGGGTTCCCCTTAGAGGTAAGCTAGTGGCAAAAGTAGCTCTATTTTGTGGTAGTGTGGTCGAGCAGTAGGCTTATCAGAGGGTAGTGTTAAGCATTTGTTGTACACACACAGGCAATAAATGAGGAACACACACTCAAAGACTTACTCCAGGCCAATAGGTTTTTTATATAGAAACATATATTTTCTTAGTTTATTTTAAGAACCACAGGTTCAAGATTTACATTAAACACTTTAAATGTAAGGTACTTCACTTAGATACTTTAGGAACTTTGAATAAAAGCAATATTGTATACAGTCTTTGTAAAAATGACAATAAGGTATTTTCAAAGTGGACACAGTGAAAAAATCAACAGTTCCTGTGGGAGGCAAGTAAAGGTTAGATTGTGAGGTAAGTAAAACACTTACAAGTCTCAGTTCTGGGGCATAGTCAGCCCACCGTTGGAGGTTCAAGGCAACCCCAAAGTTACCACACCAGCAGCTCAGGGCCGGTCAGGTGCAGAGGTCAAAGAGGTGCCCAAAACACATAGGCGCCTATAGAGAACAGGGGTGCTCTGGTTCCAGTCTGCCAGCAGGTAAGTACCTGCGTCCTCAGGGGGCAGACCAGGGGGGTTTTGTAGAGCACTGGAGGGACACAAGTAGACACACAAAACACACCCTCAGCGGCACAGGGGTGGCCGGGTGCAGTGTGCAAAGCAGGCGTCGGGTTTCAGGTAGGAAACAATGGAGGGACCCGGGGGTCACTCTAGCGTTGCAGGCAGGCACAGGGGGGGCTTCTCGGGACAGCCACCACCTGGGCAGGGCAGAGGGTTGCCTGGGGGTCACTCCTGCGTTGAAGTTCGGTTCCTTCAGGTCCTGAGGGCTGCGGGTGCAGTGTTGGTTCCAGGCGTCGGGTCCCTTGTTACAGGCAGTCGTGGTCAGGGCGAGCCTCTGGATTCTCTCTGCAGGTGTCGCTGTGGAGGCTCAGGGGGGTCGTCTTTGGTTACTCACGGGCTCGCAGTCGCCGGGGAGTCCTCCCTGAGGTGTTTGTTCTCTGGATGTCGAGCCGGGGGCGTCGGATGCAGAGTGTGAAGTCTCACGCTTCCGGCAGGAAACATGCAGTCTTTGAAAGTTGCTTCTTTGTTGCAAAGAAGTAGCTGGTTTTGAACAGGGCCGCTGTTCACAGGAGTTTCTTGGTCCTTTAGTCCAGGGCAGTCCTCTGAGGCTTCAGAGGTCGCTGTTCCCTGTCGGATGCGTTGCTGGAGCAGGTTTTCGAAGTTGGAGACAGGCTGGTAGGGCTGAGGCCAAAGCAGTTGTCGTCATCCTCCTTCTCTGCAGGTTTGTAGGTCAGCAGTTCTTCTTGTTTCTTCAGGTTGCAGGAATCTGATTTCCTGGGATCTGGGGAGCCCCTAAATGCTGAATTTAGGGGTGTGTTTAGGTCTGGGAGGGCAGTAGCCAATGGCTACTGTCCTTGAGGGTGGCTACACCCTCTTTGTGCCTCCTCCCTGTGGGGAGGGGGCCACATCCTTAATCCTATTGGGGGAATCCTCCAAACTCAAGATGGAGGATTTCTCAAGGCAGGGGTCACCTTAGCTCAGGACACCTTAGGGGCTGTCCTGACTGGTGGATGACTCCTCCTTGTTTTTCTCATGATCTCCTCCAGCCTTGCCGCCAAAAGTGGGGGCAGTGGCCGGAGGGGCGGGCATCTCCATTAGCTGGGATGCCCTGGGGCGCAGTAACAAAAGGGGTGAGCCTTTGAGGTGTTACAGTTCCTGCAGGGGGAGGTGGGAAGCACCTCCACCCAGTACAGGCTTTGTTCCTGGCCTCAGAGTGACAAAGGCACTCTCCCCATGTTGCCAGCAACATGTCTGGTGTGTGGCAGGCTGGCAGAAACTGGTCAGCCTACACTAGAAGTCGGGTGGGTATTCAGGGGGCATTTCTAAGACGCCCTCTGGGTGTATGTTACAATAAATTGCACACTGGCATCAGTGTGCATTTATTGTGCTGAGAAATGTGATACCAAACTTGCCAGTTTTCAGTGTAGCCATTATGGAACTGTGGAGATTGTGTTTGACAAACTCCCAGACCATATACTCTTATGGCTAACCTGCACTTACAATGTCTAAGGTTTTGCTTACACACTGTAGGGGCATAGTGCTCATGCACATATGCCCTCACCTGTGGTATAATGCACCCTGCCTTAGGACTGTAAGGCCTGCTAGAGGGGTGACTTACCTATGCCACAGGCAGTGTGAGGTTGGCATGGCACTCTGAGGGGAGTGCCATGTCGACTTAGTCATTTTCTCCCCACCAGCACACACAAGCTGAGAGGCAGTGTGCATGTGCTGAGTGAGGGGTCCCCAGGATGGCATAAGACATGCTGCAGCCCTTAGAGACCTTCCCTGGCATCAGGGCCCTTGGTACCAGTTACAAGGTACTTACCTGAGTGCCAGGGTTATGCCAATTGTGGAGACAAAGGTACAGTTTAGGAAAAGAACACTGGTGCTGGGGCCTGGTTAGCAGGGTCCCAGCACACTTTCAAAGCATCAGCAAAGGCAAAAGGTTAGGGGGTAACCATGCCAAGGAGGCATTTCCTTACAACCAGCATATGCAGGAAAAGATGTCTCACCTCACCATCTATAATCAGCAAGTGGACCTGAAGATCAACAACTCGAAATTCAAAGTCATGCCATTCAACATCCCAAACCCTTCTCCAATGAAGGTGGATGGAGAGAACCTAGCCATGACTGAAGAGTTCACCTACCTAAGCAAGATGGAGGGGCAGGCAGTGACATCAAGGGCAAACTGAAGAAGGCCAGGAATGTTTTCAGAATGCTGAACAATATGCGGAAATTAACTTAGTACAGCACCAACACTAAGCTGAGGCTTTCCCAGAACGAAATTCTGTCCACACTTTTGTATGAATCAGAATGCTGGTGAATGACGAAAAGCAACATCACTGAACTGCCAGCCTACCACACCAGTAACCAGAAAAGAATCTTGTGCTTTTTCCAGCTGCAAACCTTCTCCAGCCAGTAACTGCTCCCAGATGCGAGCAAGAGAGCATGGTCACCATCATTATGAGAAAACAATTGCAATGGATAGGACACACCATCCGAAGAGAACAAGACTCCATGAAAAGAACAGCTCCCCACTGCACCTGAGAAGGCAAACAGAAGCATGACAGGCCAAAAAAACTGCTGGAGGGTGAACTGTAGAAACAGAAATTAAGATCCTGAACCAAAGCTGGGGCACCATACAGAAATGTGCCCAAGACAAACAAAAGTGGAGGTCCTTCGTTGTTGCCCTACATTCCAATGACTATAATGGGCAGTACATAAGTCTTGTACCTTTGGCTTCTATATGATCAAGTCTAATACCTTTTCAGGGTGCATGCACACTCACAAGGCTTTTCAGTCTGTCTCTATACAGGCATACATTTGCAGCGCAGAATGTGGTCAGAACCACTGAACAAGACTGCCAGTAACCCCTTCCACCAAATATCCTCTTGCCTATTAACCGCTCTTCATTTAAAGAAAGCCTCAAGAGCCTGATGTAAGGCAGAGGGCCTCGTTTAGAGTTTGGGTGTGCTGGCGCACTGGCATAAATCAGTGGTGCTCCTGATGTAAGCTTATGGTTCCCCATTGTATTTACAGTTGGTGGACGTGCCGTGTTCACACTGACTGAGCCTTAGTTGGCTCTGCCACTGTTAACTACTGCCGGACAATGAGCCACCAGTTCACAGTGTCAGTCACCCGGTCTTTTGCAAGCAGGGTGAACATCATTGATTGACCCTGCTCATCTCCGCCCTGTGATGTACGGTGGACATGGCAGAGAAAATGAAGAATTGCTCTAACGCAGGGAGAAAACTCCCATCATGTCTGGGCCATTTGTTCTTTGTTTACAGAAAATAAACTCTTGCTTTGGAAGCTCGTTATTTCTATATGAAAAGGATTGCCAAGTAGGTGCCTTTAGCATGAATCTGGCTGGAAAATATGAAGTCCTGTGAAAGAACAGCTGCAACAGTGGCACCCTCACAGCACAAAGATTCTTGTGAGGCAGGCAGGAATCTCCAAGTAGGATAGACCTTACTCCACCCCCTGAGGGACCTGTGAACTGTCCGTCACTGTGTAAATAACCCCCTGACAATAATTTTACAGAAAATTCGTTTGAGGTTGTATTGGTCCTCAAGTAAATAAACTAGACCGTGTATTAAAAGGAGACAGCTGATAGAGATGCATTGAAAGGAATACTGACGTATTTAACTATGGGGTAGAATGTTGAGTTGTGAAAGATTTTGGGTTAATTTCATTAGGTACAATTGGAAAATACAGAGGTTAGCCCCTGTGCTCAGTGCAATTCTGGATGTAGCCTTAACTGGGATAATGGATTGAATACATTTCAAAGTGTCTCTAAGATAACATTTTTGAAAAAAACTATCAAATAAACCATCACGCAATTGTTGTAAAGCTAATTCAATTTAAACAGGAGAAAAAGGAAATTAACCACGATAATTACACATAGAGGGAGGCCTCAGATCCCACGAAGCTAACCTGTGAGTACTAGTTCCCAACGCTGTTTGTCAGAGTCTCTAAACATTTCATTATGAATTTGATTAGAAAAAGTAACAGTCAGCAGTAAAGTGCAGCCGTATGAAATGAGGATTGGGTAGCACTGGGTTGTCAGGTAGACGGAGAGGTCTGGTATGCTATCTGCTAAAGGTCCCTTGGTAATAGGGAGACCAGCAAAAGTGTGTTCTTATTACAAACAGGAAAAGCTAAGGTGCAGTGCGGAACTCAAGGGGCAAAAAGTTGGGTCTAAGGCAGTTGAACAGACGGTCATGTCATGTATGGCATGAGTGCATGCACATACGAAGGTTGTTGTAGCTATGGCAAGTGAGACCTGGAGTGTTGAGTGCCAATGTGGCATCTCTGTAAAAGTGCAGCATGTGCTACTGGGAGCAGAACAAATTCATACCTGCAGGGACAGACAAGTTGTGTACTGTCACCGGGTATCCTCTTTGTTAAAGTGATAGATGCCTTCAGGATTCTCTCCCAATTGCTCCACTATCGTTCTCCTCATCTGTTAAACCTGACAGCCTTGGGCGCTGTTCCCCAAGACTTTTGCCTGCTTGCCTTCAATTTTCATGAATTTGGTGTTTTTTTGGCATTATAACAGTGTGCAAGTTACCACTGCTAACCAGTGCTAAAGTGCTTGTTCTCTCTCCCTAAAACATGGTTTGATTGATATATACCTAAATGGCATATCTAATTTATTTATATGTCCATAGTAAAGCGTACTACATGTGACCAAGGCCTGCAAATTAAATGCCGCTAGTGGGCATGTAGCACTGCTTGTGCCACCCACTTAAGTAGCACTTTAAAACATGTCCCAGGCCTGCCATTGCAGCATGAAGGCAGTGATACACTGCCCTGTGGACTTGGCATTTAATGCCCCTTGCTAAGCCCTGAACTGCTGTTTTATTACACAAAGGTCACCCCTGAGGTAGGCCCTAGGTAGCCCATAGCGCAGGGTGCTGTGTAAGTGAAAGGCAGGATATATACTTTAAAGTTTTACATGTTCTGGTTTTAAAAACTCTCAAAATCATATTTCACTACTGTGAGGCCTACCCCTCTCATAAGATAACATTAGGGATTCCTTATTACATTTAACAAGGTGTAATACCTAATTGAGAAGGGGTAGATATGTTATGTTTAATAACTATGGAATTGTTATAATAAATCCTCTTTAGTGGTAAAGGCGGATTTATTGTTAATACTTTGAAAAGCCACTTTTAGAAAGTTGGTATTTTCCTGCTCTTAGCCCTGTCGGCCTACAGCCTGTCTCCACTTCACGTCTGAGATGGGTGAAGCTGGTCCGTGTGCATTCCTGCTAGACAGCCACCCATAAAGGGAACTTAGGTGTGACTATTGGTACATCCACATCCAGACGGGCCATCCTGGGCAGGATGGTAGGGAGGAGCTGGACACAGCCTCACACTTACACCTGAATGAGTTATGTCCTGTCCACACACAAAAGACTGCCTAATGCCCTGTAGCGCACCTGGAGCCAGGGCAGGAAGAGAGGACCTCTGAGCACTTCAAATTCCTTCTTTAAAGTCTCTCCCACTTCAAAGGCAGAACTGGATTATACCAACTGGACTTCTGACCCTACCAACTCAGTACACTTCTGGACCAATAGATTCACTGCCAGAAAGGACTGCTGTGCTGTTGAAGGACTGCTACTCTGCTGGACTGCTACTGTGGAAGAACTGCTTTCTTGCTGTGCTGACCTCCTGCCTACTGCTCTCCTTGCCTCTGCAAGAAGGACTGGACCCACACCACTTAAATCCAATACCCAGGGTGACTCCAAGGGCCAGCTGACTGGTCTCCTGTTTTATGAAGTCATAAAAGACTTCTAACTCACCTGCTACAGCACCTGCCATGTGTGAGTTTTGCCTTGCGAACTCATGCCAATCCAGTCCTGGGCCCTTGGAAGTGGGTATAAAGTGCTGCTCCAGCAAGAATCCCCCCCATGCACTGCTCGAAACCAGTGGCTTTCCTTCAACATATCATCACTCCTGCAAGGATCTAGAGCATTGCAATGCCGACGGTGCGGCACATCGTCTCCATTTTTTGACGCATCTCCGACTTTGAGCAGCTCGGAACCGTTGCACCGCCTTCATCCCAAGGAACAATGCATCGCCTATCCTGCCTCTCGCATCTTCTTCGACGCAAACAAGGTACTTTGCAGCTGGCCTAGGCTGGTCCCTGTATCTGACCCGTGCACCATCGCGGTCGGACTGAGCTTTCAGATTTGATCCCGTCTAGCGTGCCCAGATCGCCCCAGCTGGCGCTTATGCTTTTAAGCATTACATTTTGGTTTATTCTTTAAAAATTCAAAACTTTGGTCTCCTTATTGGATTGTTGTCATTGTGGTTTTGTTTTGTTTATTATATCAAGTTCTATTTGTCTAACCAGGTATGGCATCTTTTTGTGTGGTGTTTTCACTGTTTGAAGTGTTGCACAAATCCTGAACACATTGCCTCTTAAGTTAAACCTGCATGCTCTCTGCCAAGCTACCAGGGGACAAGCACAGGTTAATTTAGGGTGTGTTTGTGACTTACCCTGACTGGATTGTGGTTCCTGCTTGGATAAGATGCATACCTCTGCCAACAAGAAACCTAATTTCTAACATTTAAGATGGCATAAAATCAGACCCAAATGTTCCAATTGTTTTAAACTCAAAAACAAGTCACCACCGTTCCGCGCCTCCAAATGTTTAAGTAGTGATGCCTTTGAGTCTGCCAGTGGATGAAGAAGCCTGATCCAAAGTGCTTCTATGTATGAATATATGTCTGTATTTTTTGTTTATGAATTCTGTTGATTAGATGAAGCTGACAAGACAGCTCAAGTTGTATCTAGGCTGGTACTAAATAAAGGTAAAAACACAGATGGGGAATCTGAAAGACTGGATAATAGTTGATTTTTGTTCTTCAGGAAATTAGACATTTCTTCCTGCTACTTAGGAAAATAACAGTTTTCTTTAAAAGCCATTTCACTCAGTTTGCTACCATAGTAAGGCCATATGAGTGTAGTATTTCAGCATCGCGATTACCTACCGGAGGACCTACTGGAGGACCACAGACAACTCAAAGGACATTTAAAACTTAATGTACCCACAATTTGGGAGGGTGAAGAAATGGTAGACAAATATCTGACATGTGATAAGGCTTGTGTTCTCAACCAGTGCCTTCCACTCCATAGTGCAGGCTGTTGTCAAATTGTACCTTTATGGATTACTACCCTTCTTGCATGCCTCTTAGATGGTATGCTTAACATCCCCACTCCCAAAGGCCTTCTTCCATGGAGTACCACCATTATCAGCATCCTCAAGATTTTGTAATGGCTCCTCCTCCTAGTACTCATGAACCTCAAAACACTGCATGGTTTGTAAGGTCACCTTTATTGAAAGACTGCACATCTGAGCTGAAACACATTCTGGATCCAATTCACAAAGGTATTTTCAGCCCTAAACTTACGTCAAATTAATGACAACTTAAATGATGTCTTGTAATAAAGGACTAATGATTGTTCAATTACTTTCCAGTTTTTGTACATCACTCATCATACGTTGGAACTTTGTTTAGAATATGTATTTAGAATAATAACTAGAGCGTCATTGAACCTCTGGCAGGCAATCCACAAGGCCCCCGGCTTCGCCCAGTGTGGCGGCAGCACTTTCGTCAAAACTAATGCCAGGCAGACGAATATGCTTACGTGGCCTAATCTGCTTTTTTCCATTTCAAAACAAACCCCATCGCAGGGATTTGTTTCTGAAATTAAAAAAAACATGACCCTGGAATGATGTTTCCTGCAAGTCGGAGAGATTTTTAATTTGCTTAGGGCAGGGAAAAATCTATTTTCTGTCGGATTCATCAGTGGGGGCTCCACCTGCACATTATCAGCAATTTCCTCACTTGAATGGGGCGAGGGAGCTGCACATTTGTCAGTATAGGACCCCTGGCCAACTTACATCTCAGCGCCCAGTAAAGAAAACTCTCAATGAGCAATCTTTTTTAACGACTGGCTGCACCATGAAGACGTAAGCGAAAACAAATACATTGTGAGTGTGAACTACACTGTACTGCATTTACCATGACAGATTGTCTTGGGAGGACAGGAAGAGGCTTGTGAATCATGTGCAGCTCCACCTTCAGATGCTGTTATAAAAGGTTCTGTCCCTTAGAGGAGCTGATGGCTGGGGCATGGAGTTAGCTGTTCGCCACTAGTTCTCATTAAGTGAGCAGCTGGCCATGTTCCCCTAAAATTACTTTTGCCTTTCAAATGAGCCCACAAGCACAACATACTGGTGTCTATGACTGTACAACATCGGATGTACTTTACGAACCGAACAAAGACATGACTTGAATACGGACTGCCTTGTACTTTATTCACCATGATGCACTGGCTAGGGAGGACTGGAATAAGCTTGTGAATCGTGTGCAGCTCCTTTTATACAAGCTCCGGCCCCTAGGAGAAGCTGGGGGTTGGCTTCTGGGGCCTGCAGTTAGCATCAACAAGCTGTTAGGCACTAATCCTCCAGTACCGAGCACAGGTCATGTTCTGCCATCCTGATGACTCCACGAGATTAAACACTGGTGCAAGGGCTGTGTAACATGTTTTGGACTTGAGGACTTAAGCAAAGACAAAACACTGTGAGCATGGACTGCCGTGTACTGCATTTACCATGATGCATTATCTGGGGATGACTGGAACAGGCTTGTAAACAGTATGCAGCTTCATCTTTAGATAATCTTTAGTAAGTCTGTTCAGTTGTTCATAGAAACAAATGAATAAAATAGTAAATGCCAGAGCTGTCCTAGAATACACTCGGATCCCATTTGTTGGCAGATATTATGGGCCTGATTCTAACTTTGGAGGACGGTGTTAAACCGTCCCAAAAGTGGCGGATATACCACCTACCGTATTACGAGTTCCATAGGATATAATGGACTCGTAATACGGTAGGTGGTATATCCGCCACTTTTGGGACGGTTTAACACCGTCCTCCAAAGTTAGAATCAGGCCCTATGTGTCTTTCAAACGAGGGTAAGTTGGGGTTAATTTTATTTCGAGTTATTGCTCCTGCAACTATATTTTGTAATAGATTTCCTTATACAGTCAAGTCCTTCAATGTGGGCAATTTTGGTGTAAAGACAAGCTATATCCATTGCCCATAAATACACTGATGGTGTAAGTATAACTTCTTTAAGTATTTGGGAAAAATATGTTGTTTCTTGAACCTACAGTTTCCTGTCAGCATTCGGATGATACAATTGATAGAATTTTATATAGATGCTTACTAGCTCCCCAGTGCACAGAACAGCCTCCTAGCCATATAAATACTTCACACATGTACTAAACTCCATCCGTGCAGGCATTTCAGAGACTCGGAAGAGTGCAACATATTCTTCCATTCTTCAGTGATATGAAGAGCCATAGTGCAATATCTAGGGCTGCCCCTGATTGCCAATTCAGCTTGCTCCTTTTTAGGGTTGAGCGCTCTGTCCCTGTTGTTATCCCTCTACGGGCTTGTAGCCATGCCCATGTCAGGCCCATCACTTTGGTTGGTTCGTGGGCTTGCCTTTTACAATTCGCTTCATTTCATTAGTGAAAGGCATGCATACGTCATGCCTTTGCCAGTGTTTAGCCTTCCTCCAGCGCACCGGCTAACTACTGAAAACATACGAGGCTCCGTGTTTTCAGCCTGGTTTCTGGACTACTTTGTCACATGGATATATGCACTTTTGCCAATTACATGGATATTTGCACTTTTGCCGGTACGTTTCACTGCGAGCGAACGTCTGTTTTCTTTTGTTTCATTGCTTTGCGCCCATGGCAGATATCGGCTCGCTTATGTGAAACTGTTTTACTTTTCAGTTTACGTGGCAAGAAAAGTCTGGTTAGGAGTTTACAAAGCTAATAGCTTTAACAAGAGTAAATGTGAGACCTGTTGCATTGCAAATGCTTGTTTAAAAAGTGTGTCCATGTGTGACACAGTTCATCCCAAAGTACATATCTGACATAAAACAATTTTTCTTTTGCCTCAACCTTTCACATCCCAAAATCTAATTATCTCAAGGTAAGCTTTACAGAGGATTTCCATTGTTTCTTTATTCCACCTACCTATTTTTGAACTGGAAAATGCCAACTAGGTCTCAGATGTACCGTTTTTGTTGTGACCTTAATGTTGTTGAAAGAAATTGCTAGAATTTTCATGTAGATGTCACACTTTGAATAGAAAAAATAGTCTCCATAGTTGGTTAACAAGAATGGAGGAGATATGATGATTGTCAGGTCTTTCAGTCTCTGAGACACGCTAATGCGGGGGCTCTGTAAATTCCCCAGTGAAAATGCTGAGAATGTCCTAAAAAACAAGATTTGCAGCACAATGGTGACTTCACTAAGCCTTCTTGTAGTAGGTGTGGATGATCCTTAGCATAGGTCAAGGGAGGCGTCTATGGTGAATTTAGGTGCAGTACAACAAATTTATCACAGTTGTAATAATGTATAATTGTCCAGCCAAAGTTATGTTTTATACACCACTCATCATTCACGTACACTACAAACAGTGGTTCTAAAACCCAATCCCCAAATGTAATATGATAAAGGCAAAGAAGGCTGGTAATCACAGATTGGAAATGGTAATCGAACAAAGGAGGTGGTCATCCCTAGTGAAATGCTATATTGTAAGAACATAGCATTGAAAACAGGACCTCTGGATATATGATGTATAAACAGCACAAAGAACATACAAAAACAACAGCAGTTTAAAGTGTTGGTACACATAATACCTGCAAGAGACAAGAGATTGTCTCAGACTTCCTGTGTTTATGTGTCATGAGAGTTGCACCGACCTCCAGGAGAATTAGTGAGCTATGTTGTGCAAATCCAAGGGCATACTGTGTGATTCCTTGATCCTCATTGCTGACTAGTTGGGTGATTGACCACTGTATTAACCAGGGTCGATTACAAGTCCCCAAAATAACAACAGTTGAGGCTGTGAGCACGATTCTCCAGGCAGTCACCACTTATCTCATCTGTAGTACTTGTAGTCTTCAGTCTCTCATACAGCCTCACTTTGAGTCTGGTGAGAGGTTTGAAGAGCTAAGCAGATGTTATTGAACATCAGCAGTCAAGGACATTTCTTCAGCAGCTTGCATTCTGGCTCATAGTGAGGCTCTGTGTGTGCTTCAAGGCGTTCATCATCATCTCAGGTCTCCTTGTTCTAACTTAGGACTTTAATAAGGGCAAGGTCAGCAGGCGGACAGTTCTGCTAAGCTTCTGTAGGGCCTTGAGGTTTAGGCTTAGCCAAGAGGAAGTGATGGCACGCTAACTGGAAACTCAGGATGCACAACAGCAACAAGGTCCATGCAGGTCCAAGTCCAAACAATAACCACCCAGGTTTTATTCATAGGCAGCTGTGCAGATGCTCACTGTAAGCCACTGCCCTGTGCATTTCACAGTTTTATAGGGCCAGCCAAATAGGCTGGGTTATGGCTTCCCTCCTCAGAGTGAAATATGGGAATGCCCTCCCAGGGATAGCTTTCAGTGGGCTGTCCTTGTGAACGACTTTGTGGATTCCCTCCAGACAGGCTGTCCAACAAAGAGGGACATAGAAGGAGTGAGGGATGATGGCCTCCATGGACAGCCTCTATCCTCCATATTGCAGATGTCATTCTTACTTTAGCTTGTGATCAGCTTGGGATAACTCTTAAAACAGGTGTACCCATAGTACTGAGACCATGTTCATTTGTACTAAGGATTAAAGCAGGGATGACTGTTCATAATGTTTGCGTATATTACATTCATTCAGCATGGAGGAGCCATCTGCTGCCTCAAGCCGCCGGTCTTAATTTGCATAAGAAGGCTAATTGCCAGTGCCATCAAAAACCCCAAACAATATTCAGCTTCCACTGCACAGGACTTGTGCAGTAAGCACCACTGTGGTTGGGGAAGGAAGGGGTACCACCCTGGAGACCAAAGATTGTGGAAGACCAATTTAGGGTCCTCTCTTTGCTTACTAAAAGGCTAAACTTGGATAAACAAGTTAGAGTTACCAATTTACAGTTAAGAAGTTCTGTAGGATCAGGGGCTTCACAAAGTTTTTCGAAAACAAAAAGAGGCACATTTAGGGACAAGGAAAAAAATGCTGGTGTTGCTGCAGCTGCACTTTGTTGGGAACTTTTGGCCTTAAATGATACAAAAATTTGAATCATTTTACAAATGTGCCTTGGCATCAGTGACATTGATAGTTTATTTTACAGAAACTACCTTCCGGGCTGGCTGAAGCAATTAGTCCTTTGAAATTTGTTTGCAAGCACCATGAAGTAAACGAATATAAAGTCAATGACATCCATCACCTCGCAGGAGTTACCACTTGGTTTTCTGTGTTTGAAACCTGAACCAACATTTGCCTCCTTTCAAGTGCTCACCCTCCTTGATTATTTTGAGTAAAGAAGTGGAAAATGTTTCCTGGCCCAATGCTTCACTTGGAAGATTTTATCGCTCGGGTGAAAGATAGGGAAGGAAAGTAGCTCCAAGAAATTGCCCTAGATGGTTGGGGCAGGATGGTCCTCCTTCACTTATATATTTAGAGTAATGCTTAAGAAAGACATCCATGATTTCTTCATGCTCAAATATCATCATACGCTTCTTACCTCTGCTATTAACCTTGTGGTGCTTAGCCATCCCAGCCGACACATTCAATCATTTTTTTCCCTATTATTGGGAAATTAAACTTGAATGCCAATCAACTCTGTTTTCTCATTTGACACAAAGCAGCGGTAAGCTTGCTAAAAATATATATACATGTAGGGCGCCAACGTTTATTTCAGGAGTCTGCTGCAGGCACTACTGAATGCTGCAGTTGGGAATACGAAGGCTATGCACTCTTGTTTCACCTCATACCTCACACCAATTGCCTGTCTCCATCTCACTCTTTGTCTCTTTCACCTTGTTTCTCCCTCTCTCTTGCTCAGAGATTGTTGATCAAAAATGTACCTCGCTCCCTAAAAACGAGTGCTGATGCCCGCTGTATGCCACCACCAACACAAGTTAATATTTGTGGGTAGCAGCTATCTCAGGGTGATCTGCTTGCAAACAAAAGAGGTTCCTCAGGCGGCGGAAGGGGTGTCAGTGGTAGGACACAGGAAAGGGTTCCTTCAGTAGGGCTTGGGTGGTGGGGGGCTCACTTGCTCCCACACTTGGCGGAAGCTTCACCAGAGCTTGCCCTATGGCAGAGGGGCCCACTTTTGGACATTTTTTTCACCTACATAGCAATAAGATGGTAGGGACGCCTTAATCCACCTCTGGGCGAAATGTAATAAAAAGAAAATCTTGACATCTGACAAAAGAACCAAAAGAAGCAAAGTGGAGCATCCATCAATCCCTTGGCTATAGCCCTACCGTCTCAGGATGCACCCATGATATACATCTGCATACATTCCTTAAAGGTTAATCATTAACCTAGTTACTGTGTAGCCTAAATATTTGGCGTTTATCCTTCGTTTGTGAACAAAAGTTGACCATATTCCTTCTCCTCAGTCTCTTAAGACTCCCGAGAATATTTTGTCTGTACTTTCAGTGTTTTGTGAAATGTACATTGTTTATTATAAAGTCTTCTCATTATGGAAAGTTTCATAAATAGTTTTATTTTCGCTAGAACTGTGAGTTAATTGTACGTAGTTGAGTTTGTACACAGGTCTCACCAGTTTGGATGGGGTACTTCTTCAGCTTGGCAGGTTCCACATTTGCTCCAAGCAAAATACGTTTGATTGCTGTTGAGTTGAAGGCTCAGCCTCCAGCTTACATTTTACACTCACCATCACACCATTTGATCATCACACAAGGAGGCTGAGCAGTAACATGTAACAAGGGACAAGGCTTAATCCCGCCTCTTCTCTTGTGGCTACTTTGAATATTTTGAATCTTGAGAATCCAGGTGCAAAAATAAGACGTTATTCTTTTTAACCTTAGTGCTGCCCTCACTGAAGAAATCAAGTGCCTTGGACCGGTCTCAGCCTCTGCCCACATCCCTGCAAAGTGACTTCATTCCAGAGGAGATTCTCTCCGTGTTAACCTCTACAGCGAATGCTGCCCCGCACCCTGAATTCCTGGGGCCACCCAAGAAAAACAAAAGTTTGAAAGACATGAAGGTATGTCAGCAGGTGAGCCAGGGTCCTGGTACATTGATGCATTGATCTTCACTCTGAATGTCTGCAGTATTCTGCCTCTAAAAAGGCAACATGCCTGTTGTGTATAGAGTGTGTGGTTCATCACTTGTTCTGTTCTTCCTGTTCATCCTGTTTTTGGAACCATTACAGGCTCGCTTCTGTCTTTTATTTTAGCCCCTCCCCTAAACCCTTAGAAAATCAAAGCCATGTTTGGTCTATCCAGTTGGACAAGGCATACATATCATATGTGGCATGGTGGGAGTCACACTCTGCTAATAACATTTTAAATATCTGTGTTTCATTGGGTCCATAAAACTATCAGACCATTGTGAGTTGCAGGGTTAACCAGCTCTTAGAAAATAAAAGGCGTGCATCTTTTTTATAAACTATTTTGTTTGTGTTGCCATGGAACCTTTATTCAGACATTCCACAAACAGAAAGCATTCAGTTTGTGACCTCACAAGCACAGTGATGTCATTAACTGAAAGCATCACACATATAAGCTGATGTAGCTCAGACATTCCTTGTTTTACGCTGCTCAGCGCACAGATAAGTCCTTACTCATTTCTGTTTTCGGTCTCTGCTTTATGTTTTTCCACCTTAATATTTTACGGTCAGATAGTGTCTTACTTCCTGTTCTGTCTGTATATATACTTTGCCATTTGACTTTTTTACCCTGTTTATTTACAACATCTTTATTCTATTTTTGCTTTGAATTTAGCTTGTTTCACTGGTCAATCTTGATAAAAGCATACGTTGCTGATTATACTATAGTTTACCTTTGGTAAAGTCTTTACTTCCTCAGTTGCTTTGTGTCACCTAGAGTTCCCATTGGCGTGGTCTCTGCTTAGATTCCAGGTTTTCAGCTTGCGTAAGTGTGACGTTCCCATGTTTTCATTGGTCCTATGCCTGACAGCTCCATGTCTTAACAAGTGACGCTTTGAAGAGAGCAGAAGAAAGTGTTCATGTTTATGAAATAATGCTCATTTCTCAAATTGTTCCTCTGTTGCAGTATGGTCTTCGAGATAAGGCCATATAGGTGTTGTGGCACTTGCAGAATGCTTTAATTGTATAGCTGTTTTCTCATTGAATGTCCTCATATTATCTGCATGGAAACCAGCATGTGTCACCCAAGAATGGTCTGAAAGTCAGGGTCCACACAACTCATGGCAGGACTTCCCTTTAGCAGTAATGAATAAAGTAGTGTTGCATAGTACATCTACTGTGTGTCACCGGAACATAATATTAACAGTCCTGGACTTCAAATTCACTTACCACTAGATTCCGGAAGTTGCATTCCCGGTCTGCTAGAAATTCACTCAATAAAGTAGTTCATAAAAGAAAACTTGGGACAAGAAAATGGGTATCCCGGGGACATTACACAATCTGATTTGTCTATTCCACTGTGAATTGCCCCAGTGTCAAGAATCATATTGCCCCAAGACATATGATCATGTTACACCTCGAAGAGGAATTATCACATCACCAATAATGTTTCATTATCTCTGCAGTATCCAGCAGGAATTGCTGTAACCTTAACCTTGAACAGGGATAGCCACCACACCATAGTATAACCAGAGGCAGGAACATATCCTAATAATGTAATTTCACAACACCAGCAATCCTAATACTTCAGAAGGAATGGACCCTTCCTCCTGTCTCTATTCCATTCCTGTATCTACTTTTTAAAGCTTTACCCCACCCCTCCCTTCATTCTCCCTCCTGGGTGCTTACGCTGTTGCCCCTCAGGCGCAATCCCTTTCCTCTACACTTTGTGTCCTCTTTGATTTTACTCTGCCTTTCATACTCCTCAGGGTCCCTGTTCTGTGCAATTGTTAGCCATAGATACTGTCCTCTCCCAATACCCCATAGATAATCTATCCCCCCAGTCATACTTCTACAATCTCTGTCCTTCCTATACCCTACTTGGCACTCTGCCCTTCCCATTATCTTACAACATTCTCTGTCCCCCTTATTACCTTAGATACTCTCTATCTGCTTACATCCTAAAAGTAGGCTATCATTCCCATTACCATTAAGTTCTGTCTACCCCTCAAAATTACTCTATCCTCTCCATTATCTGTACTTCATAGATACTATGGGGGTCATTACAACCCTGGCGGTCAGCACCGCCAACAGGCTGGCGGTGCTTCCTGGGGAATTACGACCGCGGTGGTAGCGCCGTGGTCGCACCGCCGGGACCAGCGGTTTCCCGCCACTTTAGTCCCGGCGGTTTAAATCCTCCAGGGCAGCGCTGCTTGCAGCGCTGCCCAGGGGATTACGAGTCCCCCTCCCGCCAGCCTTTTCATGGCGGTTTGAACCGCCATGAAAAGGCTGGCCGAAAGGGGAGTCGCGGGCCCCCTGCCACGGCCCCATGCAGCTTTTCAGCACAACGGGTGCAACTGCACCTGTCACGCAGCCGCAACACCGCTGGCTACATTTGGAGCCGGCTCCCGTGTTGCGGCCCAGCGGGGATCTCAAAATAGACCCTGCAGGAGTGCGGCTGCATTGGCGGCCGCCCGGCAGTTCAACCAAGGTTGTAATGAGGGCCTATGTCCTTCTTTTTACCATTTGGTACTCTCTAACCTTCATAGGTTCTCTATCGTTCCCATCACCTTTCATAACCAATAAGTATGCTATCCTCCGTACAGATAGGTACTTTAGCCTCCATGTTATCATTAGGTACTCTATTCCCCCCTAACACTGCATGGTCACCTTGTATTCTTCTTTACCCTTAGGTATACTCTGTCCCCTATCTCCCCTATATACTCGATGCTTCCCACTACCTTTAGGCGCCCGTCCCAAGGAAGTATACTATTCTCCCATATCCAGTTGGTACTCTGCACTCATTGGTATTCTCTGTCATCTAAGTCCAAGAGGTAATGCCAAAGCACTTTGATATGAGACGGTGCTTGGCTTGCAAACAAGCAATGACAAAGCAAATAGGTCTGGCATAAGACTGAGTAATGTCTACTTGCTTCCATCCATGCAGTCACACATCCTTTCGTCCATCACTCATTGTTCATGCACTTAGTCGTTCATCCTTGCACTCATTCATGCATCTGTTCCTCCATCCCCCGTCGACTCCTTGCATTCACCCACTCAACCATCCAAACTACCGTATACACAAGCACAACAGTCTATAAAGGTACGCTTTCAGTTACTTACCAGACCTATTACCTTTGCTGGTACCATGTGACAGATGTGAGAGTGCTTCTGGTAGTGTCTGACCACTAGTCTGTGAATGATATGAGAGTGCTGCCAGAAGCGTGGGACTGATTGTCTGTGAGGGATGGAGGGCACTGTCCCTGGTATGATACTGCTATTCCGTAAGGGTTGTGGCAGGTTTTTAAGTACTGTGAGACTGCTACTGTCAAATATTTGGGAGTGCTGCCTTTAGAGCGCGACTGTTAGTTGCATGTGTTTGATTGTTACTATGTGAGGTGTGTGGGACAGTCTGTGAAGCATGCAAGTCCTAGTATTTAGGGTATTTCACTTTTCCAAAATAATAGCTTTAGCAGTTCCCCTAGTGTTGTCTTTGAGGCCATTGTTTAAGACACACTGTTTTCCTATATAATGCTGAGGGAGTTCTACTAGTAAAACTGCTGCAACAAATATTCCTAGGTGGTGGCATCTGTCTCCACCAATGACCCATGACAGTCTGTCTTCTTTAATGAGCCTGCCTGAATATCGGGGTCTGGTTCATTAATGACCCCGAATGTTCATTAATTTCCACATGGATCCTGGAGCCCCCAAGCACATACACAAACATCTGTGTTTACTGGTGTCACCAAGACCTGTTACACCGTTGAACTGAGTAGCTGATAGAGACTTCTAGCTGCACATTCAATACCTCAGAATTTTCATGAGCAGTACACCTGAGAGCCAGTGGGTGAAGTCCTTCGGCTCCTCGTGGCATCATCCGCGCCCGAAGTGACGTGCGCAGTGCCTATATAGGCACCACCCCAGCACCCTGATTTCGGTTCTTTTATTCTGCATCTGTCAGCATGGATCTGGAGAAGAGCTACCCCCAGTCATTTTTTTACTGAACTTTTTTTGGCCATTTGATGACAATTTTTCAGGACATTTTCTCCTGGTGTAGGCCCTGTGGCACCTGTCACTGGCAAATGTTGGTGACAGACCTACACCTCGTCTACCTCTGGTGCCACGAGCTCAAGCACAACACCAAGACTTGCGTTAATTGTCGTGCCATGAACCCCAAGGCCTTGATGGAGCGGTCCCTCAAGTCCGTTGCGGTCGACGTGCGATGCAGCGATGCTCTCAATCCCAGTGGAGAAGAAGGTCTCAGGATTGGTTGTGAAGCCACTACAAGCACTTGTGTTTGCACTCAGAGTCATCTGGACATTTGGGTAAGCCCCAAAAGCGCAAAAAGAACAAGGATATGGAGAGGTCTTCGACTTTGCTTTGTCTGTCGAAATAATCTGACGAGACAAGGGAGTGTTGACATTCGAGGCCTGGCTCTGCAGGTGAGCCTGCGCCTATGTTTGTCTCCGTGCCTCCCTGAGTTTCCAGGAGCCAGAGCGACCCTCGCCCAACTCAATGAATTTTATGAGGCCATGCACCTCATATGCGGGCTCGGGAGGGGGCCCCTCCTGATCTTCTGCTGGTGGGTTAGTCCTCAACTCCAGTCAGGCCGTTTGCATCCATGGAATGATATGGACCGCTGCCGGTCCAGCCACCTCGACCTTCCCCTGCACCGGCTCCACTGCTGACGTCCCCGGCAGCCACAGGCAATGCTGTCCCCATACTCATCCCTGACTCTGATGCAGAGCCGGATGGGTGTCGTCTGATGCCGACTTGAGGCATTCCATCCAGGATGGAGCCTGTGCCCTATTCCTATGGGCTGAGACTTGGGGATGACTGGGAAGGACCGATGGGCCCTGATGAATACCAGCCCCTAAATGTGAACAAGGACACCTGGTGTAAGGATTTGGCAGATGCAAGTGGACTGGAGACCTCTGCAGATATTGGCTTGGTTTCCCCTCCTACCATGGCTAAGGAGGAGGGAGCCTCTCTTGCCATGATGGGGAAGAGGGCAGCCGAGGTCCTGGACCTTCAGCTGCCCTCATTGGCTGTCAAGATGAACGTGTTGATGGAAGTCGTTCAGTCAAGAGTTATCCATACTGAACCTTGTCTCCTGTTTAATAAAGCCCTCACGGACATCCTGCTTGAAGCCTTGTGAATAGAACAATTGCCTGCAGCCATCACCTCACCCCAGGGGACCCCACTTTCCTCACCCAGCACCCCACTCCGGAGACCTTGGTTTCCAAGCCTCCAGAGTAACTCCTGGTGCATTCCCTACCATTCCATTGGACAGGGAATCAATAAGTACAGTTTAGGAAAGAATATGTTTCCTTACGCTCTGGCACTGCGGCCATGTACTTTTTGAACCAATACCCCCATTTGCTCTGGGACTCTGCTGCACAGGTGCTGCCTATGGTCTTGGAGGAGGACAGAGCCACCCTCTCCTGAGCTATTGTTGATTGGAGGGATGCAGCTAACTTCGCAGTATGCTGTGAGCCAGATATGAATGACTCATTAGGCACAGTGGTTTCATCGTCAGTGGCCCTTAGGCACTATTCCTGGTTGATAACGACTAGCGTTTCGGGGGATGTCCAGGACTAGCTCATGGACATGCCCTTTGATGGCTCCTGTCTCTTTGGAGACAAGGCGGACTCACCTCTGGAAAGCTTCCAAAGACATCAGGGCTATGGCCATGTCCTTGGGCCTTTACATGGCCCCTCGCCAACCCCAGTCTGCCTTTTGCTCCTTTTATGGCCATGGAAAGGACTTCCAGTTTGGTCTCCACCTGCTCAGCTACCCAGTCCTTGAGTGGCCACAGAAGTGGTACCCACAAACCTTTCTGGTCTTGTAGCCAGAGGTTGGCCCAGCCCACCCTCCCTCCCGACAGCCACAGCTTACAAGCCTCTTTGATTTGACCTCCAACAATCATGGGCATTCAGTGCGGGAAGGATACGCCATCACCTGCAGCACTCAAAATCAATAACATCTGACTGCTGTGTTCTCCAGATTATTCAAATAGGCTACTCCATCCCCTTTGTTACTACCCTTTGACCCATGGCACCCACTTGCAAAAGGCTGAGCGAGACCCACGTCTCATTACTCTGCCAGGAAGTGCCAGATATCTTGGCTAAGGGAGCCATAGAGGGGTTGCCAACATCGGACGTAGGTTGTGGTTGTTGTTCCTGCTACTTTCTGGTTCCCACGATGGACAGAGGACTTTGTCCTATCCTAGACCTGCACCCCCTCAATTTCTTCTGGAAAAAGAAGAAATTCAGAATAATCTTGCTTGTTCAAGTCCTGCCTGCTTTGGACCTGGAAGACTGGACGGTAGCGTAAGACGCATACTTCCACATTCCTGTCCTGCCTGCCCACAGACGTTACCTGCAGTTCACGGTAGGCCACAAGCACTTTCAGTTTGCTGTGCTTCCCTTTACCTTATCAGTGCCCCTTGGGTGTTCACCATGATGATGGTGGTGGTTGCAACTCATCTACAGACATCAGGGGTACCAGTCTACTCCTATCTCGAACACTGTTTGTTGAAGGCAAACTCGACCCAGGTGGTTATCTCCCACCTCCAGTCTAAGGCGAACCTCCTGCACTTTCTGGGGTTCTCTATAAACGTGCTGAAGTCACACTTGACCCCTTCTTAAACACTCTCTTTCATCTAAGCTGTTCCGGACACAGTGCAGTTTCAGCCTTATCCTCCCAAGCAGCGAGGCCAGGATATTCAGTCAATGATACAGATATTTCTATCTCAATCCTGAATTTCCGGTTAGACTGACTCTGAGGCTATAGGGCCTCATGGCCTCCTGCATCCTGCTAATGACGCATGCCTTTTGATATATCCATGCTCTGCAGTGGGACCAGAAGTTCTAGTGGAAGTAGCATCACCGGAACCTCTCCAACATGGTCCATATCTTGGATCGTGCTATAAAAGATCTGCAGTAGTGGCTGATGGACCATGATTGGGTCAGCAGCGGATTCCTCTCCCTTCCTCAACCAGATCTGATGATAGTGACAGATGTATCACTCCTGGGATAGGGTGGCCATCTGGGAGAGGTGGAGATCAGAGGACTCTGGGGTCCGGCAGAATCCAGACTCTACATCAATCTGTTGGAGCTCCATTCAAGCCGATTGGCATCCATCAAGGGAAGGCTAGTGCGGGTGTTCATGGAGAACACCACTGCCATGAAGCACTGCAACAAACAGGGCGGGTAGGGTTCTGGACCCTCTGTCAAGAGGCCCTGTGTCTCCTGGCTCGAATGTCAGGTGTTGGTGATTTAATACCTGGCCACCTCTCTGAACACTAGAGCAGACAAACTCAGCCAAAGGTGGCCAGTGGGTAACCAATGGCATCTCCACACAGATTTGGTGCAAGGTATTTTTCAACAGTGGGGAGAGCCTTAGTTAGATCTGTTTACCTCTGCAGAGAATGTCAATGTTTGCACTTCTGCGCTAGAGTTTCCATGGTGGCTGTCGCTAGGAGATGCTTTTTGTCTTGAGTGGCGCTCTGGCCTTTTGTACGCCTTTCCGCCAATACCACTCCTGCCCAGAGTTCTCAATATGATCAGGAGTAACTGGACCCAAGTCATCTTTGTGGTTCTGGACTGGGTTCAGGGAGTTTGGTATCCCGAGCTTTAAAGCATGTCTATTGGTCCTCTGATTAAACTGCCCCTTTTTTAGGCTATCCTCTCACAGTAGCAGAGGAGTTTTCCTTACCGGAAACTGTCAACATCCCCCCTTCCTGCGTGGGTTTTCGAACAGCAACAGTTGACAGCTTTTGCCCTTTTGCCCAAAGCATGTAATGTTATCTTAGCAGCTCTGCATCCCTCCTCCAAGACCGTATACACCAGCTGTTGGAAAAAAGGTTATTTGTCTACCATCTCCTTAAAGGTCTGCCACATGTTTCCTCCAACTCCCTTCATTATTTCTCAGTAGGAGCTTAACTTGGTTCTTACTTTTTTAAAGTGTGCTCCCTTTGAGGTGCTTCATTCTTGCCTTCTCAATCAATCAATCAAGGCATTTATAGAGCGCGCTACTTACCCGTTAGGGTCTCAAGGCGCTAGGGAGGGGGGGAGAGTTACTGCTGCTCAAAAAGCCATGTCTTGAGGCGCTTCCTGAAGGCGAGGTGGTCCTGGGTAGTTCTTAGGTGGACGGGGAGGGAGTTCCATGTTTTGGCTGCCAGGTAGGAGAAGGATTTACCTCCAGCGGTGGTTCTGCGGATACGCGGGACGGTGGCGAGGGCGAGGCTGGCTGAGCGAAGCTGACAGGTGGGCCTGTAGAACGAGAGGCGTCCGTTGAGGTATTCGGGGCCCATGTTGTGGAGGGCTTTGTGTGCGTGGGTAAGGAGCCTGAAGGTGATCCTTTTGTTGATGGGGAGCCAGTGCAGGTGTTTCAGGTGGGCGGATATGTGGCTGTGGCGCGGTATGTCGAGGATGAGGTGTGCGGAGGCGTTGAAGATGTTTCTGGAGCTTTGCAGTGGTTCCTGCATATAGGGTGTTTCTGTAGTCCAGGCGGCTTGTGACGAGGGCATGGGTAACTGTTTTTCTCAGGCTCCTCACCATCAAGACAGCCTTTCTGGTGGCAATTATATTTGCCTAAAGGGTCAATTAACTGCAGACACTGTCATCTCAGCCTCTGTACATCTCGGTTTTCCCAGACAAACTAGTCCTTCTGACTCGAGCATCCT
Organism: Pleurodeles waltl; assembly: GCF_031143425.1. Taxonomy (NCBI): domain Eukaryota; kingdom Metazoa; phylum Chordata; class Amphibia; order Caudata; family Salamandridae; genus Pleurodeles; species Pleurodeles waltl. The sequence goes on along the minus strand of NC_090443.1, from coordinate 555,366,446 downwards.
TCTTGCCAAACGTAGTCACTCCATTCCACATAGAACAGTCCATCACGTTGCCTACCTTTCATTCTTTGCATCATCCCTCCAATGAAGTGGAGAGACTCCACCGGCTGGATTCAAAAAGTGTGTTTTTGTTCTACCTTAACCGCATGTTAGAAATGGGGTCTTTGGTTGGCAGTCAGGTTACCCCCTGTCCAAGCAAGGACCCTCACTTTAGTCAGGGTAAGTCACACACAATCCAAATTATCCTGTGCCCACCCTCTAGTAGCTTGGCACTGAGCAGTCAGGCTTAACTTAGAAGGCAATGTGTAAAGTATTTGTGCAATAAATCATACAATAACACCATATAGCACCACAAAAATACACCACACAGTGTTTATAAAATATATAATATTTATCTGATAAGATGCAGGTCAAAACGATAAAAATGCAATAAGTATATGTTCAGATATCACCGTAAAAGTGATATAAAGGGGGTCATTCTAACTCTGGCGGGCGGCGGAGGCCGCCCGCCAGAGTTCCCCCTCCAGAACACCGCTCCACGGTCAGAAGACCGCCGCAGTGATTTTGTGTTTCCCGCTGGGCTGGCGGGCAACCGCCAGAAGGCCGCCCGCCAGCCCAGCGGGAAACCCCTTCCCACGAGGAAGCCGGCTCCGAATGGAGCCGGCGGAGTGGGAAGGGTGCGACGGGTGCAGTTGCACCCGTCGTGAATTTCAGTGTCTGCTAAGCAGACACTGAAATTCTTTGTGGGGCCCCCAGGGGCCCCACAACACCCCATACCGCCATCCTGTTCCTGGCGGCCGAACCGCCAGGAACAGGATGGCGGTATGGGGTGTCGGAATCCCCATGGCGGCGCAGCAAGCTGCGCCGCCATGGAGGATTCCTTAGGGCAGCGGAAAACCGGTGGGAGACCGCCGGTTTTCCCTTTCTGACCGCGGCCAAACCGCCGCGGTCAGAATGCCCTTGGGAGCACCGCCAGCCTGTTGGCGGTGCTCCCGCGGTCGTTGACCCTGGCGGTCAATGACCGCCAGGGTCAGAATGACCCCCAAAGTGTCTTAAGTCTTTTAAAAGCAAAGTCTCTTTGAAGCACAAAGTACCTGGTTCGCGTGCAAAATCTCTGCAAAGAACTGCAGAGGAGGAGATGTGTTGAAACAAAGGGGGTGCGTGTCGATTTCTTGGGCCGCACACGGCGATGCGTCATTTTGTTTTCAAGCAGGGACGGCTGTGCGTCGATTTCCGGCGCTCGGTCATGGATCCTCTAGGGGTTGCAGGGTTTTCGGACGCCCTGGGGACGATGTGTGGATTTCCTGCTCTGGCAGGACAAAGTCCCAGGAGCTGCATCGATTCGGTGGGCACTGCGTAGAATTTTCTACTGCTCGGCAGGTGCTGCGTCGATTTCTCTCTGGAGATCGGACTGCGTCGTTCCAGCTCAGCCGTGCGTCAATCCAGTGGGCCGTGCGTCGATCCAGTGGGCCGTGCGTCGAATTTCCGGTTGTTACGCCGGCGCTGCGTCAATCTTCTCGATGAGAAGTCAGGCTGCGTCATTCCGGTTCGGCGTGCTGTGAATTTTTCATCATGGTGCAGGCTGTGTGTCATTTCTGGCAGGCTGTGCGTCGAATTTTGCCGCACAAGGAGTCCTTGTAGAGATGAAGTCTTTAGGGAACAGGAGACAAGCTCTATCCAAGCCCTTGGAGAGCAATTCTTGGCCACAACCAGAGAGCAGCAAGGCAGCAGTCCTTTACAGAAAGCAGACAGGTGAGTCCTTTGGGCAGCCAGGCAGTTCTTCTTGGCAGGATGCAGGTTCTGGTTCAAGTTTCTTCTCCAGGAAGTGTCTGGGTTGGTAGGGGCAGAGACCTGTTTGAATACTCAAATGTGCCTTTGAAGTGGGGGAAACTTCAAAGAGTAGCTTAGAAGTGCACAATGTCTCCTTTCAGTTCAATCCTGTCTGCCAGGGTCCCAGTAGGGGGTGTGGCAGTCCTTTGTGTGAGGGCAGGCTACTGTCCTTTGACATGCACGTGTCAGGCCCTCCACCCTCCCAGCCCAGGGAGACCCATTCAAAATGCATATGTATGCAAGTGAGGCTGAGTTTGGGGTGTGTCTGAGTGAATGCACAAGGAGTTGTCAACTAAACCCAGCCTGACGTGGATTGTAAGGCACAGAAACATTTAAGTGCAGAGAAATGCTCACTTTCTAAAAGTGGCATTTCTAAAATAGTAATATTAAATCCAACTTCACTAGTCAGCAGGATTTTGTATCACCATTCTGGCCATACTAAATATGCCCTTCCTACTCCTTTCAGATCAGCAGCTACCACTCAAACAATGTATGAGGACAGCCCCAATGTTAGCCTATGAAGGGAGCAGGCCTCACAGTAGTGTAAAAACGAATTTAGGAGTTTAACACTTCCACGACATGTAAACTACACAGGTACATGGCCTACCTATTGCCTACACAGCACCCTGCCCTATGGGATACCTAGGGCATACCTTAGAGGCGTCTTATATGTAGAAAAAGGGGGGTTTTAGGATTGGTATGTACTTTTAAATGCCAAGTCGAATTGGCAGTGAAGCTGCACACACAGGCCTTGCAATGGCAGGTCTGAGACAAGGTTAAGGAGCTACTTAAGTGGGTGGCACAATCAGTGCTTCAGGCCCACTAGTAGCATTTAATCTACAGGCCCTGGGCACAAATAGTGCACTCTACTAGGGACTTATAAGTAAATTAAATAGTCCAATTGGGTATGATCCAATGTTACCATGTTTAAAGGGAGACAGCATATGCACTTTAGCATTGGTTGGCAGTGGTAAAGTGTGCAGAGTCTTAAAACCAGCAAGAACAGTATCTAAAAAGTGGAGGGAGGCAGGCAAAAAGTTAGGGGTGACCAACCTAAGGCTGTCAGGTCTAACACCGCACAAAACCGTTCCGGGTGGATGATCAACTCTTCGTGGAGCATGTCAGAGCCAAGAAAGGGAAGGCCGTGCAGAAACTAACCATTTCCTGATGGATTGTACTCTGCATTAGGATCTGCTAAGCATTGGCCACGAAGCAACCGCCAGTGGGTCTGCATGGTCAGTACACCAGGGCAAAGGCTGCGATCACGGCATTAGCACTCAGAGTTCCAGTCCTGGACATCTGTCAGGCAGAAATACGGGCCTCACTGCACATGTTCATCAAATACTACTGCCTGGGCAGTCAGGTCCTTCAGGACAGGCACTTTGCCAGTTCGGTTCTGCAGGACTTTCCAGTTTAAATCGGGTTTGCAGACGCTTTTCCGGTGAGGTATTGCTTGGGCACCTATCCTAAGGTAAGGAATCTGCGGCTGCAAGTTTCCATTAGGTGAACAATTTAATTATCTTTGGTAACACCCTACCTGGTAGAGACTCTGTCTATTTGCAGATTCCTTACTGACCTATTTATCCTCCCTGCTATACAAACAGATATCTAGGGTCAAGACTCTCCCTTTTCAGGGACCTAGTTCCACAAACCAGTGGTCAGTGTTCTTCATGGCTTTGCGCTCCTGGTTTGACAAATCATGAAAAGAAAGTGATGTCCGCGTGCTGGGATGGCGCCTATATAGGCACTTCACTCCCGGTGCAGATTATGCCCCGACGCCACTTGGAGCCAAATGATACCACCTACCGGCGTGTAGGGGTACTGTTAACAAAATGATTTCAGGATTTAGTCTGACGCCTGGGGATAATTCCCAGATAAGAAATGTGCAGGTAGATAGAGTCTTCACCAGATAAGGCATTACAGAAGATAAGTAACTTGTCATTCAGTCCCCTCCTTGAGGACGCTACAACAACATGGGGGTTGGAGGGACAGGGCAAGCAACGACCAGGGTGGGATGGGAGCAAGTAAAAGTAAAAGTCCCTCTGAAAGCACAACCAGAGGAGGGACACATTCTGCGCAAGGAAGCAGTACTGCAGCCACGCTCCAGGGGAGGGACAAACACACAAAGAGGAAGTGAAGCTGGTGACGCACTGACTGAAGAGAGGCAAGGAAATGAGTGATGTGGATCCAACCAGTGGTGAGCAATGGTCAGGCTCTAAGGTCCCTGTATGTAAGCAGAGTGTCTTGCAAAGAAAAGCTCATGCACTGTCTCAGGCCTCCCTTCTTTTTTTTACATCTTTATTTCTTTCCTTATTTTTTTTTTCTTTATTCTTTCCTTCTTAAGTTCTCTTTGTTCCTTCTTTCTTTGCTGCTTCCCGTTTTACCTTTTTTCTTTTTTCCTTTCTTTCCTTCTTCATTTTTCCCTTTTTTCTTTCCTTTCGTTCTGTTTGCCTTCAGTCCTTTGTTATTTCATTTTGTCTTCTTTCATTCTTTTTTTTTGTGTTCTGCCTTCTTTTTTTTCCTTCTTTCTTTTTGTCTTCTTTCCTTTTCTCTTTCCTTCTGTCGTTCTATTTGCTTTGTTTTCTTTTTCTCCTTTCCTTATTTCTTTTTTGCCTTCTTTCATTTTTTCTTTCTTTCCTTCTTTCTTTTTTCTTTCTTACCTTCTTTCATTCTACCTGCTTTGCTCCTTTCTTTTCTTGCCTTCTTTTATTTTTATTTTTCTTTCTTTTTACCTTCTACCATTTCTTCCTTTTTGCCTTCCTCCCTTCCTTTTTGCCTTCCTTTTATGCCCTTTTTCTTTTGCTTGTCATTCTTCTTTGTCTGTCTTCCTCCCTTCCTTATTTCCTTCTTTGCTTTCTTACTTCCCTTTTTTTCTTTGTTTTCTTTTCCAAAGGGGAGGATAGCAGCTAATGCCAGACCGATGGCTTTTTTCAGTCTGTTCTAGCCAAGATATTTAGATCTTACAAAAGTATGTATAACATATTTACTTTTAGAGGGTTTCAGACACGCTTCATCCATTAGTCTATGATTGTGTCAGTTACATATTTCTTCCACCCTCTCCAGCATGCCTCAAGGGCCAATATTAGCCCACTTCAATTGGTGACTGACTTTACCATGAATTATGGCATGCTGCCCTTTCACAAGGAGCACATCCACACAAAAGGTAGTTCCCTTCTGTGCCTGGCGTACCATGGTAATATGTACTTTTTTAGACCAGAAAAAACATTTTTCCCACCTGCAAACTTATCAAACCTTTAGATGTAGAAATTCTATTATTAATGCCAGTGTTTTTGGTAAATGATAGTTAGGACACAATATTTATGGCAGATGCTATTCTGACAACAGTATTCTAGTATAGGAAAATGGATGTTATTGATTAGACTTAAGTGATACCCCATAACAAGAACGGGCAAAGCCAATAGACCTGGTTCCAAGTGGGTCGGATTTTCCACACCCAGTTTTGCCGGGTGTGAGAAAACTAGATCCGATTTTGCCACGCAGTAATTCAACACTTTAAAATTGCTTGAGATTTTGCCAAGCTTCATTCTTCGTTTTTTTTCTGCCAGAGGGAGCATACAATCCTTCCCTTTGTCAGAAAAAAACGTTTCCCCTTCCTTCCCCTACTCCCCACAGCCCTCTTCCTTTACCTCATACCCTTCGAGCAGTCTGCATAAATCAGAAACCTCCCGAAATTTGGTATTGGTATGGTATTGGAAATGTCTTGTGGTTTTACAACTGGTAATGTCGGTCCCATATGGTGATTTTCCCATGCCTTAGGGGTAACTTGCTAACTCACAATCCTAGGGCAGATTTACCGCCTGGTCACAGTAGACTCGCATGCAGTGTTACCATGCCCCTAGTTCAGTGCAACTCCGAATGTAGCTAAAAGTATTGTTTGAGGCAATAAGAGAGCTATATAAAACACCGACAAATAAATATGCCATTAGTATCTCTCAGAAAATATCCACTTAAATGCTATTGGCATTGAGGCATGAAGGTCCTCTAATCAGACATGAATAACTAGCAGCGTCTCATTTATCCACGCAGAACTCCATTACCACATGGCTAACAGTAATTATAAACAAGCATTTTCAATGCAACGGGTCTCGCATTTGCTAGAGTTAGAGCTATTAGCGATGTAAAGAAAAAAACGCAGCACAATCGCACTATGTAAAATGCAGTGCGACTGTGCTGTGTGGAAAATAAACAGATAAAGTAGTCCGGACACCATGCTGAAAACATCGAGCCTCGTATGTTTTTAGTAGTTTACCGGTGCTGTGTAGGTGGGCTAAACACCGGAAAAGGCATGACGTATGCATGCCTTTCACAAATGAAAGCAAGCGGATTTTAAAAGGCAAGCCCACAATCCAATGTAAGTGACTGACGTGACATGGGCGTGGTTGGAAACGCAAAGAGAGATTACAGAATGGGACGTAGCGCTTTGCGTTCGCCCATAAAAAGACCGTTGAAAATTTCTAATGTTATGGACTCTTTGCGTTTCCTTTAAGTAACTATCCAGAAATCAAACGAGGATAAAAAGGAGGAATGAAAAGAACAAAAAAGAGAAAAATGCATCTTCAGAAAGAAGCAGGCTATGCTGATTGCGTTATTTAAAAAAAGCAAAAAGTGGGAGGGTATATGACAGACATTGGAGTAGCTAGTTTACATTGCTTCTTTGGCCACCAATATTTCTAACTACAAATCTTAGTTTAACTGTCTCCAATGCGTTTACAGTCCATGTCATGTGCCTGTCGGGTTATTGGTACATTCACAAAACTACTACCACCTTTTTCATCCATCCAAAAACTGAATTGGCTTGTGTCTGTTTCCTTTTGCTAAGGAGCCATGTAAAGTCTTCTCTCTCCCTTGTAACAGTTTCCTCATTCCTCATAAGGAAAGTAGAGAAGGTAGACCTTAAGCACTAGTCAACTGGCCATTGCCACCACGATTTTTAAAATATATGGCAGGGTCTTTCTGAGAGGCTCCTTGGTCCCCACTGCGCTTAGGATCCTATTAAAGTGTGCACGAACTCTAAGACAAATATAATCACATTTTTAGACAAAAATAAATTTGCTTTGTTGACAAGTTTCTGAGATTCGTCCAATCAATCCCCAGCCACTGTTCAATACCCTGTGCTTCCAACCACGTGCTCTTTGCTGTTTGATGCCTTACATTAGATCCATGAGCGAGATGCAATAACTCAGATTTATTTTTCTGCTGAAGGTGGGGGTTCGACACCCAGACCAGCTCTGGCATCATCCAGGCCGTAGGGGAAGGTTCAAACACCTGACGGAGCAACCTGTCTGCCTGACAGGGGCGGGAAGGTAAGTTCCAGAAGACTTCCAATGGGAATTACGTGGGTGACGGAATAAAGGTGTGCATTAATGTGTGATGGGGCTGGGTTGGGAGTTGATACGTGCATGTGGAGGCTGAGTCTGCAGTGAAGGTTTGAGGCAGAGGACAACGACAATGACAAAGATGTAGTTCAGTTGCAATGATTCCTTCAGCCCATCCTGTGCTACATGTGTAAATGGCATTGTGGTGTTGTCCACACCTTAAGTTGCCCAGTTCTAGAGATGAGAGTCTCTGTATCCATGTGTAAGTCCCTGATCGTCCAGTCTAGAGGCAATCTCTCTTATATCCAGTGCCAGACCCTTTACCATACAGTTCTAGAGGCATTGTATCCCTGTGTCAGTCCCCATTGTGATTCTCTCTGCTACTGTACACTACACACACATTCCATTAGCCTAGGGTCGTCCAGGGAACCCAGAATTCCACTGTCCTAAGACTCCCCCATAAATTCGGCCTGAACTCACTGTACTGCAGTACGAGCCTGAACCCCATCAATCAAATTTATTTTAGAAATGTTTTCTTAAATCCCATCCAGTTAAATATGAAACAAGGTCAATGCAGTTGTTAAAATAAAAAGCGACACAGCTCCACAACGCCCATCATACATGCAATATCATTGAGAAACAGCTCCTACCCAAGTTTAACTCAGTTAAACCGGTAGTTCTGGCTATTTGGGATTACACTGTTGAACTGACCTAACCTCCATCCCACAACTAGCTCATTCTCGCCTTACCACACAGTTAGTTCAACTGGGCCTCCTTACACAGCTAGCTTGTAAGCATCTTTACTTACTTCGCTAACTCTAACATTCATGCACTCCATCATTACATCACTAGTTAAGCCTTCCTTTTGTTACACTGATATCGTCGTAACCCAATCTAGGCTGCATCACTGCTGCAACCTGGCTTTCATTATACGTTTATTCAGCCTCACCTCCATTGCACCACCCCCTCAGCCTGATACCCTCTGAGCATATACCTCAGGATAACCTCAATTGCATTGCTAGCTCATAATAATCTGCATTTCACTGCTAACTTACCCTGACTGCCATTACACCACTAGTTAGCTTGGCCTCATTACACAGCTTGCTGAGCCACACCTCCATTGTGCAACTGATTTACGATGACTTCCATTGCTTCAACTAAGCCAGCCTACCCTCTGTTACAGGACTAGCCAAGCATTACATCTATTCCACATCTGACCCAACCAGGCCTCACCTAAAATACAAGCTCAGCGAAACCCCCAGTTCAGAAACGGCTTAGCCAGGCCTCAGTAAGCTACTGTCCTTCATCTCATAATAGTGGTTGGTTCACCTAGTACCTCACCCAGTTCTCCCTTATGCCTGCTTGCTTGGCTGTTGTGTGCTGAGTCTGACTAAGGAGTAAGTGAACAAATGGCTTAGACTAGTAATCATAATATCCCTGTTTGAGTACAGATGTCCTGAAGTTCCCTTCTGTTGTCATACATGTCGAAATTCCTCTAATATTTAAGTGCAAGTGTCCTGCTGATCCCCCAGAAGTGGGTACACATGTCTTAAATTAATGTCAGGAGAACATATAGGTGTCCCCCAATCCTGTTCAAGGCTTGAAGGTGCCAACCTTGCATTTTGAACGTCTGTTCCTAGAGAAAGTCACTGCTGTACAGCTATCTGTCGTAAAATATTCAATGGTCGACCTTGTTCTGTTCCCCCAGAGATATTTCCTTCCTGTGCGATGCATTAACAGTCACGGAGAGGAGTTCAGGTGACTCTACCTGCGCAGGAACACAGCGAGATGGAGAATGTGGCACAGTGAGTTGCACAGATGTTAGACCATTCGTAATAATTTTCTTTCATATCTTGCACCTGTGTGTGTCTCTATCACCGGAGGGATTGCCAAACCAATAATCCACACGTGTGCACAGAATACATAGATGCCTCATGGCTGCACTTTCTCTGGATGTCTGTAACACACAGTGTGGTCTGTTAACTCCATGCCATAGCGCATGCTTTTAATGCAAGGGGACTCCAACCTCCTCTTCTCATAGTGCGTCTCTAACTCTATGGTGTCTCTCAGTTGTATACCGTAGAGTATGTCTCTAACACTGAAGGGTGCCAGTTTATGTCTCTTCTACTGGTGGTATCTTAAGTCCATACACTAGTGCATGTCCCTGACATTAGCCGTTCTCTAAGCTTCACAAACATACCATTGATGTTTTAATCTATTAGCTGGTTTCTCTGTCCCATATACCTGTGCATGTCTTTGACTCACTGGTTCTCTCAGTTTCATGTACCTGCACATATCTCTGACACTGGGGAAAGGCCTCTCTCTGCCCTGTATCTAAGTGCATATCTAGCAGCAGGCTTTAATCTGCTCCAGAATGAAGGGTACATCCCTAACATTATATGGCCTCTCATAACCACATGGTTGTAAATGATATGGTCTCTTCACCGCATGGTTGGGAAGACCACTTGGCAGCGCATGGTCTCTAGGCTCCATTTCAATCTTCATATCTGCAGCACAGGGGTCTACCAAATCCAGATCCTGGGGCATGTCTCTACCAAGTCCTTAAAACAAAGGGATTTCCAAGTGGCAAATCCCAGTGCTTTTAGCTTTGTATTCCGGGGTTCCCGGAATGCTTACTTCCCAACCCTGTCATATTTCTTTACCAGTCAGTATTAGGGAAGCCTCAAAAGTCAATATGTCTGTGCATATCTCACGTATCTTTAGCACAAAGGGACCTGCCAGCTTCACTTCCCACTTCACATCTACAGCATGTGGGGAAACTATTAGCTCCTATTTGCATTTCCTGACTTTGACACTAGGGCACCTCCCTGTTTTATGTTTTAGTGCATATCCCATCTCTGTGGCAGGAAAGATTGCTGTAATTGAGGAGAGATGGCCATCAGTCAGAGCCCTGACCCTATTCGTGGCCAGCAAATTGAGAGGACTGTAAAAGTAGCCTACACCATATGAGGGTCAGTACATACGAGGCAGTAAGACAGGGGCTGGGCAGCTAGAGTTGGATGTGGCAGTACATGTGGACTAGTTTGAGGCAAGTGCATGACATTGTTTAGCGCTGCAGTGGGCTGAGGTCATCTCTGGATTAGTGGATAGACATTGAAATAATACTTGAATCTTTTGCAAATTAAAGTTTACTATTTTTAACAAAGGCACAAGAAGGGAGAAGCAGTGCTGGAGATGAAAATGTGTGTGAAGAGGAAGAACATCATAGTGAACCTGACTTTGAATAAAAGAAAGATTGTTTTCTCAATGACCTAAGTATAGCAAGCAGAGATTAAAAGTCACATAGTATTGCTCGGTTGTGACCTAGTAATGCAATATCTATGTTGCAAAATTAATGACTTTCTATAGCATGCTTGTCAATATGTAGCTGGGGACCTTGTATATACAGAAGACGTCACAGACAAGAAAATATAGTTAGTAAGGTCAAGAAGCAAGTGTAGACTGGCAGAAAAAATGAATTGAGGAGAAGCTGCTATGAGAATGAGACTCTGACATCCGCAGGGATTTAGGTGTGTCATTGAGTTGGTAGATTCAATCTGAAGTGACTTAAAACTGTATTGTGGAATGTCATATGAGTAAGCTCAGAAATGTACTGAATGTATAAATATATCCTGGGCTAGACAAATACGTCTGAAATATGGGCTGGCCTTGATTGGAGGAGCAAAATATATGCCTAAAGCACACAGTGTTATTTTAGAATGCCCTCAGTATGTAGTAAAATTGATGTGAGGGCTGCAAGGGGGGGGGGGGGGGGAGAGTATGTTGTCCACAACAATATATTTGCTGTTAAGCATTTCTCTTTTTTGTGTTTGGTCATGTTTTATGACAAAAGAATCTTATTGTAACATATGCGTTTATATATACTGTTACATCACAATGAAGAGATTTAAAAACAATGAGTGCCAGATGCATGTTCCTTGGTAACTGCTAAATTAGAGGCTTTAGATGCAGGATACAGGAATACATGTGGCATAAGAGGGGACTGAATGGTGGAAAGTAATTGAAACAGCAAGACTATCTCCCACACTGGCAGACAACTGGAAACAGACAATAGGAAAAAGCTGCCCTAGAAGTAACAGAATAATCTGATAACAGGGGAAAACTGTCAAAAAAAGAAACTAAGGAACTTTAGACAAACTATTGTGGAATTACCGTAGGAATCTGATAGCTGATAGAAAACGATTCTGGGCTTCATAGGCATCTAATGATAGGGGAAAGCTATCCTGTAATTAACAGAGAAGTCTTACAGCTGGGCAAACAGACAAATCTGATAGGGGGGAAAGCTGTTCTATAATTATTGGAGGATTTGTATAGTTGAGGTAAATTATTAGAACAGAGCAGTCTGATAGCTAGAAAAACACTAGCCCAGAGGTAACAAAGGAACTAGATAGCTCGATAAACATCCTGAAGTTAACAGTGGAATTTGATAGCTGCAGAAAATTAGCCCCTGACTAGAGGAATCAGATAGGGCAGGAATCCTGTATCTGGGGAAAAACAACACAGTATTTAGCAGCATAATATGATATATCAGGTAAAACTACCCTGGAGTAAAAGGCGGAATCTGATGGTGAACACTATCCATGAGTTAACAGGGGAATCTGTTAGTCAATGGAAAACTACCTTGGAAAAAACAGAAATCTTTTGGATGGGAACAAGATACTCTGAAAGTAGAAGAAGAATGAGTTTAATAGGTTGAGAAAAAGCATGGTCATGACAAAGGGATTTGATAGCTGGTAAAAGCTGTCATGGAGTTAACAAAGGATTTCGATAAGTGGGGGAAAAAGATGAATTGGATCACTGTGGAAAACTATCAGTCCAAACAAAGGAATCTTATACCTAGTGTTACTAGCCCGAACTAACAGATTAATCGGATACTTTCAGAATCAACAATCCCCTTGCATATGGCTGGGTCCATACTGGAATGTCATGGCAAGCAAAAAAAATGATGGATTAAACCCAGATCTGTGACTGTAAGTGTTTTCATTGTTCAGCACTCCGTCCATCATCCTTTTGTGTTGCTAACGTTGCCCTAAGTGGGAAGGGTATGCCCAGAAATGGGTCCCGTGCTCACTGTGCCACTGGATTAAAGCTAGCCTCGTTGATGAAGGTGATACCCTGAAACCGGTCCCAGGATGCTTGTTTCCGGTCCAGGGAGAACCTGGCTTGGCAGTTCGGGCTGGACTGTTCCCATAAGGAACAGGGTCAAGACTGATTTGCAATTGGCTGGGTCCAAACAGGGGTGGCATTGTAAACAAAAAGAGGGTTGGATTAAACCCAGATTTGTTACTGGGGGTGAGTATTTGCATTGTTCAGCACTCCGTCCATCATCCTTTTGTATTGCTAACTTTCTAAAAGTGTCATTTGCAGGATTGTGACTTAAAATCTGACTTTACTTTTAAAGATGATTTTAAATTACAATTCTTTTGAGACAAAACATGACATTTCTATCTGTTACCAATCAAACAGTAGCACTTATTAAATGTAATAAGGTGAGCCAGTGTTATCCTATAGGGTGTAGGCCTCACAGCAGTGAAAAACAACTTTTGTGAGTTTTTCACTACCAGGACATGTAAAACATAAAAACACATGCCCTACCTTTTAAATACAATGCACAATGCCCTATGCTTTACGTAGAGGTGACTTATATGTATTAAAAAAGGAGGCTTAGGCTGGGCAAAAAGGTTATTTTGCCGGGTCGAATTGGCAGTTTAAAATTACAATGGCAGTCCTGAGACATGTTTTTAAAGGGCTACTTAAGTGGGTCGACCAATAAGTGCTACAGGCGCATTAGTAGCATTTAATTTACAGCCCGGGGTAAGTATTACCCCTTTAATAGGGACATATAAGTAAATTAAACATGCCACTAAGGTGTAGTTCCATTTTACTATGTTTAAAGGATAGAGCACAATCACTTTTGGCACTGGTTAGCAGTGGTAAAGTGCGGAGTCCTAATACCAACAGAAACAAAATTCAGATAACAGGAGGGGTGAAGGCAAAAGGTTTGGGGTGACCTCGCAGGGATGGCAAAGTGCAACAGAACCTAATAGACTGGTAGAAACCATTCTGAGCTTAACCAAGGAAACTGTTAGCTGGAGAAAAGCTATCCTGTAATTAACAAAGACGTGCTATGGACCTGTAAACTCTTTCCTGGAATACAATAGCTGGAGAAAATCTGCTTTGTAATCACATAACCTGACAGTTGAGGAAAATATATGTAGATATTGAAATTAAGAGAGGTTTCCCATAGTGAAGGGGAACTCTATCCTAGAATTAAGGGAGGATTATGGTAGCCGGGGAATTAGAAGCAAAAGAAGAATCTGATATCTGGAGAAAACTATCCTGGATTAACACAGTATTGATATCTGCAGAAAAGCTATCTCATGAACATTGCAGAGTAAAAGAAAATGCAGTGAATTTGGGAAGAGCACCACTAAAAAACAAAGCTTCAAACTAGCTCACTTAAGAGACAACTGCACATCAATAAAGGAAAGAGACAAAGAAATGTATCTTCAAAGAACACCACATCATGGCACAGGACCAGTCTAACTCTGCTCTCAGTACTCAGACACTCACTGACTTCATCTTTCCCTTTCCCTTTAACCTTGTAAAGAGCTTCTCTGCCTTTTAGCTAAGTTCACACTACACAGATAGCACATACATACATACATACATACATACATACATACATAAATCGGATCTGGGTCCATGTGTTTCTTTGAAATAGTGAGACACAACTTCATGGCCCAGTGCATGTCTCCAGGACTCCATATTTGTGTGTGTGTGCATCTGAAAGTGGTGATTTCTTCACCTCCATACCTTAAAGCAGTTCTCTTACAATGAAGGTCGGCAAGCTTTCTACCCTAGCGTATCCCTCCAACACAGGGCATGAAGATGCTATCCAAGCTCCATATTTCACTGTTCTCATTGGCAACTTATCAAAGTGCATTTCTCTAACTCTAGAGGTCCTCTCAGCTCTATAACCCACTGCAGGTCTCTAAAAAATGGGGAGTCCTTTGTCTGGATGCCCAGTTCATGCTTCTAACTAGGGTGACTCTTAACTCCATGTATATCTGTAAATCCAGGTGTTCTAGACTCTACGGGCCAGATGTAGCAAAGATTTTTACCCATTCTGTGTCTGTGGGAAAAAGTGTTCGTACATGTGGCCCTATATCACAGTTTAGATCGCAAATACAGAGACACACTATCAATATCAAAAAGGTTGAATGCAGGGGTGGTCTCTTAGGCCCTGATCTCATATCTGAGTTCATGTCCCTAATAGTACTCATCTCCAGGTTTCATATCCAGGCGATCTGCCTCTCTCACACTATAGAGTGTCCAGAGTTTTTATGTTCTCCAACATGCTTCTCTCACATGGAGATAATCACACAGTTTCATGTGCCACATCATGCCTTCCAGCACATGGATGTCTGACAACTCCATGCACCATCACATGCTTCTACTGAGGAAAGTCTAGTATTTTAATGTGTCATGGTTTGTCTCTCAGTTCCATAATGTGTAGTCCAGAAATGTGCCATGGTATGATTCTCCTACATCAGGATGTCTAGTACTTCCATGTGCCATGACTTGTCTCTCAGTTCCATGATGTCTGGTCCAGAAGTGTGCAGGGTATGCCTCTCCTACAGAGGGATGTCTTGTACTTCCATGTACCATTGTATGCCTCTCCCACAACAAGATGTGTAGGTCTTCCTTGTTCCTTAGTATGTCCCTCCCACAGCAGGATATTTCGTACCTCAATATGCCACAGTATGCATCTTCCACCCCCTCGCAGATCGAACACATATTGTCTTGTGTACACTGATGACCCGCTCAAATATCTCCAAGATGTCACATCAGACCTCACCTCCCTTCACACCATGCAATCTACCTTCACTAAAATCTCTGTACCCTGCGTTAACTGGTCCACATCTTCCGTTTACCTGCTCACTCCCAACTAACTGGAGGTGCACCTGGGTGGAACACAGCTCCGTTGGTGTCAAGATGCAATCCGATATTTGGGTGTCAATCTACTCCATGCCCCCTTGGATTTATATGATGGCAATATTCCCAGAGCCCTAGCGGGCATCCGCTCACAGGTGATTTTTTGGGAATCGCTCCCTCTTGCACCCATTGGCAAAATAGTCCAGTCAAAGACTGTCATTTTACCATGACTACTGTATTATTTCGCCAACATCCCTGACATCCCCCCCACGGTCATATTTCACCGAACTGGACTCCCTCCTTTGCACACTTATCTTGCAACTACCAGTAGGATGTGGCGGGCTCGGTTCCCCCTCATTTGAAGCCTATTTTTTAGCTGCACAGCTACAGTGGGTCTCACGATGGACTGCAGGCCGAATCATGGGTGAAAATAGTGACACCTGTGGAGCAATTTCCTCCTTCCTGGAGTGTTACCCTCATCCCCATGGCCCTTGCAGGTGTCTGTGGCAGGAGCTGCATGCTGGGAGCCCAATCGCCTCATGCAAAACAGGCAGGCCTACACACCCAACCTTCCCCTGGTCGGCCTCCCATGATTCCTTGACTTGTTGACTCCGGCAGATCTGCTTGCTTGGGCGAAGCACTCATTTTTTACAATCGGTGATCTCTTTAACGTGGGCCTACTCCTTCCCTTTGAATAATTAATGGCAGATTATGCAATCCCCCGAGTCAATTTCTTACATACTGACAACTCCGAAGCACTTGTCATACTCTCGGAATACCTCAGACACAGAACCAAACGCCCATCTGGTCTTTCATTCTATACTCACGATGGGTGCGGGCCGCCACCTCACCACCTGGCTTTAAAAGGCAATCCACGAACATCTCGATATCTGTCTCACAGTAACAAGGAATAGAGGAGGAGGACTCTGGGCCAGGCTTACAAGATAAGGTATGGGAACAGGATTTAGAACACCCACAGCAGGTATCACGGAATTCCTGTTGAAAAAATATTCAGTTCTTCGTACTGCATAGAGCATACCTCACACCCGCCCACCTAAACAGTTAATATCCAGATGCGTAGGCTAGTTGCCCCCACAACCTGACCGCTGACATTAAATACTTTTATGGTGCTGCCTATCACTCTGCAACTACAGGTGCATCATAAACACTAGATTACAAGAGATCACAGAACTTATGGGCCTACACACTTGGGAGGCGTGTGCTTAGGGCATCTTTAGGCGGTAAACGAGACCCAGAGTACTACTCTTTTCGTAGCCCTAACGTATGCTCACACTTCACTGGTGCTCCCCGATACCCCTGCTAGAGGCTTGGTGTGGGGCAATGAGTAAGTGGGGGACAGCGGAGGAAGAACACCTCTGGTATGAGCAGACCAGACGCCTTTGCAAGCACCCCATCTCTGTCCCATGGCTCACCCTCCCACTGCAATTCCAACAAAAAGTGCAAAACGATGACCTACCTCCATGAGCTTTACCCAACTGACACATCACTCCCCGTACCCACGCAGCTATTGACTCCCATTACTCTATTCCCACCCTCATGGCCTGTGTTCCCCTCCACTTCCTGGCCCGCTCCCTGACGCCCTCTACCCTCACAACCTGGCCCTCAGACTCCCTGTTCAGATTATGTCCTCCCTCTCTTTGATGCGGTCTCGCATTCCTATTATTTTCTCTAAGTTCTTGGCTACCATTTGTATTTCCCTCGGTGATAAGCCCACCTCCATCGTTGGTTGCTCTTCCCTCCCCAGTTCACTGCACAGCAGTCAGATATAGCACAGTTCTCCTTGACCACTTACACAATGTCTTACAACCCTCCTTTCTGCAACATACTAATAATACCATTCTTCTTGTTGTGTAATTTCTTACTTTATGCATATACTTTGAAAATGGCAATCATATGGTCTGTGATGCACGATTACATCATCTCGCTGCTGTTGCATTTGTTTCAAAATCCAAATAAAAAGATTTGTCAAAAAATGCCTCCCCTACATCGGGATGTCTAGTACTTCATATGCCACAGTATGCCTCTCCCACAGCGGGGTGTCTAGTACTTCATGTGCTACAGTATACCTCTCCCACAGCGGGGTGTCTAGTACTTCATGTGCTACAGTATACCTCTCCCACAGCGGGGTGTTTAGTACTTCATGTGCCCCACAGTATGCCTCTACCACAGCGGGGTGTCTAGTACATCATGTGCTACAGTATACCTCTCCCACAGCGGGGTGTCTAGTACATCATGTGCTACAGTATACCTCTCCCACAGCGGGGTGTTTAGTACTTCATGTGCCACAGTATGTCTCTCCCACAGCGGGGTGTCTAGTACATCATGTGCTACAGTATACCTCTCCCACAGCGGGGTGTCTAGTACTTCATGTGCCCCACAGTATGCCTCTACCACAGCGGGGTGTCTAGTACTTCATGTGCCCCACAGTATGCCTCTCCCACAGCGGGGTGTCTAGTACTTCATGTGCTACAGTATACCTCTCCCACAGCGGGGTGTTTAGTACTTCATGTGCCCCACAGTATGCCTCTCCCACAGCGGGGTGTCTAGTACATCATATGCCACAGTATGCCTCTCCCACAGCGGGGTGTCTAGTACTTCATGTGCTACAGTATACCTCTCCCACAGCGGGGTGTTTAGTACTTCATGTGCCCCACAGTATGCCTCTCCCACAGCGGGGTGTCTAGTACATCATATGCCACAGTATACCTCTCCCACAGCGGGGTGTTTAGTACTTCATGTGCCACAGTACGCCTCTCCCACAGCGGGGTGTCTAGTACATCATGTGCTACAGTATACCTCTCCCACAGCGGGGTGTTTAGTACTTCATGTGCTACAGTACGCCTCTCCCACAGCGGGGTGTCTAGTACTTCATATGCCACAGTATGCCTCTCCCACAGCGGGGTGTCTAGTACTTCATGTGCTACAGTATACCTCTCCCACAGCGGGGTGTTTAGTACTTCATGTGCTACAGTACGCCTCTCCCACAGCGGGGTGTTTAGTACTTCATGTGCCACAGTATGCCTCTCCCACAGCGGGGTGTCTAGTACATCATGTGCTACAGTACGCCTCTCCCACAGAGGGGTGTCTAGTACTTCATATGCCACCGTATGCCTCTCCCACAGCGGGGTGTCTAGTACTTCATGTGCTACAGTATACCTCTCCCACAGCGGGGTGTTTAGTACTTCATGTGCCACAGTACGCCTCTCCCACAGCGGGGTGTCTAGTACATCATGTGCTACAGTATACCTCTACCACAGCGGGGTGTTTAGTACTTCATGTGCCACAGTACGCCTCTCCCACAGAGGGGTGTCTAGTACTTCATGTGCTACAGTATGCCTCTCAGGATGTCAAGGGGATGTCTAGTATTTCCTTATACTTCAGTATGCCTTTCCCACTGCGAGATGTCTAGTATTTTATGCGCATCAGTATGCCTCTCCTACCGCAGGATATCTGCTACTTCTATATACCACATTATGCCTCTTCTACAGCGGGATATCCAGAACTTTTTGTGACTCAGTATGCCTCTCCCTCAACGGGATGCCAAGGGGATGCCTAGTACTTGCCCAGTACTAGGCATCCCCTTGTATTGCCTAGTACAAGTATACTTCTGTGTCAACGTATGCCACTCCCCCAGCGGGATGTCTAAAGCTTCTATGTGCCACATTATGCCTCTCCTACAGTGAGGTATCTAGTACTTTATGTACATCAGTATTCCTCTCCTAAGGTGCGATGTCTAGTGCTTTCAAATACTTGTGCTTCTCCTCTCGCCCTTGCCTAATAGTCAACTTTGTTCTCCACAGGTGCTCAGCTCTCGAGACAGCCTCATTCCTCAGGAGTTTCACATTGTAAAGAACAAAGGAGTTCTGGGATTGGAGTACTATGAAGAGTGAGTGCCCTTATTATCCCACTCATCCTCAGTGTTAGCCTCTCTCCACCGTTCATGTTTTGAGCCTTTTGAGTCCCTGTCACAGTCTATAGTTTTCCGTCCCACTCTCACAGCCTCTAACTCATCTACTATGACATCCTTTGTTGTTGCTAGCCCTTATCCCCATACAGGATTTCTATCCCTTTTAGCACTTGTAGTCTCCTTACTTCAACCCACTCAAGTTCATTCCCTCCTCCTCCTTTGTCATTGTTTTCCCTAATCCCCGTTTAATCTCCTTTCTTCATGTATTGTGTGGACTCTTTATCCTGTACCTATTGTGATCCCCATCCCCTCGGACGATTCCTGATGTGCTTCCTTTTTTACTATTCCTCTTCTTTAATTTTGTTTTACCAGACATTATTCCTGTGTATCAGTTGTGATCTCCTTCTCTCCCCTTTAACCATTTGTGTCCTTCCTTCATGATTATTGCACCATTCACGAGACCCTTCCCTTGCACCCATGTGCTGTTTGTGATCCACATCCCTTACACCCTTCATTATCTCCTTCCGTTGCATCCTTTGCAACTTTCTCCCACGTGTCCTTTACGACCACCTTCCCGTGTATCATTCATGTTCTCCTTCCCTTGCACCTTTTGTGATTTTCATCCTCGTATCTTTTGTGAGCTAATTTCCTTGTACCCTTGTTGGCTTCTTTCCCTGGTGCCTTTTGTGATCTCTTCCCCACGTGCCCTTCATCTCTCACTCTTATAACATTTGTGCTGTTCCATTGGAACCTACTCATGACTGTCCTTACCCTAGCCTTTTTGAGAAATGTCATCTCTAGAAATACATGGGTGGGACACTTAGGGCTGTAATTAAAGCTAATTGCAACATCAAACACTATGGCCATGCAAAAAATATTTCACAAAGTCTGTATTTGTAGGTATATAGACGCTTAGCATTTCAGAGCCACTACTCCTGACATGGGCCACCATATATCTCCAAGGAAGTAATCTCAGGACACTTCTGGCATTGCTGCAAGTGAGTCAACAAGAGGTCATATATCAAAAAAGTATATACTGACATCATATATTATGAAAATCAACAATATACGAAAGCAGTGCATATTGTACAGCCACAATACATATTTGAGGTGTCCTGTATGTCAGTTGACTGTCAATGTGTCGTATACTTGAATTTCATAATCATAGTGGTGTATAGCACCTGTGATGTGATCAAAATCGACATCTAACCAGTGCCGTAAGTGGGCGAATGACATAAAAAGCGAAAGCAATAAAACGGATATTGAATGAGGTACCTCTGGGAGCCCTCTATTTCTATCATTTACCGGCTTAAGAAGAAAAACACCCCTTTCTGTCTGTTACATGCTAGTGCTGCAACTCAATGTCACAGGAAGTTCCTCTTGTGACAAGTAGCTACTGTTCTTTAACATTGGTGTTCTTGTCCATAAAGTATTATTTCAACTGAATAACTAATGTATGGCCACTTACTAACAAACTTACCTTGTCAGGTTTTCCTATTGTCTTTGGCACTGGATAGGGGTGCAATGTAAACTGTTAAATAAAATATTGTGCTGTTTTTGATTATACTTTGTCCAGTGGCATCCCATTTATGAATTTGTCAAACAGAGGCTATGTTGCGTATTATTGACATAGGCCACAGCTCATGTAAAGGCTTCTCAAGCCACACCCGCTTAAGGGCCCGCCACTTTTCCATCCCATATAAATAACTTTGAGATCCTTTGGAGTCCAACTGTAAACTTCAAAATGTGTAGGGAAAGGGTTGCCACACACATTTATCTTTTTAACTGATTTAGAGAAATAGGGTCAACTTCAGGAAAGCAGTGAGATACTCTGACAGGTTATCTCCAACAAAAAGATGCTGGTAGCAAAGTCCAAACAAATGCAACAAATGCAAGAAAACATGCTTTAATTTCAGATTATTGTTTTAATTTTTTTATTAAAAATGTGTTATTGCATTTATATTTACATACGTTTTACATGTATTAAATATTTTATAGTTAAATAGTACACATGCATTCTTTTTATGTATATTTGTAGCAATAATTTGTATATGTTTATATTTTCAATTATTTTAAACAATTCAATTTAATTCAATATTATTTCTTACGGGGTTTTATTTTAATTCCCAACCCTCGTTATTTTCTATGGGAGGGTGTTGCAGTACTATTGGGTGGCCTTCTGGAGTGCTACTACAAAAGTGTAATTTACTACAAAAGTATAAGTTACTACACAATTTCTGTTTGTGAGCATCTAAAAATGGTAAATACACTCAAATGTGTAAACTTTCTCAAAAGTGCTGTTTATGAAACAGGCCCATAGTGTTCAAAATGTAAATTTCACACACATAGGGTTCTGCTTGTTAATCTCACATTCATGACGTCTTTCATTTGAAGTTTATTTTCTTGGATCCATGTTGAATCTTTCATACATCGTGTCATATTCACTCATGCAAAAGTCACACATTTGTATCATACTTGTTGGTCTCACAATCTTTTTACAGTAAGGCTTTCCTCATGCCTCAGTCCCTTCTACGTGTGTGATATATTCTAAGATGCTTGGTTTTTCTCTGCAGTAAATACACAACGCTCCTCGAGGACCCGGAAAAGCGGCTGATGGTTTTCCCATCCATGTGAGTAACACTGGTTGTGCAGAGGACTGCTTTTAATTATTTCATTTGTGTAGAAATGCACTGCTTTGTCGAAGATCTTTGAGCACATCGTTGTTGATGTCTAGGCATCCAGAAAGCAGATCCAGCCTGAAGTAAAGGAAAGATGTTTCATCTGTAGTAATCAGTTGTTGGTCCCCAAGGAGACCACAGTTTATCCTTTTACCTGTGTACTTTCAAATTACATCAGTGTTAGCATTCAGCCGATGAAGCAGATCGATTGCCCATGGATCAATAAAGCAGATCTATTGCCTAAGTGATGAAACAGATCTGTTCCTCTTCTATAAGAAGACCCATTACACTGATACAGTTATGTAATTCCTTTGCTCTGCTGTTAACTTAGCAGATCCATTGCCCAGTTTAAATTGGTAAAGCACATCCTTTGCTCAGGTATCAATAAAGTAGTGTCAAGATATCTGTAAAGCAGATCAGTTGCCCATAGATTGATAGAGCAGGTCAGTTGTCGATGTCTTGATTGAGCAGATCATTCATCCTTAAATGTGTTTTGCAACAGTCATAAAAATATGTATGCACAGGTAATCATGGAGTCAATTTAAACTACTTGTAAGGCGCCATAAACACTGTGATATCCAAGTGTCAGCACATCTGATCAAGACACTCACTGTAGAGGAATGCCTGACCAAAATAAATAAATAAATAAGGCATAGTCTAAGTCCTAAGAAAACTCTCCACAAAGGTCTCTCACCTAATGCAGATGGCGAATCATGCCAGACCCAGCTCCCCACTTAGTGCGCTGACCCTCTGACCAGTCAACCACCTTTCGGCCCCAGATCTGCATCCCCACTGCTGACCTCTATCTTTATCTCCATATTCTCCCTCTCTCACCCTTTCACTCTTGCTCTTTTTTTTACCTCAGCATCTCTTTGTTTCTCTGTGCCCCTTTTTGACGTTCTACTCGGGTTTTCTTTGCTCTCACTCTTGCTCTTTCCAGATTTTGCATCTTTTTGTCTCTCCAGGCCTCTTCTTTCACACTCACTCGTGTTTTCATTGTGCTCACTCTTGCTCTCTCTATCGTTTGCCTCTCTTTGTCTCTGTGTGCCTCATTTCTTCCATTCACTTGTGTTTCATTGCGCTCACTCCGGCCCGCCTCAGCTTTCACCTCTCTCTGTTGTGGTGGGCCTCTCTTTGGCATGTTCACTCAAGCCCTTTTCTCCCAGCTTTTTGACTCCTTTCACCCCTTTTTGCCTCTTTTGCCTTTTTGTTTTTCCTCACCCCTTTTTGCTGCTCCCACTGGCAGTGACCTGATCCCCATCCTCTTGCTTGTTCTCCTATGCATCTTCTTTCCTCTTCCTGCCTCGCACTGACCCCCGCCCACTCCCAGGACCTACTTAATGGTGGTTGTGCCGCTGATGCACCAAAAGCAAGCCCATCTGAGTCTGGACCATGATCAGTGCCAAAAACCATACTCCATCCACTCCCCGGACCTACACCTAAGTTGCGCTCTGCACCCGACGCTTCCATGATCATTGCATGATCATAGCGGACACTTCACACCTCTCTCCCTGTAGGACCTCTCACCTGCCACACCATGCAGACTCCCACTCCCCCCAGTCCCACTCGGACCATTCAACACACTACACCAGCAACACAACAGCAGATCACGTGCACACTCTTCAACATGCGTTTGCTCACAAAACATTCTGCTGAATTCTGGGACCTCATTGACTCGCTCGCAATGGACATCCTCTTCCTCATGGAGACCTAGCTCAATCCTTCATTTGCCCCCCACATCTCTGCAGCCATGCCGGAAGGATACAAGATAACTCACCTCAACCGTGTCAACAAACCAGGAAGAGGAGGTGCTATCATCCACAGAGACTCCATCCACTGCACCACCTCCACGGACGACACCACCATAGCTGTAGAACACCTAACTTTCAAACTCAGATCAACAAAAGAACAACCACCCTCGTGTACCTCCCACCAGGACCACAAACCAACTTCATAATTCTCAACGCAGACGTCCACGTCCCCTTCTCGATCCACATGCTCCTAGGCGACCTCAATTTCCACCTAGATGACCTCACAAACCCCAACACCACAAACCTCTGTGACTGCCTAGACAACATTGGACTCACCCAACTTGTCTACAACCCCATGCTTGCCTCTTTGGACACACACTTGACCCCATTTTCACTTCCAGCGACAAAATCACATACAGCCTCACTACTCAGCTCATCTGGACACACCACTCAGCAGTACATTTCAGCATTACCACTTCAGAGGACCACACCCCCAGGAAGACCCAGCAAACCAGGCTGCAACTGCTGGAGCAAAGTCACAGAGTCAGACTGGATCAATGCACTCACACCCAACCAGCCAGAACCCACCAGCAGCCTGAACGTCAGTTTCAGAAATTTCAACACCTACATCACAGACCTTTGCACCAGTCAAGTACACCAAATGCAGAAGAACAAACAAGCAAGTAAGATGGTACACCGAAGACCTCAGGGACTCTAAACACCACTGCAAACAACTAGAGAAAAGATGGAAAACCTGCAAAAACACCACAGATAGTACCGCCTACAAAACTACCACCTGCAACTACAGGGACCACAAGAATCAAAACCAGCCCCAACAAACAACAAGGAACTCTTTACGATCATCAAGGGATTCTCCAACCCCTCAGCAGCAGCAAACAATGTCACCCCTTTGCTAGCAATCTTATCTTCTTCCAAGACAAGATAGACAATATGTACTGAAACCTCAAGCCTCAACTGACTTCATCAACCACCCCCACCCCACCACCCCAGATACCCAGCTGACCAAATGGAGCCAACTCACCCACCAGGAAATATCTGCCATTATAATGACAGTTCACTCAGGGGCCCCAGCCAGCCCCTGCCCCCACCACATCTTCAACCTCGGTCGATGCAAGATCAGCCTCAAACTTACAAACATCATCAGTTCCCCAATCTCTATGCCCACCTTCCCAGAAAACTGGAAGAACACAGAGATCAACACCATCCTAAAGACACCATTGCCCCACCCAGGTGACCTCAATAATTATTGATCCATTTCACTACTACCTTTCCTGGCCAACGTCATGGAGAAAGCAATCACCAGGCAACACACCAAACAACTGGAACACCACTTTCTTCTGGGCAGCTCACAAACTGGGTTGCCCAGGAACCACTGCACCAAAACACGCCTCATTGCAGCCATGGACAACTCCAGTGTCCCAGCTTCTCTTGATTTATGGCTTTATACATAATCACTTGAGCATGAAACCTTACATGCCTCCTAATCAAAAACAACCTATGAATGGTTGGGCTGACATGCTCCCAACGACTTGTTCCAGGAACTGGCTGTATCCTCCCAACAACTCAGTCCATTGACTGCGCTAGCAGCAGAGCTTTATATTTTTTGATTGCAGCCCAGTACATTATGGGATGCTGAAGCGAAGATTGATTAAATGTAGTCTAGCCATGACTCCATAATCGTTTGAGCTATAGTTGCTTTTTTATTTTGAGGGATCTTGGTTTAGCTAGATTATGAACATAAAAGCCACATATTTTGAATAAAGCTTTTGCCTGTTATTCCATGGAGAACAGCCCGTCGAACACAACCCCAGGGGTTTGAACTGCACTTTGTCTGGCTGTTGTATTTTTTACCTTCCTGACCTTATGGGAGACACACCATGTGTTTGTTTTTTTACTGAAACCATAGATTTAAATAGCAGTGTTTCTATTTTTCTGTGCTTTTGGCATGCCAAGCACCTGCATCCACTTTTGGATTTCATCCAAAAAATAGGACAGGTGTGCTCCTAGGTATCTTGATCCCACCACTGAGGGGGCTCACCTGTTGCATTTAATCTGCATAGATGTGAAACCCTACCCCTGTGCAACCAACAAAACATGCCTAGGTTTTATATACACATTATCAAAAACATGAGGCAGAGGAGAATCCTGGAGCTCTCTGCAATATAATACAGCCGCCCGTGCACTCGCTCCATCCTTCACAACCTGCAATATTCTATCCAGCACGATCAGGGGTGTAACACAAGTCCCCCAACCCTTGAGGGGGCCCCATTAAGCCCACAGCTAATGAATATGTGTGAGATGTCGGAATCCCAGGAACCCCTCATAACATTCTGTAGTGGAATTCTTTCATTTTGCATTTCATCGCTGAAAACGATACATCAAACCTTGTAATTAAGGTGGCAGATATCACAACAGCCTGCTGCTAGCAGTTCAGGAGGAACCTGTATTCAATAGTATCAAAAGCTGTAGAGAAAGCACCAGGCATGCAGTTGATCCCTTGCCCACCATTTCCAGCAATTTCTGTCTACATCAAGATAGGCTATTTCAGTGTATCGGTCTGGCTCAAATCTGGATTGCATACTCGCCTGATATTGTTTAACTTCTATCTTTTCAAACATCTGAATAAGAAAAGAGGTCCCGGTAATTGGTATATAGTTAGCAGGATATGAGAAAGTGAAGGGTTTTTTCCGCAGAGGTGTGAGAAAGTTAACTAATATTTAAAGTGGTTTTGAGTCCTTATCAAGTAATATTAACATTCTGTAGTGGGTCCAGTTAGGATTAAATAATATAAACCTAAGCTCAGCCCTTGGTGGCTGTAGCACATTAGTTTAGGAGAAAGCTTTAAAGCATTCATCATTACTAAAACAGTTACAAAGTAAAAATCACAACACAATAAAAATCACACTCCACTTTATAAAAATAGAGAACATTTTAATGAACAAACAGGCACCGAAACGACCAAAAAAATCGAATGCAGGAAACAGAAGATATCATTTTTTTAAAACAAGTTTAAATAAAAATAGCGGCAAAACGTGTGAAGCTCCAACTGCAGATATCTGGTCAGGCGGGACTGGTTCAAAGTCACAAGTTTAGGCCAACCATTATAGAGTATGGGCCGGATACAGGACCAGGTTCATCTCACTGGAAGTTTTATCTTCTGACTTCGATACGGGGACTGCGCGGTGCGGCTCTGCATTGCTCGGCGCCGCATCCGATAATGCTTTCGGAGAGAAGCTGCATGACTCAGCTGTGCTGTGTTCTGTGTCACTCTGCATCACATCTGGTGAAGCTTTGGAAGCTGTGCATCTTGGCTCTACGGAGTTCTGTGTCACTCTATGTTGGATAAGGTAAATCTTTCTCAGCTCTGCATCGCTTGGCATCAGATCTGGTGAAGCCTACAGTGTATAACTGCGTGGCTCTATGTCAGATCCAGTGAATACTTCAATTAGTGCTTTTTGTCTTTCACCAAGTTTCCACGACCTAGAGGACAGCACTAGGGGGTCAGGCCTCACTCCCACATGGGCCAGCAGAGGAGACCAGATCAGATCTAGCTGGGTCTAGTCAGCTGGGAAGCAGGAAAGGCCTCTGAAAACTTGTTGTATGCCAGTAGTTTAAACAGGAAGTCAGCCAGCTGGCCCTTAGAGTCACTTCTACTGTCCTGGGTCCAAGTGGAAACAGGTTGGGATTTCTCCCAACAGGTTCAACACCAGGTGCAGTCCTTTGTCTCTACCAAAGGTCCATATTTGTTCTGAAGAGGGTACTCGCTAACCAATGAGGTAACAGTTCCCAGAGTTGCTCCTACTATATTTTGCAGCACTTCCTGTGTGTTTTACTTTAAACTTTCAGACAGTGCTCCTCTGTACCTAAAACCAGCATAGCAGAAACTTTGTTTCCTTGTGCAGAGCTCCCTGTGCATCTCAGAGGTGTGGCTAGTATGATGAGCAGACCTTTTCTTGTGGTCACTCACAACTGGTTCTGGGGACAGCCCCTGTTCCACTGGGATTGGTGCCTGGTTGGCTAACAGGACAATTAAAGGGTAGGCCTAGGTGTGAGTTACATCTGCTTGTGACAGGGTAGGCAACATTTGATGGCAGCCCAGATGGCCATCCTGTCAGGGGAAAAGCATCTGCTGTAACCAAGCATTTTGTCAACTGTGTGGGAGCAATATATTTCTCATCAGAGGAGAGCATTAACAGTTATGTGACACTGAACCCTGGCAGCAGGTCACATTGAGCATGGACAGAAAAGTGCCAACTTTATAAAAGTAGCATTTTCCAAATAATGAGAAAGTTGTGAATTGAATTGGACTTGTCTCCTCAAAGGGGCTCTTCTGATTCATTGAGGTTGTTTGTTCCAAACCACTAAATATCATATCTTTGTGGATCTTTTCTCACCCTTTAAAATCACCTTGAAGCCCCTTTTACATGGATTTTAAATTAGTATGAATTTGAGTCCTTGAATCATTGTTCTAGCTATACCCAAACTGATGTTATGCATTATAAGGTATTATTATGTAACCCAGTGTTTTTCTATGGGTGATCCAGTCTTGTCACACTGCAAATGACCTTGGAGAGTGTTCACAGCCAGGACATGTATAACTAAATACACATGGTATGTCCTACTTCTTAAATACCATGCATTGTGCCCCAGTCCACTAGTGACCGTGGGTAACTTGTGCTAGGGATTTAGAGATAATGTGTCAATTAGGGTTGCTACCCAATTCAACAAGTTGTTAGGGGCCTGATTAGTAGGGTCCCAGTGCACAAAGCAACACCATCAATCGAAAAGAAATGGGAGTGAGCATTGAATGAAGAGCACTTTTCTTTCAAGAGGGTATTCCGGGATTGTTTAAAATCAATCAAGTCATGACAAGTAGGGTTCACACAGACATTTTGGGACATTTATTGGCTCAGTAATAATCTGAATCTCTAGCAAATTGGAATCCACAAGAGATAGAGAAAAAGGGTGTGTGTTGGGGATTTTGAATTGTGTCCACTGTTGCAGTATGTCCTGGGAGATTCAGACCTGTCTCTAATTGTCAACTCTTTGTCCACAAAGTGGGTCTGTGTTTCTTAGAAAGAGGTAATCTCTTACTGACTCCCCAAAAACATGCTAAACTGCAGTTGCCTTGCTTAGGATGTTAGATAGTTTCAAAGTGCAGTGCCTGGCTCTTTAACCTTTGTGTTGTAATGTTTCAGTATAACAGTTAGCACTTCAGTACGGGTGCCCTAGATTTGTCCCCTTAACTCAGCCCATGATTTATCGGTAAGAGAATACCAATAAATCCAGGGGTGTAAAGTTACCAAGGATTATGAATGGAACATTGAGGTTCCACTGAGAAATGAGGACCAAACAGGTGACCAGGAATGCTACACCAGAATCCTCTGATAACACCTCATTTCCCTGATTCACATTCGGAAATGGTTCCCTCAGAAACTTACAATGGGGCAGCTTATTGCTTGTAGGAGATGCATGGTCAGGTACCCCTAAGACTCATGGTAAGTAGCTCCACTGTCTTTTAATGTACCTAGGCCTGCTGTAGAAGATTGGAGAACAGTCTGCATGCCCAACAGTGTAAGGAGTTGTGTAGCCTCTGCCATTGTGTCCCATTGACAGTCTAAGGAATCACCTTTTGGGTAAGAAAGCTAAGAGCTCTGCCTCTGTTTCCACACAGTCAGTTTTCTCTGTGTGGTATACCTTCATTGAGGCGAAGGAAGTTCAGGCTCTCGATCCTTTCATTCATTGGCAGTTGTTGCTGAAGATAACACCTCTGTTGTGATAGAGGAGTTCAGTCTTCACAGACAGCCTGGAATGATTAATGCTGTATGACATGAGGCAATCCATTCTTATCTGACAGAGACTTCTAGCCACAGATTCATTACTTTAGAGTATTCCCCAGGTGTTAGACGCGATCCGTAATTTTTTTAGCAATCCCCTTGTGTGCAGGTAGGTGGCATTGTTTGGCTCTGTGTGGCATCGTTGGTGTTGTCCGCACTGGAAGTGATGTGCACAGTGCCTAAGTAGGAGCTGCCCCAGCGTGCTGTCCTCAGTTCCTTCTTTTCCACTCCATCAGCTCAGATCTGGATTCTGGATTCAGTTCCCCTAAGTCACTTTTTGACTGACTTCTTTTGATGTCTTGTATTAGTCCAGTGTGCCATTTTACATCTTTTTTATGAGATGTCCCCAAAGAAACCCACCAGTTTCAAACCTTGTGGCACCTGTCATCTACAGTTGTCAGTGACGGACCCTCACCAGGTATGCCTGTGATGCCAGGAGTGGAATAGTGACTCTGCGTTATGTGTGAACTACATCCGTGAGGAAGCCATGAAGTACTTGGCCCTCACCATGCAACTCCATGCCTCTCCAGGTGCCGTTCATGTGGTAGGTCTTGAGATTGCTCCCGGAGTCACTTGCACTGGTGAATGGATGTTGTGTGTTTTATAAGACGTTTTTCACAGGTTTGAAGAGCCCTATATTGAGGCTGTTAATACTTACTCATAATGTCATATCTTCTGCAGTGATTACTACTAGATCATCGAGGTAGGTATATAATTACTATCCTTCCACATCCACTTACCTAATCTAACATTGTCAAGTAGTAGTTAAGTTGATGTAGAGGATACAATATTTTTGTCATGTGATTTAACGCATGTGCTACATTGAAGATATACCTCTCACAGGGCCTACAATTCTTGCATGAGACGCTATCTCTTTCCACCTATTATTAAAAAGTGCTAGGCTGTAACTTCTCATTTCCCTCCTAGGAAGCCAAACAGTCGTGCTGAGGTCTTGCAGCTGATGAAAGTTATGGACACCATGCTGGAGAAGGCTGGTGTGGATGCGGAGGGCTTAGGTGAAAGTGGTCCCACTCAGGTATGTGAACACTCGCACAGAAAGAGCAGAACAGTGCCCAGGTACATCAAGATTCTTTTCTGTATGTTTCCCCATCAGATTTCTGTGTTTATTGGAGATGCCATGGGCATTCGGAGGCTTGTCACAAGGATAATATGAGCGCACATTGGGCCAAGAGTCTGGTTTCGGAGTACATGCAGCTCAAACAGAGCATGGCCTCACTGGACAGACTTTGTCTTGGCATGGGGGATTTATATTCCCACTCTAAAATGGGGCTGGCGCTGAGTAAGTACTGCATTATTTGGGAAATGATGTTAAACTTGGGAGACTAGCTGTCTCTGCCCTCAAGAATCTACATTAAAGAATCCTAATTTGTGCTAACCAGTTAGTCCTATTGAATCTAGAGCAAAATCTGTTTTCACACAGGCTGGGCCTCAGCATGCTTGTGTGTATTGAATGTAAAATATTGGTAATCCATCTTTGAAAACTGTTCCAGTATCTCTTCATCACAGGTACACCTCCTGGAGATAATGTGATGATCTGCCAAATCTCATATTCTTCCTATGATAGACACCTCCTGCTTTTCCAAATCCTCTGCCTGTCACTACAGTTTCATTTGTCTGATTGATCCTACAGTTCTTGAAGTCCTGTAGATTCTTCCTCACACATAAGAATTACACGTCTCTTCTCTGCCATATATGGCTGTCTTATCACCCGTTTTATCTTTGGACGCTCTATGGGCCATATTTATACTCCGTTTGCGCCGAAATTGCGTCGTTTTTTTTGACGCAATTTCGACGCAAAACTAACGCCAACTAACGCCATATTTATACTATGGCGTTAGAGGCGAATAGCGCCAAAGTTCCCGGAATGTGCGTAATTTTTTAGCGTGAACCCCTTCCTTGCGTTAATGATATGCAAGGGAGGCGTTCCCGTCTAAAAAATGACTCCCAGGCCTTTACGTGGTATTTATACTCCCGGGCAAAAGCGACGCCCGGGAGTGGGCGTGGCTAAAAACGGCGCATTTGCGCCGCTTTTTAACGCCTGGGTCAGGCATGGCGTTAAGGGACAAGTGGGCTCAAAATGAGCCCACAGTGCCCTCCCCTGCCCCCAGGGACCCCCCCTGCCACCCTTGCCCACCCCAGGAGGACACCCAAGGCTGGAGGGACCCACCCCAGGGACATTCAGGTAAGTTCAGGTAAGTTTTTTTTTTTTTTTTTTTAATAATATTTTGTGGCATAGGGGGGCCTGATTTGTGCCCCCCTACATGCCACTATGCCCAATGACCATGCCCAGGGGACAGAAGTCCCCTGGGCATGGCCATTGGGCAAGGGGGCATGACTCCTATCTTTACAATGATAGGAGTCATGTTGATGGGGGATGGGCGTCGTTAAAAAATGGCGCAAGTCGGGTTAAGACGATTTTTTCGACGTAACCTGACTTGCCCCATTTTAAGACGCCCATGCGCCATTTTCCCCCTACGCCGGCGCTGTCTGGTCTACGTGGTTTTTTCCCACGCAAACCAGGCAGCGCCGGTCTGATTGCGCCGTCTAACGCCATTCCATAAATACGGCGCCCGCATGGCGCTTCAGAATGGCGTTAGACGGCGCAAAACGTTTTGACGCTAAACTGCGTTAGCGCAGTTTAGCGTCAAAAAGTATAAATATGGGCCTATATTTTTCCATCATTTAATATTTACAGTTTCTCTTCTGAATACTGGCATGCTTCTAATTGTGCCTTCATGGCTTTGGAACATCCTTCCCCCTCTCCCAGCATTTTGATCTTCAATACTTTGAAGTGTCTGTTTCCATTCATTGCATAATATGTGCCCAAAACCCCTATTTACCCCCTCCTGCCGGACCAGAGAGACCCAGTTAACCTTCCCACATCTGTGTGACCCTTTAGTGACACTCAATGTCATAGAGAGTGAGTAATGTAAAATCATAATCCAATTCACCACTTCACTCAAACCTCTTTAAACCGATTTGCTTCCATTTGTATTAGGTTTAGAAGCTCGTGGTTGTCACGTATCTGCAAAATGCAGAGCCGGGACATTGCAGACGGCTCCACATGGAGCCATCGTCAATGCCTCAGTGCAGTGGGTGCAGCAGCACCCATCGCGCCGATCACTGCCCATAAATCGGGCAGTGACCTGCACGAGGGGCCCCCACAGGGGCCCCGGAGCACCCCTTCCACCAGCCTTTCCCTGGAGAACCCGCCAGGGAAAGGCTGGGGGACACAGGGTTCATTATCCCTGTCGGATAATGAAATCCGCCATCGTCAGACTGCCTGTCGGTAATATTGTGGTTCAGACTGCCATGCCGGTGGCGGTCTTTTCCGCCGTCGCCAGCATGGCGGTCTGAACCGCTGGGTTCATAATGAGCCCCTTAGTCATGTCCCCACTGCATGGCTTCTACCCTATACGCCTTATTTCAGTTTTTTACTACAGATTCTGACAAGCCCTGACTGTGCCCCTTACAATTTCATCTCCAAACATTACACCCTTGGCAGTTGAGCTAGAGGGAGTCCTCAGTTGATTTGACACAAGTGACTAGTCTGCACCAGCTTACTGACAGTGCAGCCTCATAAGAGGGTATTTCACTAGGTGGATTTTGACTAATCATGGTGCTGCATTCTCTGTAGTCTTCATATCTCCGCACTAATGTCATGGAACATTACACATTTTTTGTATGCATTGAGCAACTGATATCAATTCCAGCCATTATCTGTTAGACATTGTTAAGGTTGAGAAGGACCTATTATTAATTTTACTGTATACATATTTTGTTGGCAGTAACTCCATTAAAACAAAACCAATTTCATTCTTTCAACCATACAGTTGATGAACACGTGACAGACTTTAAAGGGTTTTTAGTGACCCATAGTTGAATGTCCAACACTACAGCATTCCATCAGTGGAACATACCATCCGGTAATGCCCACAGTGGTCCAAAAGAGCCCTATTCTACCATTTAGCAACATTCAAAAAAGTTCCTCGGAAATGACACCAAATAATGTTGCAGAGTTTATTTTCCTTTATTTAGCTTAGAGAGTTTGTGTTGGTATTTTGCGTTTAAAACCTTTTCTGACAAATTGTTTTTCTCAAATGCCTCACCTTCTGCATCATAATATGTTTGTTTTAATGGAGTTCAAGATGTCTTAAAGCATGACATCTGAAACATTACCTAAAAAGTTAACTTAGGAACTTGTTGTTCAGGATTAAAGGCTCCTCCTGGTACCTACCTTAACTGTGTTAGCCTCAATCATTATGCTGGCGGTTCCATGCCTTGCACAGTGCTGCCACCAAAGCTCTTTGACAGGTGTCAGACCAAGATCTCTCTAAGAGAGTCAAGAGCCATAAAGATGTTTAGTACTATGTTTCTGATTCCCAAGAACCAACCCTTGAAAATGTATTCAACTCTGAGCTGATGAATTCGTCATCCCTGTAGTTTAATCTTGAGCCTTTAACCTTTGGAGGCTGAAAACCCATCTCTTCCGAAGAGAGAGGTTCAGCAGGCCAGGCCTACATAATGCTTGAAGGGGATTTCCCACTTCCTGGTCTTGGATATCCTCTTTCCTTTCTTTCTTTCTGTTGTGCTTCTGAATAGAGTGTGTTTTTAGTCAAGAGCTTGCAATGAATTGGGGGGAGCATGTCACTGCGTCCTAAAAGGTGCACGTACTAGCTTTAAAAGGTATTTCCGTACAGCGAAAGTAGTCTTAATACAGAGAGCCTAGGTAGATCTTATTCCGCTAACCGCACCCATTTGCTAACATATTTCAAAAAGTTGCCTCTCATTGACCAGGTTGATATTTCCAAGTTTATTCTGTGTCACAGCCGCTGCCACCATTGTGCGATATCTTTATTCTAGTTCAAGTTAAAATTGTTTCAGATGATACATCCTTATGGTTCCCTGGTAACTTCTGTCCTTGTACAACACTCCTCACTATTAAAAGAAAGTTTACCCCTTTATTACAGAAGATATCAATGGCTCTTTCCCACCTGGCCCTGTTCCATTTGAACTCAAATTGGCCATATGACGTGCAGTTGAAAAAGCCTACCTCAGCCTAGCCGTAAGTGATCCTGCAATATTCAGGCAAATCACGCAGCCACTTTATCATGCATACTTGCTGGAAGAGGAGTAAAAATACAGCCATTGAACTGTGTGGCGGAAAATTACTTGCTCTAATCACCACAAGGCTGGTGATCATTGATAGAAACCAAACGATAGTGACCATGACACTGGATAGACACTGGGTAATTATGCTGGTTCTTTGATTTTATTCGATGTGTAAGCTGCTTTCAGCCCTGCCTACTATCCACTTCTCCTGAGACAGTGTGGAGAATGCTACAGCTGTGGTTAGAATTTCTCTTATCAGATTACACCCACATTGAGACCACAGACATCTCGGTCCAACCAATTAACTGGGCTGTTCCGTAGGGATCCTCTTTATTCCTTCTTCTTTATCATTTGTGCCTGTTACCTCTTTCCCCATTTACCTCACTCTCTGGACTTGATGTTTAATCTATATACTAAAGCCATGCATATCCTTATTATTTGTTAGAGATACATGTTCTGATGACAACTCTCTGCCAAACATGGCACTGGATTCTGTTATGTGGTGAATGACAGATAATTTCTTAAAATTAAATCCATGCAAATCAGAAATAGGCAACATTTGCATGCCCTGGAAGCTAAACGTTTGGCCTTGTCGCAGAGTACATCCTCAATCCCCAAACAGGTTCTCAGTCTTTTAGGTACTTCGCTAGATAGGGAGACAATGCCTGAGCTGCTGACTTCACAGCTGAGGGTACCAGGCTCGAGTCTCGGCGTTGACAGCTCTCTATCTTGTGATCATGGGCAAATCATTTAATCTCCCTGTGCCCACAATTCAACAAATCCTACATTTATTTATTTATTCACACCTTTGTCTTCAGCATCAGATTCCTGCCACTGCTAAAGCAAGTTAATTACACCTCAAAATCCACACAAGAATCTTTCCCTTTGCCTAATTTTGTCAAAGCAAAATGGTCACAAATGTTTTTGTTCAATCAAGTCCTAATTTTAGTAATTTGGTTTACCTTTGCCTGTTCATAAACAAAATGATGAATAAACGTCAAGATGGCCAAAATTTAGTAGCACAAACGATCTTTGTTTCTAGGAAGATTGAATATGTCTCCCCGAAATTGCACCTCTTGTACTCGCTGCCAGCCCAAACAAGGATTACATTTAAATATGCCTGCATTATTCATTGGATTTACTGTAAAATAAGCGCTCTTGTCTGAGAAAGAAGTCCAAATAAAACCTAAACAGAAGACTTCTTCACTGCTGCTTCAAAAACTGTTACCGACTTCCCCAGATATCAGAAGTTAGAATGCTTTTGAAGGGCAACGTGCTCTGCTTCGGAACCCTTACCTTTGGAGAGAAGTAGAAAAGCACTTGAACTTTAGGAGGCATTTAAGACCTGGAGGTTCAATGTAGATCAGTTTCTCACTGTGTCACCTTTGCAGACACCACTATGGGTTGATGGAATGTCACTCCTTTTTCTGTCACGTTATGTAGTGAGCCTCAAGAGCCCTTTTTGGGGTGTATGTCCTACTTTAAGCAGTGGTCAGATACATAGAGAATTATTAAAATGTTTTTACTAAGATGCGGTGCAAATATAAAATGTGATTGACATGTCTTCATGATTTCCCTTGTTCTGCCACAAACTAGTGAGTCCTTGATCGATTTCTATAACAGAATTTCAATAATGCTCACTAAGCATCCGCCTCAAATGAATTGAATCTAAACTGTATGTAACAGAATTATGTGGTGTTGATGCAAATTCAGATAATAAAATCTGAAGGAGAGAACTATTCAATGGATACAGTTTAAAATATGCCACTCATATTTTAAGTCAAACCGTGCACAGAGAACTGCTTCCTACACCATTGCCGGTATTACCACATAGGAGTGCGTAGGAAATGCAACTCAGACATAGTGTGCGGCAGGTTAAAACTCAGATGGGACGGGCTTAGTCACTTTGTCCGACCGTTACGTTTTTGGGCAAGATGAAAGTGTAAGACAGTTTGAGGATAGAGGACCCCACACCCTGTTTTGTGGTTAGATGAGTGGGTGTGTATTAGATGACTATACTAAAAGATGATAGCATGGCTAGTCTCCGCATGGAGACTACAGTTATTGCCTGAAACATCTAGGAAGTGAGGATTATAGAGCTCTCTAATGCTTCATGCTGGGTGCAGTGAGGCTCTGTAAATGCTGGGAGTCCCACTGTAGTTTTGTGGGAGGATGAAGTCGGTATTACCAGCTAATCAGTGCATGATACAGGTTTTTCAGAATAATCTGTTATGTGAATCAGATTTGTAGAGTGGACTATCACACTGTAGGGGTGTCCTGACGCTGAGCAGTTGTGAGCCTAGGTACACCTAGGGCCTAGTGGGACTACTCAAAGCCAAGTCTTCACCTTCTTGTGGACTTCAGAAAGTGAAGAGGAGGCTCTTATGTGTACCTGCCGGTTGTTCCATTTTCCAGGCCTTATCTGGGTACAGCACCTTTAATATCAACTCAGTGACAGAGCAGGGGGTGGTCCACTTCTTGATGCTCCGCACTACTGTTGCTGTCTCTTTGCAGGAAGGTGGATGTGGCAGATGTGAGAAGGTTGGAAGTGAGCGAACCACCCTGTCTTCATAAGTCCCCAGGAGATCAAAGAGGGACCAAAGTTTATGCCCTTCAAGGTGCCTCAGGTTCTACGTGAAGTGAGATGAATTCCCTACATTCTTCCCAAATCAGCTATCAGTTATCCACCAGCAAGCCACATTCTGACTCTGCTTTGGAGCCCCAGCTGACATGTCATCTTCAATAGAACTCAGAACAGTAGGCTTTTATTCGGTGTGGTCCAGCTTTCTCTGCCCACACGGAGTTGATTGCCACCACTCCAAATCCAGCTACTCCTATCACGCCTACATCTGGGGTACAAACCGATGTACCTGTGCCATTAGTCTGGGTGACCAAACAAGTTGTGCTGTTGTCTTGAGCTCCGCAGGTATTCAGGGCAGGCTTGGAGCAACCCTCTTTTTCTACCTTCCCAAAATCTATTGTAGGAGGCTGGCCTGGTTTGTAGTGTAGTACCTACTGTACTTATACCTTATACCAGGTCCAGTTATCGCTTATTAGTGAAATGTAGTCAGTGTCTAGAAGCCAGGCTCCTTAGAGGTAGCTGTAGCTGAGCAGCCAAGGCTTATCCTGGAGACATGCAGAGCTCTTGCAATACCACTGTAGTCACACAGTGCTCACACAGATGAAAGAAAATACTCAGTGTTACAAAAATAAAGGTACTTTATTTTGGTGACACAAATACTAAAAATACCATAGAGACATTACTCCCATAGGAGGTAAGTAATAATAATACACAAATTGTATACACTAGTATGCTGAAATAAGTATAAAACAGTTAGAAAACAGTACGATTAGTGAAAATCACAATAGTTAGAAATGGGCCTAGGGGGAACACAAACCATATACTAAGAAAGTGGAATGCGAAAGTCGTGTTCCAACCTAGGCAAATGTAGTGTGTGGGGGATCGCTGGGAGCACTAGAAAGCACCAAAGGCAAGTACTAGAACCCACCCCAGAGCCCAGGAAAGCTGGAATAAATCACAGTAACTTTCCCCAGAACACACAGAAACATGAGAAAGAAGATTATGCATGAACCAGAAGAGCCTGCAAGACACCAACAGTAGAATCCTGGACCTAAACACCTGTGGAAGAAGGGGACCAAGGCCAAGAAGCACAGAAGAGTCCAGGGAGAACAGGAGCCCCTGCTAACCCGGATGAAGGTGCATAAGAAGAACCACCGGTGAAGAAGAACAGTCAGTACTGCACCCAAGAAGACGGATTCGGGTTCCAGGTTGGTGCAGATGATGCCCCGCGCCGAATGGAGAATTGCAGTCTGGTTTGCGTCGCTGGAGTCCGCCAACAAAACTTGGCACACCCAAAAGCTTGCAGTTAGCAGAAAATGGCACTGCCCGGGACCAGGAAGGACCAGGTGGACTTTACCAGGCAGCGTGCACAGGAGTCCCACAGCACGGGACAAAATAGGTGCAAAAGGAGGCCCACGCAGCACTACGACAAAGGCTCCCACGCCACCGGAGAACCACTCAGAAAGAAATGCGTTGCAGGATAGAGTGCTGGGGGCCAGAGCTGCACAGTGCACGAAGAACTTTGTGGAAGGATGCCAACAAGCCTTGGCAACTTCAAAACACGCAGTGCACGGGGGTACTGTCCTCTGTGGGGATGCAAGCACCAAAGTTGGACAGTAGGACGTCAGGACTGTCGGGACCACTTCAGTCCACCACCCGTAATGCAGGATCCATGCAGCTCAGCAGAAGAGGGGATCCACGCAGCCGGGCGTCATGGCAGTAGGTGTCTGCTGAAGTAGGGGAGTGATACATTCACATCTAAGGAAGATTCCTTCAGTCTTCTGGTGCAGGCTGAAGACAGGCTGTCCTCTGAGGATGCACAACCGGGAAATAGTTGCAGTTGCTGGCAGAAGCTGAAGATACAATGTTGCAGAAGTCGTCTTTGCTTCTTTGTTGCAGTTTGTAGAGTTCCTGGAGGGTCCAGATGCAGTTCCTTCGGTGAGTAGTCGAAGTGGAGGATGCAGAGGATTCCTGCTGGAGTCTTGCAATCCGAATCTGAGGAACCACCCAAAGGAGAGACCCTAAATAGCCCTGAAAGGGGGATTGGTCAGCTAAACAGGTAAGCACCTATCAGGGGAGGGCTTTGATGTCACCTGCTGCTCTCAGAGTTCCTTGCCAACTTGGAATCCGAGAGGTCAAAACCCAGGGACCCTCTGGCGGAGCTCTGAGCACCACCCCTCGGGTGGTGATGGACAGGGGAGTGGTCATTCCCCTTTCCTTTGTCCAGTTTCGCGCCAGAGCAGGGACTGGGGGTCCCTGAAGTGTTGTAGACTGGATTATGCAAGGAGGGCACCAAATGTGTCCTTCAAAGCATTTCCAGTGACTTGGGGAGGCTACCCCTCCTAAGCCTGTAACATCTATTTCCAAAGGGTGAGGGTGTAGCACCCCTCTCCCAAAGTAAATCCTTTGTTCTGCCTTCCTGGGTTTGAGCTGCTCAAGCAACAGGAGGGCAGAAACCTGTCTGTGAGGTGGCAGCAGCTGGGGCTGCCTGGAAAACCTCAGAAGGCTGTAATGGCAGTACAGTGGGCCCTCAAAAGAGCCCCCTGAGTGCATGGGATCATGCAACCAATGCTTGCAAAAGCATGGGGGTATGATTCCTACATGTTTGATACCAAATATGCCTATGTTCGGAGTTATGTAGCTGGACATAGGTAGTGACCTGTGTCCAGTACACGCGTAAAATGGCGTCTCTGCACTCACGAAGTCCAGGGAAATGGTCCTGGAGGTTGTGGGGGCACCTCTGCTAGTGCAGGGGTGCCCTCACACACAGGTACTCTGCACCCTGCCCTCAGGGCTGGACGGCCTGCTA
Source organism: Pleurodeles waltl (assembly GCF_031143425.1). Lineage (NCBI taxonomy): Eukaryota > Metazoa > Chordata > Amphibia > Caudata > Salamandridae > Pleurodeles > Pleurodeles waltl. The sequence goes on along the minus strand of NC_090443.1, from coordinate 555,326,586 downwards.
TAGGGGTCACTTATAAGTGACCTGGTGCAGTGTAATTGGCAGTGAAAGGGCACATGCACCCTTTCACGTAGGCTGCAATGGCAGTCCTGCTGAATCCTTTGCATGGGCGCCCTATGGGTGGCACAAAATATGCTGCAGCCCATGGCGATCCCCTGGAACCCCAATACCCTTGGTTCCTAAGTATCATATACTAGGGACTTATAAGGGGGCACCAGTATGCTAATTATGACCGCCTATGTGTTCTACCCACCACACTGATTACTGACACACACCAGCTGGGCAGAAAAGTTAGGTAATCAGAAAAGTCTGAGAATTCTGGCAGTACACGTTCCCATTCACTCCTGAGTGAGTTCATGATGAGATTCTTCACCCCAAATCCTCAGGTCTCCCTGGTTTTGGAAAAAAAGTAGAACATTCCTTTGTAGAAGCAGGAATCATGATATGCAGATGAACTACTAGCTTTTTCAGTAGACTGCTCACCTTAGGATTTGCCTGTAACATTTAGACAGGAATGTGTAAAATGACAGGGTGGTGAGTGTAGTGGATGAATGGCGCCTGCATAGTGGACAGAGTGAGCGCTAGGCTCCCAGGTGACACCTTCATCGACAAGACAGACACAAAGAGGCAAGCTGCTCTCCCTTTGTCATTGACCCTGCATATGAACTAGGAATCTTGTCAAATCCTGAATCTTGTTTATGGATATAGGAGATGTGTTCCTCTCGGTATATCCTATTGCTGCTGTTTACAGAAACTAGAGCCTGAGTTTCAGGTAGTGGCCTAGGAAACATTAAATATTGTTTTGTTCATTACAACATAATAACAATAGCCTAGTTCACTAACTGCCAGGGGCTGGATTACTTACATAAAATAAAGAAAACCCTTTTCCCTGTCACACTATATAGCTGTGGTGGGAGCTGGTTTAGGTCTCATGGCCATGAGGGCTTACTGGGTTCCAGTTGTGATACTTGGAGTCTTTTATCTCTAGTATCCTTTTTTTTGTATTTGCAAGAACACCACACAAGAAATTACATAAATCAACACCAGTATGGTATGGCATCTTTGGGAAGTTCTCCGGTTCACCAAATTATCCCACATATAGCAGGCAATAGTCGCAATGTTGGCCTGCCCCCCTCACCCCCAACATGTCCTGCATATCCACCCCCCCCCCACTATCCAAGTGTGCAGCCACGTAGCTCCTGGAAGTTCCTTCTGTCAGTCCCCCAGTTCTCTCAATTCCAACCACGGACCCAACGTTTTCTCAAACTTCTTCGGACTTCCTCGCAACTGGTACACCGTCCGCTCTGCTAACATACACCAGTCCATGTTCTGCGGGTAACTGGCTGAGCTTAGAGACCTCACTGTACCCCAAGCCTAAACAATATCTCTCTTATCCACCATTGATGCAATATTACAAAACGGAAGGGAGTACTGCTGCAATGTCTTTTCCCCCCAGATGCCCAGGCACGCAGTTTGTGCTGATAAACAACCAGAGCCCTCACCACCTCTTCCATATACTCTTGAATAGTTCCCCCAGTATGCCTCCAGCCTCGGGCAATCCCAAATGGTATGTTCCAGGGTACCCCTCTGTCTGCAGCCCCTCAGACATCTGTCGGGAGGGAGACTGCCCATTTCATAAAGTCTTGTCTGTGTATAGTATGCTCTGTGTAAGATCTTAAGCTAGATGAGTCAGAAGCCAGCCCGAAATGCCACTTCCGTGGAGTATATGCACGCCTCAGTCCAGTCCGCATCCTCCATAATACCCAAGTCTATCTCCTAGCTATCCTTCAACCTCTCAGATGGCTTCATGCAGTTCCTAATTAAGGTGGCGTAGATGGTGTACACCGCATGGCATCAAAGCGGGCTGCCAGATGCCTACATTCTAGAGGGGTTTCTTCCTCTATTGTTTTGCTGTGCCTAATGCTATTGGTAAGGGCATGCCTCATCTACAGGTATCAAAATCTGTGGGAGTCTGCCAGCTCAAATTGCTCTTAGAGGTACTCAAAGGAGACCATCCCAGACTCCCTCCATGAGTCCCCAACTTTAGAGATTCCAATAAAATCCCACTAATGGAATCCTCCGAGACGCTGTAGGTCTGTCAGCGTAGTCACATCTCACAGTCGCGTTTCTAAGGTAATTTTCCCCTCTCATCCGGTCGCCTTGGTCGCCTTCTTCCATGCTTGGACCACCACTGCTGTGGAGGCCACACCCACTTGTCTTGACATTTGATCATATGTCTCTGGTATCCTTACTTTATGGAACAACAGTAAGAAACATTTAACTATCAGTATGGTGAAACGGAGTAGTCCAAGGCTCACTCAGTGCAGTGGTGTTGGTTAGGAACTCAGACGATGCAATTATAACACTTAATAAATCAATGTCCAGCCAGTGTTTTTACTTTGATAAAGAAGAAGTACTTTAATCACCCCAGCTACTACATACAAATGTACAATCCCATTCTAGGTGGATGCCATCAACAGGTTGTGCTAATTCCCCCAATTAGCAGCAGATGTGGAGGGAGGGAGAATGTTTGCAAGATCTTCTACCATCCCAGTCCACACTGCACAGAGTGAGCAAGTGTGACTCCCTGCAGCAGAGTTTTGGTTTCTCTCACTCAGAAAATATTTGAAAAAGAGACAAAACAATTCATTTTATAGCAAAACGCTCCAAACATAATTGCCTAAAAAAGGTTTTGTACACTATTCTGATTAGAAGGTCATGAACTATTTCAAGAAACAGATACATTACCATGCAACATTACTTTTCTCCTGTAACCTATAAGAACTTTGTATTCCTGTCACTCTGGGTGCCTTAATTGCTGGATGTTCTGAGGATCCTCAGTCCATCCACATCTGAGGTTAGCACGATGTCCCTAGCCTAGCAGAGCTTTTTTCTGTCTCCCATAGTCTATTCCTGCCCAACTTCAATCCCAAATATCTGTGGCCTTCTTTAGTCTTTCCACACATTCACCATTAAGAGCATTTTCTTCCATCAGATGCACAACTTGCTAGAGCTTCTGAAGGCTGAACAAAACATCTACAACATCGTCTTTCATGAATTGATTCGTCAGGTCAGCGTGGAGTGCGTGGAGAGGGGAGAGCTCCTGTCCAGGATCAGGTGAGGATAGACCCTTCCTCAGGGACCCAAATCTTGCTATTGGGGTCTCTGTATGCCTGCACATGTGAAGTAGAGAGGTCCTGGACAGCTTTAGTGACAGATCAGAGGATTCATTTGTCATTACAGATTACGGTTGCTGTATATCTAGAAGATTTCCCCTATCTGTAGGCATCACTCCTTGAACCATAAATGATGAAAGCATTGAGATGTGTATTGAATTTCGAAAATCCTGAGTAAAAATTTGAAAACCTTGCTCACCAGTGGACTGAGTGATTATTCCTAGCTTGGTCTTATGGGAATACATTTCTCTATATAGCCTGTGCTGCACTAGCAAAGAAATTAAAGCCTTCATGATGCAGGTCGCATTGTGTGTGTATAAGTGTAAAGGGAGGAAGTGCTAACCTATAATTGATATCCTCACATTAATTGTAATGGTTTGGCAATGATATAATGTACATTCAAATTGACACTAGCTAGCATGGGCATCCTAAGTCATAACAAACCCATTATCATCACAGATGAAAAAACATTTTTGTGTGCATGATAATTTCAAGATCCTAACACACTAGTCCTGGTGGCATAAATTGCCACAATACCAACAATTGAAATGTCAAAGGCAAAACTAAAACATATAAATGGAAACTGCATTCTCAATGAAGACACAAAGTCAGATACATTTGTGAGCATTTCATATCCAATAAGTCGAAATCTTCGGATGAACACCCCTTAATGGGCACTTATTTTTAGCTGTTTGCTTTGTTTATTATTTTGGATCTGTTCATGGATCCTGGCACTGTTCTTTGCACTGCTACATAACACGTATTTACCCACTGACTTGTCCCATATTACTCCTCTATATTCTTCCTTGTATCATTTACCTTCCATCCTTTTCTAAAACTGTCTTTCTGTCTTCACTATCCTAAATTATCTTTTCACTGCATCAGTCCACAAATGGCTACTTCTCTTATCCCACTACTTTTGCATCTTAAATAAAATGCATTATTTTCTTTGCACAGGCAACGATATGTGAATCTTTTGGACCGGATTCCCCGGCAGGTGCAGAGTCTGTACAATGACATGCTTGCTCAGCGAGCTGTGGATCGACGCCTCACAGAGGAAGTGGTACATTTCAAGAATGCCATTGGAGATCTGATCAGGTCTGGAGGGGTCTCTGAAACTTCATACTCTGAGAAAAGGATAATGTAAAGGATGAAGGGGTAGCATGTTAGGTGGGTGAGTGTAGGAGGATCAATTTACTCAACTTAGGATCATTGCCTGGTTCATAATTGATGTGTGGTTGTCATTTATGGTCTGATTCCTAGAGATTACCCAGTTTTTTGTTGCTGCCCGGATCCTTCTTGAAGTATTGTTTCCAGTTGCTGCTTGATTCCTTGTGGATGTGTAGTTTCCATTGGTTGCCAGGTTCTCACCAGTTGCCTTGGTTACCTTTGTTGCCTAGTTGTCTGATTAGGACTGACTAGTTGCTGGTCTGGTTATTACCTAATTCTATGTGGCTATCTTGTTTCTGCTTGTTGCCTGCTGCCTGGTCATTGCCTGGTACTTCGTCATTGCATGTGTACAGGTCATTGACTTCCTTCTGGTCTTTGCCTGGCTTCTGGTCATGTATTAAATGCACAGAAACTCTTGGGTCCAGTACAAGTTGCTGTGGGTGCCATTGACTATCATCACACAGAAGAGGGACCTTGAAAATATTCTACTCAGTGACTTAAAAATTTCCAAAGTCGTAGTGTTCCACAGTAGTAGTGTTGGGGCCTTGCTGGCCACACAGGAAGAGATTACACCATCGGAAAAAAACTAAATTGGTTCTCACTTTATGAATAATTGGTGTGGAATCAATTGGAGTTTGTGATGGATATTACTAACTGCAGATTTCTTACATTTTGACAATACCCAAATACCAAAGTAGAACCGGAGAACTCAGAAGCAGAACTCCTGCTGTCCGGTAGGTGGTGCCACGCAACTCCATTTCAATGCTGTTCGCTCTAGAACTGACAAACAGAGCCTCATGTAAGCAGAGCTGATCAGTTCCTCTTTCCACTCTTTCAGGTGTGGACCAGAGCACTGCTCCTTCTGCCTTAACTCTGTAAAGAGATTTTCTTGCAAAGATGTCCAGTGTGCAATGGACATGGCACCTGCTAAAATGGCAGGGTTTAAAATTTGTAAGGATTGTCACAAGCTGAATAATGTGAAAGATCCCCATGAGGTGTGCCTCTGGTGCTTGGGTTCAACCCACAACACCAAAGCCTTCTACAACTGTGCCCAGATGAATCCAAGAGTCATCTGAGAACGTGAAGTGAAACTGACATGGAAAAAAGCATGAAGGCTCTACGCTGATCCAGGTCAAAGTCTAAAGTGTAGACCCACTCCCAAAGTTGTCCGTGAGCAGATCTTCTTGTGGATGAAGTCTAGTGGTAAGTAAAAAAAAAAAAATTCCAAGCGGGACTCTTTCCCTTCCCATAGCTTTAGTTCTCCAAATAAAGGTGGGAATGCATCACTGGCCTGTAAGACTCCCCCCTGTTACAAAAGCTGATCCCATCCTTGATCCCAATGCACAGTGAATTTCCAGGTCCATGTCCGATGTTACAGCAGGTTGAAGCCTTTTGAAAAGCCATGCTGTGCATCTTTGGCATGCTTCTCTCTTGCCTTTGGGCCCCAAGAATCCGTAGGGACCCCAGTCAGATTACAGCTTGCAGGTTCGCCCTCTGTGCTGTATGGGCCCCTTCTTAGGGTTCTGTACCAGAGTCCATTCTAGCTTCATGCCTAGTACCAAAATCCACACCATGGTACCAAAATCCACCAGATTCTCAAACATCAACTCAGACACTGACGCCCCTGATGGCAAAGGAAGAGCTGCAATCGATCATGGTTTTTTACTTTGAGCCGGCCTCTTCTCAACCTTGATTGAGACCAGATCTTCATGTCCCGCAGCCTATTCTAAACGCATCAGATTCAGACACAGTTTTACTACTGTGCAGCTGCGTACAGACATTTCAACAGCTGTTTGACTTGGCTCTGACCAGAGCCAGCCATAAGGAGACGGAAAGAGTTTGCCTCAAACTTTGATGCTGACAACTTCTCACCCGACATTGAATTGATTTCCCCCCTGGGCCGGCATTAGATAAAGTACAATCTTTTATCACTGTGATCAGGAGGGCCATTGAGGTCCTTGGCTTCCGCCACCCCATTATGGAGTTAAAAACATATACTGAAAGAGGTCTTGCAGCTTGGCCAGACACCAAACAAACCTCTTTTACCCTTCAATAAACCTCTTGCTGACAAACTGTTGACATTTGGGCTGGACCATGCTTCAGCACACCAATCAACCGACAAGTCTCCTGTTGCCATAGACCTGCCCCAGGCAATTCAGACTTCTTAACTTTGAAAGTTTGGTGGTACAGTTGTCAGCCAGTAGAGTGAACCCTAACACTGTCCCAACCACTTCCTCTAACACGTAAACAGAAGGTGTGGATACACTTCATAAGAGTATTCTCTTCTCTGGCAGCCTTGCCTTGAGGTCGGTTAATGCAAGCTACTAGCTCAGTCACTGCACCCACGCACTTTGGGACATGGTGGGTGAGATCATACCTGTGGCTCTGGTTGATTTACATGCTTCATTAGCCCAAACCAATTAGATGGCCAAATTCGTCATCCGCTTTGGCCTGGACATCACAGATTGTTTAGATAGGGCTATGGGAACAAGCATAGTGCAGTGCTACTCATGGATGAGATCCCCAGACTTCTCCAGGGACATCCAGGTGTCCTTAATAGATATGCCTTTTGACAGCTCCTGGTCTTCAGTGGTGACCCACCATCACATCAGTTTTCTCGGGGTTGTGAGCAATTCACTTGGCATTGAAGGCCTTCATGCCCTCCATCAAGCAACAGCTGGAGCAGATTCTCATTGACAACACCACCACCATGTGGTACTGCAAAAAACAGGGCACAGTGGGGTCCTTGATCCTGTACCAAGAGGCCCTGTGCCTCTGAATATGGCTGAATCAGGGGATTTCCCTGGTGGTACACCACCTGGCTGGATCTTTAAACACCATGGTGGACAAACTAAGCTGAAGATGCTTAGCGGATCATGTATGAAAGTTGGACCCAGAAGTGACACCTGGCATTTTACAATAATTGGGAAAACTGTGGTTCAATCTCTTCACCACCGCAGAGAACTCACAACTTTTGTGTGCTGAAGTTCCCAAGAAGGTTTACTCTTGGAAATTAATTATGCATAGGATGGATCATGGCATTCCTGTATACCTTGCCCTCACTACCTCTCCTGCCCTGATGTCTAAAGAAGATCGGGAACGATCAGACCCAAGTCATTCGAGTGGCTCCGGACTGGGCTAAGACAGTGTGGCACCCAGAAATTTTGGGCTTGCGCATCTGTTCTCCAATCAGGCTGCCCCTTCAGGCCGACCTTCTATTGCAGCAACAGGACAGGGTTTTGCACACAAGCCTGTGCAACCTGCACCTCTGTGCATAGAGATTGACACTAGAGTGGCTGCAGTTGATGTCCTTTGACCTTTCTAATAACGTTGTTGATGTCATCCTTGCAGACAGGTGACCATCCCAAAAATCTGTGTATGGAGGGCACTTGGACAAGTTTTTGGCTTGGTGCTGTACCTGTCAGTTGGGCCTGTTGCAGGCAAAACTGTCAGATATGTTTTTGCTTGCATTGTTTTTGGCCCAACAAGGACTTGCTATGGGGACATTTAAAGGTTACCTGTCAGCCCTACTGTCCTATATACATTTGACATACTAACCATCCTTGTGATGTGTTTCCTAAATGTTTAGAACATAAGTTTCCACCTAAGCCCTTTGTGATGCCACAGTGAGATTTAAGATTTAAATATCATCCACACTTTTCTGATGTGTACCCCTTTTGAATCAATGCAGAACTGTCCATTGCATTTACACACCTTAAAATCAGTCTTCCTGGTTGTGATAACATCCTCATGCCATGTGAGTAAGCTTTAGTCATTTAAATCCTGCCTCCCTATACCAAGCATTTCCAGGAAAACTGGTGTTAAGGATTCGAGCTGCGTTCCTACCAAAACTGGAGTCACCTTTTCAGCTGGACAAGCCATCACCTCCGACCTTCTTTGTTGCACCTCATCCTTCAAAAAAGGAAGGGAGACTCCATTGTTTGGACCCAAAAAGGCTACTCAGTTAATGTAGTGATTGTGCGGTTTCTGATGTTCTCTGGGTAAAGAAGGGCAAGACAATATAGAAATACACCATCTCTTAATGGACAGCCCTCTGCATTAAGCTCTGCTATGCACTGTTTAAGAGGCAGCATCCAGAAGGTCTAAGTGCTCATTCTGTCAGGGCTTAGGTTGCAATATTGCTTAGGCAGTAGGAGCGCCTGCCCTGGATATCTGTCAGGCAGCTACATGGACATCAGTACACACATTTACAAAGCACTACTGTCTCAGTAGTCAGGTGTGCAGAGATGGTCATTTTGCCCTTTCGGTCCTGCAGGACTTTTTAGTTTGAGCCTTTCCACAAGCCCACAACATTGGGAGGTACTGCTTTTGTATCTATTCATAAGGTAAATAATGTACAGTAGGAGACAAGTTACCTATTGTGTTAACACGGTTTCTGGTGGATGATCTAACTGCAGATTCATCACCACCCACTTGTCTCCCCATTTTGTAGTAGGGCCTCTTGCGTCAAAAAAGATCCCATTTTGGGAAGATGCTCACTGGTTCTTCCAATTTGCAGATTGGCTCCACATTTGAAACGTAGACAAATCCATGAAAGAAATTGACGTCATTGCTCATGTGGCACTTATATGTGGCTCTGTTCATCACTTCCATTGTGGAACGCTATTGGCGGGGTGTTGCATGGCGCCACCCACTGAGCACAGGAGCACTGCTCTTGAGTTTTCTGTATCCAGTCTGTCACCCGGGAATACTCACAAGGTGAGGAATCTGAGGTTATATAGAGTGTCCATCAGAAAGAATGCTACCAAAGATAAGTTACTTGTTCTTTGTGTATGTAGGAAGCTGGCCTAGTGTGTGGTGAGCACCTATGGTGTTATCACCTTATACCAGTTCCAGGTATCCCCTATTAGTGAGGTGTGGACAGTGTCAAGGAAGCCAGAGCTCTCTGGAGGTAGCTGTGGATGAGCAGCCAAGACTTATCTAGGAGACATGCAATACCACTACAGTCACACAGCACATACACACTTGAAAGAACCACACAGTGTTAAAAAAATAAAGATACTTTATTATAGTAACACAAATACTAAAATACTGTATAGGCAATACCCGAACTGGAGGTAAGTAAACACTATTATATACACATTAGCAATCAGTAAATAGCATAGTAAGCAATGAGCATTGGTAAAAGTAATAGTAAATAGTAAGGACCCTAGGGGAGGGCCAAACCATATAGTAAAAAAATGGAGTGTGAAAGGCAGTCCCCCACCCAAGGAAGTGGAATCAGTAGAGGGGAGCTAGAGGAACTAGGAACCCCAAGAGGTGAATACCAGAGTGACACCCAGTGACCAGGAGAGCAGAGGTAAGTACATGGTTTCCCAAAACCAAAAGGAGGACTTTAGAATTGTGCAAGACCTGGACAAGACTGGAAGAACCCATAGGTGGCTCCTGACAGAAGAGGACCTGCAAAGAAAGGGGACCAAGTCCAGTTTGTAATGGAGTGTCCGGTTTTGGCATGAGCCACTACCCCACCCTTTTGTGGATGCAGGACCAGGTCCATGGTGGACAAAGATCGTCAGCAGTGCAGCACAGGAGCAGAAGAGGCGTTCCAGAGTGATGCAGGTGATGTCCCACTTCGGCGGTCATGATTCAGTCGGTCAGCGGTGCTGGAAAACCACCAACAAGCCTAGGCAAATGCAAGAGTCGAAGAAGAAGGTTTTGCAAGGCTGAAGAGGACCAGCAAGGCCCAGGGGACTCGACTCAAGGAGGGGAGACCGTGGTGACCCTCAGCAACTGGGAGAGTCACAACAGGCAACCCTTGGGCATCAGGCACAGGAGTCACAGTGAGGTCCACTCAGCACACCTGGAGGAGTGTCCCACATCACTGGAGCAGCAGACAGGAGACTGTGTTTTGCAGGAAGAAGTGCTATGGCCCGGGGCTACACGGAGCGCCTGACGATCCCTTGGAGGAGGAACAAATAAGCCTGGGTAGCTGCAAGAGTCGCGATGCACAGGGGTACTGTCCTGCAAGGAGAAGCAGGGCCTTACCGTCTCCCAATTTGGACAGCTTGTAGAGAGGACCAAGGGGACCACTCCAGACCACCACCGGTGATGCAGGATCCACGCAGCTCTAGGGCTTGTCCTTGCAGTTGGTGCCTGCAGATGGAGGGGAGTGACTCCTTTACTCCAGGGGAGATTCCTTCTTACTTCTTGTGCAGGCTGAAGACTCGTTGCCCTCAGAGGATGCACAGCTAGTGAAATGTTGCAGTTGCTGGAAGTAGCCAGAGAAACAATGTTGCAGAGTGGAATCCTTGCTGTAGTTGCAGATTGTTGGTTCCTGGACGTTCCAGTTGCAGTCCCAGTGGCCAGAAGATAAAGTGAATGATGTAGAGGAGTCCTGCCGGAATCTTGCATGTCGAATCTGAGGACCCAGCCAAGAGGGAGACCCTAAGTAGCCCAGGATGTGAGATTGGTCACGTAGCAGGATGACCACCTATCAGGAGAGGGCTGTGACGTCACCTGTCTGACCTGGCCACTCAGATGCCCTCAGGGGCCTCTGCCCATCTTGGATTCAAGATGGCAGAATCAGTGGCCACCTGGAGGGGCCCTGGGCACCACCCCTGGGGTGGTGATGGACAGGGGAGAGGTCACTACCTTTCCATTGTCCAGTTTCACACCAGAGCAGGGACCGGGGTCCCTGGACTGGTGCAAACCAGTTTATACAAGGACCTTCAAAGCAAACCGGTGGTTTGGGGAGGCTACCCCTCCCAAGCCATATAACATCTGTTTCCAAAGGAGAGAGTGTTACCGCCCTCTCCCACAGGAAATCTCTTGTTCTGCCTTCCTCTGCCTGAGCTGGTCAAGCAGCAGGAGGGAAGAAAGCTGTCTGAGGGTTGGCATCAGCACAGGCTGCCTGTAAAACGCCAGAAGACTGGTAGGTGCAATGCTGGGGGTCCTCTGAGGAGCCCCAAGAGTGCATGGAATCATTCAACCAGTGCTGGCAATAGTATTGGGTTATGATTCTGACATGTTTGATACCAAACATGCCCAGGTTCTGAGTTATCATTATGTAGCTGGACACAGGTACTGTCTAGTGGAGCTGGAGTTTGCATGCTCATGCCGGGGTGCCTTCACACTCCGGTACCTGCACCCTGCCCTCTGGAATAGGAGGGCCTACCATAGGGGTGTCTTACAGTGACCTGGTGCAGTGACCTGTAGTGAGAGGGTGCATGCACCTTTTCACGCAGGCTGCAATGGCAGGCCTGCAGACACATTTTTCATGGGCTCTCATGGGCGGCATAATACGTGCTGCAGCCCGTGAGGAACCCCTGGTGCCCAAATGTCCTGGGTACCTAAGTACCATATACTAGGGACTTATATGGGGGAATCAGTATGCCAATTGTGGGGTGTGCAAAGTTCTAAGCAACCAAATTTAGAGGGATAGAGCACAGTCACTGGGGTCCTGGTTAGCAGGATCCCAGTGAACACAGTCAAACCACACTGACAGCAGGCAAAAAGTGGGGGTAACCATGCCAAAAAGTGTACTTTTCTACAGTGTATATACTTCACTTTGGAAGCCACTGTACACAAAGAGTTTCTGTCCTGTGACATCATTACAGTTGTCAGTCTGAATTTACCTGACATGGTAGGTCATGCACTGTATCTGCATCCTCCTGCCTCACTTATTTTCCACAGACTATAAGGAAGGTGGGGGGATTTAGCTGCCAGGGATTCTCCGATCTCCTAACAAAACTTCAGAAGCCTGTGGGAAGCAGTTATTCAGGCTGATGCTGTTGCACCACTTCCAAATGCTTCTTGCAGCTCTACAGCGATCCAAAGAAATAAGGCTAGAGATACTGCAGTGGCACTGCATACTACTACCATTCCCTTCCTGTCTAGAGGTCTTCACAAACTCAAGGGAATGAAAGAAAAGGCAAGTGCTGCTGCACTCCCTTCTGCCATCCCTCCTCTGCCTCCCTCAGATCATTAAGACCCAAGGGATGCATAAGAAATGTTCCCACATTACCTCAGCCTGGAAAGAAAAGCAGAGCAACAGCATAAAAGGAGGTTTTCAGGAGCCCTTACATTTGTTTGCATAGGAGGAGGGGGATATAGAAGAGACACTCGGCAGGTGGAGGATGGTCACATGAAGCTATGCATTTATTTATAAAAATCTGTGGGGTTTGCCACGCCGAGGGAGGTGGTGAGGATGCCCGGAAATCAGCCATATCTGTTTATGGGTGGCAGCATCAGGAACCTGCTCATTTTATATGAGTGTGCCCCAGGATGTATTTCCTCACACCTTTTTGCACGCCCATAAGCATAGTTGGTAGTGCATGAAAAAAGAAAGCAGGAAATTGGACATATGCAGGACAAACTGTACATGACAAAGTATAAACAAGGGCATGGGCTTTTTTTTTTGCGTTGTCAATTATGTCACTCTGAACACCACTGGTTGCAAACAACTCTATTGCAGTATTTACCCATGTACAATTATTTACATTGTTTAAAATGCTGGAGACCACGGGCCTGATTTTAACCTTGGCGGACGGCGGAGGCCGTCCGCTAAGGTTCCGCCGCCAAATGACCGCACTGCGGTCACAAGACCGCGGCGGCCATTCTAACATTTCCTCTGGGCCGGCGGGCGCTCTCCAAAAGAGCGCCCGCCGGCCCAGAGGAAATGCCCCTGCAACAAGGACGCCGGCTCAGAATTGAGCCGGCGTAGTTGCAGGGGTGCGACGGGTGCAGTTTGCACCCGTCGCGTATTTCAGTGTCTGCATGGCAGACACTGAAATACTTTGCGGGGCCCTCTTACGGGGGCCCCGCGGCACCCCCTACCGCCATCCTGTTCCTGGCGGGAGACCCGCCAGGAACAGGATGGCGGTAGGGGGTGTCAGAATCCCCATGGCTGCGGAGCGCGCTCCGCAGCCATGGAGGATTCCCCCGAGTAGCGGAAAGTCGGCGGGAGACCGCCGACTTTCCGCTTCTGACCGCGGCTGTACCGCCGCGGTCAGAATGCTCGTGGGAGCACCGCCAGCCTGTTGGCGGTGCTCCCGTGGTCAGTGGCCCTGGCGGCCACCGGCCGCCAGGGTCAGAATGACCCCCTACATCTCCAAGAGGATAAAGAAAGGGTTGGAAAAAGAGAACTAGTGTCATTTGTAAAGATTACTTCAGATGTCACATGAAGGAAGTGCCAAGAGCTTACCCCATTTTAGTATGGAAGAATGGAAGAGGGAAGGGAGCAAGGTTCTATGCCAAAGAACAGGTTAAAAAGACAGGCTTGATGGGTAGGAAAGGAAACAGAAGCTTGCATGGAGCACAAGAATGTTCTTAGTGGAAATGGTGGTATGTGTGTAAGTAAGTGAACCACCTTACAGCAGGAATATTGAAGAAACAGCTTCAAAAGAGTTAAAATTGCCTGGGACAAGTGTGGTAGAGTGACTTTGGTAATACAAACAAATGGTGAGCTATCTACAGTCTGCAAAGTTACAACAGAGGGCAATTTACTGACTAAGTGGGTCTGGTGTGCTTTGTTTTCTACCACTTTCTAAGTGTCTACATTTGTCTGTCTGTTCCTGTTTCACATAATAATCCATGTGTATTTGTTTTAGTGAACTGAGCCAGGTTCGGGAACATGATCTACGGGTTAGCAAAGAAGCAAATTATGCTCGAGAACAACTGGCACTCTCTCTTGAAGAGTCCAGGAGGAATGTCAAGTGAGTTTTTCACCAAGCTTTTGGAAAATATGTCTGGAGAATCAACATACATTCTTAGGAAGATCATGTATCATCTTCTGGGGGCAAAGGCTGTCTTAGCACCTTTTCCTAATATTCTGTTGCAACACTTTGGTTGGTTACTATGTGATTTTTCCAAACATGGTGCCATGTCACTAAGAGATATTGTGTAATATACTTAATATAGCATGTTCAGGGCACAGTGCTGTCCTGGGCTGAACACAAGCATTGCCAGTTCACTGATTTTAGGCTACCTTTCTCACTTTCTTGTTCTTCATTAATTTGGTCCACTGCCGAGGAAACAGCTCTTTGGGTGAGGAGCAAGGGTGGGTAGGTTCTCTTGCAGCTATCATCCCAAGGGTTTTATGCCTTCATGAATGGGCATTATACATACCCACAGCTGTTACTTCTCATATTTGGGTTGTGGGACAACGTCATTGTCTGTTGCCTCCGTCATGGCCCAGTTGGTGGTTTTGGCACCGGAGCTGTAGAGGAACACATCTTATTAGCATGCTTTATACATAAACTTTATCATGGCACAACTGCCCATGACTTCATATTTTGTGCTTAAAAAATATGGAGCACACCATTGTGTTGAATCCATTACATTGTCAAACTTTCCACATGGGCATTCCTTGTGGACTACAATTTAATTGTATACCATCTCATTGTTTGTCATTTCATTGTAAGTAACACATTAAAAACATTGTAGTTATATATGGAAAATGTTTTAACATAGGGTTAGAGTAAGGATTTAGGATTTAGGTGTGTAGGATTTAAGAGCTAAATGTTTTGGGGTGAAGGATTTAAGGTTGAAGGATGATGGTTTAGGAGTGAAAGGTGATGTATTTAGGGATGGAGATTGAAGGGTATGAATGTGAATGGATGAAGGGTAAAGGGTTTAGGGGTGGAGGGCTTAAGGGTGAATAGCTGAGGGCTCAAAAAGAAAGGGTTTTGGGGTGAATGGTGAAGGACTTAAGGGTGAGTGGTTTAAGATTGGAAAGGTTAGGGGTGAATTAATTAAGGGTAAAGGATTAGGTGTTTATATGTGAATGGTTTAAGGTTGAAGGGTTTATGTGTGACCAATAAATGGATAAAGGCTGAAATGTGAAATATTTAGGGATGAAGGGGTTCAGTGATAAAATGTTTAAACACAAATTAAACAAGGATTTAAGGCTGAAAGGTTTAAGAGTGACAGGTTTAAGAATGAAGAGTAAAGAATTTAGTGGAAATGAGTAAGGGATTTAAAGGGTGACAGACATGTAGGGGTTTCGTAAAAGCAACATAATTAAAAAATGAAACAAAGGAATTAACAATAAATTGTACATAAAAAGGGTGAGGTAAAGTCACAAGGTAAATGCACAAACTATGTGATTGCGGTGATATATACTAGAAATAGGCTTACCCACAGAAATAAGAGAAAATTGTAAATAAGGAAATGGTAAATTAGGAAAAGACTGTTGATGGTGTTGGTGTAGATGGTAGAGAAGCAAGCAGCTTGTGAAGAGATGGTTTACCCAAAAATTGAAAAGCAGGTACCGTTCTTCGAATCCCTGCTAACCACTTGAACCTAATTCACAGGCATCCTAATTGTCGCTCTTGTTCAACTAAAGCCGGGCCAAACTACTGACTGTGCCCAAATTGTTTGTGGTTTATACAAGTCCTGCCTAATTAACTCCTGTCCATCTTTCACTATAGAAGTCTTAAATGTCAGGTTTGATTTCACAGTTGACACAACAGCTCGCACCAGAAACACAGTACTTAGGGCCTGAGTTGGAGTTCAGCTGATGGGTTACTCCATCACAATCGTGAAGGATATCCCGTCCGCAGTATTACAAGTGCATTTTATCCAATGGCATGGGATAGCCATCATATTATTGATGGTGTAACCAATCCGTTGAACTCTAAATCAGGCCTTCAGTTTCCCAGGATCACCCAAGATACAGCATGCCCACTCATGAAACAGGATGCTTCCTTGACCAAGTCTTCTTCAAGCACTACTCACTCCAGACTCATCCTCTTTCACATCTTAACTGGCCAGAACACTTCAAGATTGCCCTTCTCATGGCTCATCAATTCCAGGAAGGCACCCAAATCACTTCTCACAACACGTCACACCACATCAATATAATCTCTCCTCCACACCTCTCCCCCACAGGTGCCGTGACCACATTCTGTGTAAATGTCATCAATGATAGAAGCCTAGAAAAGTAAGCTACAAATAACACCAGATATCGTTGCCTGGAAGGAATAACACATAATCAAAACTCTAAGTTGGTCTCCCAGATTCCCATGGTACCCACGAAGACCTAAACACACTGGAAAGATATTTTTTAAAGTCTAATGAGTTTAGAAATATTTCGAAAGAGTGTGAAAGACTCCCTCTGAGCCCCTGGTAAACAACATAGCATTATGACGTCTATATGGCAGGACAGATGCCTTACAGACAAAATGAAACCAAACTTTTCTTGTGCCCCCTAATAAACAGCTGCTTCGCAGCTCTGGCAATGAGTAAAATTGGGAACTGTCTTTTTTTTAATAAGAATACGAAGATTCAGGCCAGAATCCTAAAATGACCATTGGTGTACCTTCCACTGACTAAGGAATCTAGATGTCATTAACCCCAAAGTTTAAATTCCATTGCTTCAGAATGTCAATACCGCAGTTTGAACTTTTCACAATAGGGAAAGAGCCCGCTGCCTGTTTCATAGTGCTCCGAAATAAGGAATAATTAACTCTGAGACGAAAACAGATGTTCTCCATAAGTATTTCTCAAGTAACAGCAACTGTCCCCCCAAAAATGCTCAGGCTCCTTTTTAGGTGTCTGAAGCTGCACTTCTCATTCAGAGTGACGTCACAGCTAAAAACAGAGAAATTGTCGTCATAAGGCCAAAGGGAACCTCATCTCAGTAAAATATTAAAAACGTTATTTATTATTTTTGTTTGTTTATAGTAATTGCTTAGTGTGAACTGAGTGACAAGGGCAACAAAACTGTTCACTTCAAACTAGAAAATACAGCAAAACATATCACAGATGAGATGAGAGAAAAAGAGGGGAGACACAACAATTGCTTCATAGAACAATGAAGTTCAGAAAGTTCATTACCTTTGAGACACACAACAACAAGAGCCTTACAAGGAGTAGATAAATAGAGATGGAAAAGGAGAGTTAGAAGTTGAGGTGTATTTTGAATAGGTGGGTCTTTTGTATGCACAGAAAACAATTAGGGTTGAGTCTTAGTTCTAATGGCAGAATGTTCCAGAACCCTGATTCATTGAATAGATTTTTTCACTTTTGTCATTTCCAGCAGAAGGCTAGAATTACTTCTGGGGTTTTAGTCCTCCAATGAAGTGTGGTTTGTCCTTCAGACAGATGCAGAAACCTAGATGATAGGCTTTACAAACAATGCATGCCATTTTGAAATGGCTTCTGACTTCTAGTGGTAGCCAGTGGAAGTCTTCAGGAAGGGTGTGGTGTGATCTGATTTCTTGGCACTTTTAGCAAGACAAGCAGCTGTATCCAGGATGGTCTTGAGAGAAGCTGTAGTCTATTTTCGTAGTTCAAATAGTAACACGTTACCGTCATCGAGAAGAGACAGCAATAGTCCTTCTTCAGAGGCTGTTAAGTTTGAGGGAAGGATTGATGGTTTTAGCTGCCTTAAAAGTTATGTTAAATGTAATGTGATATTGATTTGTATAGCGCATTAATCACCCAGGAGGGTTTCAAGGCGCCTGGGTTGTTGAGTAGGCTTGTGGGTGCGTAGGTTTGTGGTTCCCAAGGTGCTTATATGAAGAACCAGGTCTTCAGCTTCCTGTGAGCTCAAGAAGTGAGACGGAGATCGTTCCATGTCTTGGATACAATGTAGGAGTTTTCTTAATTTGGGGGCTGTGTGCATTCAAAGTTAGTGTTTGCCTGATTATGTAATCAAAATCCTCCTTTTGCCCTGCAGAATCATGATATTATGCTGCCTTTTTGCCAAGCTAATTAATACACCTGTATACCTGCTGCAGACCTGATGGCCTTCAGTATTCTGTCCTAGTGTGTGTTATATATCCGAGCATCTGGTTTCTCTCTCTCTCTCTCTTCTTAATCAGGGACTGCTTATACACCCTTTTCTCTATAAAATGTCTGTGGAGCTAGTGGGTGAACCTGTCATTGAAAAACCCTGCTGAACAAGCAACCACAAGTAGCTGAAAACAATGGTTGTTCCATAAGAGTCAGGTGATAGTGTTCTGCAACCAGCACAAACAAAGCAAGAACTCGTGTTAAACAAACACACTCATTTTAGGCCCCTTTTTTAATGTCTAATGCAAATGTATGATAAGAGAACACACTCAAACGCACAAATCATGTTAATATATGGCGGCACTGGCCAGAAACATATATTAACATAATCAGAAAATATAGGGAACTATGGGCCAAAACACATACATACTAAAGCACTAATGCAGATCCTCAAACATCACATGTTTTTTTCCAGGTCTGCGCTATAATGAATCCACTATTTTCCCCAATCCTGTACCCAAACCAAAGTACTAAGCACATACCTTTCCCAGACCTATGAAATACCACAATGCAATGTGTTCTTTATTGCTTGATGCCCAGTGTATGTCTCCCCACTCGGAGAGCCAGTCAGAGCCTGTGGCATCTCTCCAAAAGCAAACACCACACACACATTGATACATAGGAATCAGTGTCACACACAGGCAAACTGCAGCAGCTAGCTGATTCCCCTCATTTATCAGACAACGAGTGACCATTATCTGGTTGTGCCTATACAGTGAATGCTGGTTATCTCTACAGCTAAGCATATTCCTAATGCATAACCTAGTGGATACTGTGTGCTAACCCACTACCAGACAAAGAATAAACCTTGACTGAAATAAAAGGGATGGATGACTTAGGAAAATGTTAGTGCACATCTCTTCAGTTCCAAACACTCAATGCCAAACACAGTGACATAAGTAGAACAGTAAGTAGAGAGATAACCTGTTATCCAAAACGTATTCAGTAAGGAAGGCAGCAATGCTCCTTGTACTGGGACAATACAAAAATTAGCACATCAGTACAACTTCTCTCATTTGTTTGAAATAAGTTATTCAAGAGACGCACATTGTCAAAATCTTCATATGCTACAAAGTATCCATATGTGCAGAATATATTTGTTGTCAGTATTATCTATTCAATGTTGGTTCTTTCCAAATTGTCACTGTTTCATCCATGTTTGTATTCATGTTTAATTAAAAACCGATGAACACATATGAACACCAATTCAGCATTAAAACATGGCGATATACATTCAACTTGTTAGTGTGGACCACGTGTGAGAAGGTAGCCTCTTTCTAGCCTTGTTACCTCCACTTTTGGCCTGTTTGTGAGTGTATGTCAGGGTGTTTGTCACTGTTTTCACTGTCTCACTGGGATCCTGATAGCCAGGGCTCAGTGCTCATAGTGAAAACACCATGTTTTCAGTATGGTTGTTATGTGTCACTGGGATCCTGCTGGTCAGGACCCCAGTGCTCATAGGTTTGTGGCCTATATGTATGTGTCACTGGGACCCTGTCACACAGGGCCCCAGTGCTCATAGGTGAGCATGTATATGTTCCCTGTGTGGTGCCTAACTGTCTCACTGAGGCTCTGCTAACCAGAACCTCAGTGGTTATGCTCTCTCATTACTTTCAAATTGTCACTGACAGGCTAGTGACCATTTTTACCAATTTACATTGGCTTACTGGAACACCCTTATAATTCCCTAGTATATGGTACTGAGGTACCCAGGGTATTGGGGTTCCAGGAGATCCCTATGGGCTGCAGCATTTCTTTTGCCACCCATAGGGAGCTCTGACAATTCTTACACAGGCCTGCCACTGCAGCCTGAGTGAAATAACGTCCACGTTATTTCACAGCCATTTTACACTGCACTTAAGTAACTTATAAGTCACCTATATGTCTAACCTTTACCTGGTAAAGGTTAGGTGCAAAGTTACTTAGTGTGAGGGCACCCTGGCACTAGCCAAGGTGCCCCCACATTGTTCAGAGCCAATTCACTGAACTTTGTGAGTGCGGGGACACCATTACACGCGTGCACTACATATAGGTCACTACCTATATGTAGCTTCACCATGGTAACTCCGAATATGGCCATGTAACATGTCTATGATCATGGAATTGCCCCCTCTATGCCATCCTGACATTGTTGGTACAATTCCATGATCCCAGTGGTCTGTAGCACAGACCCTGGTACTGCCAGACTGCCCTTCCTGGGGTTTCACTGCAGCTGCTGCTGCTGCCAACCCCTCAGACAGGCAGCTGCCCTCCTGGGGTCCAGCCAGGCCTGGCCCAGGATGGCAGAACAAAGAACTTCCTCTGAGAGAGGGTGTGACACCCTCTCCCTTTGGAAAATGGTGTGAAGGCAGGGGAGGAGTAGCCTCCCCCAGCCTCTGGAAATGCTTTGTTGGGCACAGATGTGCCCAATTCTGCATAAGCCAGTCTACACCGGTTCAGGGACCCCTTAGCCCCTGCTCTGGCGCGAAACTGGACAAAGGAAAGGGGAGTGACCACTCCCCTGACCTGCACCTCCCCTGGGAGGTGTCCAGAGCTCCTCCAGTGTGCTCCAGACCTCTGCCATCTTGGAAACAGAGGTGCTGCTGGCACACTGGACTGCTCTGAGTGGCCAGTGCCACCAGGTGACGTCAGAGACTCCTGCTGATAGGCTCCTTCAGGTGTTAGTAGCCTTTCCTCTCTCCTAGGTAGCCAAACCCTCTTTTCTGGCTATTTAGGGTCTCTGTCTCTGGGGAAACTTTAGATAATGAATGCAAGAGCTCATCCGAGTTCCTCTGCATCTCCCTCTTCACCTTCTGATAAGGAATCGACCGCTGACCGCGCTGGAAGCCTGCAAACCTGCAACATAGTAGCAAAGACGACTACTGCAACTCTGTAACGCTGATCCTGCCGCCTTCTCGACTGTTTTCCTGCTTGTGCATGCTGTGGGGGTAGTCTGCCTCCTCTCTGCACCAGAAGCTCCGAAGAAATCTCCAGTGGGTCGACGGAATCTTCCCCCTGCAACCGCAGGCACCAAAAAGCTGCATTACCGGTCCCTTGGGTCTCCTCTCAGCACGACGAGCGAGGTCTCTCGAATCCAGCGACGCTGTCCAAGTGACCCCCACAGTCCAGTGACTCTTCAGCCCAAGTTTGGTGGAGGTAAGTCCTTGCCTCACCTCGCTGGGCTGCATTGCTGGGAACCGCGACTTTGCAGCTACTCCGGCCCCTGTGCACTTCCGGCGGAAATCCTTCGTGCACAGCCAAGCCTGGGTCCACGGCACTCTAACCTGCATTGCACGACTTTCTAAGTTGGTCTCCGGCGACGTGGGACTCCTTTGTGCAACTTCGGCGAGCACCGTTTCACGCATCCTCGTAGTGCCTGTTTCTGGCACTTCTCCAGGTGCTACCTGCTTCAGTGAGGGCTCTTTGTCTTGCTCGACGTCCCCTCTCTCTGCAGGTCCAATTTGCGACCTCCTGGTCCCTCCTGGGCCCCAGCAGCGTCCAAAAACGCCAAACGCACGATTTGCGTGTAGCAAGGCTTGTTGGCGTCCTTCCGGCGGGAAAACACTTCTGCACGACTCTCCAAGGCGAGAGGGATCCGTCCACCAAAGGGGAAGTCTCTAGCCCTTTTCGTTCCTGCAGAAACCTCAGCTTCTTCTGTCCAGTCGAAGCTTCTTTGCACCCGCAGCTGGCATTTCCTGGGCATCTGCCCATCTCCGACTTGCTTGTGACTTTTGGACTTGGTCCCCTTGTTCCACAGGTACCCTAGATTGGAAATCCACAGTGTTGCATTGCTGGTTTGTGTCTTTCCTGCATTATTCCTCTAACACAACTATTTTGTCCTTAGGGGAACTTTAGTGCACTTTGCACTCACTTTTCAAATCAAATCAAATCAAATCAAATCATTAACATTTATAAAGCGCGCTACTCACCCGTGCGGGTCTCAAGGCGCTAGGGGGGAAAGGCGGGGTTATCGCTGCTCGAACAGCCAAGTCTTTAGGAGTCTCCGGAAAGCGGAGTGGTCCTGGGTGGTCCTGAGGCTGGTGGGGAGGGAGTTCCAGGTCTTGGCCGCCAGGAAGGAGAAAGATCTCCCACCCGCCGTGGAGCGGCGGGTGCGAGGGACGGCAGCAAGTGCGAGGCCAGCGGAGGGGGCGGGTGGGAACGTAGAAGCTGAGGCGTCTGTTGAGGTATTCCGGTCCCTTGTTGTGGAGGGCTTTGTGTGCGTGGGTGAGAAGACGGAAGGTGATCCTTTTGCTGACTGGGAGCCAATGCAGGTGTCTCAGGTGTGCGGAGATGTGGCTGTTGCGGGGTACGTCGAGGATGAGGCGGGCCGAGGCGTTTTGGATGCGTTGCAGGCGGTTTTGGAGTTTGGCGGTGGTCCCGGCGTAGAGGGTGTTGCCGTAGTCCAGGCGACTCGTGACAAGGGCGTGGGTCACGGTTTTTCTGGTGTCGGCGGGGATCCAGCGGAAGATCTTGCGGAGCATGCGGAGAGTGAGGAAGCAGGCGGAGGACACGGCGTTGACTTGCTTGGTCATGGTGAGAAGAGGGTCCAAGATGAAGCCGAGGTTGCGGGCGTGGTCTGCGGGGGTCGGTGCGGTGCCGAGGGCCGTGGGCCACCAGGAGTCGTCCCAGGCGGACGGGGTGTTGCCGAGGATGAGGACTTCCGTTTTTTCAGAGTTCAGCTTTAGGCGGCTGAGCCTCATCCAATCTGCGACGTCCTTCATACCCTCTTGTAGGTTGGTCTTGGCGCTAGCGGGGTCCTTGGTGAGGGAGAGTACAAGTTGGGTGTCGTCGGCGTAGGAGGTGATGATGATGTCGTGCTTGCGTACGATGTCGGCGAGGGGGCTCATGTAGACATTGAAGAGTGTCGGGCTGAGCGATGAGCCTTGAGGTACGCCGCAGATGATCTTGGTGGGTTCTGAGCGAAACGGAGGGAGGTAAACTCTTTGGGAGCGGTTAGCGAGGAAGGAGGCGATCCAGTCCAGGGCCTGGCCTTGGATCCCGGTGGAGCGTAGGCGGGTGATTAGGGTGCGGTGACAGACGGTGTCAAAGGCAGCCGAGAGGTCGAGGAGAATGAGGGCGACTGTTTCACCGTTGTCCATCAGGGTTCTGATGTCGTCTGTGACTGAGATGAGGGCGGTTTCCGTGCTGTGGTTGGTTCGGAATCCGGTTTGTGAAGGGTCGAGCAGGTTGTTGTCTTCCAGGAAGGTGGTCAGCTGTTTGTTGACGGTCTTTTCTATTACCTTGGCTGGGAAAGGTAGAAGAGAGATGGGGCGGAAGTTTTTCAGGTCGCTTGGGTCAGCCGTAGGTTTCTTTAGTAGGGCGTTGACTTCAGCGTGCTTCCAGCATTCGGGGAAGGTAGCAGAAGAAAAAGAAGAGTTGATGACGGTCTTGGGGAGGGTTATTTTGCTAACTCTCACTATTTTCTAATAGTCCCAGCGACCCTCTACAAGGTCACATAGGTTTGGGGTCCATTCGTGGTTCGCATTCCACTTTTGGAGTATATGGTTTGTGTTGCCCCTATCCCTATGTTTCCCCATTGCATCCTATTGTAACTATACATTGTTTGCACTGTTTTCTAAGACTATACTGCATATTTTTGCTATTGTGTATATATATCTTGTGTATATTTCCTATCCTCTCACTGAGGGTACACTCTAAGATACTTTGGCATATTGTCATAAAAATAAAGTACCTTTATTTTTAGTATAACTGTGTATTGTGTTTTCTTATGATATTGTGCATATGACACTAAGTGGTACTGTAGTAGCTTCACACGTCTCCTAGTTCAGCCTAAGCTGCTCTGCTAAGCTACCATTATCTATCAGCCTAAGCTGCTAGACACCCTATACACTAATAAGGGATAACTGGGCCTGGTGCAAGGTGCAAGTACCCCTTGGTACTCACTACAAGCCAGTCCAGCCTCCTACATTGGTTGTGCAGTGGTGGGATAAGTGCTTGAGACTACTTACCACTCTTGTCATTGTACTTTTCATAAGAGAAAAATATACAAAACAAGGTCAGTGTATATACACATAGCCAAAAAGTTTTGCATTTCCTCTTTTCACTCTTTTCTAAGTGCTGAAAAGTACTCCTAAACTTTCAAAAAGTTCTTAAAAGTTTAAAAAGTTTTTTCTGTCTTTCCAAAAAGTTCTGAAAACTTTTTTTCTCTTTTTCTATCACTTTAACTCTCTCTAAAAAATGTCTGGCACAGGAAAAAATGTTGAACTGTCCAAACTTGCATATGATCACCTTAGCTGGAAAGGAGCAAGGAGTCTCTGCATAGAGAGAGGTTTGAGTGTAGGGAAGAATCCTTCCTTAGAACTGTTAATTAATATGCTTAGAGTACAGGATAAGGCCATAAGTGCCCAATCTGTAGAAAAAGTAGCTAATGGTTCTCAATCTGATCCAGGGACTCCTCCAGGAAAAGGTTCAGGAAAGAAACTTCTCAGCCTGCCCATTACTAGACAGTCTAGCATAGTTGGTACAGAAGTTGAATCACACCATACTGATGGTGTGCTCTCACATTATGCTGGTAGCCAAGCTGTTAGGGTGCCCTCTGTAAGGGACAGGTCTCCTTCTGTTCATTCCCATCATACCTCTGTATCTAGAAATGTCCCTCCCACCCACCCTGATGACAGATTGTTAGAGAGGGAGCTCAATAGATTGAGAGTGGAACAAACCAGACTGAAGCTCAAGAAGCAACAGCTGGATTTGGATAGACAGTCTTTAGAATTAGAGAAGGAAAGACAGAAGTTGGGTTTAGATACCCATGGTGGCAGCAGCAGTATTCCCCATAGTCATCCTGCAAAAGAGCATGATTCCAGGAATCTGCACAAGATAGTTCCCCCTTATAAGGAGGGGGATGACATTAACAAGTGGTTTGCTGCACTTGAGAGGGCCTGTGCTGTACAGGATGTCCCTCAAAAGCAGTGGGCTGCTATCCTATGGCTATCATTTAGTGGAAAAGGTAGGGATAGGCTCCTTACTGTGAAAGAAAATGATGCCAATAATTTTACAGTTCTTAAGAATGCACTCCTGGATGGTTATGGCTTAACCACTGAACAGTACAGGATAAAGTTCAGAGAGACCAAAAAGGAGTCTTCACAAGACTGGGTTGATTTCATTGACCATTCAGTGAAGGCCTTGGAGGGGTGGTTACATGGCAGTAAAGTTACTGATTATGAAAGCCTGTATAACACAATCCTGAGAGAGCATATACTTAATAATTGTGTGTCTGATTTGTTGCACCAGTACCTGGTAGACTCTGATCTGACCTCTCCCCAAGAATTGGGAAAGAAGGCAGACAAATGGGTCAGAACAAGGGTGAACAGAAAAGTTCATACAGGGGGTGACAAAGATGGCAATAAGAAGAAAGATGGTGAAAAATCTCAAGATAAGCATGGGGATAAGGGTAAAACCAAAGATCCCACTTCAAATCTTAAACACTCTTCAGAGGGTGGGGATAAAACAAATTCTTCCTCTTCTTCCCAACCTGCACACATTAAAAAGCCTTGGTGCTTTGTGTGTAAAAATAGAGGCCATAGGCCAGGGGATAAGTCCTGTCCAGGTAAACCCCCTGAGCCTACCACCACTAATACATCAAGCTCTAGTGCCCCTAGCAGTAGTGGTACTAGTGGTGGGACTGCTGGCAACAGTCAAGCAAAGGGTGTAGTTGGGTTCACTTATGGGTCCATAGTGGAAACTGATGTAATCAGTCCCAAGACAGTTTCTGTCACACCTAGTGGCACTGGCCTTGCCACACTGGCTGCTTGTCCCCTTACAATGGATAAGTACAGGCAGACAGTTTCAATAAATGGTGTTGAGGCCTTGGCCTACAGGGACACAGGTGCCAGTTTCACTTTGGTGACTGAAAACCTAGTGCCTCCTGAACAACACATCATTGGACAACAGTATAAGATTATTGATGTCCATAACTCCACTAAGTTTCTTCCCTTAGCTATAATTCAGTTTAGTTGGGGTGGAGTTACTGGCCCTAAGCAGGTGGTGGTATCACCTAGCTTACCTGTAGACTGTCTCTTAGGTAATGACCTAGAGGCCTCAGGTTGGGCTGATGTAGAGTTTTATGCCCATGCAGCCATGCTGGGCATCCCTGAGGAATTGTTCCCTCTCATTTCAAGTGAAATGAAAAAGCAAAGGAGAGAAGGCCTGAAAACTCAGGATCCCTCTCCATCAACAGGTAAAAAGGGTATCACAGTATCCCCTAACCACCCTACCATTCAGGATACTATTCCTGTGGTGGGAGAAACCTCTCCTGGGGTGGCACCTGTTCCAAGGGAATCATCAGCTGGCAAAGCTGGACTCCCTGAGGTGGAAGTACCTCTCTGTGGGATAACTAACATTGGTGAGAAAAACAGCACCATTTTAGTTAACATGGAGCATCCCTCCAACCCTCGCAGAGAAACTTTAGTGCAGAAACCCTGCACTACCTCACAACACTTAGGACAGCATCCCTGCCCTAGTGTGGAGCTCATAGGACAGCATCCCTGCCCTGCTCCAACTCAAGAGAAACAGCATCCCTGTTCTCTCTTCCAGCCAGATGGACAAAGTTTTTGCCCAGCTATGGCTTTTCTGAGACAGCATCCCTGTCTGGCATTTCCATCACTACAAATAGGTTCAGTGGACAATTCCCACTGCTCTAAACTAAAACTTACTGATAGAAACTCTGAAAATACATCTTCACATTGTTGCTTAGCTAAAAAACTTCAAACAGGGTGGTTTACATCCCCACAGGGAAGTAACCATATAGTGGATGATAAAGGGAGTAACCAGTCTATTGCAGAGCTACTCTCTACTTATCACCACTTAGACAATAAAGTCTCAACTGGCCAAGGTTAGCCTTATTGTCCTTCGTTTGGGGGGGGGGTTGTGTGAGAAGGTAGCCTCTTTCTAGCCTTGTTACCCCCACTTTTGGCCTGTTTGTGAGTGTATGTCAGGGTGTTTGTCACTGTTTTCACTGTCTCACTGGGATCCTGATAGCCAGGCCTCAGTGCTCATAGTGAAAACACCATGTTTTCAGTATGGTTGTTATGTGTCACTGGGATCCTGCCGGTCAGGACCCCAGTTCTCATAGGTTTGTGGCCTATATTTATGTGTCACTGGGACCCTGTCACACAGGGCCCCAGTGCTCATAGGTGTGCATGTATATGTTCCCTGTGTGGTGCCTAACTGTCTCACTGAGGCTCTGCTAACCAGAACCTCAGTGGTTATGCTCTCTCATTACTTTCAAATTGTCACTGACAGGCTAGTGACCATTTTTACCAATTTACATTGGCTTACTGGAACACCCTTATAATTCCCTAGTATATGGTACTGAGGTACCCAGGGTATTGGGGTTCCAGGAGATCCCTATGGGCTGCAGCATTTCTTTTGCCACCCATAGGGAGCTCTGACAATTCTTACACAGGCCTGCCACTGCAGCCTGAGTGAAATAACGTCCACGTTATTTCACAGCCATTTTACACTGCACTTAAGTAACTTATAAGTCACCTATATGTCTAACCTTTACCTGGTAAAGGTTAGGTGCAAAGTTACTTAGTGTGAGGGCACCCTGGCACTAGCCAAGGTGCCCCCACATTGTTCAGAGCCAATTCACTGAACTTTGTGAGTGCGGGGACACCATTACACGCGTGCACTACATATAGGTCACTACCTATATGTAGCTTCACCATGGTAACTCCGAATATGGCCATGTAACATGTCTATGATCATGGAATTGCCCCCTCTATGCCATCCTGACATTGTTGGTACAATTCCATGATCCCAGTGGTCTGTAGCACAGACCCTGGTACTGCCAGACTGCCCTTCCTGGGGTTTCACTGCAGCTGCTGCTGCTGCCAACCCCTCAGACAGGCAGCTGCCCTCCTGGGGTCCAGCCAGGCCTGGCCCAGGATGGCAGAACAAAGAACTTCCTCTGAGAGAGGGTGTGACACCCTCTCCCTTTGGAAAATGGTGTGAAGGCAGGGGAGGAGTAGCCTCCCCCAGCCTCTGGAAATGCTTTGTTGGGCACAGATGTGCCCAATTCTGCATAAGCCAGTCTACACCGGTTCAGGGACCCCTTAGCCCCTGCTCTGGCGCGAAACTGGACAAAGGAAAGGGGAGTGACCACTCCCCTGACCTGCACCTCCCCTGGGAGGTGTCCAGAGCTCCTCCAGTGTGCTCCAGACCTCTGCCATCTTGGAAACAGAGGTGCTGCTGGCACACTGGACTGCTCTGAGTGGCCAGTGCCACCAGGTGACGTCAGAGACTCCTGCTGATAGGCTCCTTCAGGTGTTAGTAGCCTTTCCTCTCTCCTAGGTAGCCAAACCCTCTTTTCTGGCTATTTAGGGTCTCTGTCTCTGGGGAAACTTTAGATAACGAATGCAAGAGCTCATCCGAGTTCCTCTGCATCTCCCTCTTCACCTTCTGATAAGGAATCGTCCGCTGACCGCGCTGGAAGCCTGCAAACCTGCAACATAGTAGCAAAGACGACTACTGCAACTCTGTAACGCTGATCCTGCCGCCTTCTCGACTGTTTTCCTGCTTGTGCATGCTGTGGGGGTAGTCTGCCTCCTCTCTGCACCAGAAGCTCCGAAGAAATCTCCCGTGGGTCGACGGAATCTTCCCCCTGCAACCACAGGCACCAAAAAGCTGCATTACCGGTCCCTTGGGTCTCCTCTCAGCACGACGAGCGAGGTCCCTCGAATCCAGCGACGCTGTCCAAGTGACCCCCACAGTCCAGTGACTCTTCAGCCCAAGTTTGGTGGAGGTAAGTCCTTGCCTCACCTCGCTGGGCTGCATTGCTGGGAACCGCGACTTTGCAGCTACTCCGGCCCCTGTGCACTTCCGGCGGAAATCCTTCGTGCACAGCCAAGCCTGGGTCCACGGCACTCTAACCTGCATTGCACGACTTTCTAAGTTGGTCTCCGGCGACGTGGGACTCCTTTGTGCAACTTCGGCGAGCACCGTTTCACGCATCCTCGTAGTGCCTGTTTCTGGCACTTCTCCAGGTGCTACCTGCTTCAGTGAGGGCTCTTTGTCTTGCTCGACGTCCCCTCTCTCTGCAGGTCCAATTTGCGACCTCCTGGTCCCTCCTGGGCCCCAGCAGCGTCCAAAAACGCCAAACGCACGATTTGCGTGTAGCAAGGCTTGTTGGCGTCCTTCCGGCGGGAAAACACTTCTGCACGACTCTCCAAGGCGAGAGGGATCCGTCCACCAAAGGGGAAGTCTCTAGCCCTTTTCGTTCCTGCAGAAACCTCAGCTTCTTCTGTCCAGTCGAAGCTTCTTTGCACCCGCAGCTGGCATTTCCTGGGCATCTGCCCATCTCCGACTTGCTTGTGACTTTTGGACTTGGTCCCCTTGTTCCACAGGTACCCTAGATTGGAAATCCACAGTGTTGAATTGCTGGTTTGTGTCTTTCCTGCATTATTCCTCTAACACAACTATTTTGTCCTTAGGGGAACTTTAGTGCACTTTGCACTCACTTTTCAGGGTCTTGGGGAGGGTTATTTTGCTAACTCTCACTATTTTCTAATAGTCCCAGCGACCCTCTACAAGGTCACATAGGTTTGGGGTCCATTCGTGGTTCGCATTCCACTTTTGGAGTATATGGTTTGTGTTGCCCCTATCCCTATGTTTCCCCATTGCATCCTATTGTAACTATACATTGTTTGCACTGTTTTCTAAGACTATACTGCATATTTTTGCTATTGTGTATATATATCTTGTGTATATTTCCTATCCTCTCACTGAGGGTACACTCTAAGATACTTTGGCATATTGTCATAAAAATAAAGTACCTTTATTTTTAGTATAACTGTGTATTGTGTTTTCTTATGATATTGTGCATATGACACTAAGTGGTACTGTAGTAGCTTCACACGTCTCCTAGTTCAGCCTAAGCTGCTCTGCTAAGCTACCATTATCTATCAGCCTAAGCTGCTAGACACCCTATACACTAATAAGGGATAACTGGGCCTGGTGCAAGGTGCAAGTACCCCTTGGTACTCACTACAAGCCAGTCCAGCCTCCTACACCACGGCACACCAAAAAGGTAGTCCAATGAAGTAGATCCAAGTGGAAAGTAAATGAAAGTCCGAGCCCACGTAGTTCATGAAGATAGAATTTATTCTTGTCCACAAAAGTCTCATCCACAGATACAGCCGACACGTGTTTTGTCACATTGACTTTATCAAGGCTAATGGGAGAAACGTTGTTCAAAAGACGTGGTTGAAGTTCAGAGGTTAAAGACAAGACGGTGTGCGTATTAGCAGTTCAAAAGTGGAGTGGTTTTTTTAGCCATCTGGGGCCAATGACATCCGTATTGTTGAGACAAAGTTATTAAAGTGGTTGAAAACGGTGTGAGTTATACAGATATGGCCATGGTAAGTCCCGTCGATGAGTAATCCATGCTGCAAGGCGTCCGTTCAGATCGTGGAATATTATATGTAATACATTCAACTTGTATTCAAGTGTCACAGTTCCACCTAAATTCTCTGATATCATAGTTATAGGATCCATTTTGGTATACATACACTTGTACCTAGGCAGCAGGAATAAGTCCCAAATGCATATTGCCTTTCGCTGAGGTTACATTAAGGTTACAGCCTAAATTCATAAATCCCTAAAATCTCAATAGTTACGGTAGATCTGCAATCTTAACCAGCTGTTCTCCGCCATGCACTGTTCACGTCCCTGCACAAATGTGTGTGTGTCTCTGTGCGTTAGTGCGTGCATAAGATGGAGTGGTGCTGGATTGTGATAGGCCAGAGCATAAGAGGGATCAGATAGGGTTTGCTACAGGGGAGGATGTTGGGGAGATGGAAGGGTTTGAAAATACCTGTTTTAGATTGACAAATGACTCTAGGTTTGAGCCGCTCCTTGGCCAAAGGGCTGGGCTTGGGGGCATTAATTACTACCCCAAGGCCTTGGTTAGGTGTACAGTGATGGAGAATCTGCCCATTATTTAAATAAATGCATCCTGTTCACTTCATAATAGTCAGGGAGCTACAGTGCTCAGAGGCAGTGTGCCTTGGGAAGTTTGGGTTTCTTTGCCAGCAGCCACATGGCTGAACCAGGGAACTTCCTCTTTCACCACTTTCTCCCCCAGTGTGGGCTACGAAGGGTAACACTAGTGGCAGCCACTTCAAGTTCTTTTGGGCGTTTCTGAGGATGGCTAGAAAAAAAAACACAGCTTCATTATTCGCGCTGTGGGTAATCTGCAGTCAGTGGTCTGCAGTCCTCTTAGCACAGTGCTGCCAGATATCTAGTTGTACCCTTGATGGCAACAGGAAACTTCAGTTGAAGGTACACGGAACCTCTACAGAAGTGTTGAACTCCACACAGTTCCTGCGGTTTCCCAACATAAGTTCAGAATGCAGCCAGAACTGTCCATCAGAGAGAATGTTTTGCAATTTAGCCCCCTCTATTACTGTAGGAACAGATAATACACATACCTTAGGGTATAGGGTGGAGAATCTCACACTGCTGACCGTGGCCTTCAAGATGTGGCTTTTATTCTCGCTCCAAGTCTCAAAGGAATCCTTTGCATTATATCGTCTACCATAATGGTAGTTGAGTCATTACTCCGAAACTACTTTGTGATGATTATGCCCCTTTATACTTCCCTCATCCTCTCTCCTCTCTCCTGACCACAGTAATGCTAGAGCATTCTACTTGAATGGTTCCCCTCTCCTATGAAGATCACAGCGATACAGTCAAATTTGCTGAGCAGGGACTAAATAAAAATGTCCAGGTCGAGGGTGGGGCTTGCCAAGTTGGCCGTCGGGATGTGATTCCCCTCGGCTCCGCTGTCGCCCGCAGTAAAGGTGGGCAAAGAGGACGACAACCGAAGCGTAAATAATGCCAGAAGGGATGTGAAGTTTGGGGGAGACGGACGGGCCCCCATCAGAAGCAGGAGAAACACCGAAATCGGAGGAAGCATACAGTGCAACTCGTGGTAGAGGCCGCACTGAAAGTGAAGGCAGAGCACTGAGACACTGAAGCTGGCAAAAAAGGTGCGTGGACTGGCGAAGGGGGAAGACCTACCGCCTGTGGAGCACACCACACTAAATAGGAACTGGCAGCTACCAGAGTGGCATTAGTAGGGGCCCAGATCCAGAGAGAGGGGTCAGGCACGACGATGCCTGACCTTAAAATGGCGAGCGCACTGCAACAATGAGACACGCTGGCATGGGACGAGAAGGCCCTGGAAGCATCAGATGGGAGGAAAGGCATGAGACTGGCCCCTGATATCACCGCTTTTACACAAAGAGGAATGGCCATACCCACTTCAGCTTAACTAATTCGCAGAGCACAACAGGCACACCAGGATTCTTCTAGAGCCCCCCACGTGGATGCAGTAGGATTGGTGGAAAGAGCTTTTGAGGGATGGACGACGACGCACACCCACAGGGAAAATGAAGGACAGAGCGGAGGACTTAATCAAAACGCAAGGCTGCATGAAGAATTCCTCTCAGGGTTGAGGGTTAGGGAGTGAAAAGAAGATCAGGAGGAAAACCATAGGCTTAAACATAAACAATACCCACAAATTTTTAAATCGTCAGCCATGACGAAACACAACGGAATAACACTCATGTTTCATCAAGCTTTAGAATTCCAACCCACAGGTCACTACACAGACAAAGAAGGGCACTACATTATGGTAAAAGGGGAAATGCGCGAACATCAAGTCACTTTCGCCTTAGTATATACACCCAACACTAACCAAGAATGATTCCTACATGGGTGCCTAGAGACACTGGGGACATTTGCGGGGGGGACGTGTTCATGATGGTGGACTTTAACCTCACTTGGAATGCAAACCACGATAGCACACACCCTCGCCGCTCATCAATGGGAAACTTTTTCTAAGCACTGAAACAGGCAATGAAAGAGGTAGGGCTGGTTGACACCTGGAGGAAACTTCACCCTAACAATAGAGGTTACACATTTTTTCTCACACTCAACGTGCATACTCTAGGATTGAATATGTACTCGCTAGTCAGGGGGTGGTCCAGGAGCTTCTTAACCCCTTTGGTGCCAAGGACGAGCTGGTCTCGCCCTCGGCTGCAGCACTGCTAGAGTTAGAGGCCAAAATCCACTACTAGGCACTGTGCAAAAACAGGTCAGTTTTCTTTGGGAAAATGCGATGTGTCCATGTTGCGTTTCCTGTCGTGGGCATCAGACCTACCCATACAAGTGAGGTACCATTTATGTCGGGAGACTTGGGGGAACACAGAATAGAAGAACAAGTGTTATTGTCCTTTGTCTTTCTCTACATTTTTTCTTCCAAATGTAAGACAGTGTGTAAAAAAGACGAGAAATGCCCTGTAATTCACATGCCAGTATGGGGACCGCAGAAATCAGAGCTGTGCAAATATCCACTGCTTCTCAACACCTTATCTTGTGCCCATTTTGGAAATACAGAGGCTTCCTTGATACCTATTTTTCACTTTTCATATTTCCCCAAATGAATTGCTGTATAACCGGTATACAATTGAAACCCATTGCAAGATGCAGCTCTGTTATTAGCTCTGGGTACCTAGGGTTCTTGATGAACCTACAAGCCCTATATATCCCAACAACCAGAAGAGACCAGCAGACGTAACAGTATATTGCTTTCAAAAATATGGCATAGCTGCAAAAAGTTATAGAAGAAAACGTGGAGAAACAGCTCCTTTTTTCAGCTCAATGTAATTTTTTTTTTTTTTAGCTGTTACTTTCTGTAGGAAAACCTTACAGGATCTACACAAATGACCCCTTGCTGAATTCAGAATTTTGTCTACTTTTCAGAAATGTTTAGCTGTCCAGGATCCAGCACTGGTTTCACACCCATTTCTGTAACTAACTGGAAGGAGGCTGAAAGAACAAAAAATAGTAAAACCCTTCTTTCCCATTTTATCTGTATTTCGACTAATTTCTTGGTCTCCTCCAGGGGAACTCAGAAACTCTGGGTACATCTAGAATCCCCAGGATGTTGGGAAAAAAACAACAAAAATTTGGTGTGGGTAGCTTATGTGGACAAAAAGTGATGAGGGTCTAAGCCCGAACTGCCCCAAATAGCCAAAAAAGGCTTGGCAACTGTGTGGACAAGGCCTGGCATTGAAGGGGTTAAAGCAGCAATACATTCCATCACCCTCTCAGGTCACGCCCCAATGGAACACACAATGGACTGGAGAGGGAACAGATCAAAAACCCTGCAATGGTACTTCCCACCCTTTGTCTTAAGAGATAAGCCTTC
The DNA here is from genome assembly GCF_031143425.1 of Pleurodeles waltl. Taxonomy (NCBI): domain Eukaryota; kingdom Metazoa; phylum Chordata; class Amphibia; order Caudata; family Salamandridae; genus Pleurodeles; species Pleurodeles waltl. The sequence goes on along the minus strand of NC_090443.1, from coordinate 555,292,269 downwards.
TAGAAAAGACATACGCAGCACCATCAGGGAATATTCTACACGCAACAAGCTTGCAAGCACCAATCTAAGCATAACATGGGATGCGTTTAAAGCAGTGCTCCGAGGGAAATGTATCTCCTAACAGCAGCACTAAACAAATGTTTGCATTAGAGGCGGAACTACGCGCAGCCTAAGAGGCACGCAAAGCTCACCCGAACTTACCCCTTCAGCACTCGATGAATGCCTTAAGAGGCAAATTGAATGCTATATATGCGAATAGAGCAGATCTCACACTACTACGTCTACAGAGAACGTCTTATGAGAAGGGGAACAAAGTGGGTTCACACCTAGCTAGATAGTTATGGGCGAAAAGGGAAATGGAATACATAGGAGATATACAACAACCTACTAATGAATTGACTCATGTAGAGAAGGCAGACATATTTGGTAGGTTCTACCGAGATCTATACACAGCGATACCCACCTCAGATACCTCCCAAATGGAATATTTGGGAAATATTGACCTTCCCAAAGTCACAGCATCACACAACGATCAATTGAGGGCACCCATTGAGGAGACTGAGGTACAGATGGCGATACACAGCCTTAAACCACACAAGTCCCCAGGACCAGATGGTTTGACTGCTCAATTCTATAAAACCTATTGCTCACAGCTAAAGCCCTACCTGACCATCTTATTTAACTACATAGGTACATCAGGAGCCACCACAAATACAATGGGTGAGGCTATTTTCTCAGTCATTCCCAAACCGGGGAAAGACCTCCAAGTCTGTGGCTCCTATAGACCTTTAGCTCTCCTGAAGTTGGATACAAAACTCTATGCTAAGACTCGACTCTCTACTCGAAGATCTACTTGCTGATCTGGTACATCCGGACCAATCGAGATTTGTAAAGGGGCATCAGACACACAACAACATTCGTAGGCTGATACACCTATTTGAAAAAGCTCATAAGAAAAAGGTCCTGGCCATTCCGTTAAGTTTAGATGCTGAAAAGGAATTTGATCGAGTAGACTGGGCCTTCATGATCCAGGTTCTTAGGGCCTATGGGTTCTGTGAGAAATTTCTCAAGATGATTAAAGCCAACAATGCAGCTCCCTACTCCAGAGTTTTGATAAACTGTACTAGTTCAGCACCATTTCCGTGGACAAGGGGGACGAGACAGGGGTGTCCTCGCTCTCCCTTGTTGTTTGCTCTTAGTATAGAGCCCTTAGCGGTGCGTATCCGTGCATCGCTCACCATTCATTGTGTCTACTTTGGGACGATAGAACATAAAATATCGCTATTCATGGATGATGTTCTTCTGACATTGACAGATCCTGCCTCCTCAAGTTCTTCCTTGCAAGAGGAACTTTGTCTCTTCGAAGAGGTGGGGGGATTTAAAGTAAATCTTTCCAAGTCCTACATGATGATTCTGACCATGCCCCCATCGTAGATGAAACTGCTGGCAGTCTCTACACCTTTCCAGTGGTCAAAGAAATAAATAACCTATATAGGTACTAAAACCACACCACATATAGCTGACCTCTACAAGGCATACTATTCCCCACTGCTGACAACCATATGAGACACTCTGAAGCATTGAGCCCCGTCTTATCTCACATGTTGGGGAGGATTAATGCCATTAAAATTAATCTTTAGCCTATGATACTCTACCTATTTCAGAGCCTTCCACTAGAAGTTGACCACGCATTTTCTCAACTCTCTCTACCCTTAATGTGCGGTTTGTATGGCAAGGAAGCCAAGCCAGGCTTTCTTAGAAAATGTTAAGCACTCCAAAGAAAATGGGTGGTCTGAGTCTACCAGACTTCCAGTTATATTATAAAGCTGCCCAACTAAGAGTAGTCATGGAAGGGCCCTTAGAGAGTCCGATAAACACTGGCTCCACTTGGACCGGGCTATAGTGGGAAAGGTAATCTGGGATGTATTGTGGAAACCTAAGGCAGGATGCCCCCGTAATACATATCTTAGCACACCAATAAAAACTACGCTCAAGGTCTGGGATGAGGTATCAAAAACAAGAGGTTGGACTACCTGCCCCTTCCCACACACACCACTACATTATAATCCAGCATTTCTCCCTGCCCTACAACCAGGACCATTTGATAAGTTGTGAGAGGGAGGATGCCTGGTACTAGCCGAATTGTTCCACAATACTGACATACTGACGTTTGAGAACTGTAAAAGAGAAATTAATCTTCCACACACCAAATTCTATTGTTACAGTCAACTGCGCCACTCGTCACTAAAAGCTGAGAATCAACAGGCAGCCATGAAAGAGTGCACACTATTCGAACAATTCATGTGCCAGTCATGCCCCCCTAAGGGGACTATTTCCCACCTCTATGCCCTACTTATCCACCACAGGAAGTCCGACAAGACCCCGCCACCACAACTTCTGGGAGCGTGTGTGGGGGAGGACATTCTCAACACACAATTGAATATACGAAAATACAACCGCTCTATCACCCTATAAGATTATGTACGACTGGTACCTTTACCCTACGAAACTGAAGAAAATATTTCCGCCCACATCAGATCTGTGCTGGAGAGGGTGTGGGATACAAGGTGATTTCAGAGATATATGATGGGATTGCTCCACGATCCGCCCCTTTTGGAATGAAATTTTGGCTCACATCAAAGATATAATGGGATACCCCATACCGACCACAGACCACTGCGCCCTCTTAGAACTAAGAGATGACACTTTCCAGTATCAAACAGGAGCCGACAGGTCCTTTATGTGGCTTTGTCTAGGCGCTGCTAAAATGTTGATAGCGGCAGCCTGGAAAAAGAAAGAAGCCCCAGCGCTCACTCAGTCGCATGCCCATCCTTGGAGAGCGCTGACAATGGAAAGGATGGCGGACATCTTTGCGGATGACTTTAAAAACTTTGAATATAAATGGGGTCCATTAGTATCTTATTTGTCAAGAGGCCTCTGCTGATTGTTTACCCCACTAGAACTAGAGTACTGCACTTATTTAGAGCAGCGGGGGTTTCCCTCCTCCAGCCCAGATGCCCATGAAGTATGAACTACAATCATCTCCAAGCCCCCCTCCTCTCCTCTTGAAGAGGACATATATAACCACTTGTCTGCCTTAGCACTATAAAATTCACAATGTGGCATTGTTACCTCCCAACTCCAATTTATGTTTATGGATTGTAATATGGATTTTCTTTCTCTCCTCTTTTCTTATTAATTAATGAAACTGGTTGGAACTTCATGTTATGACAAAAACTGATGATGATACTGTCTCGTACAATGATATGTATCTAAGTAGCAACCGTGCTCAGGCAGTTCACACAAAGTTAATTGTCTCATGTACTGCCTGTACAACATTCCACCTAATAAAATCAAGTTTGACAAAAGACACAAAAAAATGTCCAAGTCCTTAATTTATGTCTAGTCCCCAAAAAAGGAGCACACCTAATCAGCAAAAAGAACCGACAAAGCTGAATGTTTACTAATGATCCTCACCTCCTTTACATGGTTAGCTCCGCATTCCTCAGGATCCTGACAGAACTGTATCACAATGAATGAATAAAACATAACACATAAGAATCTAACCACATCCAATCACCCCTAGTCATCGGAAATCCGATTCTTATAGACCAAGGGACGTAAAGCTGAGAGGCTTTGGTTTGTTTGATAAATGAAGAGAAATTGTATTTTGTATATTAACTAGGGAGAGAAGCCCAGGAAGGTGAGAACAAAACCCACATTTCTTTGTGGAGAAGATGTGAATTGAAGTCACTGCTGTCTGTCAAGAATAACTTCACCACATTATTATTTTTAGTGAAATAACTCCCATTTGTCAGTTCTGATATTTGGGAAGCGTTCCACTGCCCAATGAGGTGATGCCTGTGCTTTATAGGTTTTTTAAATACAATAAACCTTAAGCAAAGATTGCATATTTTATGAATTGTGCTGTGCATACCCTCCTATGAATGCAACTAACATGCTGTTTGACTTGAGAGCCTATCACTTGTTCTCTGTCATAATCAAGTAATAAGAGCAGATAGAGATTATTGTTTATTTCTCCCAGTATGTTAGAGGAATATCGGGAGCTCTATGAGTTACAGAGGCAGCGCCTAGAGACCCGGCTGGCACAGCTGACTGAGGAGAGAGACCTTTGGAGCTCAGCCACATACAGACTGGCACAAAAGGTAAGCACAGTATACATGCAAGCCAAAAGTAGCCCGCTCTTTCACCCAACTGCTCCAAAAAATTCATCAAGTACTTCCCAGTTTAATGCTTCTTCACCTCCTGTGCTCCTTCATTTACCTGTGGTGTCCTCGCTTTAAGAAAGGATGCATTCTTTTTAGTACATTCATCAGTGCAGAGTGCTTTATAGACCAGTGTGTTTCATCGCACTACAGAACTTCACATACCCAAACCTATGTCCTTTTGGCTCAAGGAACATCTGATACGCCAAGGTGTGTGGAATGCAAATGTGTTCCCCTCTTGAGTAGAAAGCTTGTGGCACAAAAGTGTTTCCTCTCATAGAGTAAAGAATCCCTGATACTCCAAAGTTTGCTCTTTCAGGGCATGGTGCTCATTATATACAAACTGCCTTCCTCAAAACACAGAGCTTCAAATATTGCTCAGTTAGGGTATCCTCTAATTTCCAAATTCTGTTCTTCTTTGAATGAACCTTTGAAATCTGAGACCAGAGAGCTCCTATGTAACCAATCTTTGTTGTCACTGAGAAAGTATCTTCTGGTGATTTCCATGGATGTCTTATCATATAAAGTGCTTGTTAAATCTACCAAAATCTTAATCCTTCCAGATAAAGGATTATTGTTGAATTGGTCCTTCTGATACTGATATACCAACTGATGACCTCTAGATGAAAGACTCGTAATAAAGCAAACATTTCCTTTCAGGGAAGGTTTCCAGTTACACCACCCACATCTACCTAAATGAAGGATTATGATGATAAAAGCCAACATATATCAACGGAAGGACTCCTGGTATATCAAACCACATCCTCTTAGATGAAAGGCTCTGAATACTTCCATCCATGTTCTATTGGGGAAGAATTCCAGTTATAGCAGCTCATGTTTGAGACTTTTTTGTGTGTCACAAATGCATTATTCTCTTTCTTGATTATTTCATCAGTGTTTGTAGTAACCTATTTAGGAGCTGCTGCTTCCTCACTGCATAGATCCTGACACCTAACCATATTTCTACAATATGCTAGTACCTATTCAGTTCATGACATTTTTGGGTGCCTCCTCCAATATATCACACTGCTGTTTACTCGTGTAGGGGAACCCACTCTTCTCCAGCACCAGGCCTTCAAAGGCACCTTAAACCCCAACCACCATAAAAGCACCTAAGTGTGCATACCACACATTGCAGCTAACTGGTGTTGTTGGGTGGGTCTTCTGTTAATGTATGAAAGTTGTCAATGCTGAAGATCTGTAGTGACAGATAAGTGACTTGTCATCCCCAGTAGTAAACTCTCATTGATTCATTTGCTCTTCAACTAGGGAACTTGTGTGGTGAGGTGGACAGGATTTGTTCCTCACAAAAGCTTAATCAAGCTGTTTTCTAGTTCTTTCTCCCATGTCCAAATAGTTTGCTAATTGGTGAAAAGAGTTCCACATTGTGGACTACAGTGGTATTGTTATCTCTTGTAGCATTTAGAGTATTTTATTTTAGAAGTAACAAAGCATTGCACCATAAAAGCCTTCTGGCTTTGTTCTTAGAAAAGTCCAGTATGTGACTGTTTATGTGTTCTTTAAATAGAACAACCTGCAATTTGGCCTGTTTAACTTTTCTATGCCCCTAGTGTTTCATTCTGGCACAGTTTACTACATATCACCCTGCATCTCTCTTTCTTCCACTTTCTGTATTCCCCACCTCTGTCTACTACATTCACATTCTCCTTCTCCACCGCTCACTCTGCCCAAATTCACTGTCATATTTTCCATAGCTACCCTTCTTCACCATTAATGTTTTGGTGTTGTTCTAAATGACATGGAGTGTCTGACACATGTTTCAGCTCTTGCTGTGATACTCTCTTCTCTTTTTTGCAGGTGATTGAGGAGAACAGGCTCCACCTCGCTCAGAGACTATACATAAGCGAGAAAGCCTGGACCAAAGCTATGAGACACTTCACTGTTTTCATAGCATCCAAGGTACTGTTCGAATCTGGGTCGAAGTTATCCAAGGTGGTCTCTGTCTTTCGATCAATATATATCTCAAAGTCACACATTTAAGCACAAGTGCTTGGGGTGCAGCATAAATAATGCAATCCAGAATAGGGAACTCTGGAATGTTCCCTGTCTTCAAATGGAGAGCTACATCTTCTCACAAGGCACATCTAAAACACCAGCAGCAAACAAAATCTGCCCATCTCAAATGTCACATATCATAGTCAGCGATAGCAACTCTGTAGTTCTGTTTGAGCCCATGAGTCCTTAAGAAAAGCATTGTGGTAGATCATTAATAACTTTAGCCTTTGTTAGACGAATCAGTATAAAACCTTCCTAAAAATAATTTAATTCATACACATTTGAATTTGGGGAAATCTATGCATATTGGTCAAGGAGAGAGAAAGATACTGTATAGTTGTACTTGTTTGCTCAAACTTACGTAGCAGTGTTTTCTGAATATAGCTAAAAAATGCTGGAAAGAATTCCACAAAATGTGGCGTACGCAGGCCAAATATTTTCAGTGCTTTTTTGTGATTGGTTTAGAAACTGCCCAACTTTTTTGAAATATTGTCAAAACATCTAGAGATATCTGGCAATTTGATTTGTGGAGTCAGATTTCATAATAGATCTTGCATTCCGATTGGCCTAAAAGGCAGTAAAAACAGGGGGGTTACATTTATCAATATTTCACGCTGCGTTGCCCTGCACTGCATGAAAGGGAAAATGCAGGAATGTGCAGTATTTGCCACATTTAACATAATATGGCGCAATCCTGTCCTTTCCTTGCGCTGACACCCTTTTGACTGCCTAGCGCCAATGCAGTCACCCTTGCGCCGTGGTGCAAGGGTGCCTGTGTTTCAGACAGCACTGTTTTGGTGCAGGAAGGTGTACCTTCCTCCACAAAAACAATCCTCTGAGGCATGTTCCTCTTTCTGTGTGTGCTGCAGAATAAAGTTATTTCTCCTCATTGCACCTTACCTGGGGAAGTGTAGCATGTTGATCCATTCTCAAGTCTACCAGTAATGGTAAATCTGGGAATGCTCCAAAATCCCTGGGTAGGTGCATGGGAACACCCACGCTTCATCCATAGACAACTCCCTGGGGCAGAGTAACACAACAGAACAATTTGTGCCACGTTGCATTACTCTAGATGTATCAAGCCACACTCAGTCACACAAGGTGGCCTTGCGTGGCTTGATAAATCTAACTTAGTAGTTACGTCACAGGTGGGGGGGCTGTGTGACATATTCAAGGTCTTCCCACCTGTAAATCAGGCAGAAGGATCGAGGGTTAAGTGGAGACGATACTCCTTTGCAGTTGTAATGGAGTAACCTCTCTGCCAAACTCGAAATAAACATATATTATAAAGCACATAAAGGAGTCAGTCTTTATTATCTTCCTATATTGACATCCCAGAGGTTCTCCCGACATTTTCACCCCACCATCTGTCAGCCTTTTGGTTTACGATGTCACAAGAACCTTGCAATAAATAAATAGCATATTATGCTCTATACATCTGCATATATTTTCAGATTGGATGCTTCTAACCGGAGATTCTTCGCTTTTTTAATATTCTTCTAAGCAGCAGCCTGAATATGGAAATTTTCAAGGGGTACACCTGTATGCCGAATAGTGATGTTGTGCTGCTTTGCATCAATGTTGTTCCACTCAAGAAGTGATGTGCAGAGCTGCATATAAGCACCATGCAGGGTTGCTGACATCACTTCCTTTCTTTCTGGGCCACCAGCTGCCGATCAGGAGCAATACCTCGTCTCTTCATGAGACAAAATTCCCAAGTTAACATTTAATACCAGTGTGGAAGGGACAATATCAACCCCCTAAAGCTACATGGTTCAACCCTTGTAGTGACTGTGTCGCAAGCAATTGTCTATGACATATACTTCACAGATTTGCCTTTGGTGTTTGGGGTCAGATTACAACTCCAAGGCCTGCAGCAGCTGCTCCCTGATGCATCTGAAGGCCATCCAGAATGATGAGGTGAAACTGTATGTCACTAAACACTGGAAGTCTCCACACCGCGACTGGTCGAAGTCGACAGGAATGTCCCTTTCTTGTTCAAGAAGTTGTTCCCATGGCAAATCTTTGTCGCAGGGGGAGACAGACAGTAAGCAAAAAAATAAGCACAAAAAGTCCAAGTGGGACTCGTGCTCTTCTATTGGGCCCTTTTCTGACACCGCAGGAAATCCAAGAGTTTCACAAAGCTATGTTGTGTCTCTTCAGCATGCTACCAGCTCCCTTTGGCGCACCCTGAGACCCGAAGGACCTGTGAAGTCCTCCTACTGGAACTCCACCGGTATGTCCACCCTTAGCACCAGGTGGAACCTCAGAACCAATTTTGTGTCCTGCACCGGTTTTGATGCTGACATCAGTCTTAGCATCACAACCCACGCCAGGCGATGAAGAATAACCAATAGTGTGCTCCTAGTCTGAGCTGACTCTACCTCGATTTCAGTCAAGGTCTCGCCCTGAGCCCACTGGACCCACAGCCTTTCGGCAACCCATCGAACTCTGACACTTTACCCTTGCCTCATATCATCCGTTATCTTTTCTGCACAGGCTTTCATAATGACCTCTATGATGAAGGGGATCAGTTTGCTCAACTATGCACTGAGGAAAACTCATATGATGAGTAACAAGATGTTAAGGGACCCGATACCCCTCCAGAAGCTTGGCTAGTCTCTATCACCTGGGTCAGCTAATGAGGAAAGTGATTCCTTTGCAGTCGTGATGTGAAGGGAATTTGAGGTCTATGACCTCCAATTTTGCTTCTCTGGAGCTGCAAAAACAAATTTCTCACTGAAGTCTGCCAACCCAGACAGACCACTACTGAGTCGCTCCTGCCTTTTAATGAGGTCCTCACGAATATCCTCCTCTGGACATGGGCAAAGCCATGTAAGTATGCAGAGTGAGAGGTGCCACCGTCCTGCTGTCCCAGGTTTGCTAACACAGCACTTGACCCCCCACATTTTATTGATGCAAGCATCCACAAGCAGGGGCAAAGCTACTGTCACCCCTACCACCCCTCTGGATAGGAAATCTAGGCGCCTTGAAACTTCTGGAAAACAAGTTCTCCTCCACAAGTCAGGCATTGAGGTCAGTTAACACCAGCTGCCTACTGGGCGGATACACTCATGTCCTTTGGTATTGAATGTAGAACATTACAATTTATGCCTTTACCATACATGCCTTTTCTTCACAGTCTTTATTACGTATGCCTTTACCGTGCATATGCCTTTTAATTTAATATTAACATTTCTTTCTTTTTTTTGGGCGGGGTCCCCACAAACCCTCTCTTTTTTTTATAACACACTTTATTTAGCATCGGCACAGGCATTGTCAATGAATCATCTTGTTTCAAAGATAGATGTTCGCCTGTAAGCTTCACCCCTCCGCACCCACAGAGCTCTGTGTACATCATTGGAAAATGTAACTGTTCAATCAGTGTATCTTTCATTGCCTCCACCAGCCTCCCCTCTTCACTACAATTGGTGTACACCTCCAAAGTTCAAAATTTCATCTTCTAGTAACAGAGTATGGGCTTATCGCCTTTCCAGTCTATATCAGACCCAGGCAGCCAAGGTTTTGTAGTGTTTTTGTGGGAAACCTTTGACTATGTAGATGGGGATTTCCACGCTCATGCATCTATCCAGGCCCGCATTCCATCACTGTAATCTCAGGGGTGCCTCACATTTCCACATCCTGGCTTTGTCCTTCTTGTGTACTGTCGGTCCAAACTACATCATCGTCACCTGATGTCTGTATAGTCCATATTGAAGGTAGTGTGCAACAGGGCACATTTGAAATCTCTGGGTAGTAGCCACTCCATTACCTGTCTCAAACAGCCGAGCACTCCATCCCAGAAAGGCGTTAAACTCACATGTCTAGACCGTGTGAATAAAGTTCCCCAGTCCACCGCCACATCGCAGGCATGTCAGCAGAGGTTTTACACAGCCTTTCTTGGGTGAAGCGTACTCTAGAGGGATGTTTAAGTTTGATCATCCTATACTGTGAGGGTATCACCGCCTCCCAAGGGGATGCGAGTGCCTCCCTCCAATTGTGATGTGTCAGTGGACCCAAACCCTCCACACAGGCCACACTTAGAGTATTGAATCTGCCTTTGGAGTTGATCACCAGGCCCTGGTAGACTTGTGAGATCTTTTGAGTGGTCAGCTTTACCACTAGGAATTTGGCTTCTAAGGGGTTATAGTCCAGTAACTCCATTAGGTGGGGTTATATACATGGACATCAATTCACCAAAATGCCTGGGGTAGCGGAAGCGACATAACATACCCATTGACCTCCACTTTCACTCACACACACATACTTACACATACACACAAATTCACACTTACATGCACTCTCTCTCACATAAACATACTATCACCCTCAAGCACACACACAATATCCATTTAAAAGCATTTTTACTTACTTTAGCTGCCATGGAAGGGCATATTCCAGCTAATTGCACTCCATTTTTTTTACTCTAATAGTGGAGAATATATTATATTCACTATTAGTGTAATAAAAAATTAACAGAAAATATAGAGAGTAGAGCCCCAACTGACTTCCATAAGGACGAACGGTGACTTTTTTCCTGGCACTGAATTTACCACTTCTGAGACCAGGGGTCGCAAAGGCAGTGCCAGGGGTCGCAAAGGGCAAGCCTGGTGTCCCCTAAATTACATCCGTGGTTATAAATGGAGTAAGTGCATGTCTGAGTTGGAGATATGTAAACAGTTGGCCCTTGTGCATGCCATATTTCCCCTGTTGATTTGTGATGGAATTGAGCGTTGTTCCGTGCATGATATCTCCTAGTGTAGGTCTACCGATGGCTTCCCAGCCATTGAAAACCTGTAGGGCCACCACTTGGCATAATGAGGATGCATGCCACAGGGGTGTTTCTCTAGGGAGGCGTCCTGATCATCCCAATGCCCGGTAGGTGTCTTGCCACACCTGGATCACTACCCTGGTGGCTGGTGGGCTGCTATCATAGAGTAGGTGTTCATATGTGTACGCTGGATCATCGGCGGACCCAAACCACCCTTCATTGATGCTAATTAGGTGGGATGCCCTGTAGTAAGAGATAATTTTCCAGGAATAAAAAAACTTATTTTTATAATGTACTCCTAATCTTCCTTTATCACCTCCTTTTACCACCACCCACTCCTAAACCCTAAAATTAATATTTAATTATTTTGCTTTTGTGGTTGGGGGGACCCTAGTTTTAATTTACTCCTAACCTTCCTTTACCTCTACCAAACCCTAACATTAATTTTAACTACATTTAGGATGACCGAACTCCAAACCCTATGATTACCCATACCTCTGCAGATCCAACGTGTTTCGTCTGGACCCCCAAAGCCTTGTTCACAAATGAGCGCAATCATCAATTTCGTGAATATAAACAAAGTGCAATTCTTGCCCCAATTGACTATCTTTTTTGTTTTCAAATTATTTGCTGCCTATCGAGCACAACCTTCTTTAAAACGTTTGAATCCATTGCCCACATGTTGTGCCTCAGGAGGCTATAAACTGCTATTCATTCAGTGTAAATCTATTAAATTCATGACAAAATCATGTACTCCATATATTGTACAATCCACAATGTCTGACTTTTCTTTTAAATAATGACATCCAGGTCATCACTGTCCCTGGAGAATTTCGACTGTGATTTTAAAAAAATCAATTGAAAGTGCAAAACCACAATAACAATAACAAACACAACTCAAGTTTTTCTAAAGGTACCTACAGTGACACAAATATTTTATCCCTCATCTCAGAAAAGTAGAGGGACTGCTAATTACTCTTTCATTGCATACTTGTCTTGAGCACAATACTTGTCTGGAGCACGACTATAATTGGTGCCCTAAAGCAGTGCTTCCTAACCTTTTGACTTCTGTGGACCCCCACATTATCATTACTGGAACCCGGAGACCCCCACTGAATTATTATTGAAATCTGGGGACCCCCCACTGAACCATTACTGAAAGCTGGAGACATAGGGGGTCATTCCGACCCTGGCAGAGGGCAGCGGAAGCACCGCCAACAGGCTGGCGGTGCTTCCTGGGCTATTCTGACCGTGGCGGTAAAGCCGCGGTCAGAAAAGGGGAACCGGCGGTTTCCCGCCGGTTTTCCCCTGGCCCAGAGAATCAGCGCCGCCACGGGGATTCCGACCCCCTTCCCGCCAGCCTGTTTCTGGCGGTCTTCACCGCCAGAACCAGGATGGCAGGAACGTGTGTCGTGGGGCCCCTGGGGGCCCCTGCACTGCCCATGCCACTGGCATGGGCAGTGCAGGGGCCCCCTCACAGGGCCCCATACAGATTTTCACTGTCTGCTTAGCAGACAGTGAAAATCGCGACGGGTGCCACTGCACCCGTCGCACCCCTGCAACTCCGCCGGCTCCATTCGGAGCCGGCTTCCTCGTTGCAGGGGCTTTCCCGCTGGGCCGGCGGGCGGTCGCCCGCCGGCCCAGCGGGAAAGTTGGAATGGCCGCCGCGGTCTTTTGACCGCGGGACGGTCATTCGGCGGTAACCGCATGGCGGGCGGCGACCACCGCCCGCCGCGGTCAGAATGACCGCCATAATCTGTTAATATTATTTAATTTTCTAAGCAGTCGCGTACCCCCAGGGATCCCCAGACCACAGGTTGGGAACCACTGCACTAAAGTAACTATAGCTCGCTCCCTCGCCATACACTCCTAATTACCCCACGTATTATATCAGCCATGAGACTTCTATCACATCATTGATAATATTACTACAACATTTGTTTTAAAATTAGTGATGGCAAAACTGTGCATGACGGGGTCATGAGTTATAGTTACTTTAGGGCACAAGTTATAGTTTCTTGAGATAACTATAACGGCTGAATTTCTATGGTTTTATATGTGTAAAATCTGAACCTCATCATAACGTCCCTGTAACCTTTGTTTTTTTTTTAGTGCATGTCTAAGTTTTTTTGTATTCTGTTTTCTAACTATAATGTCCCTGTAACCTTTGTGTTTTTTCAACATATATATATATATATATATGTATGTACTCTTTTATTGTATACATTTGACTAAAATCTTTACGAGATTTGCTAACATTAAAACAATGAGGGATTATAAAACAAAGCAACATTCCAGAACGTAATAGGAAAAACATAACAAAAATAATAAACACACGAATACGGAGGAATGAGAAAGTACCGCCAATCAGAGACAACAACTTAATTAGAACTGGTGCCTTTAGCAAAGTGCAGGTGCATAAAGATAGCAGCTGTTTGATCATTAAAACAAGAAGCGTTAACATTGTAAAGCACCATGATTTTAAAACTGATTTAATATCGGTACCTTCAAAAAAACATCACACTGGAGCTTTAACAAGAACATAAATACACATATGACAACTTTCAGCATAGTAGCAAGGAGGAAGTAGCTCACAAAGTATTGGTACAGAGCATAAGCAAGGGGCTGAGTAAGGGCCGGTTATCTGGGACGCATGGTAGAAGGTACTACAGAATCACCTGATAAACCCCTTGAGCCACTAAACCTTCCAAATGCAAGAGTGACAAAGTTGGTTAACCGGATCTTTAAGGTAGGGTTGTCAGGAAGGAGAGCTGCCTGTAGGTTCGTACTCACAGAATGTTCCACTCATGCCAGAGTCTAGAGTTGCACTCGTCCAAGAGGGCTGGGCTGAGACACAAGGCATGCGTGAAAGATTTGTCACACTGCCTGCAACACCTCCATTTAATAGCCACCATTGGAAAACGCCAGCAAGGTAGATGCTTCAGGAATAACCACTCCCCCTGTCACGATTCACTCTGGGCTTACCGTCGAGGTTGGTGAGAGGTGGTGAACGGCCCCGATTCCTGCAGGTCCTGCTTTGGCCGAGGTAGGGCGACCCCTTCCGGTAGCCACGGTGCTGTTTGGCAATAGTAAGCCACTACAGTCCGTGCCCTCCAGAAGGAGTCCCAGAGGAAAAACCCCAAAAGGGTAAAAAACCTCCAACAGGAACTCCCTGAAACAGAAGGAGGACACAAGGACGTTAGGGCGGAAGATGCTGGAGTTCAGGAGTACTGGAGACGAAAGACAGGTCAAGAATAACTGGCTTCTCAAGAGGAAACCAGCCGGAGCGTGACTACCACCACAGGAGTGTTGCAACGCAATGAGAAAGAATGCTAAATTCCCCTTATATACCCCTAGACAGGAAGTGAAAAACAGGAAGTAGAAATACCACCATCTTGGATTGGGGAAAAGGTCATGATTAATGATAGAGAACATGTGCCTAGAAAAGAAAAGCAATGCATGCAGGGAAGAGAGGATGTGAACAGCATGCTGGGAAAGGGAAAAGCATGCATAAAAGGAAATCATGTGCATGCAGTCGGCTTTTGCCTGTGTGACCGGTAAGTAAGGGCAAAGAGGGTTTCCAAAACATGTGTAATGCACCAGAGTGTTAAGCGTGCTGAATGCGCTATGCGTGGCAGGTTCGAGACCCGACTCGGAGTCTCTTCCCCTGCCGCGTCTGTCCTGGAAGAGGCGGACGAAGGAAGGGGGCGCGGCAAGTGCCTCGTGTCTCCCAAGTGCCACGCCGCCGCGGCCCGTGCTTGCGACCGCGGCGCGACACCCCCAACCTCAGGGCCATGAATCTTAAGTTCAAGTGATTGGAGTATGTATAGGCGAGGTATGGGGAGGGGAAAGCGGGCTGGTATGGGTTGATGACTGCCCGTGTATGCTTGCGCTCGGCTAGTTTAGCTCTGTCTGAATGATAGGACCAGAGATGGACACATTTTTTGATGCCCATTTTCAGTGCAGGTTGACTTGTGATGAGCTTGTTCAGTAAGCTGGTGTCCTTGCCCAAGAGGATTTTGGTGCTGTATGTTAATGTGGGAGTCATCTTTGCTTGCATAACTTCGAACAGCGGAAGAGGCTTGGCCCTAGTAACGATTTTGTTAGTTTGGAAAGAGTCACCTAAAGAGCCAAGGTGTTTGTTTCGATTTCCTTCTGATGCCTGTCGTAAGACCTGCCGCTACCCTGGTACTTTTTCCTTCTGAATGTGACTACCTTGGTTTTTTTCAGGTTAACCTCCAGATTATTGATGTTTGTATAGATGTGCAGCTGATTGAGCTAGTGTTGCAAACCTATCCTTGTAAAGCTGAACAGGGTAAGGTTGTCAGCATTCAGGAGGTTACTAATCTGTGCACCACCAATCTAAGGTGGGTGGCAATCTACAGACTCACGAGATTGTGGAAAATCTGTGATAAATGGATTAAAAAGCAGGGGGGCTAGCACACATCCCTGTTAAATGCCCCGTGATGTGGGAATTTTCCTGGATAGGTGAGAGCCATCCCCTAACATGATAAGAATTCAAGTATTGGTGTGCACCTGGATTATGGACTCCAGGAGCTTTGACGGGATTCCCCACTTTTTTAGTTTAGCCCAGACGGTTCCCCTGGGACACGGTTTTATGCCGCCTTGAAGTGCACAAAGCAGCAGTGTAGCAGGGAGTGCGAGGAGTTTGCCTTGTACATAAATATCTTCCCTACTGGCGATGGCCAGTGGGTATTTATAGTTAGGACCAACTTTTCCTATCAACAAAGTGCTTTTTGTTTTGCTAATAACTTTGGCACCAATTGATAAATCTTAGCAAAATGTTCAAAACTAGTACTCCAGTTAGTTGAGCTGCTATCTTGAAAGTTTCGGTTTAATTCTTCAAGCAGGGGCTGGGAAAAAAGTGGGGGGTTCCCAAAACACTTTTTCCCCCATGTAATGTCTATTGGGATTTAACAATTTTTAAACATTGCTAGATCCCGAACAGCTGAACAGATTTCCACGAAATTTGGCAGAAAGCCAGTCTTGGTCACAGTTAATGAAAAAGATATATAGATTTCTAGGGGTGCGGATCTGGGCCAAAAGCGAGGCCCTGATTGACTGGCCACAAACTGGCAGGAAAGTTGCAGCCACCAGTTGTTTCCCGGCTGGGCACTGGTGAGAAAAAATTAATAAAAAATCATGTAAGTGGTCAGGATGGAGGTATCCTCGCGCCATGGAACACATGGAGGGATCTCTGTGGGACCTTTCATGGCAAAATTGCCCAAATATTTTTTGGGGCTGAACTAAGGATCCACCACACACTCAGTGCGACCCCCAGTGTAACTTCACGAAGGATCCGCAAATCTGTAGAAATACACCCACTCACATATCAAATCCCAACCGCACACGGCTGATGGCTGTGAGCCACTTTGAGTTGGGTGCATGTGGGGGGTTGGCCACACGGCCTATCCCTAGGCCAAATGCTGTACACAGCGGTGGTTGTATTACTTACAGTAATTATATATCACTTTTACGTTAAAATACCCATAGAAATTCACAGAAGAAACTATAACTTGTGCCATTAAGTAACTTCGGGACACGAGTTATAGTTTCTCAACATAAATATAACCATAAGTATAAATATAGCTGCTGAATTCTTTGGGGTTTTGTGGGTAAAACATGAACCTAACTATAACATCCCTATAACCTTTGTCTTTTCAGTGAACAGTATAAATATGCACAAGGCCGACTCTACCTCAACAATTGCATGCTGCAATTACTTTACATAAGGCAACAACTCTCATAGTTACCAGGTCTCTTCGATGTGGTTTTATCTTACTGCACAAACGTAATTCCTTATATTCAGTTTTTGTTAAATACCTGTTTTTTAAACGAATAAACATGAAAACATAGCTTGGAATAAACCATGTATGCAGATGCTCAGAGTGTTATATGTTGTTTCTTGCCAATCTTGAGTGAGGGGAAAAGCATCATGACCCACACAAAGCTTTGCCTCTCATGAGTCATCGTTTTCGCCTCCCCTCCCCTCACATATATATAAACATGCTATGCCAGTTATTTGGAACTAGTGTACTAATAAATATGGTCTCAGACATTTGTTGCCACAGAACACAGTTCTTATTACCATATCAGAATAACATGAATTGGGAAAACATTGTAGAATCCCATTACAGAAGACAACATCTGGGACCATACTCACAAAGCCTCGTAGTTGTCATTTTATCTTGCTGCACAGATTTACCTCTTCGTGTTCTATGAATGGTTAATTTTCTTTGTTCATAATTACTGTGCATGAAATAACAGCATGGAATGAACCATACATGCACACATCTCTGACTGTAGTATGCTATTTATTACCATTGTTGGGAGAACGGAGGGCATTATGACCTACTCAAGGCTTGCCTCCTGTGAATCAAGGCGATTCAGCAATGATAATAAATAATGTATTACTCTACACATGTATATACTATGTATAATACTCTCACGCCCACATTCCATGAATACACAGTTGAATTGAAGTTATGGGTAGCTTTTTCCATAACACCTTAATATATGTTTAAACGGTCCTCTGAAAGGTACTTAAAAATCCTCTGTTAAAGTGAAGCTATTACTATAAAATAACCTGAAAAATCCCTAAATTTCCCAAGTTACTGCAGATTCCCCAGGCAAACCATAACTTGCACACCTACACTTTATGAGCAAAAGCATGAAAAAGAGAATGCTAAATATAAAGAACGTCAGTGGTGAGAGTAGTTTGCCAACCACATCTGCAGCATATACTCAATCCCATCCAGAAATATTCTCCATGTGTCTTCCCTGGATCAGTTAAATATATTCTCTGCTTTCTATGTAGTCGTCGGTGGTTCGTTTAACCTGTTGATTGTTATTTGCCCACAGGACACACAGGACCTTTCTCAGATTGAGCAGGTGACTGAGCACTGGCGAGAAGTAATGGTCCGGTTCGGAGAGGAGGCGGAGCGTGCTGAGGAGTCCAGCATGGAGAAGCTGCTGCTCCTCCGCGGTGACCTTGAGAAATGGCACAAGCATTTCAAGGAGAACGTGTTGTGAGTCGCTTTCTATTATCCTCCTGTGTCTTCTACTGATTTTCTTCTCTTTCACCTTTTGTCAGTTTATTGATGCCTTTATTTTAAGTCTTTTATCCCTCTCTGTCTCTCTCCCTCTCGCTGTATCCTTGTGTCACACTCTGCTTCACGTAATTTCATTCCCTCACTCTCCTACATACATTTGCCAACCCTGGTGGCAAGCTGACCGGCTCTTGCAAATTCTATCATACTCCTCTTGTTTTGATAGTATTTTCAATTTCTAGTATGCTTATCTTGTTTTGATAGGACTTTAACCTTTCGGACAGGTCGGGGAATTTGTATTTTCGAAAAGAATTCTTGGACGTCTGCGCTTAGCTTGGGCAGAATGTTGAGATATGTTTACCCCAGGTTTCCTCATGTAGCATGTACAGCTGGCAGAATGATGGATTGGGCACACAGAGGGAAGGCTTTCATGGTGTAGGTTGCCCGTCTGTAAACTGAAGTTTGGCTTTTTAAGGCTAAAGGCTCCACCCACAGTCCCCCTGCCTCATTCAGAGTTTGGGAGCCACTGGGCTGACAGAGGAGCATCAACTGGCTCTGCTGTTAGGAAGCCTTGATCTGGGAAACGATTTCTGTGGCATAATTTCTACACCCAGTTGGATTTTTCTAACTGCCATCCTGTCACCTACGAAGGGGAGCTGGGGATGTCGAACCTGTATCTTTATTACCTAGCCTCACAGCTGTTAGTGGTCAATGACTGGCTTGGAGGTGGGTGGTCAGACCTGGCATACCAACTTGAGCTCCTTACCTTAGGGTTTCCTTGGTTTCTGGTGCTGCTCTTAGGTGCCCCACTTCCTAACAGCATCCCTGAGGTGACCAGGACAGTGCTCAGCAGGTGGAGGGCCACGTTGCACTCCATGAGCTCGTGGTCCAAGCTTACCCAACAGACCCCCCCCCCCCATGGCATGGTACGTGGCTTGAGAAGATATCAGCTTTAGAGGATTTGGCAAATGGGATACCATTGGTATCACACTACTGAGAGACGTCTGGAGTGGATCATATATGCTTTTGTTTCATGACCTCAGACAGCAGTACTCCCTCTTCAACACCCAATTCCATAAATACTTACAACTAAGACACGCATTGAGGGCCCATATCTCGCCGGCACAGTGCTTCCCATATTCAGCCCGGTAGGAGCAAAGGTTATGATGGGAGTGCTGAGTAAAGTAGGTGTGTCTCAAATATATTGCACCCTGAGTATTAACACAACAGATCCCCTGACAAGCCTTAGCTCTCGATGGGGGACTGGCTGGGGCAGCTAGAGCATAAGGACTGGTGGGATGCCCTCATGGCCCCAAGTGTTCTGACCATGTCATTGCGGCTTTGCCTTGTCCATACTTATTACCTACACTGCGCTTATCTCACCCCAGACAGGCTGCACCCTGTGCTGACTTTTTTAAATATGGTGTGGGCCTGTCCCGATATAGTGCGGTACTGGGAGAGGATTCTTGCTGAACTTTCCACCACCCTGGGCATTGGTATAGATGTGGCTCCACCACCAATCCTGCTGGGGGTCCTTGAGGTCATGGGGTTTAACCGGGCAGATCACGCTTTCCTGGGGATGACACTGCTGGTTGCAAAAGGAGACATTGTAGCCTAATGGACACTTGCGAAGCCCCCCTCTCTGCCCCAGTGTAGGCATAGTGTTGATTGGTGCGCACAGCAGAAGAAACTGGTGTATGAAGCACGGGACCGTCCAGATAAGCATGATAAAGTATGGAGTAAATGGATTGGGAATGTGGAATCAGACATGCTATGAGGCGACTATCTTGGGGACCTATAATTTTATTGTAAGATCTGCTGGCTACTACACTGTATGGTCATGGCTGAGCCAGACTATGACCGTATGTGTTTTCTTGATGGTTTTTAATGTGGCTTGTTATATTTCTTTAAAAACAATAACATTGTTTATAAAAAAAAACATCAATCATAATGTGGCTACAATGGATAATGGTCAATCGTGGAGTATGGATAGGCTTGTAAAGAGTTCCTCCACAAGTGGGGCAAAGAAGCCAGAAAAGCATAGAAGAGATGTAAACAGAGCAACCAGTGCCAACAAGAGACCAAGACTACCACCCTATTGGCTCAAGGGCTATGATATGAGAATTTTCGTGTTTTTTTGTTCCTCGTTATTGGGGGAAGATGTGTTGTAATCTCTTTAATTAATATGGGTCCAGAAGTATCAAACATTTTTGCGATCGCTGGGCAGTTTGCGATCGCAAAAATGCATTTTAGTATGTAACAAGTCCAATTTGCGACTACATACTGATTTGATAATAGGAAGGGGCGAGTCAAAGGTGTCCCTTCCCAATACCGAATCTCAGAGGTTTGTATGATTGTTTTGTGGCCGTGAATGCGGTTGCAAAACAATCGCAGTTAATCCATTCACAAAGGGGAAAGGGTCCCCTTTGTGAATGCATGCGAGAACATTTTTTAGGAGCAGGAAGTGGTCCCACGGACCACTGCCTTCTCTTAAAAAATGAAAAGAAAACTTTTCATTTTTCTTTTTCAAACGCATCCCGTTTTCCTTTAAGGAAAATGGGCAGCATTAAGAAAAAAAAGATTGCTTTATTGAAAAGCAGTCACAAACGTGGTGGCCTGCTGAGCCCAGCAGGCCACCATCCCTATGATTGTAGCCATTCGCAATTGGTCGCAAATTGCGACCTATCTCATGAATATTAATGTTGTAGATCCATTTGCGAGCCCTTGCGAATTGCTATATGAAACTCCTAGAGTTTCATACATTCCAATAGCGATTACATGATTGCGATTCGCATAAAAAATGCAATTTGGTAATCGCTATTGTAAAGAATGATACATCTGGCCCATTGCTCCTTATAACCATTTCCCTATTGGTACAGTCTATCCATCCCACTCCTGCACCCAATAGAACATTCCACTGAATTGTACCTTAGAATGTTGTGAGGATTCTAGTTGTAAGAAGAGCAGGTTGTAGAGCAGAAGTGGGAATAAATTCTTTCATCTGTTTTATTGGTGTCGCCTTTTCAACACAAGTCCTCTGCTCATGTGCATAGAGCAGATGAGGGGCCATGTGGCAAAGTCAGTAGGCACCTGTATGCAGGAGTGCAGGTTGTCTTCAGAGAGTGCTATTTGGTGATTCAATAGCTCAGCTGGGCAGTCCTAACCAGGACAGTTTTTTGGGGGGGGGTGGGGGTGGATGGGTATAAGGCAGCAATGCAGTCCACTTTGTGTCTAAGGTTCAGATGGCAACAGTTGGGAAGCTTTTAGCTGCTTTAGTTTCAGCTGCGACAATAATGTCCAGTTGGGTGCACTTCTGGCTAACACCTAGGGAAGGTGCACTCACGGTTGCGATGATGATTATGTAGTTCACTCAGGCACATGGTAGGCAAGTGCCTTGAGGTAGCAGCTTCGGTTACAGTGGCATACACCGCCTAGGTACACTTAATGCTAGTGCTGCGAGATAACCACTTCAATGTCAGTTTGGCTACACTTGGGCAAGTGCTGGAGGCTGCCACGGCAGGGGTCCATTCAGGCACACTCAGCAGGAAGCAGGTTTCACTGGGGTGATCCTTCTATAAGTGCCTCAGGCCCTATGGTTCAGGAAGAGTGACATGCATACCAGACTTACTCTCAGGAGTCTCTGGTGGAGATGGGTCCTCAGTTCTGCGGTCAGCCACTCTTGTCTATGCTAGTAGTCAGCTCCTTCTGCAGGGCTAGCTCGCTCCTTCTCCCCTCCCTGAGGTAGGGTACCTCCAGTCATTCTAGGACAGAGAGACAGTTGTTTATTCAAATCAGACTTCAGATCTGAGAAGCTGGCTGCCAGGCAGACACCAGCTTTGGTGACACAGTAGCCCTGTGGGTGATCTATGGCGCATCACCCCCTTCATCAGATAGAACATGGAACTGGAAAAACAAATGGGTCACCATATCCCACTTTTATACAGGTACAGTAGTTGTCAGGAGATGTGTATTCCCTTTTTGCAGTCTGAGAAACAATTTGGATTGTTTCTCCTTTCAGGTGTCCTTCTCTCGCAGACGTCAAGACTCCGATTTATGTAGAGTGATGTTCCTCACAGCAGGGTTGTCTCCCTGTTGAAGTGACCACAAACGAGGCACAAAGACATGTTAACATTCTGCACCTAGCTATCAACAGCCACACCATTTATTTGTTTAAATCTTCTTATTGAACATTTCAGTTTATGCAATTCCAGATTACATATATGTAAATTAACATATTTATTATAGTGTCCAGTACCATTCATAGTGACAATGAATGTAGTTGTACAGTAAAAAGAGGCAAATGCTTATCATATTACAGTTTCTGTTGGGTATATAACACATAAGGTACAGCATGAATTGATGCATTAGCATCGTGTATTGTATCTGGAAAATATCAGTTATCTATTATCCTAGAAACAGTGTCAAACAAGATTACAAAGGAACAGGGGATTTAAACCACCCATGCAAGAGATATATATATCGAGTTGTGACATTTGCCCAAGGAATTAGTCAAAGAGCCCGTGTGAAGTGGTTAGTGCAGGGCATGAGGACTGTACCACTAATCACTCATTGCTAGGGGGCCTGTGTCTGCCGTGTCAAATGGTGCACCGTTTGGGGAGTCCATTGTTTGCTGCCTAAAAGTCCAGAAGGCCATTAGGAGGCCATCCCAGTGTGTGGCGAGAAGGTACTTGCGAAGTTCCATTGTGTCCTCTCTACTTAAGGCTATGTATTCCGCCTGGACCACACTATAAGGGATTGCTCCCGGGCAAAAAGGAGGGGAGGGGTGGGGGACTTTCATTTATGGGTAAGCAACCGTTTGTCTAGCAGGAGGGCTAGATCAATGACCCAGGATATGGCTCTATGTTTCTTTTTTTTGATAAACAATTTTTATTATTTTCAAAAGAAAAAGGGGAATGGGAGAAAAGTACAAAGCAAAAGACACATGTATCTTATGAAGTTCCGTTATCATCTCAACGTCCATAGTCACAATCGACAACAATATTGGTTGTGAGGCTGGCAGTAGTTCTAGTAACAGTTTATGTCTCATTACAACAGTATTAGCTGTGTGGTCTTCCTGGATTGTGTCAATAGCTCTAGCCATCGTCCCCATATCTTCTAAAAACAATTCTGGGCACCCCCTAGATTCAAATACCAATTTCGCCTGGTTTGCACACCAGTCCACCCCTTTTTTCCACTTCCGGAGTGATGGGCCTTCGGGGGAGTTCCAGGTAGCGGCAATATCTCTTTTGGCGACCAACAGCGCAGTGGCCGTTAGGGCGCGCTTTGCGCGTGTTCCTCCCATTTCTTCCATCACTCCCATTAGGATTAATTTTGCAGATTTTTGTAATTCTTGTCCCAGGGCCTTTTCCAGTTCCCGGATCACCCCATCCCAATATTTCTGTATTATTTGGCAGATCCATACCATATGGAAGAAATCTGCTGGGTCACTTGGGCATCTTGGACATTTGGCAGAGGGGTGGGTGCCCAGTCTGTATAGTCTGGACGGCATCAGATACGCTCCGTACAGATAGTAGAATTGTACTACGCGGAGCCTAGCCGACACCGCCAGTAACTTGGGTGTCATCATGCGTTTAGCCATCTCCCTCTCCATAACGGAGTTTGGAGGTTGACAGCGGCATTCCGGTGGGTGTGCTGCAGTGCGGCGCACCATGCCAAGAATACCACCTTAGTTACTTCTTCCATATCACAGGGAAGTGGTGATCCGTATAGTATGTCAAGGATATGTGGGAAACCCAGGATTGCCAGTTCCGTCCGATAGGCCGGGTCATCCCATCCAATCATGGATCACAATTAGTTGGGTGGCCAATGTAATATAAATAGGGGTCTGAGGCCCCCAGGTCCCCATCATATACCCCTTTTCGGCTGTGTTGTATCGCTACTCGGTGCCAGGCGCCCGCCAGAGAAATCGCCATGTGATACCTTTGAGGTTTTTGAACCATGAGCGAGGAATGGGGAGGGGGACATTCTGAAATATATATAAGAGCCTCGGTAGGATCATAATTTTATATAATGCCACTCTGCCCAGCACATTTAGTGGTAGGGTTTGCCATCTCTGCAGATCTGTTTTGACTCGTATTAGTAAAGGAGATAGGTTTTTGGCCCATGTCATTTCAGGAAGAAGGGATACCCAGATGCCCAAATACTTAAAGCTAAGTCTGCGTAGGGGTATGGTATCTTGCCAGTCACAGCAGTCACGCAAGCTCGCTAGTGGGATCAGAATTGATTTGGTGGAGTTCCTCTTGAGTCCTGATATTTGTTCATATTGCCGTAAGAGGTAGAGACTTCTTGGACCAGTTATACTAGGTTCCTCTATATATAGCAGGACGTCATCCGCATATAGTGCTATCCTGTCTTCTCGGGAGGGACCCCATTTCCATCCTCAGTATATTGGGTTTGTCCTGGTCGTCTGAGCCAGAGGCTCAATGGCCAGGGTGAATAGAAGGGGGCATAGTGGGCATCCCTGCCGTGTGCCTCTGCGAGCCTCAAATGCGGAGGACAAGGTCCCATTGACCTGCACACGACCCATAGGGTTAGTGTATAACGCTTGGATAAGGCAACAGAATTGTATTCCCAAACCTGCGCGCCGGAGCACCAGGAGAAGAAAACCCCAATCAACTGAATCAAAGGCTTTTTCGAAGTCGATAAGCAAAAGGGCTAGGTTTCGGGGCAGTCTGCGTCCCTTTTGAGACGAGAGGCGAGGATGGAGGCGAAGATTTTAATTTCAGTATTAATCAGTGATATTGGTCTGGAGTCCGCGCAGTGTTGTGGGGGGGTGTGGGTTTTAGGAAGCACTACAATCGTGGCAGTGTCTAGTTCTTGGGGGAAGGATCCATCTTTTTCTACCTCTGCGAAAAGGGGCATCAGGTGTGGGGTCAGGTCTTCCCTATATGTGTTGTAATATTCCGAGGGGAACCCATCGGGACCCGGAGTCTTGCCTGTACTCAGTGCTGAGATCGCCATCCCAATTTCCTCTGCCTTAATGGGTTCTTCTAAGATCTGTGTTTCTACCATGGGTAACTGGGGGAGGGGAACCTTATCTAATAGTTGACGAGCCTGATGTAGATCTATTCGTGCCGACGCTTGGTATAGAGTGCGGTAGTAATTGGCAAAGGCATTCGCAGTTTCGGAGTGCCCTGTAACAAGGTTCTCTTTTGTGTCATAAATTTCGTGGACAATCCTGGAGGCCTGATGGTGGGAGACCAGCAGAGCCCTGTCGTAGAGAGCCACCCACTAATCTCCGCTGCTAATGTGTGTCTGTACGCAGAGAGTGGACCGGCTACATCTAAGGTCGGATCTGGGGTTGCATTAAAGTCGCCACCCAGTATAGTGCGTCCAGGGGGTAGATCTGAAAGTAGTTTGGTGAGTGCCTGGAGGGTTTTATTGGTCAAGGAGGGGGGGCGTAGACACTGATTATATTGATTGTGACCCCTTCGATCTTGCCGGTAATGGCTATATAACGCCCCTGTTTATCTCTCCATGTCTGGATGTGTGTCATGGGGAATGTACGGTGTAATAATATGGCTACTCCAGTGATCCGCGAGTAAACCCCGCATGATATACCCTTTCGAATCCCCGGCGGGCTAGGAGATGTGTTTCCTGTAACATGAGGACTTCTGGTCGGTATCTGTGTATGGAGGTGAACACTGCAGTACGTTTGATCTTGTCAAGAAGACCATTGACATTCCATGAGATAATCTGCACCTGATTCATGGGGGATGGGTGGTTTTGAATAGAATTTCACAATGGATGGCCCAGCTTTGAACCATTGAGTCATGAGATTCTGGGGAGCATGCCTCTTGACCTCTCTGTTGCAGAACCTTCGCCCCTGTTGTGTCAACCGTATCTCTAAGTCTCTTACTTTGTGTATTAACTGGCAAATATAAACAGTGCATTAGCATAAAGATCCTAACGTTGGCCTTTAAAACTAGGCCTGAACTCCCTTGCCCCCCAACTCCCTCCCCTCCCCATACTTCCCCCCAGAAGCATCTGTCGCCCATATATATAATACCTCACTTCTAGAAGGTTTTTCAACTAGTAGAGCTGTGGTAGTGGTGGTGGACCCCTCCATATTGTCAGATCATAGATAGATATACAGTGGTTGGTAGGATATTACATTAAGCATTGCGTTCTTCTTTTCGGTGGTTTATTTCTTTCCCGGAACAGTTTTCCATATGTGGGATCACAGAACCGGGCTGCGGGAAAAGTCTGTGTCATCCAATGTCTCTAGTTGGGAATGGGCCGCATCTTGTGGGTTCTGGTTTTCCGGAGTGTTTCCAGAGTTCTCCAGTGATTGTGGGTTTCGCGGTTCCGACCAGCGGGTCTCCGGAGGGGATTCTGAACGGGATCTACGTCTCTCTCTTCGCCGCCGGGAGCGGGTGCGTTGGCATCGGTCGGACTGTTGCCCCTCTTGGTGAGTTAGCATTGTCTTGGGTTGTGGTTGCGGTCTTGGTTTGTGCGTGCCCAGCGGGATCTCTTCCGTTAGCCAGGTCCATGCCGCGGCCGGCTGTTCGAAGAAGTAAGTCTTATTACCGTAGATCACTCGGAGTCTCGCTGGGAATAAGAGACGGTATTGGATGTCCATTGATCTTAGTTTTTGTTTCACCTCGATAAATGAACGGTGCTTTTGCTGTACTTCGTATGTGTAATCTGGGAAGAGGAGGACCTTCGCTCCATTGCAAAGAAGGTCTCCTCTGGAGCGTGCTTCCTGTAGCACCATGTCTCTGTCTTTGAAATTGAAGAGGCGGATTATCACTGGCCGGAGGGGGGGAGCTGGGTGTGGGGGCTTCGCATGGAGTGACCTGCGGGCTCGTTCGATTGTGAACCACGTGTGAGGTGGTCCGCTGGCATCCAGGACTTGAACCAGTCTTCAAGGTATGCAGCCAGGGCTGATTCTGCAGTGGCTTCAGGGAGACCCACCATGTGGAGGTTGTTGCGTCTAGATCTGTTTTTGGCGTCTTCTGCCCTCCTGTGCAACTCCGATGAATACGTGGTCAGTGTTGAAACTTGGACTTTAAGGGCGGTTATCTCATCTTCCGCTACGGAGATTCTGGATTCGGCTTCTGTAATTCTGGCAGTTGCATTGCGAAGGTCTTGTCGGACCAAGGCGACATCCACCCTAACTTCACCTATTTTGGATTCAACAGCCATTTTGGAAGCCTGGATCGCCTGAAGGATTGCCGCCAGGTCACCGGACGTTGTCCGTGGCTCGCCGCCTCCACTCGGGGTCGGGTCCTCTGTCCGGGAGCCTGTTGCACCTGTGGTAAACTGGTCTATGTAAGTTTGTTCCGCCATTTGTTTGGCTGATTTGTCTTTGCCCATGGTGTCTGGATACAGTTTCGGCCTCACAAGGGTTTCAGCGGTTGATCGATCGCGTATTTTGATAGTGTCGTCTCGGCTTAGTTTAGGACCAGGCAGGGGTCCTCTGGAGATCTGATTTAGTTCTGCTGTGTCATTCAATACATTACGGGTCAAACAGATTGAGAGAGTCCTAGTCTTTCAGCTTCTGGTTTATCTTTCTTTTGTTAGTTGGTTCATTTATTCCGGGGTCATCTTTGTCCTTGCAGTGTTGTAACTTGTTTCCCAAGGCGATCCTATGTCAGTTCCATGTCCGGCCGAGGGAGGGGGGGGGGGGTGGTGGGGGGTCGGGAGGAGAAGAGACCAGCCGGAGGAAAAGAGGAAGAAGATTGGTCCCCGCTATCCGCAGTGCAGCATCCTTCGAGGCCAGGTCGTCACTTTGGCGAGAGAAGCAAAAGGGGGAGATCGAGAGGGTGTATATTTCTCTTGCTTTGTGGCTATGTCTCTATGTTTTAATCTCTAGGTGGTCGTTCCAGAACACTCACGGCCTACCTTTGTCCCTCGTTGCCCAGTAACTGGATTCCAGAAGTGGTTTGGCCCTTTCCTCATCTCAGATGACCAGCGGGAGCGTGTCAGTCCTCTCCTGGCCCAGCATTCCGCGTTCCGTGCTAAGGTGTTTAATTGTTTTGGTGCCGAGGATCTCTGCCGATTCGAGCCGCCGCTCTATGTTTCAGTATCCGGGCCCCGAGCCGGAGGAATCTCCCTCTTTCTATTTCCTCGGATTCGTGGGCCCCGAGGGAGGAGAGGCCGCGGTCCAGCGCATCAGGCCAGTCCCTCTTGCTGTATGCCCCAGGCGTACCACTCAGCTGCAGGAAGGCGCTGCGCCCCAAGCGCCTCCCACTCCAGCACCGCACCTCGGTCTCCAGCGGCGGCTCACCTTACGGGTAAACCCCCAGCTCAGCGGGCTCCCGCCCGGTCCAACATCACTCCGGGCCTCCCGCGATGAGGCACCTCTTCAGAGTCCGGCTCCGGGGTTCTCTCTGTCAATGGGCCGTCACCCGGCTTGTGTCACTGCCTCGGCCCGGGCAGGTATCCCTACCCTTCCCTTCTGCCCTTTGGCGGCGGCGGGGGGAATAAGGGGAGACCGGGGGTAGCGCGTACTCGGGCTCCCTCGGGGCCGACCCCAGCCACAGCGTGTCTCCGGCCGCAGAGCACGCCTTCTCTCCACCAAGGGTCCGCAGTCAGGGACACAGGCATTCTCGGCTACCGCTGCTTCCCCGTCCCCAACGGTCTGTGTTTCGGCCTCATCTCCAGGCCGCCATTTTGGACGTCGGCGGCCATGGTCAGAGTTCAGTTATTATCAGGCTGAGAGGTCGGAAAGCTTGCCGCTTACTTCGGGGTGGGGTGGTGGGACCCCGAGGAGGGTCCGACAATGTCGATGGAGTCGGATGGTGATCCCTACAGGAGGCGGATGACAGAGGGGTCCGGAGCACTACGAAAGTGCGATCGCCATCTTGACGCCTTGGCCACGCCCCCTCGGCTCTATGTTTCTTTTTGCAGCGATGTGAACCAAATATGCATGTTTCCCCTATGTGCAGGGAGGTGCGCCCAGTGCAGGTCATTAAATGTATAATAATACCCTGCTAGTATAGTTGGATGGACTGGCAGATCCAGAACATGTGCAAAAAATCTGCATCAGGTAATCTACCACGGGGGAATGCAGCATTCACTCGGTTAAAATAAAGGTTAATCTTATGTGCAGTGAGGTACGCTCTGTGAAGGATGTAATGTTGAACGAGGTGGAAAGCGGGCTTTGCGTGGGACATGAGTAGGGCTTTCTATTATGGCATTCCATTCTTTGTCGGTACAGGGGCGACCTAGGTCCGCTTCCCAGAGCACACACAGAGATATAAGTGGCTTTGCAATGTGGGTGTGCAGGGAGTTTGCCAGCCAAGTGTCCCCTGGGTCTCATGATGTGTAAATATTGGACAATAAGATGCATTTGGCATTCCTGTTGTATGTCTCCCCTGCAGCTTATCAACAGCCACACCAGTAGTGATCAAGAAGGGAGACAAAAAGTTAGTCTTCTCTAAAGGACCCTTCACACTGTGAACAACAGAGACTGTAGTCCCACCCTTCACCCCACCATCTACCATACAGTAGTGCTAAGGGAGACCAATCAGCAGCCCTCTGCAGCCAAAAGACTTACTTGAATTTCTAACCGCACTGAAGTCTTGCTCTATCTCCTTTTCGTGCACTTCAGTGTCTAGGTCTCCTCTGTCCGATCTCACGAATATCAGCAATACACTTTTTGGGAAAGTAGTCTCACCTCCATATTGTGCACATGAACAGGGCAAGGGCTTCCAAAAACGGGATCCCGGACACACTTTGGTTAAATCAGACACCGATGCCCAGTTTTTCTAACTTTGGATGGAACGCAGCAAAACAACTTGCTGCGCTGCGTCAAATGGAGAGAGCAGGAATGTACCATATCTACTAAGATGTAGCACATTTCTGATCTCTCTCATGGTGCTGGTGCACTTGTGGATGCCAAGCGCCAAGGCAGGCAACCATTTGTTACAGGCAGGATTGTTCTTGTTTAGAAAGGGACACCTTCCTGCACAAAAACAGTCCCCAAAGGCATTTTCTCTTTCTACGGGTGCAAAATGGAGCACACATGGAAAGAGGAAATAACGAGGAGAAATAAAGATATTACTTCTCGTTATGCCTGTTGGGAAGGCGTACCATTTTAATGCATTCCCATGTTTCCTACTCTTAGTAATTCTGGGTATGCTCCGAAAAACATGGGGGGATGCATGGGAACACCCACGCTCCATCCGTGGAACGCCTTCTCAACACAGAGTAACACAAGGCAGCGACTTACATTGGCTTGCTTTAGTCCAGATTTACTAAGCCACACAAGGTGGCATCGCATGGCTTAGTAAATCTCACTGAAGCTCTCGCTTTGCCTTGCCCCACTTGCACCCAATGGCAACACAAGGCCTTTGTGACTCTGGGCCACACTGTACATGTATCACTCAGACTCGATACCTTACACTGGAATGTTAAGGTAGGGATCTGGGTTAGCTCAAAATAGCAGAACTTTACAAGTGGTAACAGTAGGCCACTATTCCTGTGACACGATAAAAAGCTCTGGTTACGAATAAAAAAACATTAAAATGAGCTGCCACCACTGCTCCGCAGGCTAGAACCTGTGACAGTGATGGTAGTCCACTACCACTAAAAAGAGCACCCTTGGTGTACCCCTGAGTATCAAGGACAGGTCCAGGACTGCACTCAAGTCGAGAGACAGGACTGGGCCTTTGCGCACATTCTAAATTAGCATGAAATTAGGGCCAAAAAATCAGGATACCAGATATTCATAGTTGGGCACTCGTGGCAGGGGGCACAACTGTACGCTATGCAGGAGGCATTCCCATCCCAACAGACCATATTTTAGATATTGTGTTAACCATGTGACATTTACAGTAATCATAAGGTTTTAAAGCATCTCCAACATTAGGTCACCAAAGCCTGGGTTAGTGCTGGTGCTTTAGTTAGAGTCCTGTAAGTGTACGAGTAAACACACAACAGACATATGTGAACTAACCCTGTATATAGATGTCCACTTTTGTTGGGCATTGTCTGAATTTGGATATATACCCCTAGACTTGTCTTCAGGATCAGATAGTTGCCTATCAGTCAATGGGCTGTTTGGACTGGTGGAAATATTGTATATTATGGAAGGCAGCCACCTGTCTGTGAAGGTTTCTATGCATTTTACATGTGATAAACTACACCTCATGACCTCTGCCTCTTCTGCTTGCTCCGTAAGGATCTCTCTCTAAAATATGCTAATCCCAACTAACTCCTTCTGTGCACCTGAACATTGTCATTTTGTTGATGGCATCTCAAGAGCTCGGCATGGACTGAATCCGGAATCTAATGCAAAACAGCATTAATACAAATGGCTGCTATACTGGCGAACATAAAACCCAGAGAAATCTGACACCTGCTGGGCAAACGATTTATCACTACTTAAATAATTCACTGACCAAATAACACTGATCCACAATGCGAACTAGCATTACACCTGCTATGCCAGTGACTTTCCTGTGCGTGTTAGAATTGTTACCCTTACATGGGTCACATATAGTACAGTGGCCACATTTGACATGCCATCTTGGTGCTGTTGGGGGTCTTGGCATGCAGGCTGTTGGCTGCTGGTTCTCCAGTTTCCAATAAAGTGTGATCATCATAAGCAAGCATTTTTGTGTAAATTCAGAAGGCCTTCTGTTTTTGTTACTTTGTTAGTGTGACATGTGTGTCTGTGTGTAAGTCGTTGTATTTTCATCCCATGGTGTTTATCAGTGTCACAACACCTAGCCAAGTTTTTGCTCATTCAACCTTGCTCGCAATCCTTACCTCCCAAGGCCAAAGGGCCAGTTTTAGCACTGGTGGCCCCCAGCACAGCAATTATTTTTTGGCGCCCTCCCCATGACCACCTTCTCTCTGGATTTGCTCACTACAACCCTTCAACAGTGCCCCTCATCTCTCTGTAATCCCTCTCTCACATGCAATCTATTTCTTTTATAGAGCTACTCATACCAGTGTAGGGTGTCAGAGCATTTTACATCACTCACACATCATACAGAGGCAATGAATCATTTGCGGGTAGTTCACTCTACTATAGGTAATGTAACGTAAGACATTCAGGATTACAAAGGGTAGGAATCACATATCATTTATACTAGTAGACAGAATATTTTAAGTTTGTTTGGCCCGGAGAAGCACAAACTCAGGATTTAAAATGTACTACAGAGGTTGGGGTTGGCTTTATAAATAAGAATGTATTTCTACCCAAACACACTCTTTTTTTAGCAATATCATGATACTGAAAGGCTGGGGGAAACAATAACATCCTAACCTATACCATGCAGTTTGCATAGGGCACTGTGCTATATGAGAATTGTAACTTATGAAATGCAAGTAACAAAAAGATCTCTGTGACAAAAGCAGTAACCCCTGAGCTTTCCACATAAAAATACTGTTATGTGATGTGCATCATACACGTTATTTGCAGCAGGCATATTAAGGGGGTCATTCTGACCCCGGCGGTCAGAGACCGCCGGGGCCAGGGTCGGCGGGAGCACCGCCGACAGACCGGCGGTGCCCCGCAGGGCATTCTGACCGCGGCGGTTCGGCCGCGGTCAGATGCGGGAAACCGTCAGTCTCCCGCCGGTTTCCCGCTGCCCTGCAGAATCCTCCATGGCGGCAGAGCGCGCTCCGCCGCCATGGGGATTCTGACACCCCCTACCGCCATCCTGTTCCTGGCGGGTCTCCCGCCAGGAACAGGATGGCGGTAGGGGGTGCCGCGGGGCCCCTGGGGGCCCTTGCAGTGCCCATGCCAATGGCATGGGCACTGCAGGGGCCCCCGTAAGAGGGCCCCACAAAGTATTTCAGTGTCTGCTGTGCAGACACTGAAATACGCGACGGGTGCCACTGCACCCGTCGCACCTTCCCACTACGCCGGCTCAATTCTGAGCCGGTGTCCTCGTGGGAAGGTTGATTTGCCCTGGGCTGGCGGGCGGCCTTTTGGCGGCCGCCCGCCAGCCCAGGGCAAATCCCAAAATACCCTCAGCGGTCTTTCGACCGCGGAGCGGTATTTTGGTGGGGGAACTTTGGCGGGCGGCCTCCGCCGCCCGCCGAAGTTAGAATCACCCCCTAAGTGTCTTAGCTGCTTTAAGACGAGCCAAACTGCTATTAGACGAAACTCCATCTCTCTCCAACAGGAACATGAATCACTAGGGTTATTGAAAACTGCTGGACACACAAGGACCTTTACACCAGGGGCTTTTTCACCACATAAGTTATTCCTAAACACGGCACCCTCAAGGTCAGCGCTAGGTGCGGCTGCACCATTCGTACTTCTCTAAAGTCAGCCCTGCAAGGCCTCACAGGCACATTATTAGAACTGGTGATAATATATCTCTTAACACTTGTGAAACGCTCAGCTGTTTTTTTGGTAGGTGTGCGCTGTACACATACCACATACACTTCTCTAATCACTGTAACCTCTGAACACCTTACCAGTTGGCTTGCCTCGGGAATCAATCCTGGAAACTTTCCAATTATGTAGTTATACTATTGCCCTTGCCAACACTACACCAATGCTCACAGATCACATTTACACCAGCCTCTCCTTCAATGACAGATTTCTGATTTTCTGTCTGCCGTGCAACAAGGCAAGACAATCCTTTATGTGCAACTCATCCGAGAAAGAAACGATCTGACTTCTAGCCGTAACAGACCCCCTTATCTCCAGTTGTTTTCTTCCCAGATGCAGTCACATGTTCTGCAAATCCTCCCCTTATGTGTTCTGTCTATTTTAAAAAGTCAATTCTGCTACACAAAAAGTTTACACAGTATGAGCTCCTACCTCACTATACCACTAGACTGGATGGATAATTACCAAACAAAAGGTGCAGTTAAAACTAGCTATGCTGGAGTATCCATTCCTTCTTTCTCAGGTAGTTCCTTGCTACATTCCACCTGCTTCACACAATATGTAAAACCTCCACATACTGGCCCTACAGACTCAGCCTGCTGAACCTTTCTCCCATATGCGATGCAGCATCATTTGCACGACATTTGGAGCATGTCTTTGAACCTCATGCACCTCAAACTTTTCCCACATAGCTGATACTTCATCCTTATCATTCCAATTTGCACACCTCTGAAAAAGGCGTAGAGCAACCAATGAAAATCAGAGCGTTTTGCACCCTCATCAGAGGTATAAATGCAGCACACATGATTCAATACAACACAGTGAAATACTATACAATGCTAGCATGCCCTTAAACTCCTCATTTTGCACTCAATATGATCCTCTCCATATGCTGGTACTCCCTTTCAACCTGCTTTCCGACACATATGTTTGGCGCTATCCCTTTCTTCAGGGGATGGAGACATGCAAGTCTACGCTTGTGAGTAACTTTACACTCGAATTTGTGAATAGCCAAAAGAAGTAAAGTTACTCAAAAGTGTAAGAGTAAAGTACATGTGCATATTACTCACAAGTGTAAGTTATTTTTGTGAATTTTCTCCAAAGTGTCTGAAAGCTATCACCACCAAACGTGCTATTCGAAGCATGTGTTGGCCACAGATACATATGCTTAGTGAGCTCCTGCCATCTAGTGTTAGGCTCAGACATTTGCAACTTGTTTTTCTTCGAAAACATCTTTTGAGTCGAGGTACCTGCTGTTGTCTGCCTTGCACATGGTCATCGGCTCCTTTGTTAGATTGTTTTTCTCTGCCATTGGGTACGGACGTCTATCTCGGAGCTCTGGGATCGAAGCTTCAACGTGGTCTACAGCAACCTTTTTTCAGTGACAATGCATCACCCTTCAACGGATATTACTGAAAAACAGCTAACTACTGGTTTTCAACAGTCCTCTTTCCACCTGCCCAGGCTCGGCCCATGGTTTTCGACTCCCGCTTCCAGTTTTCCACCGCCATCTACTGTTTTCACTCACCGTACGCAAAGTAATGGAAAAGACTCCCTTCAGCGTTTGCCCTAGTGCCACACAAAATATTCCAGGCAAGATCACTATCCAGTGTGCAACCTCAGCCTGTATCCAGAACACAACAAAACCTTGTGTGAATCGTGCTTGGCCTTCCGTTCAAAGAAAACACTTCGTCAGTGAAGAGAGTGGGACTGTGTCCACAGCACAATACAAGCCCTCCGAGCCGAAGATGCTCCCAATATCTTTGGGGTCCAGCTGCAAGACCTGCATGCTGAGGACGACGTGGAAGAGGTGGCAGAAGCTCAAGGCGTGCCAACAGATGTCCCCATCTTTCTCGTCAGCAGTAGGGAAGGGTCTGATTCATGCTACGACTCAGACACCTCGACAGGGCACATGAGTAATCTGGCGAAATCCTCTCAAGCTCACACAATGACACATGCACAGGCTCACCGCCCTCGGGCTGTGGAGGTATACAGCATAAGGTAAATGAGCAGGCAGTCATCCCTCTGCCAAAAGTACAAAGGCACTGACCTTTACCAAGTCAAAGCCAGCATCAAACACACAAACATCAACACTGGAAAAATCTTTGAAGTCGAAGGCCAGGGGCTTCTTTGGAACCGAAAACACCCTCAGCTCCTAAACATCTCTCCATCCCAAGCCAACGTCGATGCAGTAAATATCTTCGGCATCCAGAGTCTTGGCTCCGAAATCACCAAAGACTGCCACAGAACCAAAGGACTGCACAATTCAGCCTGTCCTGGCAAAATTACAGGAAAAGCTAAATGCCACACAAAGATCCTCAAAATAAATCCAGACCCAGGAAGGATGATCACCAAACCACCTCTCCCACCTACAGAGACACTACCAATGCGGAAAAAGACTTTTGAGGAGGAAATTATGGGGCCTCAACCACAAAAGCCCCCACGTAAAAAAATAAGGATAGATAAGCCAGCCCTATCTGGTTTAATTCACAACCCCCACCTCCTCTTCCTCCTACTCCACCTCTGCCTGTACCCTCTCCTCCTCTGTCTATCATTCCTATGCTGCCAATATCAGCTACACCTCCAGCCCTTCCACTTTCACCTCAACTGTCCCCTCATAGCCACCCACAAGGGTCACCCACTATATCTTTGGTAGGCGAGCATGGTGGGGGAACATACTGACCCCTACGACACACATTTTCCCGACCTGACAGGGCAACCCCAATGATATAGATCAATCATGGGAGGACTATGACGTAGCCCCACAGTGGGACCCAGGCCCAGATCTGTACCCTTCCAAACCGTCCCCACCTGACGACACCACTGCCTACCATGAAGTGCTGCGCAGTATCATAAAGTAGACGTGCACTCTCTGGACGATGAGGGTGATTTCCTCTTTGTAACGTTGTCCAAAACACAACGCACAGTCCAGTTTTTGCCAATGCTCAAAGGCACGCTTAAACTCACCATCAAGATTTTAAAACAACCCATAAAATCTAGGGTACTAACACCATGGGTTGAAAAAAAATACCTTCACCAAATGATCCTGCTTACATTACAGGGCATGTTCCTCCTGATTCCCTAGTGGTGCATACCGCCAGAAAACGGGCCAACTCTCAAGGTACTGGAGATGCTCCTCCTACTTACAAGGAAAGCAAAAAGTATGAGTCTGCGAGTAAGTGTGTAGACGCGCCGGCAGCCAACCGTCTTAGGATCACCAATTCAGTAGGCCTACTCTCCAGGTAGAACAGGGCACAGTGTGATGAGATGGGGAAAGAAGTTCAGAATTAGTGGATGAGGGGAGAGTCACATCCAATGCAACAATTCATTGTGCCTTAGATGAAGTAGATACTAGCGCACAAGAAATCAACACCAGCATTATCATTAGGCCAAGCTTTCCTAAGATTATCACGCTTTAAGCCTGATGACAAGCAGTACTTACTCAATTTACCTTTTGATGAGGAACACCTATTTGGCGGACAGGTAGACAAAATGCTGGAAAAAATAAAAAAGGACACTGTCATGGCTAAAGCCATTGGTGCCCATCAAACATTAGCAACAAAAGGATGATGGAGGGATTGCTAAAACTTTTCAAACACTCACACTGAGTCACAGATCTAGGCTTAATCTATTGTTCTTTTGCTCAACATGCCACCCTAGTTTGGACCCATCCATAATCAAATCAGTCTTGACCTTGTTCCCCATAGGGACAGTCTAGCCCGAACTTCCAGGCTAGGGCCTTCCTGGACCAGGAACATTCATCCTGGGACTGGTTTCAGAGTATCACCCTTCATCAGCCAGGCTAGCTTGAATCCAGTGGCACATTGAGCATGGGACCCATATCTGGGCATACCCTTCTCACTCAGGGAAACTTTAGCAACACAAAAGGCCCCATTCTCCCCCATACTGCCACCATGTGTGCGCCGTATTTGAAATAGGGGGCACCATGGCGCAGGGTAGGGGGCAATAGCATCAGAATTTCTGACGCTATTGATGTACTGTTCAGGGTTAGTGCCAAAATGTTGGCGCTTATTCTGAACAGTACATAGGGGCCCATTGTAAATGGTGGTGTGCCCCCTTTTAACACCTGCTCTAAGCAGGTGTTAAAAGAGCCGAAAAAAATAATGCAAAGAAATGTCTTAGATTTCTTTGCGCCATTTCCCCCCCCCCCACCCCAACAGGTGAATGCCCCCTTTGCATACAATATGCCTGGGGCAGGCATATTGTAGTGCAAGGGCTTACAAAAAAACATAGAAATTCACTTAAAAAAACCAAAGGTTATAGGGACATTAAAGGTAGGCTCACATTTTAAATGTACAAAACCATAGAAATTCACATGTTTAAGTTAGAGTTGTCTCAAGAAACTATAACTCGTGCCCTAAGGTATCTATAACTCGTGCCCCCGCCATGCACAGTTTTTTCACCAAACATTTTACTGCAAATATTACATTGTTATTATCAAGATGTCATGAGTGCCGTAATTTGGTGGGGTAATTAGCAATGCATTTGAAGTGAAGTTGATTAATCGTCACAATTTTTTTTTTTTTTTAATTTGATGCTCACTCCATCTGCTGCCTGGAAAGTTTCGGGGTGATCCATCAAGCGAGGGCAGAGAAAAAGGGGGAAGAGTCTCAAAATGCGTTTTGCCTATGTTAAGTTCCATAAGGATTTTGAACATGACTACAGCTCGAACCACTGAATGGATTTACACCAAATTTGGCAGAAAGCTAGCTTCTGGTCCAGAAAACGCCCTTTTTGTGATTTGATGTAAATCAGTTAAGTAGTTTTATAGTTATTAAATGAAAACCAAATTTGTAAATATATATAGGGACTCTCAATTAGTGCTCCATAATGAATACATGGGGGTAGTTACTTCACAATATGGACTATACAAGGGACAAATGTGGAAAG
The DNA here is from genome assembly GCF_031143425.1 of Pleurodeles waltl. NCBI lineage: Eukaryota > Metazoa > Chordata > Amphibia > Caudata > Salamandridae > Pleurodeles > Pleurodeles waltl. The sequence continues at coordinate 555,253,953 of NC_090443.1, read as the reverse complement.
AAACAGTACTGAACTACACCAGTTGAAAAAAGAAAATACTTTTTGGGATTGCAGGATTAAGTAAAGAATTCAGTTCTGCGCCCCATCATGAAAATTCACTAACAGCCTGACACTCTGTAGGCAACTCAGTTCACAGTATTCGCTAAACATATGCGCCATGAAACAGCATTGAAGCGCACAATCTAAACCAAATGCCTTTAGGGATTTAGGATGAAATTAATTAGGGTCTGTAAGACTTATTTTTAGGCGGTATGGAAGGGAACTGGGCTGGACTCGGCTATATGATAAACTGGTAATGGCAGACCGCAGACTGTCTGATCAGACATGTCAGTGTATGGCCCATTTTTAGGCTGTTTTTATGGTTGTTTTGTGGTCTGGTGGTCTTATTTTTTTACCGTTGATTTACCTGACATTTACCACAAACATTGCCTGCAGCAAACACAAATCCATGATGTCGCCCATAATTATTATTTTTATATTAATTGTTTACCGTTTTTTATGGCGCAAACGTGGCCCAAGGCTAAAGGGGCCCATGAGCTCAAGATTACATTACACATGGTCAGAGTGTCATTTTTTTAAAATTATACAGCAGGCTTTTAAAAGTTCCAAACTTACCTTTTCCCCTTTAAAGGGGACCTTTTTTTGTTCCCTTGCCCAGTTTTTGCATCGAAAGAAAGGGGGAAAAAAACATACGCACCTTTTTTCAGAAATACAAAGAGTGCATTGATCTGAAATCCAAGCATTTTCGTATTTCTGGGGAAAAGGGTGTGGCCAGAAATGCTGTCAAATATATTGGGGGGGACAGGTCATGCCTTTTTTTGATTGCTCCCCTCCACATGATCTTCCAGGTCATTCCTGCTGTCTAGTGGAAGAAACAGTAATTTCATCCCACTGCAATCACCTAGCACTTTGTAGAACAGGAGAGGGTACCACTGGAAAGCTGAGAAAGCCCCATCCCTCACACACACACACTTTCTGTCTTACTTTCCCGAAGGGTTCATTTAATGTGATTTGTGCATGCCCAAGCGTACCGTGCGCAACATAACAAAGCAGATTTGCACAGCGCTAGCTCTTGACCAGGCCAAGTACTGTAATTTTGTGTGGTAGACCATCTGGTTTATTGTTTTGTAGAATTATAGGTATAGATCTTGACCGGACTAAGGAGCTGATTATGACCTTGGCGGAGGGGATTACGCCGCAATAAATGTGGCGGATATCCCATCTGCTGTGTTACAAGTGCCATAGGTTGTAATGGAACTTGTAGTACGGCGGGCGGGATATCCGTCACCTTTGGAACATGGTAATCCCCTCTGCCAAGGTCGTAATTAGGCCCAATTGGTCTAATTACGAGTCTGGTTGTCACTAGACCACCAGACGCGGTGGCGGTCCAATCCACCGCAGCTTTGACAGTCTGATTGCCAAATTCAGAGTTTGACGGTCAAACGTCAGAAGACCACCGTCTCCACCAGGATCAGTGATCCTGATGGGATGACGGTGGTTGTGGTTGTAATCAGACATGGTGGCGCTGAAGTCAGCGCCACCATACTAATTACAACCTTGCTCTCTGACAGACTGTTCATGGCGTTCTGACTTCCATGAAAAGGCTGACAGAGAAAAAGTGCAGGCCACAGGGGGGCTCCTGCACTGACCATGCGAATGACATAGGCAGTGTAGGGGTCCACCTGTCCAGCACCCTTGAAATGCACGCTGTTTGCTGTGCAGACCGTGTGCATTTCAAGGGTGCTGGTGCACCCTGCTTGTGGCAGCATTGCCGCCGGCTCAGTTATGAGACAGGAACAATGCTGCCGCACCTTTCCCACTGGTCTGCGGTCAGCCCAGTTGGAAAGTTGTAATGGGACCGGAGGAGAGACCATCAGTTCCCTGGCGGTCTCCATGTCGGGAGTGTGGCGGGAGGAAACACCCTCCCCCAAGTTCTGTAAACCGAAGTGCTAGACCATCTAGTTTACTGTTCGGTAGGATTATTTCAGAGGATGGCTAAAGGTCTTGTATCGATATCAATGTTTATTAGAACCTTGATCTCTTTATATCAGACTGATAAGTGGGCTGTGACTTGGCCGTGGGTCAGCTGACATTTAGTACCACAGTGAACACTGACCATGGCATGACTTTCCAGCAGTGGACAATTATAGACAGTCAGTCAGTGTTTTTTGTTTCCTTATTGAATGTAATTGTGAGCATCTAATTGTACTATACGCAGCTCATTTCTGCCAGTAGTTTCTCCGAAGCGCTGTCACCCTAGCTTCGCGGCCATGTAGCTGTATGCCTGTGTAGATGTAATGACCAAGCAGCACATGTACGATGGAATTTTCCAAACAGCCCGAGTCGCAGAATCGGGCCACTTGTGTCAGGAAAATTCATTTTGGGATGTACAAAGCCCAAATTGTGATTTGGTAACTCGTTACCGAATCGCAATTTGTGTTATGCGATTTGGTATTAGGAAGGGCATATTGAGGGTGCCCCTTCTTCATACCAAATCGGAATGGTATGTGCAAATGTTTTGCAACCGAAATGCATTTTACCGCCTTTGAGAATGGTTGGGAAAATATTTTTTAAGAGCAGGCAGCGGTCCCACAGACCACGGACCATTAAGGAAAACGGACTGCATTTAAAAAAAAATATTGCTTTATTTAAAAGCGATCACAGACCCAGTGATCTGCTTACTCCAGCAGGCCACCATCTCTGTGATGGCTGCGATTCCTAATAAGTCGCAAATTGCTACCTACCTCATTAATATTCATGAGGTAGGTTGATTTGGAACCCACTATGAATCACAGATGAAACTCACAGGTGTTTCATACATTTGAAACAGCGATTCCTTAATTGCGATTCCCAGGAAATTCCAATTAGGAAATCACTAATTCAAACTTTTGTACATGTGGCTACAAATGCTTTTATTTTCATCCTCTAATTGTACATATGGGTCAATACGGATAAAACAATAAAAGGCTGGCAATTTTACAAGAAAGCTTTCGTAGATATGGGTTATACAAATGTGCAAAATATGCGTAAGATATGGTTACAGTTGTAATATATATGCTGCTCAAAAAGCCTTGTTCAGCATATTGTTGGTTAGAGCAGACTCTTTTCTATTCAAAATATAAGCTCTCTTTTCCTCCTACCCTCTTATCTTTCGCTGCACCTTCCATGTTGCTTACTCAGGCCTCCTCTCCCCCCCAAGCCTTCTATATTTTTTCCCCTCTGTGAACACCATGGTCTCTTAAATGTGTTCTCTCTATTTCTTTACCAGTGGGAATGAAGGCTTCCAAGGGGTCCCTTCCTCAGTGATGGAAAATGTTCTGCAAGACCTCAAGAGCTGGGAGAAGGTAAGATCAGCAGGTTTATTGCCTGCAAAACTCACTGGCTGCTGGACACACTGCTTGCTGGGCACTTTAGCAGCCAGACAGACATTGCTTGACCTTGGAGAGGCTTCCCAGTTATATATCCATTAACCCAGAAGCACACACAGCACGGGAGTATTCCAACTCTGTATCAGTGCATTGGTTTTGATGTGAGGTTGACCGTATCACTAAAGATTCAGTGATCCACATTTGGGCTTCCCTTTAACAAATACTTTATATTGAATCAACTGACGTGGACCTGGAGTACTCCTCCAAAAATGTATTAGACTTTCAAATGAAACCACTGGGCTGGAACATGTGTCCTTGGTGACTTGATGTGGCCAGGTAGCTTTATGGTAAGAACATAACAACTCAAATAGATAACAGGATGAGCCAACCACAGGCCATATTGTGGGGAGTGCACCTGCGCTGCAATGCCCTAGGAATATTTTGTTTGGATTTATGCTATTTGTTTTGATCTTAGCCAAATATTCATGCCAATCGCATACCCTGATATATCAATATATGTATATACATATACATTGACTTCTAGACCTAACTTTGCCAGCTCATTGTCCATTGTAGACTTTAAATTATGTAAATGTACCGTCTCATAATATTTGAAGCCTCTAGTCTCTGCAGAGGTCCAAGTTTAAGTGAGATTTGTATCACTGTGTTTACCTTGGACACTACAATGAAAAATAGAAAGGCAATGGGTGGAATGCTTGAAATAGTGTCAGCCACTGGTATTTACTCAGGGCTGCATTCCAATCCACAGTTTCATGCCGAGAATGCCACTCCACATGGACCAGTCCTCAGCGGCGGCTGCCGCAGATATCAAGGGGAGGGGTGGGGGACGATGGGAACGATGGGGACAGGGTGGAGAGAATAAATAAAAAAAACTTACCGTTCATCACCATCGCCATCAGCACCTCGGTTGTCCTCATTTCCTGTTATGGTATCCCAGTATTCGCTAAATATATAGACATAGCATGTAAGCGGCTTCAGGATTGGTCTGAGCGGCAGTGACTGCCGCTCAGACACAACCCTGGGGCCTGTGCACTTCCTCCAGTCTGCCTGTGTACACAGCCGGACTGGAGAAACCTAAGTGCGCGTGTATGTTTGGACAGCCGTCTTGGGCCGTTCAGACACACATGCGCACTTACTGCACACACCTCTCGAGGCCAAGCCCTGCCCCTCCCTGCACCTGCTGGCTCAGCCAGCAGCAGAAAAAATAAAACAATATTCAAATATCGTTTTATTTTTCTGCTGCTGGCTTTTAGCCAGTGGGGCCACACTCCTCCGCCATTGTGGAGGAGCCATCCCTGTCAGTTCTATGCACATCATACTTGACCCTCCTCCTGTAGTAACAGTTGTGTACAGTCCACGCCAAACTGCCTGAATATCATCTTCATCCTTTCCCACACCAGAAATATCTGTTGCTTTCTCTAACGTCTTAATTCTTGATACCTTTCTAAAAGAAACTAAACACATCAACATTGCTAACATCAAACTAAGTTCCAGAATGTCCTTTAACATTATACAAAACAAATTCATACCCCCCCAAAAAACATGGATTGCATTTGGAGGTACCCTCAGCCTCATTCTCGTCATAATCTGACATATCAAAAAACTCTTCCTGTCTGACTTACTTTCAATTAAACAATGACCTGTAGCTATTGCTGACCTCTAACTGTTAACAGTTCTGTTAACTCAAGCCCCTCTTATATAACTATGCTAAAAATTGCTATCATGAACTCTTTAGACTTCAGGGTAAGCATATGCCTTTTCATGCACTATTGTGACATACTCTTCAATCATTTTTAAGCGCCTTCCTCGCTTTCCTGTCCCTGGTGTCCACAACTCCCCACGGAGTTCCTCTCTCCAGAAAGTTCTTGGTAACTTCTATATCTCCTGATGTTTTCCTGACAAGAAGATTGAACAAACCTATAGTTAGGATACATTCCTCTTTCGAATTAAACAAACCCATAGTTAGGATGCATTCCTCCTTCAAAACCTACTAGTAACCCTCTTAACACTACTATTAAAAATTAATCCTTCCCAGCCAGCTCCCTCACATCTGAAAACTAAGATAAAGGGGGTGATTCTAACTTCGGCGGGCGGCGGAGGCCGCCCGCCGAAGTTCCCCCACCAAAATACCGCTCATTGGTTGAAAGACCGCTTAGGGTATTTTGGGATTTGCCCTGGGCTGGCGGGCGGCTGCCAAAAGGCCGCCCGCCAGCCCAGGGCAAATCAACCTTCCCACTAAGATGCCGGCTCAGAATTGAGCCGGCGGAGTGGGAAGGTGCGACGGGTGCAGTTGCACCCGTCGCGTATTTTAGTGTCTGCTAGGCAGACACTGAAATACTTTGTGGGGCCCTCTTACGGGGGCCCCTGCCGTGCCCATGCCATTGGCATGGGCATGGCAGGGGCCCCCAGGGGCCCCGCGGCACCCCCTACCGCCATCCTGTTCCTGGCGGGCGAACCGCCAGGAACAGGATGGCGGTAGGGGGTGTCAGAATCCCCCATGGCGGCGCAGCAAGCTGCGCCGCCATGGGGGATTCTAAGGGCAGCGGTAAACCGGCGGGAGACCGCCGGTTTACCCTTTCTGTCCGCGGCCAAACCGCCGCGGTCAGAATGCCCTGCGGGGCACCGCCGGTCTGTCGGCGGTGCTCCCGCCGACCCTGGCCCCGGCGGTCTGAGACCGCCGGGGTTAGAATGAGGGCCAAAGATATTTACGAGGAGATCAACACCACTTGACACCTGGGCCTCCTCACCAATTAGAGCATCCTCAGTATCATCATGAATGGTGGAAACGCATGATCTTTTATCTTCTCCAAGTCCTTTTAGAAAACATACACCACTGAAGCCCCCAGAGCCAGTATCCATTTGTAATAATCCTGTCTTTGAAAGGTCAGCTTTAACACAAACAAATTCAAAGATCCCCACATTTTCTGTTTCTTCAAGAAATACTTCAACTCAGTTTTCAGTCACCTCAGTCTGCTGAATAGCATGTTTCAATCCACCATTCCATTCTCCTTCCCAAGCAGATACTCCATGCTGAAGGTCACTTTGTGCTCCATACCAAACCGTCACAACTCCTTTGCGGTCAACATTTTTTATATGCTTCCACCCAGCTGGTTTATGTACATTATTATCAAAACATACTGGGGGTCATTACAACCCTGGCGGTCTTTGACCGCCAGGGCTGTTTTGGAGGAAGCACCGCCAACAGGCTGGCGGTGCTTCCAGGGGAATTACGACCGCAGCGGTTTAAATCCCCCAGGGCAGCGCTGCTTGCAGCACTGCCCAGGAGATTACGAGTCCCCCTCCCGCCAGCCTTTTCATGGCGGTTTGAACCGCCATGAAAGGGCTAGTGGAAAGGGGAGTCGTGGGCCCCCTGCCACGGCCCCATGCAGCTGTGAAAAGTGCGACGGGTGCAACTGCAGCCATCGCACAGCCGCAACACCGCCGGCTCCATTTGGAGCCGGCTCCTGTGTTGCGGCCCAGCGGGGATCTCAAAATAGACCCCGCGGGAGTGCGGCTGCATTGGCGGCCGCCCAGCGGTTCACCCTTGGCGGGCGGCCTCTGCCGACCGCCAAGGTTGTAATGATGGCTACTGACCCTTGAAACTCCCCAGGGCAAATAATCCTTCTTTCATTGTCAAACAATTTGTGTTATCTCTTGGTGGCCCAACCTTGCCTCTCAACCTTCTATTATTTGCATCTGATTCCACTACAGAAGTTAGAGTTATTCCAAAAATCACTTGGCCATTCCATGCCTCCAAATTCTCCACCACCTAATGAATTTCTCTTTCAGCTCTTGTCCACAGACACTGGGACTCATATTTATGAAGCCTTTGTGTGGTCCTTTTGTCACACAAGGTGACACAAGGACAATGCAAAGGATTCAGTAATAACACAAAGCCACACAAGGCCTGACTAGTGTTGCCCTGCATGGCTTTGTAAAGAAATGTAACGAAAGGCATCTGCTTGCTCTGCATTATGTTGCATTTCAACTTGACAGGTGTTTCATGGGTGAAGCAGGGGCGCTCCCATGCATCCAATCAGGGGTTTTAGTGCATTCGCAGATTTGCAAAGACTTATAAGCCCATGAATGCCTCAAAAGGCTACGCCTTCCCAAGTGAGGTGTAGCGAGGAGAAATATCTTAAAGAACACCTTCCTGCACAGAAACAATCCTGCCTTTGGTGCTAGGCTGCACACAGGGAGCCAGCTCAAGGAGAGAGCAATAATGCTTTGTGTCTTTGTAAATATTTCAGCTCTTTCCCTTTCACGCAACACAGCGCAGCAACTCTATTTGCCTCCCTGGTTTGTGTTAAAGTTTATTAAAAGTGCCTTACCAGTCATCAAATCAAAATCTTTTCTGTAAAACTGTAGATTTTACCTGCTGTAAAGCCCTTCAGTGCAGTGACCCTAGAAAGACAGCTTGAATTGATGAGACTAGGAAACATATCATACGAGCTAAACATTTTGATCTAACCACACCATGATTCCGCAAGTGACATATTTTTATTTTTATTATACTCATCTTCTTATCTGTTAACTGCAACAGAGCCTCACCATGTCTACCTTGAAACCTAAAAATCCAAAACATCTGCATGGCATCAACACAGACTCCTCCAAATTTAGACTGAATCAGACTGCACCCACACCCCTAACTCCCAACAGTCTTTCTGCCCGCCAGAGGACTAAAACAGCCTCATCCCAATGGGAAGCAAGAGGACATTTTTATTATTTTGGGCATAGTTTTTATATGTGGGCTGGCAGACTGTAGTTAAATCCCAGTTTCCACTCATATGCCATACTGAACAACTGTACACTTCAGGCACGGGGTTCACTGGCAACCCAAAAAACATGGGAAACCGAGACATTTTTGAAAACTAAACATCCAGGGAACTCCAGGGTGGTGTGCTTTGCGTGAATCCCAAGATATAGCTATGCTGAGCCACTCAAGTATGGTAGCATTTCTATCAGCAGATGTGTAGAAATGTTGGGTGGTAGGAATTTTATGGATCTGCCCAGGCTCTTGAACTTTCCCTCATAGAAATGTGAGGAAAATACATGACTTTAATCAAAGTGTGAGGCTTGCATGGCAATATGAGTAAGGAAACCTTGTGTGATCAACAGAAGGCACACTGCCCTGGTCTCCTGAGGTATCTGGTCACCAAAAATGTCTGGGTTTGGTAAGTTTTCCTGGCTTTGGTAAGTTTCCGTGGCTGGCGGCCGAGCCCATGCTCAAATAATCTCTCCATGTTGCATTTTGGAACCTGTTGTGTCGGGGTTGCTAACCTGAGCCACATAAGTGCAGAATTGTCGTGATTGAATTTTGAAAATTTCCCTCTGAATTATATGATATAGTGGGTAACCCCAAATTCAAATGTCTACAGATTCTGACTACTCCTAAATTCAGTATTATGTTGATGTTTAATAAAACGTCGGTTTCCTTTATTCCTATTTATCATTCATTAGATTTTACCATATCGCCACATACGTATGCTTACGTTTTGATAGTAAATGTTGAAAGGACAGGAAAGTGGCTGGAAAATGGAGAATACTTACTACTAAATGGGAGAGGTTAAGAGAGGTGTAAGGGGGGTTTAAGGGAAGGGCTTAGAGAGGACATGCACCGAACCACAAAAAAGAGTCAGCCCATTGGTGTTCACAAACTGCCCTTCTATATTTTCTACAGCAGTATGGACCCAAAACAGTAATAAATGTACTCCAGATCAGACAGTAAGTAAGTTCATACATGGCCAGCCACTGGGACTGCAATGCCTCCCATAGAAATGATGGAGGTATTAACTTAAAGTGAAACCCCATGGGAAATAATGGCAAAATACATTACATTATTTAAACTATTTTTAAAAAATATACGTTGTATTCAATGTTAATAAAGTCTATAAATAAAACATAATTATTACCCTATTTAAAATATTCACCTTTTTAAAATTTTCATTAAAAATAATTAAATTACCTTCAATTAACTTTATCCAACATTTTCAATAATTCAATCATTCTTAATACGTAACAGAAACTTTTTCTTTACTAAACGTCAAATTCTCTTAATTCATTAGACTCAAAGTAATTACTTAAAAAATGTAAATTGTTATTTATGCTGAAACATGTTTATATTGCTCTACATTCAAAATAAATATTTTAACTTAATTGACATTAATATTTAACATGAGAATATTTTTCTATTTTTTTTTAGGCAATAAACTTTGGAACTTTCCCTATACTTTCATATAGGAAGATCTATGCCGTCATTGCAAAGGTCTCAACCATGTGTGCAACATGTCAAATACGGTCTTATAATCACTGGCAACTGAAACGTAACAGTCTGATATGATGTTTTACTGACTTCAACCCCCTGTTACAGCTGGTATAGTCATGCAAGTCTACACTATTGAGTAACTTTACAGTCATAAATGGTGAATAGCCAAAAGTAGTAACCTTACTCAAAAGTGCAAGATTAAATTAACTTGTAGTAATTCTACATGTGTAGATTTATCTTTTTGAAAAAGCCCGAAGGACTTTTACCATCAAAAAAGGATAAAACATCTCTACTTTCCAATTTTTAACAACATACATTCTCTCATGCACAAATATGCAATTAAGGTGCGCACATGACAAAAAATGACAATATGAAAAACATTCATATAATATACAATGGGCAGTCTACTTCACAAGCAAAGGGAAATTATTTTTTTCGTTTGTGGAATCCCCCAGTTGTTACAGGTGTCAGGGATTTTCCACAGGACCAAAAAAGGACAATCAACTTATATTTCAATGTTAGTCCTTGCCTAGAAGTTAAGTTTCCATGTTTTCATCATACCTTTCCTGGATCGTAATGTTGATGCATTTCGACCCTGTCTACATTTCCCAGTGTCTCACCAGTATGCAGACTGGCAAAAAAAGTCAGACACACAGCTAATCAATACACTGGACATTTGGTCAGCAGAAGATCAAGGTACTCTTCTCACTTATCTACACACCAAACTCACAGATGGCAAATGTTTGCTGCATTACAGGAATATCCAACTGAGCAGAGTATGGGATAATCAACATTATGGACAATTTATTTGTGAAAAAAGTATGACTAAAGATTACTTATCTGATCGGACAGTCTTGTTCAGTGACTTAAAGAAAGAGTGTACCCAAAGAAACATTTTTTTTTCTTTTCCTTTTTTTTGGCATAAATTAGACCACATGGGTATTCCACTTGGCCCAAACATCTAGCAATGTATCCTTACCTTGCAGTAATACAGTTCTAAGATTTTTAAGGGCCGTGTCCCATTTTAAACTAAAAGTTATTTAACTCAGGATCCAGATTCTGTTTTTCTTTCTGAATAGTTCTCCTAAATACTTCCTCCTGAATCTCATCATGAGAAATTTCTATAGACGTACCTTCAAGGAGCCCTTGAACCTCAACTCTTAGCCTGCAAGTTCTTTTGTGGGCCAAATGGGAATGGTGCCCAATTGTACCAAGAAATCTACTACACCACATTTCACTGACATGGAATAGCTAGTAAAGAACCCACCAAGTTGGAGCCAGCTTTTTCAAGTGATTGTGGCCTGTGCTGCCTCTGGGCATCCAATCTAATCACATGATGTGTTTGCACCGCTGAGGCTGAGTTGCTCAAACCGCTACTCAGAACCGCACTCCATTTCACCAAGAATCATACCTCCTGCACTCACACCGACTGCCTATTACTATATAAAGTATTGGTTAAACATGTATTTTAGAAAACATTTTACAAATGAATGCAATTAATCCTAACAGCCATTGAAAGGCCTACATCTTGCTACTCAAAATACTTCTAGCTACTTTTTTGAAATGTCCAACCTACTGCTTCCAGAAATCAGAAGCTCTGCTGCTGCTCTGCTGCTGCCTGAAGCAGCCTCCACAAAAGTCTAGTCACTGTTCATTAAATGCTGAAACCGCAAGCAGCAAATACAGCATGAGGAATGTTGGTGTACAGGTGCAATGCAATATATGGGAGCAGAAGCTTTCTAGTTTAATGATTGTTCAAGTGTGGTTCAAAGGGCTTTTAGTGCCGCAGAGAAGTCACAGCCAAGGACATTTCTGCAAAATGCTAGCCTTTTAGTCTTGACATAAAATGATTTTGAGGTTCATGAGAAAGAGCTACCATACCAGGATTACACTTAGGCGGTCATTCTGACCGGCCATGCGGTCACCGCCATTTGGACCGCGGAGGCCATTCTGGCTTTCCCGCTGGGCCGGCGGGCGCCCGCCAAAGGAGCGCCCGCCGGCCCAGCGGGAAAGGCCCTGCAACACAGAGGCCGGCTCCGAATGGAGCCAGCGGTGTTGCAGGGGTGCGACGGGTGCAGTTGCACCCGTCGCGATTTTCACTGTCTGCTATGCAGACAGTGAAAATCATGCTGGGGCCCTGTTAGGGGGCCCCTGCACTGCCCATGCCAGTGGCATGGGCAGTGCAGAGGCCCCCAGGGGCCCCACGACACCAGTTCCCGCCATCCTGTTCCTGGCGGTAAAAACCGCCAGAAACAGGATGGCGGGAAGGGGGTTGGAATCCCAGCGCCGCCATGGAGGTTCAGCCCTGCCAGGGGTATTCCGGCGGGAAACCGCCGGATCCCCTACTGCTGCGGTCAGAATGGGCACTGAAGCACCGCCAGCCTGTTGGCGGTGTTTTCGTTGCCCGCGGCCCTGGCGATTTAGGACCGCCAGGGTCAGAATGAGGCCCTTAGTGTCGGCGTGAGTCAGGACTTGATGTATGAGTTTCATCTCTTTAGGTTGTCTGTGGGAATTATGTTGGCATCATATTCATGAACCGACAAGAAACTATGGGCTAGATCTACTAAAAAGTTGCAGCACCACGCTGTGCCACTGTAGAAATGCATGGACGCGCTGTATTTACTGAAACTGACCCCTGTGCTTCCTCCTGCACCAGCGCTAAATTTAGCTTGCACAAACACAGACATCCTTGCACCATAGTGCAAGGGTGTCCGAGTTGAGGGGATTGATTGTTTGTGTGCAAGAAGGTGTCCCTTCCTGCACATAAACAATCATTCATGGCCTTTTGCTCGCCACCTTCCTGTACATAAACAATCATTGATGGCCTTTTTTTCTACACCTTCCTGCACAATAGCAATCATTCTTGGCCTTTTGGGATGATCCTATTTGTAACAAAGTTACTGATATTTCATCAATTCTTTTCTTTCTCCATCTTCAAGGTGACAGAAACAGAAGTTGAGAATTCCTGAGAGTAATTTTTAGCCAGTGAGGATCTTCTGCTCTGTTGTGTCCATTGAGACGTACATATGCAGAACGTAAAAGAATAGCTCACATAAAAAGGATTGTAGGAGTTTCAACTACTTTATCCTGGTAACTACAACCAATGAAGAAAGCTGCTGTACTTAAAGTAGTTGTTGACCAAAGTTTTTTCACATAGAATCTTGCACCTTGGCAATTTCAACTTCCTGATAAAGATCTCAAGCAACAAATAAGCTTCAGAGTTTGTCGAAAGTGTAGAGTTTCTAGGCTCCCCAAGATGAGATCTACCTCACCCATTCATCGTTATACCACTTTCACATGCAGCGTCAACACCTCAGATACAAATTCCAAATCCAGATAATGCAAATATCTCTGGTTGATCACATTAATCACTAAATATCTGACCGTAACCACTTAAGCCTACATGCCCTGAACATAGCTAACCCAAACTGTCAAGGGTACTACAAAAGTGTTTCACCGACCAGGTTTCACAAAGCTTCCATCATCTGATGAGACCAGCCATTCTCATCAGTTTAAATTAACCCAGATGTCATCTTTGGCGATCTCCATGCAGCAATCTCTATCAACCTCAATGTAGTGCATCCCCAAAGTATAAAAAAGTTAAGGCTGCGAACAGCTCATTTAACTTATATTTGCCAATACGAAAACACTGGGTCAGAAGTTTGAATAATAGTGAAGGAAACTCAAGCTGGTCAACCTGAGCCGCCATTCACCACTACTAGTTTTTCACATAGTCTTATCGGAAGGAAGGGAATTATTGCCACAGGAAGGTGAGAATATGTAGCACCCAAATCTGATATTGCTAAGCTTGACGACCAGGCGCCAAAACTCTTATACTGACAGTGCTCGACCCTTCCATAACCCTATATGTAATTCCGGGAGGAAATCAGGAGTCAGTTCTCGACAAAAAATTTAGATTCAAATGTTCAGAAGAATTGATGACATTTTACCTGCTACTGTTTGCCTTGCTGACACAATGAGTCCTCCAATTTACACTTGTTTTTTGCTTTATGATGTTTTGATACTCATAGCAAACAGACAAAACAGTCACCCTTTTGCATTCCAAACCCAGTTTCTGATATATGCCCTGTGGGGACAATACTATCCTGCTCTCTGGATAAACTGGGCTCTCTGGAAGATGGAACAGCTGGTTTAGTACTCAGGTACAATGATTAGTCAAAAACAGGATTAAATCATGGTCCTCAGTGGATGATAAAGCCATGGATAATCGAGGTTTGTCTGGTTGCAACAATCTCAAATGAAAGTATTCACTGGTGATTCTTCCCTGCAGCAAACACTGCTGGTGAATCGCAGATTACTCATTCTGTATGTTCTGCTTCTGAGAGTAGCACAACTAGGTGACATTAACCATACTGGAATTCGCTTGGACTCTGGATTGCACTTTCTACTTGTATACTGTTCAAAGGATGCAAGTATCTGCCTTTGCATTTTAGTTTGAATACTGTTTGATGATCTGTTGAAACCATGTGTCTGTGATAGAAATTATTGGCTGAAGAACGTCCAGTACCTTGCTTATGACAATAATTATAGTATAGGAACACTCTCCAGAGCCACATGCACCCTGTGGATCCTTTGATTTGTTTTGTGGGAAATATGTTTCTGTTAGTGCTTGACAAAGGAAATTTGGACAGTTTACATATGTTTGTGTTTGTGCCGCCTGCGGTTGAGGCTAGTCATAAATAAGGGCCCAATTTAGTTTGGTGAATATCGACGCAGTATCCTCCCTGCAAAACTTTTGGTCTGCTTTCCCAATTTTGAGTTAGGCAGAGCCCCAGATTTACCCAAAGGGAGTAACAGTTGCTCTGTCAATCCTAAACCTTCTTCCACCTGCCCAATGGAGTGGGGGCCGTTGGAAGAAGTGCATAACACTGTCTGCCCTATGTAGATAAAGACTGGCGGTGAGGGACAGGAAATACAAAATAATAACCCCTACCCTTGGTGAAAGAAATCACATTTTTTGAACGATTAGTTGTATTATTTCACTTGCTTTGGGAGTTTGTTTTTTAAAAATAAAAACATTTACAGCACTGACTGGAACCACTGTGACAGTAGTTCGTGCACACAGAAGCGATGTCAGTGGTGACAGCAGACGTCTCTCCATACGGCAGGCAGAGTCAAGAAGGAGTGGTGGTTGTAAAGTCCCTTGCCACCCTGTCTATCTTTACTTCATCCTTCAAACCCTAAATCAAAGCCTAAGGCCCATATTTCTACTTTTACACGTAAAACTGCGTTAGCGCAGTTTTGCGTGTAAAAGTATAGCGCCGGCTAGTGCCATTCCTGGATGTGACGAATGTCCCCTGGGCATGGCCGTTAGGGCAAGTGCCATGCAGGGGGCCTCAAGTCAGGGCCCCCGAGCGGGTGAAAAACAAATTATACTTACCAGGACTTACCTGGGATGGGTTACCCATCCTGTTGTGTCCCTCTGGTGTGGGTGGGGGTGGCCCTGGGTCCAGGGTGTTTTGCTTTTCACTAATGACAGACCTGAACTACTCATTCACTGACAAAAAATCTCTGGAAGGCACTTCTTAGTCCAAAGAAGACATTTATTATTTCACTACGCAAGGTTCCTAAAAGGAGAATAGCATGTTGAAAGCACACATTTAAAAATAGTCACAACAATGAAATGAAAACATACACAAATTATTCGCACTGCAATATACAAAGCAAATATATGTATCATAATGTAAAGTAAAGCAAATAATTAATAAAAATCCATCACCGTAGGGCCTGTCAGGTGCTTAATCTTTCTCCTTCCAGCAAGCCCATGTCTGCGTTCGACTGCGAAAGAGAAAGAGAGATCTCTACCCTCACGGGAAATCTATATCAGGTATCCGACGTCTGAATCCTGATTGAGGTCTCTGAATCCCCCACTGTCGCACTGGGTCTCTTTTATATCTTAAAAACCCAAAGAAGGAGCTTTATGGAATCCCTCCTGTTGTGCAAGAAGTATTCAAACATGCTGGCAAGTTTAGGTATGCTTTGAAAGTAACACATTGGGATTTGACCACAATCCCAAGATGTCAAGTCAATGCAAGGCTGTTCCCTGCTGTCTGAGTACATTCTTATCAACCAAAGCCCTTGGTGAGAAAAAGCACGAAAACAGACAGACAACGTGGAAAAATCACTGGCAGCCTTTGACACGGCATTGTCTAATGCTACGATAAAGTCAATAGGCAGAATAAAGCTAAGGCTAAACTGAATACTAAATGGAGTCTGTAACTGGTGAACACTGGACAGCTAAGCAAGGTGCAAAGTGGTGCAACACGAAGTCAGTGGTCAAAACACACATTTCACTTCACAGGGAAGGGCACCTGTGGGCTCTTTCCATGGTCTCTGACCATGGGAAAAGGCCCACAGGTCAGCTGATGCCTACCCTGACCCGGGCATTAAATAATGGTGCTAAGCAAGCTTAGCGCCATTATTTAAGGCCCCCATCCCCCCATGCTAGATTTTAGCACGGGAGAATAAATATGGCGCTAAGGCCATATCATCATTTTCTGGACAGGAACGCCTACCTTGCATCTCATTGACGCAAGGTAGGTTTTCACGTCTAGAAAATGACGTAAACGCCATACCTTGGCACTAGGCGTGTCTAGCGCCAAAGTATAAATATGGAGTTAGGTTTGCGCTGAATTAGCGTAAAAAGAAATGACGCTATTTTGGCACAAACCAAGTATAAATATGGGCCTCAGTTCTTTAATTGTTCTAGCATCCCCTACCTGAGGCCTATTTTCTGATGCTAGTTTTGAATCCATTTCCACACTAAATGATGTGTTTCCTAAATCAGAAATTGAGAATTGTTTTGGTGATTATAATGAGCACTCCGGGCCAGATTTATTAATATTTTAAGCAGGGTGGGGGGATCCATTAGAGAGCAAGACAGCACCATTACTAAAGCTATGACACTTCTGCTCTCTTCCCAAGTACTGGGGCATAATTAGACTGCCCTGCACCAGGCACAAATTGCACCATATTTCAAGGTTGTGTCCATCATCACACACGCACCTTTACACTAGGGTTCAAAGGTGTAAGTGACATGCATAGGCTTTGTACTCGAAAGATACCCTTCCAGTAGAAAATACTAAGCTCAGACATACTTTCATGTGTGCTGCACTGTGCAGTGCACATATAAAGTTAGAAAAAATACTTTACTGCTATTTTGAGCTTGCCTAACAGAGAAGGACCTTGTAGTGCAAAAAATAAGAAGATAGGGCTTTGCATCAAAAACCATTGGTAGTTTCATAGAAGTCCTCATGTACCAATCACGAAACACCCCCTTGACACAAGGTAGCACAAAGCGTTACTTCCATTACTTTTAGACAACCTTCCAGTCCCCAAAAATGTGCTAATAATAGTTTGTCAAGAATTAAGACTGGTTTGGATAGCTTTTTGTTACTTTTAAAGCTTTCATAAATCTGTCCTCAAGTGTGTTAATGGATTTCTCTGTGAGCACTTGCTACATGGGGCAGACCCACCAGCTGTGTTTAGTTTAAGATATTACTTATTTTCCATCAAGGCATAGTGCTGCTGAAACGTTTTTGGGAGTCTTTTCTCTTAATGGTGATAGATCTTCACCCTTCCCTTAATTAAGTATTGGATTGTTTCCTTTCAGATGATGAGCGAGGACCTGGATCGATTTGGCGGAGATGTGCTCCTGTCCAACCAAGAGAGACTGAAATTGGCCAGGTCGATCCAGCTGCAGTGGACACAGCTGGGACAAGAGGTGCTACAGCGACACTGCAGCCTGGATGATGAACTTCCACCAGAGCACAAGGTTATGGAGGATCTTAATCGCTGCGTTCAGGATCTCTGCATACAGTATACCTGTCGAGTGGAGGGTGAGAATGGTAGGCATCATAAGAAATGTTTCCAGTAGTCACTTACTGCATGAGTGCTCATCCGGGTAGAAATCATTTCACAAACATGAGCAGAGCAATTGAATAAATACAGCTAATGGGGTAACATAGTGCGTTTTAAGGACCTGTGAAAATACACTTGACAAATGAAAGACAAATAGGCCATGCTGGATCTTAAACTGACATGAGTATCAATATGAGCAATGTGAATAGATAAGGGTTTACAAGCAAGGGGCAAATGATCAGTGAAAATGGCCTGGATATAGATTGATGCTGAATGTGGGGATGTGAAGAATATACTGATTGAGGTATGAAGGAGATCCCCTATCAGCTTCATTCCTTTTGAACCTGTGAGAGAAAGTGCATATTTCTTTGGAGCACAAGCTGCTACAGTTTAATCCAATACCGTACAACTTCTATGTTTATGTTGGATCGGGAATACCCTCTACATGATTAACAGGCATGTAGCCCATGCACTGATTGCCCGATTGTATGTGAAACTGATATCCTGACTGATGTTCTGCACTAAGAGGGTGTGTAAGCTATATGTGGTATTAAGCCTGTGAGTAGTGAGAGTCTCAGCCAGTGGCATCCATTTCATATGGCCCCTGGTTTGGAAGGTGGCTACATTTTCTCCAAACAATGTAAGTGTATTTTCTACATTCCTGGAGGTGGAGAGACCACAACACAGAAGTGATTGAGGACGAAACAATTCTGCAATTAGAAATGTAATGTCTTCCTTGTTAGCATATGGCTGCTGATTATTTACTCAGTGTCTCTTGTTTTAGGTGGTATAGTTTCTAAGCAGGGCCTGCCCTTTTACCTGTTCCCGACTACTGATTTCAGAAAGGCTGATGACAGGCAGGTGCTGAGAGGTCGCACTTCATTGTGCCTTAGTTGTGGAAACTTTTGCTTGGAGCCAGCATCATTACTGCCTGCTGTGAGAGTCATCACCTTGTATAAAGGCTGAATCTGGGAAACAGACAGAAAATGCCATTTGAACACAAAGCAACTCAAACTGGTTGAAGAGGCTTAGACAGTGGATCTACATCCAGAGTGTCTGCAAGATAGCTAGTCTCTCGCAGGTGAGGGAATATTATCTAAAGTTTGCACTTCATGCTGGAAGATCTGAGGATTTTTTCGGGTACCTAGAAGCCTGCCTGCATGCTTAGAGAGGCAAGTATAGTGCCTGCAGAAGGTGAAGCTGTCCAGGAGGAGAGGATCAGTATGTTCTTCATGTGAGCAACACCCACAAGAAGCTGGCTGAGAGGGAATGAGGTGAGAAATCTACCATGTGGTGAGGACACCACCACCCCTTTTCCCAGGAGCAGTTCCTATTGTGAACAACACCAAGACTTTCAAGAGAGAAGCCAGGAGTGACACATGTTGTGAAATGTATCTTGGTCTCCCAAACCATTTCTGTTGTCATCTGCTCCAAAACTTTCAGGAGCAAAGCCAGAAGTGAACTGTGTTGTGAGGGGTCCCCTAGTCTCTTAAACAATTCCCATTGTAAACTTCACCAATACTTTCAAGAGCAAAGAGCATCAGCCTGTCACATGGCATCAAGCTGTGTGATTGAGAGACTAGGTCTGCCACTGAATGACGTGGAGCTGAAGATCCTTCATAGCCACTGAAGTGAAAGACCTTATACGTCCAGAGAACGCCACTGCCAAAGACACATACCTGCTTAAGACCCAGCCTTGGGGCTGCAACTATTGTCACCAAGCATCTGTCTGCTTCCGACCATGGAGGCCACAAGTGTCAAAGATGAGCACCCACAATTCAGGCCTATTATGCTAATCCTAGCAGTGGCTCGTGTTGTGAAAGAGGCCACCACTGTATCCCCACATCAACAAAGCCACAGCTACAAGAGCGGTCTCACGGAACATGCCCACTGGCTCCACCAGAGTGCATCTCCACCAACCAACTAAAAGCAGGGCCTAGCTGTGATTGGAACAAGTGACTGAGCGTACATAGAAAGCTGCATATGAACTTGAGACTCTTACCTGGGTAACCTCAAATCAGCGAAAACCATTGAATTCCTTTATTATTCTAGACAGTTGGGTAATCCAGAGTGAGTCACAAGTGTGCAAAATCAATGTCTATACCCATTCCATACCAGGGACTGTAGGTATTAGCAAATTCATAAAGCATGGAAAGGGCACTGAAGTGCCTCATTGAGCATCGTAGATGACATAACAGGTCTGTACCTGAAACCTGTAATGAACTGTAGTATTTCATTTTGCTGTGAGATTAAAGTAGTTACCTTTATAAGATAAGTGCTGGGTTGGACAATATGTTATTGTGTCAGTTGGTTGGCTGTTGAGTTCTGAGTTCTTGCCTCTGCTATATTTCCCTGAGAGGCTTTTAACATTTGTTAGAAAAGATTATTGTTGCTTTGTGAATCTGTGGGTTTTTATGTTTTGCAATAGTTTGTGTCAGTCTTGCTGTTAACTCTATAAGTTAGTCCACTAATCGCCTTCTCCTCTGTGGCAAGTGTTGTAGTTTTGTTCCCAGAATCAGGATTCTCTAGTTCTCTGTGTATCTACTTCTACCAACCTGTTGTTGGTTAAGGAATTTTTCTAACCAATACCTTAATATTTCTAAAGCATAATGAATATGTGTCAGGAGTGGAGAGGCAAATGTAGTATTATAGACAAGATACCATTTAGCTGCATAACGTAGCTGCTTTCACCATGATAACTGCTTGCACATTATGGCCCTCAAAGACCGCCAGGGCTGTTTAGACGATTGCAGCACCAACAGGCTAGCGGTGCAATCTTTAGTATTACGACTGCGGCGGAAGCGCCGCGGTCGCACTGCCGGGACCGGCGGTTTTCTCCCACAGTGGTCCCGGCGGATTTAATCCTCTAGGGCAGCGCTGCTTGCAGCGCTGCCCAGGGGATTACGAGTCCCCCTTCCGTCAGCCTTTTCATGGCAACCGCATTACTGAGGTACTGATGGAACCGGACCCTATGCTGGTGCTGCTTGGCCACGACAGGCAACTACCACCTGTGACTAGTTGATTAATAGCTGTGGGGCTTCTCTTGGCAAAGAGGCGAGTGGTTATGCGCTGGGACAGGGGCCCCATCGCCAATGCTGGGGGAGTGGATAAGAGAGATATGACATACTGCAGTCTGCAGTCGGATGCATATGGTGAACTCCTTCTCAGTTGCATTCGCCCCTGGGGCCCCTTCCAGACCTACTTGGTGCGACTCGACCTGGGGCGTAGAACGGGAGGTGTACTTCTTGATCATGAGTAGGAGGCCCTGAAGAACTAGGCTCTTTAGCTGGGACTGGATGACCTGCCGCACCCTCACTGCTTGCAAGGGTATTGAAAAGGGGGAGACGAAGGCTTGTGTTCTACTAATATATAAATTGTTATTGATTGCCTACCTATATTTTACAGCAGAGGCAGGCCACTTTGCGTTGTCTGGGTGGAGCGCAACGTGAGGACAACAACAGTGATGTTAGATGAACCATCCATTTGAAGGTGTGGCAGAGGTAGTCCCCTGTGATGGAGGGGGGTCGGCTGCGTTGGAGAGCTGGAATCGGGGATACTGCCAATGTATACTATTCATTGATGTGTGAATGTTAGTGCTGTATGTATTACTGTTATTATACATTAAAAACTCAATATCTTTTTTTTTTTAACTGTGGAAAAGGCATACCAATAGGAACTTGCTCTTCCTAGACAACAGTATCCATCTGAGGGCACTAAAGATAACCTCTAAGATGGCCAATTCCTTCATCAAAGAAGGTATTGCACCCACCTTAACACATTTGCTCTCCAAGCAAAGTGGCCAACATATAACAACTTATAACAAAAGGCTGTTGAGTTTAGCCAAAAAGGGCTAAGAAAAACAACAGAATGGCACTCCTTGAGACATAGCTAAAAAGTCAAACAAGTTAGTCTCTGTCAATACAGTTTTGTAATAAACTCAAGAAAGCAATAACAAGAAAATTGAACATTTTGAAACTGGACAAAATGAACTAGACACACATCTTTTTGTTTTTAGAAGGTGGAAGATTCTCAGAAATCTCATAGTAGGTATTAGACCTAGGACGAATACCCACACTGATGTACACTAACCACTTTGGCCCTTTCCCAGCATACCGGGTCAGTTTCTTTGTGCTATAAAAGTGATGTGTATAAATTCACCATCCCTTCTAAACAACTAGATTTGGGACTCACTGCCCCAGAGAAGTAAACAGCTTTCACTAACTGAAACAGCAAAGGAGTAATCCTCTTAATCACATGTCCTTGTGGGCGGGAATGACCATTAGCAAGGGTAAGATTAAGATTCGGATAATCGAACACAAGAGCAACGTATCGTGCAGATGTTTCACTACATTATTGAACCTTCATTTTCTAAAAATGTCATATCATGAAGATGACATACACATAGAGGAACCACAGTTATCATGCTCCCCTACTAATGGGCTAATCTATAAATTTAAGCAATAAGAGAAATGACCCTGTACAAGCCGCCCCGTACCTGACCAGTTGCCCAATCTTGCCTATAATTTCATAGTGCAATATAATGTTTTTCAGGCTCTAGATAATGAGTCATCACTAGTAAATTTTTGTAGTAAAAAGTATTTTTTATTATTAACCTTATTCATACTTTCATATGTTTTGCAATTGTAAACATGCAAAGATCTAAAGAATCAATTCAAACTCAATAATTCCATACAGTATATGTGTACAAACTTCATCCATAGCAAACTTCAGCCAACAAGTGTTTCGCAGCGAACTTAGCTACTCTTCAGAACTGAAATGAAATGAATTAAACATAACATTTATTCAAATAGAAAATAGATGATTTGCTTAATTACATACAATACCAGGCACCTCCCTAGTAACAAAAACATATATGTTGTTGCCTACCATCTCACAATACTTCCTATAATCTTACAGGTACATATACAAATATGATTAAACAGATTCTCAGCAAAATGCACATAAGGTTATCCTGTTTGCCAAAAAAAATAACATATAGATTGATTACAATACCAGATACCTTATTGCAGTCATACATGTGGGTGGTATTAGTCACTGTCTTGTAATGTGATACAAGTTTCCACCCACCTGCAGTTCAAAATCCATCTAATAACACTACATATTCTTACTTGGTTCCTCAAAAAATATAATCCATAGCATGTGCTTTTGTGGCAAATAGCTATAACGGACTTCTCACCTTATAATTGTAATCCTCTCTTCCCACACTACTGCAAAAATGTATCAGTATGAAAAGTATCTGTTTTTCTCATATTTACCTATACACCAAGTTTCATGGATTGATTGCTAATCCCTACATTCCAACAAACATCTATAAAGTACAATGATATGAAGATATGAAGGAACGGGAAGTGGGTGTCAACATAATATGAAAACTCCTTTGAATAGTACCCAAAGTGAGTCCCTCAGAGAATGCTGTCTCTCCTTACTTCCTGGAAGGGGGTTTTCTGTCAACATCTACTCATCAGAGATATCAGGTTTCATTCTTTCAGAATTTTTTCATGCCCATAGGTTTGTCTGTCAATCATAAAAGAGTAAAATATAAACTACTGGAGTGGAAATTAAGTGAGCTAAAGAGAATCACAGTAAAGCCCCAAAGGGTTAGCCATTTACTATAAAAAGCCCAATTTGAAATAACACGTCCTTAGCAAGATTCTCCTAACATATGTATTAGACCCAGCATCCATCATTCTTAAATTCACCTCCTCCCAGCCTCATAGCAACCTAAGGTGCACCCCAAAGAGAAAACATTTGGTGCCATCCAGAGGTAGAGGAAAGAAACTGTGCTCTAGCAAAAAGAAAACAGTCCCATTCTGAAAGCTCCCTCGTCTAAGTCACAGCACGGCACTGCCATCGAAAGGTTCCTATTTCACCCAGCGTACGTCCTTTGCAAGTTAGCACCATAACAAACTTGTAGCAGACTGACAGAGAATTCAAACAGAACCAAAGAAAAAAAAACGAATTCAACATCATCACAGTCCTATTTAAAACATTGTTGCAAAATTAAGAAAGTGATCACACTCAAGACACTAACCAGTTCAGGGCGATGCACCACCATAAAGACTTTAAACGAACATCATCACAATCCAATTTAAAAACATAGTAGCATAGTTAAGAAAGCGATTCCACTTAACACTCACCATTTCAAGGTAATACACATCATCTAACTGCTAAGGGTTATCCTTTGCCCTGACACAATACCAAACTCAAGAAAAAGGCAAAGAGAAGAGAAAGAGACAGGGTTAAGAACAATTCAGTCCTAGCAACGAGTCCTCTCTGAAGTGAAGATGAAAAGCGGTCTACCTTTCAAAGCTAGCCGAAGTCATGGTAAATGATCCATCTGCATGTTAGCATTTACAAAGAGCAAATGCCCACAGAAATGCAGATATTATACTGGGCGATAAAAGTATTAATTAATTGTTAGCATTGCTAGAATACTAATTTTGTAGGAGCTGCCTGAGATTCTGTAGCACTTGAATCCATCTTGGGCCTTATAATTTCCCAAGAGTTGTAGTTTATGTAGTAGGATATGTGGTGAGAACATTGTGTACAAAGCTGTGCAATGTATAGTAATTTCACGGTGGTGTGTCAAGTTAAAATGTAATTTATATGTAATACATTGTTCGTAGGTGGGTGACTTATAGTAATGTGAAGGTGGGATTTAAATTGTAAATTAAAGTCAAAACTATAACTTCATAATTTCTAATGTTTGTGTAGTTTAAGTATGGTTTGTAGGTAAAGAATAAATACAGTTTTCCTAACTATAACCTATATGTAACTTTTGTTTTTTTTAAATAGAATTTCAGTGGTTTTCCGGTTTTTAATAAAAATGTGTTTTACGTCATAGTATTGAGTGTTATTTATTAAGGTATCATTTATTGGAGCGTCGTACAGTCAAGTGCCATAGAGTGGAGGATTGTGTAGTGGAATTGAATGCAGTGTGGTAGACTATAGTGGGGTACAGTGGGAAACAATGTAGTAGAGATTTTTAAAGTGGAGTTGTATAGAGTACAATAGTGTGTTGCACAGTGGCGCTGTGTAGAGAGGATGATTGGGCAGTGGCGTAGAGCGAGGTAAAGTCTCATAGTAGAGTAGAGTACAGTTCAGTGGGTTTATGTAACATAGTGTGGAGTAAAGTATAATACAGTGTATTAGTGTGTCGTAGAGTAGAGCGGCATGAAGAGGATTATAGTGTAGTTGCGTATAGTTGAGTAAATTCTTATAAACTGGAGTGGTGTTGTGAACAGTAGAGTGGAGGGCTGTATTGTACATTATTGAAAAGAGCTGTTTAGTGGAATAGAGTGTTGTACAATGGAGTGTACGGTTATAGATTGGACTGTGGAGTTAGACAGTGTGTGTATGTGGATAGAGTGAAGTAAAGTTGTGTACAGTGCCTAAAAGTGTAATATACTTTTATAGACAGACTGCAGCTCTAGAGGGGGGAGCAGAGTATGGTACAGTGGAGCTGCGTAGAGTGCAGTAGCATTCACTGTAGTGGCATAATGTGGACTACCGTATACTAGAGTACAATAGTGTTCAGTGGAATACTGTACAGTCTAATAATGTACAGTGGTGTGTAGAAGAGCGGATTGGCGAAAAGTCAAATCGCGTACACTGGAATTTCGTACCGTGGTATAGTGGAGTAGAGTAAAGTGGAGTACAGTAGAGTGGTGTACAGTAGATTATGCACAGTGGAGTAGCATACAGTGGAGTGGCGTACAGTGGCATGGCATAGACTGGAGTGGCATACAATGCAGTGTGATAAACTCCATATAGTGGAGTGGAGTACAAAAGAGATGTGTCCAATGGAACAGCGTAGAATGGAGTGTCATACAGTGGTTTGGCATACATTAGAGTGGTGCACAGCGGAGTGCCATACAGTGTAATAGCATAGAGTGCTGTGTTGTACAGTGGAATGGTGTACAGTGGCATAGCATATAATCGAGCAGGGTACAGTAGATTTGGGTACTGTGAAGTAGCATAAACTGGATTGCATCCATTGTAGTGTGTAGGGTGGAGTCGTGGACAGGAGAGTCGCAAGTACTGCAGAGGGGTATAGTTGAGTGGGGTAGAGTGGAATAGCGTTGAGTGTCATAGAATGGAGTGTTCTTTAAGAGAATGGCATACAATGGAATGGTGTACAGTAGAGTGGTGTACAATGGAGTAGTGTGCGTTGGAGTGCTATGCAGTAAAATAGCATAGAATGGAGTGTCATAGCGTGGAGTTTTGTAGAGTGGAACAGCATATAGTGGAGTCACGTACAGTGGAGTTGTGTACAGTGAAGTGGTGTACAGTGCAGTGCCATACAGTGGATCAGCCTAAAGTTGAGTTGTGTTAGTGTAGGGTTGTAAAGTGTAGTGGGGTATGGATATAGTTGAAATTTTGATGGACTGTAGGTTATAGTCTGCAAAGTAATGCAAGGCAGTGACTTGCACTACATTGCATTTCTGCACATGTACCAACCAAAGCAGGGCAACATATGGTGGATTTGCGTAGTTTTGTAAATGTTTCATTTAATAAGTATTGCACAGCCCTTGTAACACTATGCCTAATGCAAAGATAACACAATAGAATCCCAAATTTGTCCCTAGTGATATATTGTGCCATGGTACACTGCAGTAAGCTAGTGTTATACCGTGGTACATAGCAATAAAAAAGGAAGTGTATAATTGGGCGATATCTACCTTTACAATTTTGAAAAGTCAGCCATAATTCTTTTAATTTACTTTTGGATTGTTATGGCTGAGGGCCTTAAACATAGGTAGGTAGTAGTTTTTATTTTGTTCCCAACCTATAACCAATTTCTTAAAGTGGAAATAGGTATGGAAATGTTTGTATAATTGTCTATATATTTATCTAACTATTTTACGCAGTGCTGGGGTAGTACCTAGAATGTACTGTGTTTTTTACCAAAATCTAATTTTAAAGTAATGTTTGTGAAGTAACGCAGTAAGTTTGAAGTATTACTATGGTAATACATTAGAATTGTTTTGACATATTTACATTTGTAAAAAAATCTAAAGAAACTGTAGTGCACTATATTTGTGAAATATTTTGTATTATAGTGTTTTTTCAATTTTTGTACATATTATTTTAAGGTACTATGGTACTACCTACGTGGTACCTTGGTAGTACCTAGTTACTACGTAATATTTAAAAAAATATATTGAAACGTATAATTATATTTCCCTACCTATTACCACTTACATTAAGTGGCAATAGGTGGAGAAAACGTAATACAAATAAGAATATAAAATGTAAGTACCTTAGCTAGAATTATTCAATGCTGGCTGGTAGGTATTTTATGGATTCCTGCAAATTCCGGAAGTTTCTATCTCAGAAATGTAGGGAAAATGCATGACTTCAGGCAAAGTTGGAGATTTACAGGGCATTGTGGGTAAGAATATAGTGTGGAGTGCATGTGAAGCACCCCACCCTGGATTCCCCCAGATGTCTACTTTTCAGAAGTGTCTGGGTCTGGTGGGTTTTTCCAGACGGCAGCCTACCCAAGCCCAAAAACTGCATCAGTTCACAATTGCAAGTGGGATGAAATTGGGAGTTAGCCAAGCTCTCCTGGCCCATATGTAAAATCAACACCCAAAAAAGTAAAATGTCCTCATGCTTGCCATTGAGATGGCATGCTTTATGCAACAGGAGGAGCAGAAAGACTGTTTCCCCCTTCAGTTGGGGTGGGGGCTTAACCATCCCCATGGTGGTGGGCAGCCTCCACCCTTCTTTAAAAAAAAATATATATATTCCTGGTGTCTAGTGGGTTTTCTTCCCCCCTGTGGGCAGATCGGGGTGTTATCCAGGGGGTGCAGAGAGACTGTGCCCATTTTAGGGGTGGTGGGGAAATTGCCATGCCCAATCCCTGTTGCCAATTCGGCTTTCTGCTCCCCAAGGGAGCAGATCAGGGGCTATTGCCCCATCTGCCCCCTGGGGGCGGGGGGGCAGAAAGACTTTAGCCCCATTTGTTTTGGGTAGGGGCATGGCCATGCCCAATGTGGGCAGCCCCCCGCTTTTTTATAAAAAACTAAAATCCTGGTGCCTGGTTCGCTTTCTTTATCCTGGGGCAGAGGGGCAAATCCAGGGCTTTTGCCCTATCTGCCCCCTAGGGCGGCAGAATGATTTCCTGCATTGTGTGGAAGGACAGCTGGGAGCCGTCTTCCGCACACTAGCACCGCGACGGAGGATGGCTGAAAGTCGTCCTCCACACAGAAGCAGCTATAAATAAAAACAAACAATAGAAAATAGAAAGCAACAAACAATTAATGCTATAGAATCCATTTACCAAATATTATGAAAACTATTGGGGTCTAAGACTATTAACTATACTATTCCCACCCTAGTTTATGCAACAGTAGGGAAAGTGTTGTACTTCAGAGGGGTTACATTTATCATTCCTACTTAAAGTTACTGCAATATTAGGGAAAGTCTTGGACTTAGGAGAAGTTAAGTTTACTGTTCCCACTCCAGTCAAAGCAACAGTAGAAAAAGCGTTGGACTTCGTAGGGATGAAATTTACTAGTCCTACTCCAGTCTGAACAACAATAGGGAAATCGTTGGACTTTGTAGGTGTTAAATTTTACTATTCCTGCTCCAAACAGCGCAACAGTAGGGAAAATGTAGGAGTTTGGAAAGGTAACATTTACTTTGTCTACTCCATTCTACCCAACAGCAAGGAAAGCATTGGATTTAGGAAGAGTTACATTTACTATTCCAACTCCAAACATCACAACAGTAGGGAAATTGTTGGACTTCAGTGGGATTAATTTTACTATTCCTACTGCAGTCTAAGCAAGAGTAGGGAAAGTAATTCACTTCAAGCATATTACATATGCGAGTAACCCCATGAATGTGGGAAAAAATACTCTTAAAATAAAAATTATTAATTAACATGAACATGTAAATTCATGTATTTAAAAAAGTTAAAACCAATTATTCAGTTTACATATTTACTATTCAATATTTATCCACCAATAATTATTACTGAATCAACTTCCCACCCAACACCCCTACAAAGCTAGCATCTCTTAACTAAAACATAATTAAAATAAATAATTGTTACATGATTTACATATTTAAAGTTCAATTAAATAATTAAGTTTCACATTTTAGTTATTAGTTAAGTAAATATTACTTAATTCACTTCCTACCTACAAACCTAGCATCTCACAATTAAAATATAAGTAAAATAAATCAGTATTCCATATTATATATAATTAAAAATCAACTAAATAATTAACAATGAATAATACATTATTAATTAATTCGTTTTTAATTGATTTCCCACCTTTGACCCCTACATACCTAGCAGCCCACAACTAAAACATAAGTAAATAGATATTCCATAAATGACATAATGAAAAATCAATTAATTAATTAATAGTAATTAATAATTACTTATTTACCTTCACACCCTATACCCCTGCAAACCTAACAGCCTGCATATAACATTTAATAAAAAATAATCAGTATTACATATTTTACATAATAAGTATCAGACATGTAATTAAACAAAATGTATGAAATAATTCATAATTAAATAATACCTATATAACTTCCCACCATATATACCTACAAACCCAGCAACCCCCTACAACACTATAAATTAAAACTACAAAATAAATAAAAAATTGTACATCACTTAAATGTACATGCTATATTTAAAAAAAAATAACATTTACATAACCAATGGCAACACATAAAATATCAACTGCAACATATTACAAAATTGAGAACCAATATTTGTAACCACTGTATTGCAAACAATTATATTAAAACATCAATATTATTTAAAACAATATTACTTACCACACAAGACGATATTCATGTCAGTAATATTCTTGCATCACAATGTTTACGCATCATGATATTTTCTTTCCGATATTTCTGTCTCCCAATATTTACAACTCTATAATTGTCCAAACGCCTCCCGGAGGGTCTCCTCCCTGGGATGTTTGGAATATATCATTCCAGTGTTCTTCCTGAACGATAATTGAAAATTATTATTTTGGCGTCATGAAGTACTGAAAATGGGCCAGGAAGAGAGTAACAGCAGTGTGGCAAGAAGCAGCCTATAATGTAAAAAGAATCAGTGGAAGTTGATCTGGGTGACTGGGAATTGCCAGTAGGTTGAAGACCCTATCAGTCTGCCCTTAAACAAGATAAAGGTATATTTATGTGGTTTCTTCAATGTAGTATTCTGCACAGCATTGGTTCTTCCAACTTCATAGTAAGCAGCTGTCTGGAATACTGGAACCTTCTGGGTCAAGCACGCGTATACCTTTGCAAAGGAATAACAATTTCCCAAGTCTTCCACTTTTTTAAGAACGTAACTTGCGCCTTAGCACGGAGTGTGTGTATTAACTGTTCAAGGTGCTGAGCATAATCCAGCAAGCTCAATAAAAATGTGTCAGTAACCTTAAGGTTGTATTGCCCCTTCCTCTAACCGATCTGTGCATTGATCCACAAAGCTATGTTCTCCTTACAGCAGAACTGCTCCTCTCTTCATCTTGTCTGCATTCAGCCTTTGCCTACCGCAGGCCAGATCCTCTATTCTTTCCTACCTTGAATACTGTTAGTAGCTGATGTCCCCATGTGTTCAGCCAGTCAACAGCACGCGCTTATGCACCACTCCTCAACTAGCTGCACCTAAGGCAATTCACTAGCTAGATTCTCCTCTCCCATTCCTTCTGATATATCTAGGAGGGTGCATATTTCCAAGATTTCACTTAGCACATGAGGGTACCACAAGAATAGCCCTTGAGACTTAAAGAAAATGAATAGGGAAACGCATGGATGAAGGAGGTAGAGACAGAAATAATAAACTGCTGATTACATGCAATAGATCAGACAAGGCTACTATCACAGGGGCAGAGTTATAACATGGAAGAAATAACTTATGAAGCATGGAACGGATACTGAGCAAGGGCATTATATGTATGATGTGAGTTTGTGTGGACGAGGCAGTGCGATAATATGTAGGTAGTGATATTACTCACTGTATGTTGACACTTTAGTAACATTATGCAGAGTAATGCTAGTTCTATCTTTTCAGGGGTTGCCAAAAGTTTAACATCATTTGTCAGCAGCCTAGAGGCTTGGACCTTCCAACTCCAGGCTATCCGGGACGGACCACATGGACTATCAGAATCGGAATGGCAGAGATTTCATTATGTGCTTCCAAACTGGATGGACAAAGTGGATAGAACATTGAAGCTGATCGGCACAACGCTGTCTGAAGAGCAGATCCAACAGGGTACTTCATGTGAACAGTAAGAATCTTTTATCAGAGACACTAAAGCGGACCTTAAGGCAAAAACATTGAATGATATCCCTTCACTCGAAAAAAGTAAGAGACCTAGAGGTACAACAATCGAAAGCATTCTTAGAGAGACTTTTCAGCTTAGTGGAACACCTCAAACAAAACTATCCCTCCATGACAAATTAACCTGTGAGATCCAGCATCAAACAAGAGTGCAGACCAATGTAAGGTACCACATGACTTCTAAGCGTCTCATTCTAAGTGTTTAACAAGCCCTCCTTACTCTTTCTGTCGTTGGTCCACCTTCTCACATCCATGCACTTTTACGTGAGTGCCAAGCTAGTTCACACACTGTTGTAAGACTGCCAAATAGCTAGATGATGAACAAATATCTATTTCCCCTTTTAGACTCCTCTAAGGTGAGTGTGGTTGTACAGTCTATAAAGACTCTAGCAAAATTGGGTCCCTATTCACGGTAAGACTCGAAGCATGTTTGGAATTTAGCGCTGCCTTTGTAAAAGTAGAGGGATATGGTTGGATGGGGTTTACCCTGACACCGTGGTAAAAGTTTTGCAGTAAAATGCAAATATTTCACAACCCCTGTTGAAAACAATAAGGAATAATAGTGTGTATACAAAGCTGCTAGTGCCTCATCTATTCCTTTAATAATTACCGTAAGTGGTCAAGTCCCCAGCGTGTAATCAACTCCCAAGAATAACAGTACTAAACACTATACTTAAGTAATTCTCTGCATGTATTGTTACTTTCACACATATAGATAACATATTGGATCACATAAACAATTTCATTTAAAACTGTAACATCAACCTAAAACATGTACACTTGTTATTAATATAGGCATTTCGAATACGATGAAAAACAAATCAAAGTTTTGCAATGGAAAAATAAATAAATAAATAGATGTTTCTTCAGCACACTAAGTGATAAATCTAGATTCAGAATAGTTCATTGAGTGCCTTCTAAGGATGAATAAACAGACTTAAAAAGTAGAAACCGAGTCCAACAATCACAGCAAACTATTGCTCAGTAAACTATACTCTTACCCTCTACATCAGTTTTGTACTCGTGCACCATGACCTGGTTTCTCTCTCCAGCAGGCAACAGCCTGGCTACCTGGCAAAGCGAGAATTGCATTCAAACCCCTTTACTTTGCAGTGATCAGCCTTGTTTTCTACAAAACCATTTTACTTCCTACCAGTCCACTTGTTTTGTAGTATCTTCTAGTAGTGCCAACCTTTAAGCACTTTCAACTGAGACACAACTCTTTTTCAGCATTCTTAGGTGACCTCTGCAGTGCCTTCCCCTTTACAATCACACATTGCAAAACAGCCAGCGAAATTCCTGTTTTGCTAACAAATATGTTTGTGTCTGCTGTTGGCAAATTGATGTTGATGCAAACATGGAGGCAGCACAAGTTATGGGTTGCGTTATGTGCATTGATAACCATAACTGGCGAATTTCAGTGCTTTTACCCATTTGAGCAAGAACCATAACTCAGTTTTTAACTGTGTTTTTGTCAGTGGATTTTGTTTTTTAATGATTTCTTTATTTGTAGGGATGCCCTGCGCCCAACCCACCGTAGCCAGCCAACCCCTCCTAGGCATGGCCTTTAGCCAGGTGCAGCAGGGGCTGGACAAACAGCCTAGCCTGGAGCCTGGCCCTTTGGCCAGCCTACTGTGTGCGGCAAGGCCCTGCACATAACCTGCGGTGGGTGACCAACCCCCAGTGCACATGGCCATTGGCCCAGCGTAACAAGGGTTGGCCACAGGGCTGTCTGCAATTTGCAGGATGGGTTATCCACTACGCCCAATGTGCCACGGGTGCTCAACACCTGCTACACACAGCTTTCAGCTGTGTGCCGCTGCAATGCCCTTTTTATTTGTAGAGAATTCTTGCAATTTTCTAAAATCCTGCCTTTCTTTCGTGTTTCAAAATAAAAAAAAAAGTTTCTAGGGGCTCCATAGGGTTCTACCCCATGGTTGGCACCTCTTATAGTACATGCCACGATTGTGGATTTTTTTTTCCCACAGCCTAAAACTAGCAACTCAATACAGACTCCGGAGTCTGGAGTCCGGATCTCTTCTCACATCACTCACAATTCTTGAAAATATTCAAAATGTGATTGACAATCAGACATATACAAAGGTGGTAACACTTTAAACCCTGCTGGGAACTTTTGTAAATGCTAATATCTCAAAAAAATACTGAACGGATTTACACCAAACGAATAAATACACACTTTGTTGGTAATGTTCCACAATGCTAAATTTGGCATAAACCCATTCAGTTGTTCCAGCTGGAGAAAAATTTATTTTTTCAGAGTTAAGATGGAAAAACCCTCCTTATTTCACCACTTCCATGCTTAGCGTGTTTCCCCTGCATGAACCTACACGCAGACATGACATGTAGAACCATAGCAAACTAAGGGCCAGATGTATGTTGCTTTGGGTTTGCGGTTGCCTAATAGCGAATTTTTGTGATTCTCTATTAGGAAATCGCAAATAGCTTTGAACAACAGTGTGTTTTACACTGTTTGCGATTCCAAGTGTATGCAATAGGCCTAACTTTTAATTTAATATTCATGAGGTAGGTTGCAATTTGTGGCCTGTTGGGAATCGCTAAAAACACATGGATGGTAGCCTGCTGGGGACAGCAGGCTACCATGTCTTTGTTTGCTTTTAAATAAAGCAAAGTTTTTTTTTTTTAAATGCAGCCCATTTTCCTTAAAGGAAAACGGGATGTGTTTCAAAAAACAAAAATTAAAAGTTTTCTTTTCATTTTTTAAGAGCAGGCAGTGGGGGAACTGCCTGCTCTTAAAAAAAATTTGCACCCATATACACGGTATGGAGTTCGTGGTAAACTGCGAATGTTCTGTGGCCGCATTTCGGTTGCAAAACATTCTTACATCCCCCTTAAGACGCCCCTTCTTAATACCAAATCCTAAACCCATTTTGTGATTCAGTAATATGTTACAGAATCTCAAACTGGGGTTTGTGAGGCTTTTTGTTGAGTGCAAACAGCCTGATTCTGTGAATTGGGCCATTTTCGAACACAAAAAAGTTACGTATATCTGTCTCTAAGGGCCGTATGTAGAGAAAATAGGAATTGTGATTTCCTAATGTACACAATTAAAAATTTCCAAAGTAGCGATTCCTAATAGGTTCGCAAATAGACCTACCTGATGAATATTAATGACGTTGATCGCAATTTGCAACCCAGTAGAAATTGCAGCCATCACAGGTGTGTGATTGCTTTTTAATAAAGTTTTTTTAAAAATGCAATCCGCTTTCCTAAAAGGAAATCGGAATGCGTTTCAAAAAAGAAAATGAAACTTTACGTTTCTTTTTTTTAAATGAGGCAGCAGTCCGTGGGATAGAGATGAGGAGGGATTGGTGGATGAATTAGAGGAAAGTTGTAAATATCCCACCCAAGATCCTAAATGAGAACCGAGGAAAGAAACCTGATCTTATTTCCCTGGCCTACAATTAGCATTTGTGAACAAGCCTTGAAACAAAAGGATGGTATTCATTTAGAAATCTGTGGAATGGTGATATGGACTCAGCCAATCACATTCTTTGGAATGCTGTATGAGCTACTGTTGTTAGACTGCAATCTGAGTTCACTCAAGACTCTGACACGAACAGAATAAGCAGATGGGGATATCAGACTTGTTTATATGTTTGTAGGGTGAGATTAGGACTAGTGCTACGAGCCCCATTTTCCTCTTGCTGCTGCTTGTGAACAACCTTAATTTCCCTTTCCTTTATTATGTGTCCCCACTTTCACCTGTAGAATATATTGTAAGCATTTAGCCAATACTAACAGTGTTACAACAGAACAATAATGTGTAGTTACTGTAGATCATAGGAGTCATCCAAACTCTACAAAGGCAGTGATTCTTAAACCCTCTCCTTAATCCATGTTCTGATTCACCACATTGAGGAGAGAAATTGTGATTCAGTTCCAATTACTGATCTACTGTTATACCCATTGCGATCTAGAATGTGCCGTGAATCATTCACCACACTTGTAGTTCTGTAATATATTTCCAGCCCTCTGTAATATGGAAGATGCATCACTTAATTGTACAAAAAATATTTTTTGAGTTCAAAAGGTTTTGCCTGCAGGTCTTCCACTTAAAATGTGCTAACTTAGCAATTGCAATTTGTGACCCATTGGGAATCGCTAAGGCTACAATACATACATAAATACACCTCTTATGCTCTCTTTCTGATCTCTGTGACTGTATGGCGTCTGGTGTGCCCACTATGGTCTCAGGGGTGTTTTTCGGTTGATCTGTGATTTTCTCCATTCAGCTGTCTTCTGCCTATGCAATATATGTGGTTTATTTGATGTTCCTGTGGTTTTTGTTATGCCCTTCTATTTGTTCCGGCCAATACTCTCAATGGTTTATGCAACATTTTTGTGATGCCATGTATCGTCTATATCTGATCTCATTTATTGAGAGTTTACAATGTCTCTGTCATATGTGCTCTGTTCTGCTTGTGATCACCCTTTGGTTCTGTTTGTGATTTAGCTTTGGTCTTTGAGG
Organism: Pleurodeles waltl; assembly: GCF_031143425.1. Taxonomy (NCBI): domain Eukaryota; kingdom Metazoa; phylum Chordata; class Amphibia; order Caudata; family Salamandridae; genus Pleurodeles; species Pleurodeles waltl. The sequence goes on along the minus strand of NC_090443.1, from coordinate 555,218,560 downwards.
TTCTCTCCCTGTGATGCGCTTCCTGTCCTGCCTCTACCACTTCTGTCTCATTTTATTTAAGCTGATGCCTGTAATATCTCTATAACGACTTCCATAGGTTTCTATGTGGTGTGTTTTGTCTCTGTGGTACTTCTCTTCTTTCAGTGATATCTACAATGTATTTAGCTCTATTATCATAGCATATGGGTTTCCTTTTTTTCTTCAGAGTGGTTCCCGCAGACGTCTTTAAGATGCTTCAGCACTGGAATTTGGCAATGACTAGCGGCGCAGAGAAGGATGATTTGCATCTAACTCAGGAGGTACATGCAGTTGGTGCTACTGTAGGGATGTGCAGAGATGGGCAAACATTGTGGGTCAGCCAGTCCTTTCTGCTCTTCCATTCTGTATAGTGACATAATGATGCACATATGCAAGGTCCTCTATAACTCATGGAATAGCGGATGGGTGCCATAGTGGTAGGAGGTGGTAGTGTGCCCATTGATAATCCAGGTAGTTGTGAAGCCCTGGTGATGTGGGGGTAATAGCGTAGTCCCCAAAGATCAACCAGTAAAGAGTGGAGGCATGCTTGGGAGCACTAAGAGTCAAATTCATTAAGCAAGGTAGGCACCACTCTGCATTGCCAGCAACAGAAGGATGTCATTGCAGAAACTTTGATCGTATTGTTTGTAGGAATATTCTTTACTCCCCTATTCTAGCTATTAGGGCAAAGAAGGTGAGTGATGCCAGGGGTCACATCATGCAGGACTGAAGCATGGCACCTTTCCCATGAAGCAAGAGCCCTTGCACCAGCTGTGTATCTTTATGTTGCTAATGCTCAGGTTATGCAAATTCTGCAAGATCAAACCATGAAATGCACATTGTAATTTATAATGCACAGTACATTATGCATTGCACATACTATTTGGGAAGGAAGACTAATCCAATGTGGAGAGCTGGGAGGATCAGGTGAGGGAAAAAGAGGGGCTAAGGAGGTTTCATTTTCATTCAGATCCCCATCAGGTATTTACTCATTTCATAAAGTAGCTAAACGTGGGGAAAAATGTCCTATTATCAGAGACAAAAATGGCGGGTGCTGCAAAAGTAAGTAATCACCAGTAATTACCAGAGTTAAAGCTTCATAGGCAACTTTCCTGCAACTTCCATACTGTAGACCCATCGATCATTCCTCTTTGTTGTCAAGCCCTGCAACATTCACTATCAGACAGCTGAGAAAACGGGGGAAATCTATTTTAAGCATATACAGTATACTTCATTAAAAAGCTTAGCCCCTGAAATAGCACAAATTGGACTTTACACACATTAAAAGGACACCAATGCTTATTGATGTAATGGATAATCCTTTCCTCTGCATCATTACTGGTATCTAAACTTTCCTTGAAGCTAGCTAGCAACATTGTTATTCTAAATCAGGAGCAGATGTGAGAAACATGCTCCTTCGAAGCTTACAGAACACCAAAGAAGCCACACCATCCATGAGTTTAAAATCAAACCTTTCAAAGATAGATACAAAAGCCTCCAACGTTATTGCACCATGAGCTGACTGTATCCACTATCTTAAGGTATCTAACCTTCCCTCTTTCATTACGCAGCACACTCATCTTGCTAACTTAGTGGAGAATACCAGTGCAAAGGTTTCTTCAGTGATGTCAATATTGACCCAAAAAGCAATGCGCCTGTGTGCAGGTAGGTAGTGCGTTGTGGCTCCTGCACCAACTACAGTCCACTCTGTAAGTAAGCAAACAGAGCCACAAGTAAGCACCACCCATGTGTGCTGCCATGAATCCATTTCTTTTTGCATCTTCAGACGCGGATCTAGAGCTCAGCTCCTTTTCTTCCTCTCTGAATAGATTTGTTTTCATGACAATTATTTCTCCACAGAGCTACCAGTGTGCAAAGGAACATGATGCCTCCTGAGAATACAGGGTTTAAACTTTGTAGGGACTGATACAAACAGATGTCTATGACAGATAACCATGAGGTGTGCCTGTAATGTTTGAGTTCAGAACTCTACTCCAAGACCTGCAATGACTGCACCCAAATGAACCCAAAAGCCATCCAAGAATTCAGGGCGACGCTGTATGTGGCAAAACACTGAAAAACTACACAGAAGTCCAGCTCCTAGTCGAAGTTGAGAGTGCGGACCTGTTCCTGAAGTCATTCCCACCATACATCTTCACAAAGTCTTTGGGTGAATCAAAGAAAAAATGCAAGAAGTCTAAGCATGGCTCAACCCATTCCCGCCACTCTCAATCACCAGAGAGGGCATTAGAGCATCCCTGTGCCTCTCAGTCTCGTTCCCATTCCCCTGAGGAGCCAATATCAACCCTGGTAACTTTGCACCCCAATTTCACAGGTCCGTTGTTAATGTTGCAGCAGACATAGGCCATTAAGGAGGCCATCCTGTGCATATTTGGCACACTTTTAACCCCCCCCCTGGTGTGCCTTTGGGCCCTAAGTATTCACAAGGGTCTCCGGTCTGGTCATCTGCACATCTGTCGGAGGCCTAATAAAGCCCCTCAAAATCACTTAAGGTTCTGCACCACCATTAGAGCTGATTTTGAATCCAGCACCAAAATCAGTGCAAATCTTTTGGACGTCAATGCTGTTGCCAGTGCCATTAGAGGAGGAGCCACAGCCTATCATAGTGCAGCCTTTGCTCAGTCCTTGAGACTCAGACATAATACCATTACTACACAGTCGTGCACAGGTACTGCACCAAAATTTTGGCTCAGGGGGGCACTGCACCAACTTTTTGGTTCAAACTCTGACCATAGTATGGAGATAATAATGTGGGCCCTGGGGAGACAAGTTTGCCCTATCGCATAATAAGGAAAACTGGAATATGGACATGGAGGATGCCTGTGGACTGGAGACCTCACCCAGTACTCAGTTGTTTTTTTACTCAACATTTGGTAAGAAAATATTTTCATTGCCAAGCCTTGACCTGAAGTCGGTCATCGCCAGTTGCCTCCTGGGATGCTACACTCGTGCATCCTGGGACATGGTTGGTGAGATCTTACCAGCAGTCCCAAAAGACTTAAAAGCCTCCTTAGCGCAAACCATTAAGAATGGCTGGACCATTTTTGTCATCAGATCAGGCCTAGATGTCACTGATTGTCTAGGATGGGTCAACATGTTTCCACCAAAACCCTTTCTGATGCTGCAGTGGGATTTAAATTTGGTTCTCACATTTGTAATGTGTACCCCTTTGGAGCCAATAAACAGTTGTCTATTATGTCTCTTGACCTAGAACATAGTCTTTCTAGTTGTGATGACATCAGCTCACCACATGAGCGAGCTTAAGGCCTTCTCAGCCCAGCTACCTTACACCACGTTTTTGTCGAAACAAACAGGTTATAAGAACCAGAGCTACCTTCCTGCCAGAGTGAGCTATCACTTTTTCTGCGTTATTTTCTCCACATCATCTCCTGAAAGAGGAAGAAAGACTCCACCACTTGTCCCCAAAAGAGTGCTTAAACTTTAAATGGTTCATTCCATTGGGTGGAGCTGATCAGCTGCTTGTGGGGTTCTCTAGAGCATACAAAGGTAATGCATTGCAGAAGCAGACTATATTACGATGGATAGTTGTTGGAAATGACCATCTTTTGCACGGTGCACCCCAGGTTTTTTTCCTTGACAGTATTTGCTGCCTGTAGAAGTCTGTGTACTTTACCCCTTGTAACCAGCAGTAAGGTGTCTGTGCTCATACTTTCAACATAATGAAATTGGCATATATCTAATTGGCATGTTTTACTTACCTATAAGTCTGTAATATATAGTACAAAGTGTACCCAGTGCCTGTAAGTTAAATGTCACCAATGAGCTGCAGTATCTATTGTGTCACCCACTGCAGTGACAATGCAGACTTGGCTGCAGGCCTACCATTTGTGGTCTGGCTGAGCAGTTTTAAGACTGCAAATAACCGTTTTGAAAGGCCTTAACCTTTCTCTTAAATATTAATGGCACTCATAATGCAGGGTGCATGTAGGACATGTAAAAGTTTAGTGTTTCCTGAAAGTGAAAGTACCTTAAAAGCCGGGGCGTGGCTGAGACTTCAAGATGGCGATCGCATTTTAGAAGTGCTCCCAACCCCTCTGTCATTCATCTGCTTTAACAGCCCAGATCTACAATATCAGGTGACCTGCTGGTTGCCTGATACCCCGAGGCCCTGGAGGTGCCACCAAATAAAGAAACACCAGCCTCAGAGGCCAAGGTGCCGCTGGGCTTGACATCCCGGCCTGAGAAGACATTGCCCATCTGGGGATCCAGGCACCCGCACCTGAAGATCCAGGGGTTGTTCCACCCAACTTTCCCAGCCCATCGGCGACCCGACATTGATGCCAGGTGGTGCATGGGACTGAGGCCCTTGGTCCCGCTTCCTGGGGGCGTTGGCTCCTCTCCTGTCCTAGGCTGGCCTCTGATGGGGACCGGAGGAGAACACAGCCCTGCGTGTGCCCGAGACCCTAGACAAGCAGACCGTTGTGGGGAGGCCTGGGCCTCCGGTTGGCTTGCGATACCCCGATCCCGCAGGTGGGTGCCGGTCAGAAGGCAGAGTTGCGTGGGCCCAAGGTGCGAGAGGAGTTACAGGTCATGAGCTAATAGAAGCACAGGGGCCATGGTAGGAGATCACGCCCTTGGGAATGCCCCGGGCATGTTACCCCATCCCCCATTTTTTGCCGCAGAATGACCCAAGGCCCAAGGTCAAAGACAGTTGCCGCTAGACGTTTGCCACTGCTCAGAGGGAGATGTGGAACTCAATAGGATAGGTCCACCAGTTCTCCGGCGTCCCAAGCAACATTACCGAAAGACTGCAATCCTTAGACACTTGGAAGTCTCATAATTTATTGGTCATATTCAGGCACACCCCTGGATTGTTGGGTCTGGTCCACTCCCAAGGTCCCCCTTGGGGCCCGAGGGCAGCTGAGAGACCAGCAGGAGTAAATAGAGTGGATGACCAGGTGCTTGTCTGTTGATGACCAGGCGCCTTCCCTCAACACCGCTCTCGACGGACATCAACTGTAGGGGTCTCTGCGTCTGGCACCCCCCTGGGGCAACAAGGGTCCGGACCGATCTTGAGGCGCACAAAGTTAACTATATCCCTGTGTACAACAACCATGGGCAAGAACAAAGCGACCCACTCTTCCGTGGCCCAACCGAAGATTGATCATTACACCATCCCCCAGCCGGTGGAGTCGGGAACCAACCCTCAGCTGCCTGGGGATCTAGCCACAATTCTGCAATCGAGTCAAGCATCACAGGAGGCAGTTGAGAACAAAATTGGAGAAGTCAGAGTGGATGTTGTGCTGCTGCGCCAAGATCTTTGCAATGCCACAGCCCGAATCACAGAGGATGAATCTCGTCTCTCTGAGGTTAAAGATGAGGTGAAAACCCTTAAAACTCAAGTGATGACTAGGATGGTGCATACTTCTGATCTGCATCACTGAGCAGAGGATGCGGAGAACCGCTCAAGACGCAACAATGTTCGCGTTATAGGCATCCCCGAAAATGGAGAGAACCTCCAGATGGTGGAATTCCTTGAAGACTGGATCCCGGTCTTATCCCAGTGGTTAGCCATCCAGGGGGCCCACTGTGCACTGGCCGAAAGCCCAACCCCCCTCACCTCCACCGGGAGTCCCTCCTAAGCCAGTGATAGCTCAGTTCCTGAACTTTAGAGACAGAGACGCAGTCCTTCAAGAAGCCCGAATGCAAATGGATCTTCAGTGTAAAGATGACAAGGTCCTCCTGCTCTCCGATTACACCATTGAAGTCCAGCAGTAACATAGGCCCTATTTGGAAGTCAAGCAGAAACTAAGGGCGATGGGGGTGCCATATTGTCTCCTCTTTCCAGCCTGGCTCAGAGTAACCTACAATGGGAAAGCATGGTTCTTTGAGTTGCCATCTTTGGCCTGGACATGGCCCACTGAGGAGCGGTTGCCGTCCCACTCAGGACGTACCCCCCAGTTGAATCGGTCGGGGCTGCCCGTCACTGTCCGGAGGACAAACCTAAGCTGCAAAGGAAAGGTCAACGTTCTGGGAGGTGGGAGGCATGAATGGAGCACCTGGGCCCTCCAACGCCTATAGACTGGTCCAGTGGGGCTGCTGAGACAGCAGCGCTGATCCTGCAGACTAGGATACCCTCTGATGAACCTAACAAACTTGTCACAAAGCCCTATCATTTAATATCGAATTCGGTGACCCCTTTCAGGGGTAGTTTTGCACTGATGGACCATGAACTACTATATTATGTTTGATGATCTAGTGCTGATGAAAGGAATCCTGTAATATGGATGGGTCGCCCACAATCTGATAGCTTATCTTATTTTCTTTTTTCCTTCCCTTTAGAGTTCAATGGAGTTTTGCTTATATGGACGACAGATGCTTCTGTGGGGGAAGTATGGAGAAGGGTGGGAGTGCAAGTTGTTCAGTAGAAGTTTATTGTTTTTTGTGCTAGTATATGTTCAACACACCTACCGTGGCAGACACGTAATTTCACACACACACACCTATGATTGACGGTGGGTCCCTTAGCATCCCATCCGAGATGATGCAACCGTTTCAGATTTTGTCTTGGAATGTGAATGTTCTTCTCTATAAAATAAAGCGTTCTGTGGTCTTCAACTTTGCTCACCGCCATAACCCAAACATAATGATGCTGCAGAAGACACACCAGAATCTATCACTCTGGCTTTTATAGGGGCTCTAGGGGCGTAGCACACTTGCTGCTGCGCTCCCTGCCAGTAGTGGTCGACAAAGTGATCAGAGACATCTTAGGCAAGTTATCGCTCTCGTGAGTACCATAGAGGACCATCCAATAAACTTGGTGCAAAACTGCGTAAGGGAACTGGCCAGGATGTTGTTAGAACTTCCTTACGGACAGACAGTGATGGGGCTGACTTCAATGCAGACATCGACCCAGAGAGAGATACATCAGAACCACCATCAGCTTCTCAGTGCGCAGCAGCAAAGCACCTAACAGATTGGCTCACGTCCTTGGGGTTGAGCAATGTATGGAGAAAGTGGCATCCACAGGCCCAACAATTTACCCTCACATCAGCTGCCCATCACATACAATCTAGAATAGACCTTATCCTTGCTCCCACTAGAGAAAGCAGTGTTATTGATGAGGTTCTAATTCTGGTGTGCCAGACAGGAGAGGCCAGTCTACGAGGCACGGGGTGCCCTCGCAAATATAATTCAATCTGCAGTAAGTGGCTGCGTGAAGTGTTTTAAATGACTTTAACAAGGGCCTTTGCAAATACTCTCTCTGTGCCAATGGACTGCTTTTGTGTATGTCTGCCCAAGATCAAGGTTCTGTCACCAAATGTATTTGTATAGAAGCCATAAAGTGATTAGTGTATCAACACTCATTGGTTGTATCTACTGCTTTTAAACCAATAAAAATTGTTCGTCAAAAAAAGGAAATGCCTTAAAAGCTATTTTTACTGTAGCAGGGGTGGTTGTTCCATAGGAAAGCATTGGAATACAGTATTACATTTAATAATATTATTGCTGGCTGGGAAACAGGTACAAAGTTAATTATTGGACATTTTGAACTACTTATTACAAGCCTAATTCAGTGGTGAATTCGAATTTGTAATAAATATTGTGGAAATAATGATAATAATTAAGTTTATGGTTGAATAATTAAAATAATTACATAAGTTAAAAATCATGACCTCGCTGCCGTACAAGGCTTCAAAGTGCTTAATATAATTGGAAATTCCTAAAGAGCAATCCCCTAAATGCATCGGCTTTGATCGTGCAATTCCATTAATGAATTAGGATCCCGGGTGGCATCCAAGAGGCCAATGTGACAATGAGCTAAGACAGTGTGACCCTGCTGTCATACAGGGCTTTCTAAGTACTTAGATGTAGTTAAAATAATCTTTAAAAAATCCCTTATTGCACATAGATTTCCTTAAAGGCCAGTATAAGGTAATCACCTTGATACATGTGGTTTAATTGCCTTATTTATTAAGTCCTTGCTGGCATCCATAGTTGCATGAAGGCCCCATAAGTCTCCTTTTGAGTTTGTTATAAAATGGCCACCAAGGTTCATCGGGTCAAGTTGCGTGTTTCTCTTAATAATTAGAGCTGTCAGTGGGATCCTTGATAACATGGGAATCCGAGTGCACAAAGATTGGTGAACCCCTGAAGTATTAGGTGCATGATGTTATAAAAGTTAAAATAGAGGTTCCCTCACATGTGGTTGTCTATTTATTACAAGCCCAATTCAGTGGTTAATTCAAATGTATAATAAATATTTTGGAATAGGAGAAAGGTAAGTTTTCCCTGTCTCATGCCTGCATAAGCTTGAACTGTCACCTGGCAGCTGAATACCCCCCTTGATGAGTAACAACCTGCTCCTAGAGCAGGGACAAGAGCCTTGAGTATGGGGAGGTGTTCCGCCCTTTTGATTGTATGGCTTTTGGGAATGACCAATTAACGTCAAACAGGCTTCCACTCTAATAGGTAGATTTTAGCTGACACCAGGCCTGCCCCTTTCCTTTGCGCCCCCCACACCAGGCAATCCCAGAGGGAGGGTAGAAATGGACACTGTGAGATTGTCTACAGTGGTGCACACAGAAAATGCTGCAACAGTGGGTAGGGTTACCCTTAGGAAGTTTTACCCCATTGGTCAAGGAATGGCAGGAGTATCCTCTATCCACAGGCTGGTGGCAGGCATACATGTGACATTCCCAGTTCCCTCCTCAAAACACTTTCTGGACCTGTGGAATAATTGAAAAGGACTGGACTTGCTATCTGTGACATGAGAAGAGATATGAAAGCTGGACCTGCTCTCCCTCTTCTATCCATGACAAAGAAGGCTGACCCCCTTCCAGCTACACAGACTTAACAAGCTACAAAAGGCCTTTTCTGCAACTGCATGGCTGACCAGTTCCAATTGGACCTGCCCTGGTAACTGCTGATGGCCTCTGCTGGAGTGAGTTCCCCAAGTGCTGTCCCCAAAGTCGCGGAATCTTGGTCAGAGTCCAAGTGTGTTCCTCCTAACAATTCTTTAAAATTGGTACTTTTACACTTTTGGCTCCAAAGACCTAAAGGGGATCGGGACGAGCCTGGAAAGCTAATCTGACCAAGGTATTTTGCTGCTGGGCCAAAGATTCAGGTTGCTACCAGTCTGAGGTTTTCTCAGCAATCCATTTTCAGTTGGACCTTGCAGAGAAAGAACCCAGTCTCATGGAGCCCTCTTGGTCTACAGCCTGCAACCTCAGCCCTCTGAAGGAATCCGAGCTCTAAAAAAGTGATTGAGAACTAAGATAGAACTCCTAATCGGGCAAAGTTGTGTAAAGTATCTGGCCTGCTCTGGGCACAAAATTGAAAATTCTCCCACTTTGAGCTTTCCTGCCAAAAGTCAATGGCTTCATTGAAACATTGTCCAGTGGCTGATGACATGGAGCTCTCTTTGGCCACAGCCTGCTGCCTTGCCATACTGACAATTTTTGACTTTTTTACATTTAAAGGCTATGTCAGGTGGTAAAACTTCTGATCGAGCTGAACCTGGTTTCTTTATGCAACCTGTGCTCCATTGAGTAACGCTGTGTCATAGCTACCAGCAAGTTGAGGTCAGGTTAATTTAGTCGCTTTAGGGGATCACCCTGGCAAGAGTTGTAACTATTACTTGAGATGGGTACTCATGCTCTCAATTAATAGACCAATTTCTTACAGAATTCCTATAAATTAAAATCTGTAACGCATTGACTAAGAAGCAGCCTTCAAAAGGTCTGAGGGCTCATTCCATCAGAGCCAAGGTTGCTCCTAATGAGTTGTTATATAGGGTGCCTGTGCTCAATATCTGTCAGGCTGCTTAGTGGGCATCAATGCACATGTTCATGAAGCAATATTGCCTTGACGGTCAGGTCCATCAGATTGGGCATTTACCTGTTTGGTCCTGCAGACATTTTTCATGTGAACCATTCCACAGACCCACCTCCTTGGAAGGTACTACTTCAGTATCTATTCTGATGGATACTTTTACTATGTGGTTAGAAATAACCATCAGAAGAACAAGTTACTTACCTTTGGTAACTCTCTTTCTGGTGAATATTCTGTCTAACCACAGGTTACCCAGCGCCTTCCCAACTTTCCGTTCAGTGGAATGGTCTCTTTGTCCATCTAAAAAGAACCCAATCTCGTCCTTCCAATTTGTTGATGGGCTCCATGACTGAGGTCCTGGACAGACCTGTGAAATAAACTGACAGCAGCGTGCATGGGTTTTGTTTATACGTGGCTCTATTCGGCACTTCCAGAGTGAAATTAAGGTGAAGCAGAGCAACACAACACCATCTACTGCTATGCAGGAGCACTGGTGTTTGAGTTTCTGGATCTAGTACACTGCCTGGGAATATTCGCAAGGTGAGGAATCTGTGGTGAGAGTACCCACCAGAAGTAGCATTACCAAAGATGAGTAGCATGTTCTTCATTACCAGGACCACCATGCCAAAAAAGGCAAGCCTTCTAAAACCATATCAGCCACCGGGAGTTTGGGTTGCCCAGCGGGAATATTGTCTCTGACAGCAGAACTAGTGGTGGCTCTGCCACTGGGAACGCAGAGTTTCTCTCTGCTAAAAATGAGGTAAGGAAACCAAGAGGCTAAAAGATTGATCAGTATTTGAACGACACCCTTTGCCAACCTCTAAATGAGGCCATTGTTCTGAAGTTGTTACTATCAAAGACAGTATATTAAATACATCAGGATCAATCAATGCAACTGCTTCTTTTGAATGTCTCTTTTTTTAGAGTATCAGTGACATCTGGCTGGAATGTGCTCATAAATGTTACTTGTGAACAGGAATGTTCAGTGTCCATCCAGGAGGGTTGGATCAATGCCAGATTTATTTCCATTTAGATTAATTGAATGTGAAGTTTCTTATGTGGAAAAAATGACTATCTAGGATGGGTCTGGCTCTCCCTGGCCTACTTTGGACAACCCTGCTGTAGAATATCAGGCCATAGGGAGAATTGTGCTAAAGTAGAAATTGAACATTTTGCTGGCAGTCACAGAAAAACAAAGACAGAAAAAATCTGTAAAGGGATTGTACCTTGCATTCACTAGATCCCTGAGACACAGGAACCTTAAAACAGTTAAGGACAGACGGACCATATTTGGTCATGTGACTACAGATATACCAATGTCTTTGGGTGGGTTACATTTCTTGACCTAGCCATAAACGTTTCTGAGAACCACTGTATTCATTCAACATCATCCCCAAGCAGGGAGCCATTCATAGCCTTGATCCATCCCAGTCTTGGCTATTTCAGCCCTAAAAGATGAGATGCTCAGCATTGGTTGTCTCTAGGGTACTGTAAGAGCACAGGAAAAAAGACTCTGTGATTATTATGTCACAAGACATGGAAAGGTCAAAGAAGCTAGTAAGGAAACGCTTCTACTACACAGCAGTTTCCATCACAAACTGATTAACTAGGAATGACCACAAACCCCACCACCTCTGCAAAAAAAGCAGCTGCGAATGTGCAATTGTTCCCGCTCTCCAATGTCTCAACTCCCCAAACTCTCACAACCAAATGCAATTCAAGGGAAATGATGCCATGTATCCATACTGTGACAACTGAGTGGCTCTCCAGGTTGCTAAACTACCTAAACCTCTGTTTCCATAGAAATAATTTTAGAATTGTTTTTTTAAATATGTTTTATTAAAGGTGATTAAACATCTTTAATCTTGAGTTACTTATATTGGATCCTTAAATTTAAAATTTAGAGTAAATTCTAGCCGTTCTAATGCATTACAAAGTAATACAAATATTAACAGATCAGGATATTTAATACATTATAATACCTTGTAACATGTCTTGTATCACTTAATTGACATTGGCCCACTCTCAAGGTCATCATGAGTTTTAACCAACCAGCCAATTAGTGCTTCCATAGTCATACATTAGTCTGATTATGAAGAAAAAATATGTGAAGTTTACCTATTTACAAAACAACAATTATTTCTATTTATTGTCAAATTTCCAGTTCCGTTTTCACCTCTGTGTTTTCGCACATTTTGCGGCATGCAAAGGTTAGTTATGCCTCTGTAGGAGTAAGTGGCACAGAGTTTTACTTGTTCGATGATCATCAGATGGGTAGCGTATATATTTTTTATTATTATATAATTATTATTATAATATTGAATACTCAGATATTTACTACAATGCTACAAGTGCACAGATTGGTGATGCCATGCTTCCTGAGTGGCTTTACAACTTCTCGTTATGTCACACAGGAAAGGTGTTTTTTGTCTTGCTGAGAGTTAGTCATGTCCTCTAAGTTGAATTGGCCACTCACAGGAAGGGTTCCCCTGTTCAGAAACTAAAGTGTGGATAGTGTTTCAATTCTGTTAGAGATCACCTTCAGAAGAAAAAGGAACCTGATATTCCACGTGGAAACTGGTTGTCAATGATAAAGGAGACTATTTTCCACCTGGAGAAAATTTAACACGTTTTTAAAGCATTGAGAATTACTGAGTAACAGCAGCAGATATAAGTACAATTAATGTTAACAAAATTATGGTATATAAATGAATTCCTACATTATTATTTATGTGCATGCAAATATTGCAGATTGATTTGTAGTCAGTAGTCCACCTAGAAAACCTTCATAACAATGGTGGTAATCCTTAAAACATATTTTTAAAAATTAGTGCAGCGTGAAACTGCAGACAGTGAAGTGCATTTTGAGAAACCGTGATAAAATATATACAATTGTAAATCAACACAATCATTTTGTTAAAGCAGCTCAAAATATATATGACTTTAATCATTTTCAAACATCACTAGGTTTTTGAAAGATGTCAACGTTTCAACCCCAATGATCAAATTCATCAACATGATCAAGAGGCAAGGACACCTAAAAACACCATTAAAACGGGGTCGAAAACATTTCCAAGTGTTCAAATAACCAGATGAGTTGGAGACAAACATAACTAAATCAATAAGCAGCAAGTCACTCTTTGTTTAAGAATTCAAGAAAAACTTTACAACAAGGGCTACTTCTGAAAGAAATCATAGACCTTTGGGATATTCCCTTTTGAATTGAAGAGTATGCACAATAAAACACATCGATAATCCACAAGTAACATTTTACATTACCTGACCAAATGTGTGTAATCTGACTGAGCATTAGGCATATGCATTAGTATAATACTGCTGATCATTCTCTCTGACATGAAAATCCTACCGCCATCATCTAATGGTACCTTTTTGATACCCAGGTTACCAGCCTTCACACAGCGATGGTCCGATGGATGGTGAATTTGCTCATCTTCCTGGTTCCAAACTATCCTTCGCATGATACATCCGTACCACTGACTGCCACAGAGTTTCCTGAAGAAGACATGGCTACACATGGAGCAAGTGTGGAAGAGCTGGTCAAAGACGCTTGTTCGCTGTCACAGAAGCTGAAACGGTTCTCATCGTACATAGTCAGGTATTGAAATCTCTGTTGACTCATCTTCTCCCCTGAAGAAAAGCATTGTTCCTCTTTCATGAACTCCTTGTTTGGACGTAGAATTCTCCCTCGACCCCTCAAGTGAAAGGAACTGTATGCTGGCTTAAGTGTACAGCCATCCTTTTTTAGAATGCCAAATTCAATTAAATCTCCTTTAGTGTTGTGAAATCTCTGTTAATTAATTAGGGAGAATATGCTCTTTGGTTGCACATTCAGAGTTTGAATAGGGCCGGTGGGAACAAAGTCTAATCAGATGACAATTGACTGAATATCATTAAAGACTATAGAACCTGGTGTTTCACTCCAAAGCAGTGGCTAGAGAATTCTTCAATGGCAGTAATTGTTCCCCTCCTTGAAAGCCCGGCTGCCTGCCATACTGGTATAATTATATAATAAATAGAGTTGCCAATCCTGGGTGTGAAAATCAGCCTCTAATTTCCTTATTATAGGCAAGTTGTGACGTGTCCAGCCACCTGTACTAAAGAAATAACATAGCTGCTCAACTGTATTAGTTATTACAGTTGTGTTCTCACGTCACAGTGCCTGCTGGCAGAGCCAGCAGCCAAGGTGAAAACCAAGTCATGGAGCATAATTACAGCCGTAGTATAAACAAGGGAAATTAGAACTGACTTGTTCTTCTGATATTTTTCTCCAGAAAGATAAAGCGATCAGCAGAAAGGAGATATTTATACAACATATTTGTGAGCATATTTACAAGCCCCCTGTGCCACATTAGCGTCATTTTTTAAAACGCTAATGTGGCGTTAGGTAGGCATTTCCAACGCGCCATATTTACAAAGTGGCATTGCACCACTTTGTAACCCCTTGCGCCACATTATGCCTGCGACAGGCATAATATATACAAAGAGGTGTTCCGGCACTGGGAGGCCCAAAAAAATAGCACAGTGAAATTTACAAGATTTCACGACGCCATTTTTTGTGTCATTTTTAACACCTGCTCTGAGCAGGCGTTAAAATGATGCACCCATTTTGTCAATGGGCCTCCCTGTGCTTTGCTGTACTAATGTTAAAATTTTTGATGCTAGTGTAGCAAAGTGCCACAATAGCATCAAAAATGATGATGCTATTGTGCTAACGACCACCATGGTGCCCTGTATTGTAAAAACATCGCAACCATGGTGTTGTTAGGTCCCTAAAGAGGGGCGGAAGAAAAGTGGCCCATTATCTATGATGCACCACTTTCTTGTAAATATGTTCCTATATTTTTCTACACTATAGCTCATTGCAGGAACAAAACAACCTCAGCATGTTTCAACACAGTCTAAGCCACAGCATTGTTAACCTGACTAACATTAAACTGATTCTGAGATTTTTTCACAAAAATATTAATTGCATTGTTGGTTTGTTCAGTTTCTCAGAACAGATTTGTATTTTATTCTTCTTGTCTGCAATGAACATGAATGAGCAAGGCGCAAAGGATCAAAACAGTTTATTGAAAGGGTAATGGTGTGACCATGTATTATAAGGAATAAAATATTATCTGTGGTATATTAAAAGGATATTGCACGTCACCTCGGAGTTCCACAACTTTATCAGGAACTCAGCCTTTGGCCTTGTTTCTCTATATGGGCATAGAATTACTTGGTGAGATGCATTATGCTTATAATGTTTGGCAGCGGGTAATTTATCCCATATATTTCATTAGTCCTACTCTATCCTTGTAATATACTATAATGTTGTGTTCACATGGCACAACAGGTAACACAGTATAATTCTGTACTAATATACTACTGTTAAAACTAATAAATCACTAAAGCAATTGTTCTTAGCCTATCCTGAAGCTTAATCAGGATGTCCACAACTGCTTAGAAAAGTAAATAATATTCACAAATTAATAAAGTGTATAGCAATAAAGAAGCAAAATGTAAAATTAAAATGGTAAAAAGTTCTGTAAATGTGAAGGACTTTAAAATTGAAGGCTAAAAATTAAGTTGGTATCCTTGGATTGACTTATGAGAGCAGTGCAAGTGCATCAAACAGCATGTAGAATGGATGATGGATTGCCTCAGTTGAAGGTAGAAAATCCCCAACCTTCCAATTAAAAAAAAAATGTTTTTTACATTTGTCTTTGCTTGTTTCTGTATTTTTGTTCATCGTTTTGTGGTTCAAATCATCAAAATTTCTTATACCCAGGTGCCAGTGACCGAGTGGGGGTCACTGGTGGGAGTCCACAGAAGCCAAAAGGTTGAGAACCACTTGCCAACAGCATTTTGTTGACATATTGCTATTAATACAAGCCTATAATTAAATGATGCAATGGAATTTTAGTATTATATATTGCTAGTACTGCAGCTGTTTTGCTACATTTTTTTATAAAATGTAACCGCTTTGTACCCTTTCTCTCCGGTCTTAGCAATGATACTGTCGGGGTGGCAGAGTCATGCGGGCTGGCAGAGAGAAAATAACAGTTGACGTGGCCTCACTTTTTTTGCTTCACAACCTGAATTCTTGTAGACGGTAATACCAAGTATAAAGGGAGCTTTTCAAAACACATAAATATCAGCAATCATTACCCATAATAAATGTGACTTAGAATAGTTCCTCTCCTCCACCTAAAACCCCTTGGATTATGCAGAGATATTTCTACTAGATAGAGAGAGAAATACAACTTTGAAAAGTATAGCTGTTTGATAAATACATTTAATAAAAGAATAAATGTTTATTTGCAGTAGCCTGCTGCAAGGGCCTATAACGAGGGAGAGGGCCTTTAACAACCAGTATATCCTGAGCCAGAAGGGTATGGCTATTAGAACATTCCACCCGCTGAGGGTAGAATGTGCTAAATCAGAAAGGTAGGAAAAGGAAGACAAATATTGGAATGTTGGAGCAAAAGGCTTATACCAGCCGTTTTAAATGTCTTCATTGGAGTTCTCAACATTTAAGTATTCTAATCATGCATGATGATCTATAGTATCCACGGCAGCAGGCTATTGTTTTTGCTATTACCTTCTATACTAAACAAACTAACCCTAATAAATGACAATCCTTAAGGTTTGTTCAATTAAGCAATTTAAAATTAGTTGGCACTGGTTATAGGTATAGGTGCCATTTATCACAGTTCTTAAATAATACCACAGGGTATGTTATTTATCAGGTGCAATAAATTACACCTGTTACAAGTTTGTAGAAAATAGCATGCAGATTTTGGTGTTCAAAACACTACAATCTGCATGACACAGTAAATACGATACGGTTTTCCCCTGTTATGTTTTTCAAGATTTGACCTGCCGAAATCTAACAAAGGTGTAGATAAACTAACACATCTGATAATTATCGGATACATTAAACACGTTCCAAGACATAATTCCAACCCGTACATATACATGTGTTTAGGCACTGGTCTGAATACACGGCTGACTCGTAATCAGGTCATTTGTGTCTAGTTTGGTTTCACCAAGATGCTATTACCTTGGTGTTCAACAACTTCTCAAATGTATATCATTTGTTATTTCCTAGATCAATGACAAAGATGTTAGAGATTCAAAAACCTGTGTTGCTTCTTAGCTGATCAAATCTTTGTAGTCCAGTGTTTATTTGGTTCAGAATCAGCTTCTGATTTGAGGCGCAGATAAATATTGTCATTATATAAAGCAGGGTTTAAGTTAAAAATGTTTCTAATGCTGATGGCAACTCTCCTCCTTCAGCTTTAAAAATGTGCTTGGCATGCTTGTAAAAATGTATTTAGCTTAGCACCAGTTCACTGGGAAAATAAATTCAATCTACATCACTATTTTTTAGAGTACGGCATGGTTGTGACATGCCAAGTGTTCAAACCACTGCAGTAGGTTTGCTTGGTTAATGTGGTTAAATTGTAAGTCATTTCAGAAAGTTGTTGAAATACTTTCAAACCTCAGAGAGATGTCCCCATGGACTGATTTATCACTTGAGTTATATCATTTTGTTCCTAAGTAGTAGATGGCCTTAAGGGCTACTTAGCTCATACATTTCTGACAATGCAACTCAGCAATTGTCTCCCTCCCTCCCTCTCTCTTCAGAGATAGAAAGTCTTCCAACAGGATAGAGTGCCACTGTTGTGTTTCTGGTACCATTATGGAGTGATTTAACCTCCCACTAAGAAGTAGGAGAAAATGTGTCTGAGGTATGTAGTACAGCTGTGCAAATCTGCCCTTTACTTTGGCAAACCATTTTGCTCCCTCAGATCTCTCCTTAGACAGAATTGCTGAGTTATTGTGACAAGATCAGTTCGACCTATATTGTTACTTCATCTGGGACACTGAAGTAGAGATGCTAGATAGAGGCCTTTTTTTAGCCTTCCTTTACTCCAGACTTACTACTAGTGCCATAGAAGTACAATGTGAATGCACATACCTATTGTTTCTCCCATCTAAATTGCATACTTAAAATAGAAATATGTCAGCACAAGAGGTACTGTGACACACAATGCAGTTATCTTTATGTTCTGCAATGCAAAATGAGGTTAAATAATGTATACATTAGAATATTTCAGTATTTACTTGTGAAATCACATTTCAGCATACATAAGATGAACGAGCAGGCCGATAATATTAAGACCTAAGTAAATTCTCAATTCACTATATGGCAATTTGATTTACAGGTGTTATACTAGCATTACCAAAATACATTACTATAAATAATACTATATGTATGCAATAGCACAACACACATATCACTTTTATTTCTACAATATTACAATAATATTCTACTCTACTATTGTAATATGACTACTATATCAGTTTGTAGTATTGAATATTGGATCCTGAATATTGAGGGGACAGAATATTGTTACAACAATATAAATAGACAAAATAGTGAAAGGTAAGTGCACAAAGAGAGGTTAGGAATTACTATTCTTAACTCCACATTTATAGAACTCAAAGTTATTTATTTCTGCATTTAGGTGTAGAAAATGTATCCAAACTTCCTTTTCCATATTTTTCCCTCAATATTGTAATGATATTCTGTCCTGTTGATATTTGGAACTCAATATTTCTAGCATACACCCTATATCAGTATGATATACTGCGTCACTATAGTACTATATCACTATGAATTCTACTCTAAATATTTGTTAGAATCAATAGCGCTTAAAGTTTTTTTTAGGTTGCGCTAGACCAGGATAAATCCAAAGTTCAGCCTGACCTCGATGGAGGGTATGCCAGCAATAGGACTCATGCAGAGCCCGCCAAAAGAGTACCTTGGATGGAGCAGAGCGTTGATGTCGAGGAGCAATGTGAAGGGCGATGTGTCGGGTTCGAGCCTCGCAATCAGGTCCCACGTCGAACTCTGTTGAAATCAAGGCAATGAGTGGTTGTCGAGTCATGCAGAACGTTGTCATCTTGCTGCGCATGCTGTAGAACTGCTGTCCTCGAATAGCCTCTGAGTCAGCATCGAAGGGCAATGCATCGGTTTCAATCAACGCAAAGGTGAAAATGCGTCGTTTTTGTAGCAAAACAGCTGCTGAACCTACTTCTGAAGCACTGGAGGGGGCACCGCAAGCAAGTGTAGGACTCACAGATGGCAGAGTCCAGCAGCAAAAGCAGAGTTGCAGGCAGTCTTTGATGTCCCTGAGACTGCAGAAGAACAGAGTGGAAGCCAGCAAGCCCTTTGAGTCACTGTGGGTCAGATGAGAGGGTCCAGTCCTTCCTCAACTGGGCAGAGATCATCAGGCAGCAGGGTAAATCAACAAGGCTGAGAGCAGTCCTTCTTGGAAAGCTGTCCAGCAGTGTGGCACTCCTTGCAGCACAGCAGTCCTTACTCCATGCAGAGTTCTTCCCAGGTCCAGTAGTGTACCTATTTGGTGGGGTCATAGACCCAGTTCTTATAGCCAAATGTGCAGTTGAAGTTGGGATGACTTCAAAGAAGTGTCTTTGAAGTGCACATAAATCCGTTCTTCCTAGCCCTGGCTCTAGACAACCAGTAAGGGGTAATCAGCCTTTTATGTGGGGACAGGCACTACCCTATTCAAGTGTAAGTGTCAGCTCCCCTCCACCATTCCTGCACAAGAAGGCCCATCAAAATGCAAATGAGTGCTGAGGCACACCTGACCTTCTTGTGTTTGTGCCTGTCTAGATGGAAATGCACTAAGTGCAGCTGTCACCTATCCCAAACCTGTATTAGAGACAGGCTGCAAGGCACACAGAACAGTAAGAACAGAGAAATGCCCACTTTCTAAAAGTGGCATTTCTAAAATAGTAATGTTAAAACCGACTTTACCATTAAAGAGAATTTATCATTACCATTCCAATGTTATGGAACACGATGCAGCTACTCCTTTCTGATCAGGAATCACAGCTTAAAAGTATATTAAGGAATTCCCAATGCTGGCCTATGAGTGGAGTAGGCCTCACAGTAGTGAAAAACGATTTTGGGAGTTTTTCACTACCAGGAGAAGTAAACCTCAAAAGTACATGCCCTGACTTTTACTTACATAGCACCCTGTCTGATGGGCTACATAAGGCCTACCTTAGAGGTAAACTATATGTAATAAAAGGGTAATTTAAGACTTTTCCAAAGTTTCAAAATCCAAGTCAAAGCACACACAGGTTCTGCAGTGGTAGGCCTGAGACATGTTTAAAGGGCTACTAAAGTGGGTGGCACAATCAGTGCTGCAGGCCCACTAGTAGTATTTAATTTACAGGCCCTGGGTATATGGTATACAACTTAACAAGGGGCTTACAAGTAAATTAAATATGCCAATTGTAAATGCACCAGTGTTGCCATGTTTAGGAGAGAAGCACATGCACTTTAGCAGTAGTCAGCAGTGGTAAAGTGTGCAGAGTCCTAAGGCCAATAAAAGGAACAC
This sequence comes from Pleurodeles waltl, assembly GCF_031143425.1. Taxonomy (NCBI): domain Eukaryota; kingdom Metazoa; phylum Chordata; class Amphibia; order Caudata; family Salamandridae; genus Pleurodeles; species Pleurodeles waltl. Next base: position 555,198,284 of record NC_090443.1, on the reverse strand, counting down.
TGCAAAAATGTGAGGCAACCAGGCACAAAATGTTTAGGGGAAGACCACCCTGAAGCTGGCAGGTCTAACAGTATGGCATTATACTAATATTTTAGCTTTAGCACACCACTACTCTACTATGGTGCCCTATTGTGCCATGTTAATATGGTTATTTGAACACATTTTGTTACATAGAAATTGATAGCTTAAAAAATATAATTTACGAAAATGGCTGAAACTCATGAATTCTGGATTTCCCCCAGTGGGAATCTAGCATTTTATAGACTTGATAGCAAAAAGTATTCAATCGGTAATGTGCATTTTGGTCTAAAAATGTCAGTTCTGTGTTATTGTGTCATTTATAAGCCATATGCACATCAGTTGTCTTTATTATTTTGTCATCAAAACCCTTCTATGGGACTGTAAGATTAGAAAGTATGGTACACATTTGAGCATCCGTTATATAATACATTTGCCTCCCTTGTTGCATCATTGAGAGTGAAACAAGACTAGGCTGTCTGAAACCTACAACTGCATTTGAAGAGTGGCCATACCACCCAAAGCAGTAATTCAGTCAAACACGTTTGTTTCTGCTTTCAAGAGAGCCATAGAAACATCCACAAAAAATATTAAAAACATCAAGTAAAATGTATTATTTACAAAAATAATCTCAGTATTTACAAAGCACTTTACAAATCATTCATAGTTAATTGAAAATGTTATCTTAAAAATGCTACTTATTGATTTTGTTTTCTGCTTATGAGCTTCCATTAAGATGTTCACTATCCTGTGGCAAGTTAATTTAGTCTGTTGCATCGTAATGTACATTAATTCTGACTACACGATCTGGACCCAGTGCTTAATTTGAGCTGGTGGTTGCCAGTGGGGGCTCCCACACTCATTTTTTAGGACTAGGATTTATTTTTCCTCATCAGACATTTCCTAAGAACAAGAAAGGGGCAAAAAGGCAAACGTGGAAGGAGAAGGAAGAGAAAAACGGAAAATCTATCATCGAAGGAGAAAGCAGGGACCTGCAGCAGGAAGTGTCTGGTAGTGGATTACTAAGGCCTGAGGTTGCTTCAGGACTACGCAGCCTTGGCATTCGCAGCGCCAACGTTTATTAGCACCAGCAGTGGGCTTCTGAGAAGCATCTTGTGCACTCATTTTTTGGCAAATTAAGTACTGTCTGAACCGCAGTGAACTACCTATAGGCCATATGTATTTACCTGTGGCTACATCTTAAAGTTTACAGAGCAATATAAAATGAAGACAAGGGTAAAAGGTCTGCCAGTCCTGTTAATTCCTCTCCTAACTCAAAGGGAAATGCAGTGTATACCACATCAAGCTAATTCTGTACTTGTTTGAAAGGTTTTCTAATATATTTTCCAGAGTTATTTTGAGCCAGGGGAGATTATAAAAGGAAATTATGCTGTGAGTTAAGGTTTCATAACCTGATGCATTTTGTACTGTGTCGTTCTACATTCCAAAATCATTTTTGTAACCTATTTTGTATTAGGGTATCACAGTGTTTGGGGCTAGGACTATAAGTACCATAGTACTGGCCAGAATATCCAGAAATATTCTGTAGATCCTGCATTTGTAGGATCAAACAGTACTGAGAGCAAATGATGCCTGCCGTTTTAGCCATATAGTCATATAAATAGACAGAGGTGCATTATGTATGCAGATCTTGACATTGGGAAGTCAAGGAGAGGTCTCAAGAACATATTTTCTACTGCTTTCAGATAAATTATATTTGTGAAGCCCCAAATGTCTTCTCTGTAAATCACAATGCTTTGCTTTAAACGTTATAGATTATAATCACCAGCAAAATTAGTTTGGTCCCAAATGTATAGGTACAGGTGAAAATTGCCTCCTGTGCATGCTTGAAATATCCCCACCTCTGTTCTACGTGTTGGGCCCATTTCAAAGCTGCATCAAAATTCACACCTAAGTGGGTAAATTAACACTCTTTATAGGGGGGCATTGGAATCTCATAATTTCAGTGTTCATGCTCTGAGGGACTTCATAACATAGAATTTACTTTAGTTGTTAAATCCATTAAATCCATAATTGTTTCATAGACATTTATTTGATTTTGAAGCCGATTTTCTGATATGCATCAAGACGATTTATGCGAAGAAAAGAACATTAGGATAAAGCACCCCCTTCCTTACTTCTCTGATAGAGTTAAAAGGTTTTGTACATTGTTTTTCTGCTCCATATTGGACAGAAGGAAATAACTATTAAGTTTAGCATCGAATCTGACAGTCTCCCGGTTGAATATTTCCAAGCATTTATTTGATTTATATTTCCAAGCATACTCTGCCTCTCTGTTTCCTGCCTTACTGGAGACACTTTGTGAGGCCAAACCAATGGTGCCTTACCGACCCACATGCGGGAGGCCTTGATAATTATGTGCTTGAAACCTGGAAAGGACCTCGCAGACACCAGCTCGTATAGGCTGCTGTCCATGCATAATGTGGGTGTCAAGCTCCTTGTGAAAGTACTAGCTCTACGGTTCGGTGGCGTGGTTACACTCCTGCTAAATAGAGATCAATGCATCTTTACGACTGGAATAGGCACCAACATGAATCTAAGAAGGCTCTCCCACGTAAATGCACAAGACCCGCGGCAAGGGGATTGAGGCAGCGTAGGTTGCCTTGGATATCAAGAAGGCTTCTGGTACCCTATCCTGGGACTATTTATGGGAGGTATTTCGGTGGATGGGAACAGGTAGGGGCTTCTTGAAATGGGTCCGTCTTTTGTATCATGCAACCAGAGCGAGTGTGCTCGTCGGGCAAATTGTGCCTGATGCCTTCAGTTTTGAGAGAGGTACTAGACAGGGATGCCCACTGTCCCCGCTACTTTAAGCGCTCACTGTGGAGCCATTAGCCATACACCAGAGGGTAGAATTGGGAGACTGGGTTGCGTGTAGGCAACGTCACACATGTTGTGTCAGTGTAAGTGGACGATACCCTGATTTATGCAATGGACCCACGAAGGTCGGTGTCACACCTTCTACAGCTTATGACTCATTTTTCCACGCCCCCCGCACTGACCCCATTTGTGCCTAGGTGGATGGTCTATCACTAATGTATGTGAACCCACAGGTGTGCAGTTGTGCGTTACCTCCCTGTATTTCCTGCCTGTCCTCCTCCTCTCCCCGCCCCCATGTGGAATGATCTGACTCCCACCCTTGCTCTCACCCCACCCCATTCCCTCTCCCATCCCCTGTTTCAGCTGGAAAACATTGGACTAGCTCCCCCTCGGTGTAGACAAGACATTACCACGCTGAGATTTGTTTGTGTACTTCTTTGTTGTTTGATGTCAGGCCTTTGCCGTGACAGTTCACATTTTTTCACAATTGCATATGCCACAATATTTGAAAAAATGTGAATAAATACATTTTGCGGAAAAAAAAGTTGAGCATCCAATTAACTCCAATTTGACTCAGAATGAGCCATTGCTTAAATATGTTGACATGAAAGAAACCGAGACAGACAACTGTTACCTTGTGAATTACACAATAAACAAAACATAATTATCCTGCCTCGAATTTTAACAGAAGAATCTATCAAGGTAATTGGCCAGTAACAGCTTAGATTCAGCCTATCACTTGAAGCGTTCTTGTGAGCTGACAAAATCTCTGGTGCCAAATCTCGGTCTCAAGTATTTCAACAACATTTCCCATCCCCAAAATAAATTCCACTGGATGTCAGTTTCCATGAGAGGATAACTTGCCCCAGAAACAACCACACGCTTTCCTACACATATGCACACTCAGGCACACTAAGAAAGTTTACAAATGTACACACCACTTGTGTTCTTAAATGCAATATATACACATTCACCCATCTTGCAAACTGACCATTCCATACATTTTCCCGGGAGCACAGCAGGGTCCATGTAGCCTATCCAGAGTTTTTTCTGTCATCCTGTTGTCTGCAGATATTAACATTCCTGTTAAACTATGTTGTTTTTTTGCTCTGTCTTTTACATTTCTTTCCTCCCCTTTCATATCACCCTTCTGTCTTTGCAGATCCTGCATGGAAATGGTGGACAAGATTTCTCAAGACAAAGGAGATTCGTTCAATGCTGATCCCACCTATGAACTCAAGGAATTGGAGATTGTCAAAGTGAAGTTTCTCTTTTTCATTCAATACCTGTCAACCTTACCACTTTCTAGTTGTTTTTGCCTTATTCTTTGGAGGACTATAGATAAGTATCACTTAACAAGCATTGACTATGGCAGTAGTTGTGGCTGTGATTATATAGTGAAATACTCTTGTACTTGAGCAATTCATCTGTGTTGTGTATACCTTGCAAGATCATGTGTGGGATGATAGATAGCATCCCTGCAATGACAATGCTATGTGTTTGTTAAAAGAAACACAATCCAGTGTGTTTGACATAGACACAGGGGAAGGAACTAGGGGAGACAGATCAAAGTTATCAAGCTCTGATACATTGCCTGACTAGCTTGCAAGGATCTATGAACATAGGGTCCTGAGATGACGGCACTGAAGTGTCTAAGATTTGGCCTCATATTTCTTTATCTGTCACTTTGTTTTTATCACCAGATGGAGTGCAATGAGTGGATTGAAACCTGTCAATTGCTTCTGTCTGAACTTACAGGCCTACCAGTGTCCTTGATGGCTACTGAACACCAGGAGAGCATTGAGGTACCATAACCACCTAACTCTCAGAGTGCCATGGGAAGAGGGTGGGATGGACAGACACCAGTACCTGTAAATTGCTGTACCAAAGGTGATTCAAAGAGACTTTCTTGACTGGCAGCTAGTGAAGATTATTATCCAGCATGACTAATGATTATTTCCACCTAATGCTTTTCATAGACTTGTGACCTTGGCTTAAAAGACACAGTGAATTACGCAGATGTTTTTCACTAAGTGGTTCTGAGTGACATCAGTTAGACAATGAGAGTGAAGTTTGAGCTGCCTATGATGACACTCACAACCCCGATATGAAAAACATCCCCGTAATTCACTTTTTACCCATGTATGATTTTATGTTATGTATAGCCCCAAGACCATCTGCCCCTGCTTTCAACTGCTATGTAGTGGTAGAGTAGTAATGGGGAAGCCATACATAATCTGGCTTCTGTTATGTATCCCTGTCCCAAAGATAAAAAACGTAGACCTTACCTGCCATCCTTGAGCAACTTCCAGCAAGTTCCATGCCTTCCTTCCCCTTCCTGCAGCTGTGCTTTCTACTTTCAGTCAAAGACAAGCAGGGCTGCCCCAACAGGCTCTCAGACAGCCCTTCAGCCTGGCCTGGAAGTCCTTTATGACATCACAAGAGTGGGTAACCAGTTTTCTTATCAACTGCTGCTATGTCATAGCAATGGGTTATGAGTTTCAGAGACTAAAATACATGATAGAGGCTCTCCGTGAAAGCCGTACATAACAAATGCATGTGTTCTGTCAGCACTACCATGGACTCTGTTTCATTTTAGCACAATAGAGAATACATGACAACAAAGAAGGATGAAAGGAAGTTCTAACTAGAATGGCTCTGTTTAGTGTAATGCTGACAGCCCCATCAATGTTTTTAAAGCCAGGTTGATTGGAGGCATGACATTGGAAAGGAACATGCTTTAGCAAATTATTGTTTTTGTGCTACTAGCATGAATATCACATTCTAAATGTGATAACCCACTGCTGAGGAGTAGCAACGGTGAGCTATAGATTTCATAGCTCGTGCTATGTCAGAAGGCAATTCCAGGCTGCTCCGCGGGGGCTCTGCGAGAGCCTGTCAGAGCAGTGCTGGAATGCAGGGAGCACAGCTTCTGAAGGAGAGGGAAGGCAAGGCACAGAGAGTGGGTAGGAGTGGGTGGCAGGAGGTCAGGTATGTTTTTTTATTCTGGGACAGGGAGGGAAGGCCATGTTATGTATGCCTCCCCCATTACTGCCCCTGCATAGCTGTTGAGTTGAAAGCAGGGTTATATGATTTGGGGCGGGCATATATCAAATAAAGCTGTGTATGGGTAAAAAGTGAATTATAGGGATATTTTTCACCTCAGGTTTCTAAGTGACATAAACAACTCTTGCTTCACTCTTGTTGTCTATTTAATGTCACTCTGAACCCCCCAGTGAACAACATCCTCATAATTCACTGTTTCCGATCTTCAATTACTTACAGTATGCATGGCTTACATAGGAAGCCTCAACTGTTTACACCAGATTCTAATTCTGATAACTCACTGCTATGATGTTGCAACAGTTTAAGACAAAACTCTTTACCCACTGTTGCTGCGTCAATGCTGTTGCTGCGTCAATGAAGGCCTTCCAGAGCAGGCAGACAGAGCACTTTCTCAGAGCCTGTCATTGCAGCACTGCTTGAGTGCTTTGACTGAAAGCTGAAAACAGCTGCATGAGAAGGAAGGAAGGCAGAGAAGGTGGTGGGGAGCAGGAGGTTGAATGCAGGCCCTCTCTTGAGAACATTTCCACTTCCCCAACACTCTCAGTTCCTCTTTCACAGCTCTTTCAAAGGACCTGTTGAGCCCCCATTGTTGAGGTTCTCAAAGTAGTTGTGCTGTTCCAACTTGCTCTTCAGTCAGAGCCCAAATGTTGCAGCCCAAGACCAAACACAAAGTGCATGACAATGAGCAGTAAACATTTAGAAATGTTATAAACCTTTTTACCAATACTTTTAGTGGAACAGAGGAGCAATCAGGCAATGTCATAAACAGGTTACAATTGTATTCCAACAGAGAATTACAAGGAGATACTGTTAACCCATAGAAAGTGGGGCCCAATAACCAAGGAGAGGAGATAGTAGAGAACTAGTCACCCTGGGTATAATGTGTATCACTCAAAGGTAAATGATGGGGAATAGGTGCCGTAGTCCAAGATAAGTGGTCTGAATTACAATGAGGCAGTAGGGAGCTTATCTTCCATAGAAATCCTAGCACTGGTCTCAAGAGATGTGAAGAATGGAAAACATGCCACTCTGAAGAAACAGCGGGCAACATTGTGGTCTCATTAGCAAAGGCAAACTATATTGAACTATTCTAAAGAAACAGAATAATAGGAAAGAGTAAATAACTGCTCTGGTGAGGAAAAAGGTCACTTTTCAATGGGAGGGATAAGAGATTGTGTTTCTATGCTGAGAGAGTTAATATTCATTAAGTAGAGAGGAGGGTGCATTCCCCAATAAAGACTACCACTCACCTCTCAGATAATAGTGGAGAGGAGATGAGATGCAAATCTCTGGAGGCGGTCACTGAGTTTCCACGAATGAGAAAAGAAAAGTTTGCATTAAAGAGACAGTTGCCAATTTGCAAAGGGAAGAATAAGGTATTGTGCTGCCCTTCCCAGACTATGGCCCTCATCATGAGCCTGACGGTCTTCAGGCTGCCAGCCTCATGACGGACGACCGCCAAAGAGGTGGTCCAACTGCAACGTTACGACCATGGTGTTACCTACTCGGTCAGACCGCTGGCACCGCCACTTTTTCCTGCCCGACAGCCTGGCGGTGCCGGCGATCCCAATCTGCAAGGGCTGCACTGCAAGCAGCGCTGCCATAGGGATTACGACCCCTTTCTCCACGGTGTTTACATGGTGATTTCACCTCCATGTAAGGGCTAGCAGAGATGGGGTGCCGGGGGCCCCACTGGCCAGCCCCAGCGTGCCAATCACTGTCTGCTTGGCAGACAGTGATTTGCGTGACGGGCGCTGGTGCACCCGACGCACAATAGCATTGCCACCGGCTCTATTATGAGCCGCCGTCAATCTTGTGCGTTTCCTGCTGGGCCAGCCGCCCGCTGACCCAGTGGGAAACTCATAATAGGGGCTGCAGGAGGGCTGCCGCATAGGCGGTAACCTGACCACTGGAGTTTGGCGAGCAGCCTTTTTTGGGTCATAAGTATGCTTTTCATGCACTAGTGAGACTTTTAGCCTGATGGACAAGTGAGGTTGTGAAGATTCAACTGCCCTCCTGAGACATTGGTGGAGTTCACAAGAGACAAAAGCTGTTTTTTCTGTGTAAGGGTTTGACACATCAAACAGTGGAAGTCTACTTGGTCATAGAATGATTGCCTCCATTGCAGAATGGTTTGATTAGCGATCCTAGTATAATGTAGAGATTGTCTTGATTTGGCAATTACCTTCCCTAAAGTTCAGCTCTCTATTTGTGGATTTGCAGATAACCATAGGAAAACTATTTTTCGTGTTACTCTCCAGTACCTGTGGAGTTCCTGAGTACAACCAGCATATAAGATGTGATTTTTTGGAGAATCAATTTAACTCAGGGGTCTCTAAAAGGTGAAAATGTTAGCTTTTGTATTTGAGTGTGTCTTATTTTGTGTCCCAGCAAGCAGGGAAATGTACCTCGAGCTAAAATAGGAGCAAAACTTAATGACTAAATAGATCATATATTGGACTCACTGACACATTTGTTTAGACAAGGATGCAAAATGCCTGCTGCTAAAATTCAGATGAGTGCAAAAACAATATAGTGCATCATCCTAATCCCCAGAGAATGACAAGGGTCGCTAGAAAACTTCATCATAATCTCACCCTGATACATATAAACACACATGGCATTGTTCAGAAATATTGGACAGAACAAGGCTGTATCTGAGGTTTTGTAACAGATGGGTATAAATGACACATTTGTTGCACATCTCAGACAGATATACAGCCAGCCCCTGAAAAATGATTTGCAGTGGATAGGTGCTCATTTGTCGCCACTCTCTCTCTCTCTCTCTCTGCATCAGTATACTGAGCAGCAGGACATGCTCAATTCTGCACCTATAAAAGAAGAAATTGTAGCAGCCAGACATGCTATGCCCATGGCAAACCCTCAGGGCGGATGGATTGTCCGTAATAGATTACCAGGCCAATGCAGGGCGCTTAGTGGATAAATTGTTTGATATTTATGTCAAGGCAATCATGACACAAAGTTGTGTTTGTACTGTTCCTTGATGGACCTGAAAGCATTTTGGGACCATAAAGGCGAGCTTGCCGTCTCAGAGCTCCAAGAAGTTAAGGATGCTGTGTTGGTTGAAGGCATGGAAAAGCCCTCACTCCTATAAGACATGGATATGTTCTCACTCACGGGACTGATCTCAAAGCTGCTGTTCCCCGAGGTCCAGGAGTTCAAGTAGGTCTGAACATTCCTACAAAAGAAGAAATCCCCGCACAGTTAACCGATGCCCTGCCACACACCCTACTTGGAGACAAGTGACACCCCAGGTTCCTCTAGGCCTCCATGTCTCCGTGGAGCGTGCCTATATACCCCTGCCACACGACCTCTTTCCCACTGAGCAGGCAGTCACGGTGGACGAATTCCAGTGCCTGAAAGAGACCCCAATCTCCATTCTTGGTATTGGTACCCCACCGAGTACCACAGGAGAGCCTCCGGGCCCAATGGATTTGAGGATGCAGTTACATAGAGTCTGTACTGGAAAAGGTATTACCGCAGGTAAGTAAATTGTTCTTAATGCTTTTAAATATTGATGGGAATGTGCTTAGCAAAGCATTAGTGACCAGGCTGGTTGAGGTTATTCCTGGGCTGGTGTACGAGGATCAGTTTGAGTTGATCCTGATAAGTAACACGATTTATAATCTAGCTAGGATGTACCAAGTCAAACATACACCTCAGCTGGGAGGTAGGTTAGCTTTGGCCCTACTTTAGATTGAGCAAGCCTTTGACGCCGTAACCTGGGAGTATATATGAGGGGTGCTGGCTCAGTCGGGAGGTGGGCACAATTAAATCAGATGAGTTAAGTCGTTATACACAGACCCTTTTGCGAGGGTGTGCAAGGTTTGAGTGGTCTCAATTTGGTTTGCACTGGAGTGGTTGAAACTGCAGTGGTCCCCCCTCTTCACCTTATTGAGTGCCTTGTTATTGGAGCCACTAATTTGCTGGCAAACCTGGGTTAGCAGGTGGGAGGGACCACTCAAGTGATGTCCATATACATGTACAATGCTACAACCTGTGTTCAACAGTTGACTTGGTCCCAAACATTTTACACCCCTTGGAAGAATCTGGGAAGGTATCAGGACTGTGCATCCATTGCTTGAAATCAAAATTATGTTTGCTGGGAAGATTTAAGGGTCTGAGGGTTCAACAGCTGGTGGTGGTGGGTGATGATTGGGTCAAATTACACTTTAGATATTTGGGGATACGCAGTTCACATGACGAGAATTATAAGCTAAATATGGGACGAAGGTTGAGAGTATGCCGATGCAGATAGAGACAAGGAATGTGCCATATGTTAGTAAATAAGATGAATTCCTTTTTTTTATATATCTATTTTATTATTTCCAACACATATAGTCAGTGACAAATTCAGATATCGAAAACTGGATCAATGCATACCGTACTCCAAAGGTCAACATAGCAGCTGTTTGCTGATTCATAATACAGATCTATCAAAGGACAACAAGCGATATGCTCACGAAATAGCTGCATGGTACATGACAATATCATGTGTCATGTGTCACCTCTGACTGCTTGCATGCTTTGTATCCATCTATTCTGTTTCACATCACACCCAATGGTTTGGTTTTACATCACATTACAAGCATGAAGTCCAGTACATCTGATCCAATTCACTGCTGGTCACAAACGGAGGTTCGAACAATTGGGTAAAATCAATCTTTTGTTGACATTCTCGTGAACAAAAGCACCTCCCAGCCTCCCGGTGTCCTCCCGACTTACATGAAAACTCCAAGCTTAATACCTTACGGGTGTGGCTACCATATTTCCTTAATTCACGTCAGGCGCTCATAATTTTTAACAAGTGTTTCCCAAGTGTCATACCCTGTGTGCGCCTGTCCCTTATCTCGCAAAGCTCGTAACACTCGCGACTTCGTCCGTGCCCAACGCAGTGTCATAGCACGCCACTTGTGGAGCTCCAGTGCCCTGGGCACCTTCCAGTTCATGGCAATCAATCGCTTATACAGGATGTATGCCAAGTCGGCAAACCTATGAATATAGGCATGCTGCTTAACTTTAGTTCGTATCCCCAAGATACAAGATTTTGGTTCAAATGGGAACACATGTTCCGTAATGTCAGTGATATCTGTCACTATATCATACCAAACTTTCTGAAGGGGCCTACACTCCCACGCCATATGATAGAAGTGAGCTGCTGGAGACCCACATCAGGGGCATGCCGGGTTAGATGTATGGTACATAAGTTGAATACAGGATGAGGATAGGTATGTCTGGTGCACAAATTTAAACTAGGTATATCGGAACCTGGGGTTTTGTGATACTCTGTATTCTGTACCTGCGGAAGGGCCACCAACCAAGTCTCGGGGGTCAAGGGCACCCGAAGAACTGCATTCCATCTCTGCCTCGCAACCTCACGTCTATTGCCATCCACTTCATTTAGGGCTTTATACAAATTTGTAATCACTTTTGAGAGGCCATTATCTGAGAGCAAAAAGTGTAGTGTGGGAGAAGTTATAGGCTCCTGATCTCCCTCCGCCCATGCTTTTTTAGTCAAATGACATATGGAATAAAACAACATAAATTGTCCCGATCCCACCGAGGTAAGGCCCCCTAATAGCCTCAAACAACATCAAAACACCATCATCAAAGCAATCGCTCACTGTCTCTATCCCTGCTTCCGCCCATGGGGCTAGAGAGTGAGCCTTAAGCAATTGTGCACCTCCCGGTATCTGGCCCAGAGGGATGAGGGGTGAGTATGGGGAACCAGTTCCTCCCTTCTGTACATATCGTCTCCAACAGGCATGGGCTGCTATCAGCAAAGAGTTACCAGTGTTAGGTTTCACTGTGCGATCCGTTAGCCACGTGTAGATAGGAACACCCTGCAGCTGCGTACGTACCCACACTGCCTCCGACGACTCAGGCCTGTGTATCCAGTATAGAGGCCATTGTAGCTGTGCTGCAGCATAGTAATGTTCGAAGTTCGGGGCGCCCAGACTCCCCTCCCGCAGCGTCCGCTGCAGAGTGGCAAGCGCCACTCTTGGTCTGTTGCTCCCCCATATAAGTCCCAACAGTAATCTATTCAGCTCACGGAAAAAGCTCCTGGGCACAGCTATGGGCAATGCAGCAAAATAATAAAGTAATTGTGGGAGCGCCAGCATATTTGCTACTGCCACCCTGCCCAGGGGAGACAGAGGGAGCGAACACCAGAACCGAAGCAAGCCCTTCATAGAACAAAGCGTGCATCCCAAATTACTGTCCCTTAGGTCCTCAGGTTTATGGTGTATATATGCACTCCCAGGTATTTAAATGTGTCATAGCACCACTTTAGCCTTCACACAGGAGATGTATCTCTCACCCTGGCAGCCAGGTCAACCAAAGGGAACAAACAAGATTTAGACCAGTTAACCCTCAACCCCAAAATCTCTCCATATGCATCCAACAGGGACATCACTGCAGGCAGCGTGGTCCACGCTTCCTTGAACACTGCTAACAAGTGCTGCGACAAGTGCTGCGCATAGGTGGCATAGTACTCGGCAAGCCATCCACCCCCAGGGTCTTATTGCGGGCTATTTGTGCTATGGCTACACCAATTTCCTCTATTTTGAGGGGTTCATCCAGTGCTGCCATATCCATTGCTGATAACTGCGGAAAAGGTGCTCCGCAAGGAAGGCCTCTAATTGCCGATTGTCGCAGGTCCCCTGCCCACGTACATACCCATATAGTATTCCTTGAAAGCATTATTAATTGCTTCCTGCGAGGTGGCCAGAGTTGCGTCATTTAGACGTATAGTCCCAATCGGGGTGTGTTGCTGGTCCTCCCGCAGCCGCCAAGCCAGCAATCTCCCCGAGCAGTCACCCTCCACCTATAATCGCATGAGGTGGTAGTTATAATCATGACGACGAAGGCGTTGATCCACCTTCTCATACAACTCTTGTTTAGCATGAAGGGATTCGAATGACACCTTATTTTGTGCAACTGCCACCTCCAAGGCCCGCATATCTTTTTCCAAGGTGACAACCTCAATGTGCAGCGATCAACGCACCCCCCCAGGAGGCCGAAAGACAATGTCCCCTCACCATGACTTTGTGTGCGTCCCATTCTATAGCCCTCGATTCCGTGGACCCAGTGTTTAAGTCCCAATATTGCTTAATAAAGGTGTTTGATTCCTCTCTAAAGGGATGATCCAGCAACGCCTCCCTCTGTAGATGCCAGGTGGGCATTGTGGAACGCTTTCTGCCCCACTTTAAAGTCAGCAGAAGTGGGGAGTGATCAGACAATGTCCTAGCCAGGTACCCCGAGTCTTTAATCAAGGAGCATACAACCGAAGTTCCCCACAGCAAATCTATTCTAGTGTGTATTTTGTGTAGTGAGGAGTAGAATGAATACTCCCTATGTGTCGGGTGACCAGTGCGCCACATGTCATACACCCCAATGTCGTCAGCCCAGGCTGCCAATAAATTAGAATTGCGTCTGCTCGCTGCACCCTGCAAGGGCAATGCCGACGGTCCATCAGTACATCTGGGACACAATTAAAGTCCCCGCCCCAAATGGCAGGCATAGCGGGGTCAGTTAACAGTGCAGGGGTCAGCATTTGAAGGAATTCAATTAACAAGCTATTGGGGGCATAGACCCCCACTATAGTGAATGGTCTACAATCGAGCTGCCCTTCTAGCGCTACGTATCTGGGACTAACCCCCAATGAGGATATGCAGCTACAGCCTTGGAGAAAGCATCCGTCTAGCCATTGTAAGAAAATGTATTGTGATCCAGTTGAACATTTTGAACATAACCCACTACCCCCCCCCCACAACACCCAAAAATTGTGACGTATATACGCCTCTCTGAGCACCACCAATAAGAACAAAAAATAAAACATACATCGATTACCAAAAAACTTTGTCCATTTGGATATCATCCGGGGGAGCATGGTAGCTGTCTGTGGAAGCCCCTTTTAGGGCCCCTAGTGCCCGATAAAAGATGTTCATAGTAGCGCTTCCAGTAGCCACAGCCACACTGCCATGAGGACTCTCTGACTCCATGGAACAAAAAGGGACCCTCACCAGTACATGTAGCCAAAGCCATTGCAGTACCAGGGACTCCATCCAACGGCCAACCGATCCATGGCGTTCCCATCCACAAGTCTCTTTGCCAAATGACCCCGAGCCCATAGCATCACACCACAAAGATAGTCAGAATCCCATAGTAAATCACCACCAGGTAGGGAGGCGACTATTCAGGTATCATAACTCATCTGCAGTCCTGGGTGTAATCACCGGTCCCTTCAACACGTCCGTGATGGTCGAGTCAGATCCACCAGAGTCCAAGTCCGTGTGGTCACGTGAGGCAGACCAGAGCATAGGGAAAGAATTATGAGTGTGCAACGACGCATCTCTCAGCACCTTTGCCCTTTCTGCAGCTGCTTGTGTTTTTGTGGGTTGCGCTTTTGATCTTCTCCTGGGTCTCCTGCGAGCCGGCGAGGTCAGCCATTCTCCATGTTCCCCATCTTCCTCCAATGGTTGGGCAATACCTTTGGCATGCATCCACGTCCAGGCATCAGCTGGCGTGGTGAAAACATGAGTGCGGTCCTCCATGATTACCCGGAGCTTAGCAGGGAACATCAGGGCATATTTGATATTATGTTCACGGAGACGCTGTTTTATCTTCATGTAGGAGTAGCGCTGGCGCTGCACCTCTGCCATGAAGTCTGGATAGGTCATGATGGAAGCCCCCTCATGTTGTATCGAGCCTTTGTTTCGTAAATATTGCAATATCGCATCGCAATCTCTGTAGTTGAAAAAACGCACAATTAGCGAGTGGGGTGGCAGTCCCGGGCTGGCTATTTACCCGGAATTCTGTGTGCCCTTTCCACAGAGAAAAACTTTGGCAGTGTGCCATTCAGCACCTCTTTAATTAGCCTTTGCTCCAGGAACAATTCCTCCACTCGCTGGGAAACCCCCAAAAACGAACATTATTTTGACAAGATCTACCTTCAGCGTCCTCCGCGCGTCTCTGGAGGGCTTTCACTTCCAGATCCAATCGTTGAATTTGCCTCTGGTTTTCAGACACCATGGGATTCATAACACCTACAGGGGTCTCCGTCACCTCAACCCTCTCCACCAGGCTGCGGTGATCCACTCTGAGTAAATTAAGGTCCTGGGAAACCGTGTCTATTTTGTTTTCAAGAAACAGTTTAGTGTCCATGATCGCTTGCAGGATCTTCTCGAATTGACCCGAGTGGGACTGCAACGTACTTACTAAAGAGCGCAAACTCAGCACCTCAAGTGGTGCCTCGGGAAGAGCCATTGGGCTAGATTGCTCCTAGGGCTTGGGTGTCTTAGATTTCCCCATCATTCTATCCGCACAAACTGTCTCTCCTGCAAGGTGAACTGCCTCTCCACCACCCCATCAAGGGGACCACTCGACTCATCTCTGGCAGATAAAATAATATCCTCTTGGTAATAATGTAAGTAGCTTCAGGTTAACATGAACACCCTGGGAAACCAGTGCCATCACCTGGTCCAGGAGCTGCAACCACTCGAGCAGGCAACAATCAGGCGCAGGCCTGTTTAGTGTGTCGTTAGTATCGTGTATTACGCTTTTTATTCACACTTTTTGTAGCGTTCAGGTCCCCCTTTCAGATAACCGGTAGCATTTGCTTCACTTTGCACAACGCCCCTGGGCTTTCCAGCGACTGTACCTCCTCTGTAGTTGTCTCTACTGCCTCTAATCCGCCCCAGCCACGTGCAGTCTTTGTTCGCAGGTCCCTGATCCTTCGTTTGGTATCGCCCTTTACTTCCTGGGCGCAAAATGCCTGAAAGATAAACTCCTGTGTCCAGCCAACACACCAATACTGTAGGGCAAGGGTCTGGGGGCAAACGGGGGGAGGGGAGCCGGCTCCGCGATCAAAGCATCAGTGCACTCAGTGATCCCCGTGCTCGCAAGGCGCACACCCTGGCGCATGCGTCCTACGTCTTTAGCCGCGCATGTACTGCAGCGCCCGAGAGGCGAAAAAGCACACGGAGAGCCGCAACCCCACTTCGCTACGCCTCTTCAGCGCCGGTCCTCCTCCAGCGTCGCTCCCACACGCAGCCCATCTCCAGCGCGGCTCGCCTCACCATCCTGCCACGCCCGCGTCTTTCAATCTTAAGGCCCTGGCCCCGGGGAAGGCTTCGCCCACCTCGGCGGCACCAACACCGCACGCCCTGCACGGCACCAACCACTCCAGGCACCTCCAGAGCACTAGCGCCACCGTTTTTGTCATGTGGCTGGTGCCGCGGACGCGCAAACAGAATATTTATATGGGCCCGAAGTGGAGCCTGATTTCAAGCGACCGCCGCAGCTGCCATTTTGACCACGCCCCCAAATAAGATGCATTCCTGATCTCTCCATTTGACCCCGCACAGCAAGTAGGATCTACTTGGGGTGCTCTTCCTGTTGTCCGCGCTGTCCGGAAGAAGTCACTAACTTTGCGCTCCTTACCTGGAAATGCTGGGAGGTGGAGAATTTCTGGTCAGAGGTACTGCCTAAGCTTGCACATAGTACAGATGAGTAGTGCAACCTACGATTCGAGACTGCCTTCTGAGTCTTTTACCCAAAAAGAAAAACGTGAAGATGGCTAGAAAATTTCAATTACTTGCAAAGAGGAGAATAGCTATGCACTAGCTTTGTGGTCTGCTGCCAAAAGTTGATAAATGGACACAGGGCGTGTTGGAATGGACCACAACGGAGGAACTGGTAATGAAGCAAAATCGGCAGAATGTTAAATTAATATAAACCTCATGATGTGGGCAGAAATGATTAGATTGCTCAATCACCCTCCAGGTGGCAGGCCACTGTGAGCCCTGGTCACTCTGTCTGAGGAGACTAATGATCGTTAATAGTGGTGGTTTGACATGGGCCAACCTTTTTTTATGATGAGATAAAAAAATAAGGTGCATATGAAAATAAGGTAGTTAACTGTAACTGTAGTTCTCCAGTATTGGAGTCTTTCATAGATTCACATGCTTGAATCCTTCCCCGTCATCGAGATGGGAGCCCCCGGTACATCAAAACAGCTATACATATAAGCTACTGCAATGAAAAAAGGCCCAAAGGCTTTCACTTTACTATCCTATCCTTATCTCTATGAGCAAAAAGGACCAAAGCAAGGCCCAGCCAATCAGGCTTCCCCTCCCTCTAGAACCCTCGTTAGAGGAGCTCCCTTCCCTCAGATTTTCTACCGCACGTCGTGCCAGGGAGTCTCCATTGAGCTCTGCTCAATCAAATCTCCAGAGAAGTTTATTTCTACTATTCTTTCTTCAGAAAAGAGGATTTCTTCAGCAAGTAAGGTGTCATCTTCTTACTTTACTTAAAGGAGCTCTATTTTTGTTTTCCCACGCAATACCCATGGGTTTTGACACATTCCCAGATTTACAAGAATCTGTAAACCTGGGAATGCCTCAAAACTGTACACCTCCCAGGGCAGGCACGAGTAGAAATATCTTCATTTCTCCTTGTTTTTCCCTCTTTCTATGTGTGCTGCATTCTGCAGCACAAATAGAAAGTGGAAAAGGCCTCCCAGGATTGTTTTTGTGCAGGAAGGTACCCCTTCTTGCACAAAAACAGTCCTGCTGACAACTCAGACACCCTTGCACCATTGTGCAAGGGTGCCTGTGTTGGCGCTAGGCAGGAATTTGTTTGCCAGCACAAGTGGAAAGGGCAGAAATGCACTCTATCTTGTAGATAACGGTGCATTTCTGCCTTTTCCATGTGGCGTAGGGCCGCGCAGCAAGGTCACTGTGCTGCACTGCGCCACGGGGCTTGTAATTATGCCCCTAAATTGAAAGGAGTTGTATGTATGTACAATCTGTTGACTACGAGTTATGGGGTATAGTTGGCGATCATAATTGCTTCTGTCCAGCTTCTGTGATACCTGATGGTTTGATCACATATTTGTGGATAAACAGGAGGGTGTAACATTTACTTTCACGGTAAACACCATAAGCTTGCATGTCATGTGAGGTATTGTGATGGTAAGCATTAATGGAGAGAAGTGCTGGGGGCATTGGTGTGGGTGGCTGAAGTGTGCTAGAGTTTAAATTCTTTGTGTTCTTTAGAGATGTATTGTGCAATGATTGTGCCAACATTGGTCAAGTAATGCATGCCTGTTATTTCTGATAGAGACTTTAAAGTGCAGATACCTCACCTTTTGAATATTCCTCAGGCTTCAGACTAGATCCTAAAATGTTTTTGCAGTACCTCTGCGCTGCAGTATGTGGTGCCTTGCGGCTTTGCACTTACACTGTTCTGCTCTGAAAATCATGTGTGGACCCAATAAATGCACCATTCCCACGTGCAAATGTCGGTTCATTTCTTTCTGTACCACCATACCTGGATCCAGAGCGACATCTTGTCTCTTTAAGTCCCTTTTTAAGCTCAAAATTTACAGTGTGCAAGGAAAATTGCTCTGTCCAAAATAACAGATTGTAAGCATTGTTGGGACTGTCATAAGCAAATGTTTGCGACAGATTTGCATCATGTTTGCCAGTGATGTCTGGGGTTGAGTCATGACTCTGAGGCCTGCAGGGACTGCCTGTCAATGAACTCAAAGACCACACAGGACCCCAAGCACTGGAAGACTTTATGTTCAAAGGTCAGTTTTGGTCCCATTCCCAGTTTAGAAGTTGCAGGAGTCAATTCCAAGAATGATTGTTGTCGTGTTCCAACTCATTGGGTAAGAAAAAAACAAAAAAATCCAAGCAAGTCTCAGCCACTTACCACCACTCCTGTATTCCTGCGAAGGAGCAAGGGCATCACTATGCCTCTTGATCTAGCTCTCAAAGTTAGTGGACGTCTGAGCGAATCCTTTAACTTGTTCCAGCACAACCTCAGTTTCCAGGGCCGTTTGCAACAACAAGGCAGATTCAGGAATTCTGCAAGGCCCTGCTCTGACTCCTCAGATCCCTTCTGGCTTTTTCAGGTGTGCCTGTGGACCGCCAGTGAGCCGAGAGCGCTTCCATATGGAATACTGCAACTGGGTTTGCCCTTTGCGCCAGTTGGACCCTCCAAATCCACTACTGGGCTTCTCCCGACTCCTCTAATGACTCCACCTCTGGCTTTACTACCCACACTGGTTCTTGGAGCACCAACAATGCTGACACCATCAACACCGGAGGTGCTTTCTGACTCAGCACTGCTCCAACTACAACTTCAACCGAAGTCATGCTCAGCTACCATTGATCCATTGCCTGACCCTCTTAACACCCCACCTCCACAAGGCAGAACCCATACATTGCATTTCTTGTTTGGGACGGATTCTGATAATGATTATGTTGCAGGAGATGAAATTGACCAACTCTAACCTACCATACCCTACCACAAAGAAAACTGGTATGATGAACTCAAGGATGCCAGTGGTCTTGGTATCTCTCTTGCGTCAGGCCTTCTCTTACCCCTATGCCCTGCCACTGAAGAAAGTGCTTCCTTCCCATTGGTCATGTGGAGGGGAGGCAAAGTTCTTGACCTGCAGCTCTCCAATTTAGAAGTCCAATACCAATAAATAACTTTATTTCGGCTGAAAGCCATAAAAGTATCCAATAAATAACAGACAATACCATACAATAAGATTATAGATGAAAAAAAACACAGATTCCACAAGGACATTAAAAAAGAGAAACAAATAGTTATGCTGAATTAAAATTTAAAAACTCATTAGTTAAAACAATACGGGACAACTATCTTGTTTTATAAACCTGGAAACCTGACTAAAATTAATTCCATAAAATAGTCTATTTCTTCCTACAATAGATTGTGCAAAAAAATGAGCTGCTGATACACATAGTTATAGCAACAATGCAAAACTAAGGCCAAATTTCCTTTTTCTTTAACAACCAAGCCTTCGTAGTTTCATGCACCATGATAGACAACTGCGGCCTAGGGTAATTATAGCTAATCCAATCGGTCAACGGTGTATTCTCTGATTCTTATAGCCCAAGCATTTTGTAGGTACTTAGCAACGGCAAAGACCACCTTGTCTCTTGTGTCACTAGCAAGAATTCGCAAGGATACATAATATGTCCTTATCCCCATTGATCTACATAAGGGGATTATACATTTCTTCCTGGGCGCCAAATATCTAGGACAAAAAAACATAAAATGGGCCAATGTCTCAGATTGCTCAAGACAGAAGTGGCAGAATCTCGATTTTTGAACCTCCTTGCACCATCTTACAGTAAATGTGTTAAGAGGCAATACCCCTAGTCTGAATTTAATAAATAGCGATTTGGCATGGGGGGGTTAATATTGTCCATAAAAGCCTCAAACTTGGGACTGCACTTGTGGACCAAAAACTGCACCGTCCTAATACCATGGTCCTTTTTGGACCAAAGTTGTGTCAGAATGAACTCCCAGTAACACCGCTTTATCCGTGCCTTTACTTCCTTCGTCAAACTATGGGGGTCTTTCCACACCTCATCCATTTTAATGAGTTGACACATATCTCTGATGTATTTAAACCAGGGAATTTTTACCACACTGCGGTCCGCTAAGAGTTCAGCAACTGCTGTTTGATAGGGGGACAAGTATTCGGATGTCCAAAGGCGGACCCTGTACATAAGTGGTCTTAAGGCAGTCTCATTGTGAATCTCATTTAGGGTTAGGTCCAGTCTTTGGTGGTGTAAGTGGGGTACTTGTCAGTAAGTGCAGAAAATTACGCATAATGCGATTTTCCACCTTCGTCAAGCAGCTGGAATTGCAGTGCCCCCATAATTCTGCGCCATAGATTGAAGCAGCCACAGCCGCTGCCTTATATACTGTGATAGCAGGTGAAATATCACAGTCGACCTTTGTCGTAGAGTGGACACACTCTTCTCAATCTGTGCCTACCACCGTTGGTCATCAGATATCCTAATCCCCAAATAGTCAAATTGCTTAACTCTTCTATCGGTTGGCCTGCTAGAGTCATTTTCCCCCTAAAAGACTTATGAGGATTAAAAGCCATAAATTTAGTCTTAGAAAAATGTATCTCTAGGCCCTTCTTTACACAAAATTTAAAAAAGGCACTGAGTTTGTTTTGGAGGCCCATTGGAGTTCGTGAAATCAGTAAGGTATCACCTGCGAACATTAAAATAGGGACAGAAGTTCCTGCTAACTTTGGGGCGTCATGATTGCAGTACATCAGCTGGTCAACCACATCATTGATATAGAGATTGAACAGCGTGGGGGCCAGAACACACCCCTGTCTGTTGGTATAGTTTCTGTAAAATCTCCACCTTGGGACCAGCGTACCTGGGCGTAAGTGCCCTCATGGAAATACCTAATCAATTTCAACATCTCGCTGTCTAACTTATAGGACTCAAGGGCGTTCCACAGTAAATCCCTTGGGACCATATCAAACGCAGCTTTTAGGTCAATGAAGGCCACGTACAGGTGGCCCTTGTTTAATGTCAAGTGATTCCAACAAAGAAGGTTGAACCTGAATGCCTGGTCGATAGTACTCACGCCCTTCCTAAAACCTGCCTGGAGGCCAGAGAGGATAAATGAGTCCTCAATCCACACCTGCAGTCTAGCCAAAATTTGCTTGCAAAAAGCTTTGTGGCTGATATCAATTAAACTTATTGGCCTGTAGTTGGAAGGAAGTTCCCTTGCGCCCTTTTTAAAAATGGGAACTATAATAGCTCTTTGCCATGTGGAAGGAAGCCCACCGCCTCTCAGAATCTCATTACTGAGTGTGTTTAAATATAGGGAGCAGGTTCTAGGTCGGGACAGATACAAATCACCTGGGATACCATCTAATCCTGGGGCCTTCCCTTTGCGTAGCGTTTGGTGTGCCAACATTGTTTCTTTTAAGGAGAATGGAGCCAGATCGAATTTAGGTGCAATAGCTGGCCCAGAAAAAGGGGGATGGAAGGGCCCCTCGAGGGGTGACAGGACAGTAAGACTACTACTTTGAGCCACACTATATACAGCTCCAAAATATGATACCCAAAGTGCTGGTTGAATTACTGGGTATGTCTCCATGTTGTCAGAGTGACCTTTGTCTGCCACCAACTTCCAGAACAATTTTGAGTCTTTTGTTTGTAAAGCATCTACCAGAACCTTCCATTGATTGGATTCCCACTCTCTTTTTGCGTGTTTCAGTTCTGCTTTATATGCAGACCTGGAGGCTCTTATCGCACCGGAAATCCCTGCCTTCAGTGCTTCCAAAAGCTGTGATTTAGCCAATCGACAAGAGCTAGTATACCACTCCAAAGGTCCGGCCCTAGTTTCTACCCGCCTCCTGGTTACCTGAAAGAGGGGCCTTAGCTGGTTGACCATAATGTTATGTAAATTGATTAAGTCAACCGGTACCAAGTCGATATGCTTCATAGGGTAAAGCGTTGTTTTCACCACTTTATATATTGAGGCCTGGAAGTGCACATCATCGGCCACCATTTCCCTCCTTACATGTTTATAATCATTTGTCGCAGCTAGTGCGCTACCCATCACCCACTTGGAAAGTAAACTACATTTAAATGGGGAAATTGTAAAAGATGTACAGAGAGCTAAGTGATCGCTGTCATCCCGTAGAAGAACTGCCATGTCAGTGAGAGAATTCCAAAGGAAATCGTCAACTAAAACGTAGTCTAGGCGGCTCTTGTATGAGCCTTTCCTATACGTAAACGACACAGGGGATGTGATTTCGTGTTCCCATTGACTATTCTATGTCCCATTGCTTTTGTCAGGTCCTCCACTAGATCTATTGCTCCTCCTGATGGTTCTATTACAACTTGAACCGGACCTGATCTGTCCCATGAGTGGGTAAACTGAATTATTTTTTGCAGAAAGTCAACCTCACAGTTCAACTGCATATTAAAATCTCCTGCGACAACTAAGCCCTGCCCCCCAGACGAGTAGTTCAAAAAGTCTATTAGCATTTTTACCTGGACGGTCTGGGACTTTTGCGGGCCAGGCCTAATATATATATTTATGAGAACTATGCGAACTGGCCCCCTTGGGCCGCTGAACACGACCTCCACTGCTAATATATCCCTCGAGGGGAGGGCAACTCCTTTGCCTTGGTGAACAGATCATGTTTAAGCCAAATTAATAAGCCCCCCGATGCTCTGCCAGATGGAGATGGAAGTGCTGCCTGGACCAGTATCCTGCTCGGTGAATTAAGGAGGGGGCCCATGTCTCCTGTAAAAAGATAATGTGTTGTTGATCCATAAAACTACACCACTCTGGGTTAGTTATCTTAGATGACACACCCGCCACGTTCCATGATAAAAGATTAATTGAAGATTAATTGCTGACCCCAGTATTGGACAAACTCACTATTCGCTTTTTGTGGGGAGTAGTTCCGCTGTACCTCCCTTCTGCATGGATGCTGTAGCGTGCTCCTGACTCTAGTCCCACAGTGCCCAGTGGTAGGGTATCTGGATCGCATAATTCTAAGGGCTTTGTAGCAAAAGTGTCATCCTTCCCTACCTCTACTGATGGGGCTTTACGTCAATCTAAGGTTGAAGTTGGACTACTCATAAGTCCCCGTCTTGTGTAAAACATGATTTGGGAGAAGATCTTAAATTAGGTCTATCACTGAAGAACCAGTTAGCCATTGGAAGGGGGATCGACTGGACAAGAGATACTTGAGAAAAAGTGTCAGGTCTTGATCTTAGTTCAAGAGCTAAGAGGCCCTTTTCTAAACTCTGACTGCTCAGCTGTAACCCTACGAGGTCCGTTTCTGAGGTATCACTTGTGAATCTCTGGGCGGTTATTAAATCGTCCCGTATAACGGACCTACATTTTTTCACGCCCCTTATCCAGTGAATTACTTTATTCTTCAGTGAAGCCTCTAGTTCCCTTGAACCATGACTCAACTTAGGTATATTTGTCATATAGATGTCACACTGACCGTGCGGCGACTTGCTAGGCAGGGAACTTGGCTGGGTGGCTTTATTGACATTGTCTAAGGACTTAACACTGTGCTTCTCTTATTTAGTCCCTCTAGGCAATTTAATGTCGTGGTTTTGTGAATTAGCCACTACAGGAGCTACACCCACTTTCTGTAGACAGGGTAGTGAGGTCGCTCCTGCATCCTTTCCCCTATGCGTTCCCTTCATGGATATGTCAATTTGCTGTGCTTGTGTGAGGGAAGAGTTAAGTTTGCGGTTAAGCGAAGATTTCTTAATATCCCCGATCGCAGCTGTTAAGCCATCAAGCTTCATGTGGACCATGTGACTAAAGGAAATGAGGTACTCTTTTAAGCTTGTTATTTCGGATCTTATTTGTACTCACTGTGCCTCTATAGGCTGATCTGTCTGGGTAGCTAGATGTATTATTGACTCCTCGGCATTCCTTGAAACATCTTTCTCGGGGCTGGGGGTTGCCAGTGAAGCCAAGGGTAAAAAACGAATAGAACAGCTTGTATAAGAAGGTACACTGTCCTGCTGGTTAGCAACATTCAGATTCGAGTTCTCTATGTAATTACTCAAAGTGGCTGGGATGATGTGATCTGGTTGGGACCCCCGGGATGGTACAAACAAAGGCTTATTGTTCACAGGAGTCACAGGAGTAAAGAAGGATTTTATATCTTTGGTCACAGCATCAGGTCTTCCTTTGGGGTGTTTAGACAGTTTAGTCGCAAGCATACTCTCAACTTCTTCAATTAAGTCGTCAATTTGGAATAGAGTACAATTTTCAGCAGCGTGGCGAGGGACTTTCTTCGCCCCCCGCCCTGCCCTGCAAGGTTGCTGCTAGCTTTCCTTTTCCCCATCCTGGCTGAAATGGAGAGCAAAGTCAACACTTTTAAATGAACAAGCAAAATGTCTAATTTATAGGGGCTTGGGCCACCCCCAGCTACCACAGTCAAAGCGCCACGCTTTTCCTGTGTGACCAGAGCACAGAACCAGTTCTTGGGGGGCTTATACCCGTCCCCAACTGCCCCAGACAAGGAAAAGATTTCCACGAACCTTTGTCAACCAGAATTGAACATAAACTAACTATACAAATTGGAGCGCACTTAGTAGAATTGAATTATTAAAAAGGGTACCTTCTACCGACAGATAGATTAGTGTCGCAACAACACAATCGTAGAGTAAATGTTAAGGGGGTGGCCCAGCCTCTTCCTGGCGATGACGGGCGCAGGACGGGCCTGCCCTTGGCCCGGGCTTTGCCCAGGCGCGTCCCACGAAGCGGGCGTGCGTCCCAAATTTAAAGGGGCCTTTGGCTCCCGCCCCTCAATAGGTCTTTGTTGGCGCGTCCCACGGAAGCGGGTGTGCGTCCCAAATTTAAAGGGGCCTTTGGCTCCCACCCCTCAGCAGGTCTCTGTTGGCGCGTCACCACTTTAGAAGTCAAAACAATGTCCTCACCGAAGTACTCCTGCTGGGGCAAACAACTACTGAGCCTCTACTACTTTTTAACAAGGCACTCACTGATAGGCTTCTGGCCATACTTTGCTCTGGCCCCCTGATCAGTCGTCAGATTGTGAGGCACCAACAACCTGCCACTGTGAGCTCGTCTTTTTGTCTCAGTACCCATCTCATGAGAGCTTGGTGGTGCAGGCTTCCACCAGTCAGACCAACCTGAAAATTAAAATACTTTCCTCACTACTCTCCCCGATATGGAGTCCAAGACACTGGAGACCTATGGGAACAGGTTGTGCCAGAAGTGGGTCATGGTTGTTATTCTCACTACGTTCTGGTGCCAAAGGAGGACGGAGGCCTTCGTCTTATTCTACACCTACACTCTCTCAACGCCTTCCTCTGGAAGGACAAATTCAAAATCTCACCCTAGCCCAGGTCTTGTTTGTCCATGACCATGGAGACTGGATGGAGGCATTGGATCTTAAGGACGCATATTTCCATACACTACCTTGCAGGCATCAACGCTACCTATGGTTCCTGGTGGGACAGGAACATTAGCAGTTCACTGTGCTCCCCTTTGGTCTCATCACTGCCCCTTGGGTGTTCATGAAATGGTGGTGGTGTAGCAGCACACCATTAGTGGTTAAGGGTCCCAGTCTTTCCCCCACCTCGACAAATGGCTGTTGAATGCAGGCTCACCACAGGCAGTCATGAACTACCTACAGGCTAGGTCAAACCTCCAGTCATCCGTGGACTTTCTGTCAAAATGCCGTAGATGCACATGACTTCTCAGACACTCCCCTTCATCAGAGCCATTCTGGACACAGTTTGGTTTTGCGCTATGCCCCTGAAAAGGAGCGGCCAGGGCATTCAGGCTATGATCACGATCTCTGAGCCTCTGTCCTGGATGTCAGTGAGGTGGAATCCAAGGCTGCTAGGATTGATGGCCTTCTGCATACTGCAGGTCAAGCACTCCAGGTGTCATTATACAGACTCTGCAAAGGGATCTGAAGTCTTTGTGAGCCCAACATCAAGGGAACCTGTCTGATACATTCAGATTTTGGCAGAGCCTGCAAAAGAACCGCAGCAGTGGCTAGAGGACCACAATTGGGTGAGTGGCACCTTCCCCTACCCCAACCAGAGTTGATAGTGGTGACTGATGTGTCACTTCTTGGTATGGGCAGCCACCTGGCATGCAAGAGGTGGTGATAAGTAGCTTCTGGTCTCTAGCGGAATCCCAGCTCTATTTTCACTATCTGGCGCTGAAGACAATTTGCTTGACATTTAAAGCCTTTCTTCCATCCATCAAGGGGCAGCTGGTTAAGGTGTTTACGGACAACATCACTGCCACGTATTATTGCAACAAACAGGATGGAGTGGTGTTATAGACCCTAGACACTGCTCCTTTAGTAATAGGTCGACCATCAGTGAATTTTCCTAGTGGTGAATCACCTGATAGTGTCTTTGAATGCCTGAATGGATGAGCTCAGCTGTCTGCACCTAGTGAATGACGGGCGGCAGTTACACCCCATAAGGGGCACAAGGTCTCTTTTGTTGACAGGGAGAAGTTTGGCTCAATCTATTTGTCACCATCGAAAATGTGTAATGTCACCCGTTCTGCTCGTTGGAGTTTCTAAGGCGTCTCTCACTAGGTGATGCATTTCACCTAGGGTCAGTACTGTCTTCCTGCCAATACCTATTCTGCCTTGCTTGAGTTCTGAAGAAGATAGCCACGACCAAGCCCAAGTCACCCTAGTAGCCCCAGTTTGGCCATGGAGAGTATGATATCCAAATCGCCTGTCCTTCGTTCAGGTTGCCCCTTCGGGAGGATCTTCTTTTCGTTACAAGGGGGTAGGGTTGTGCACCTGCGCCTTTGCAATGTCCACCTACATGCTTGGAGATCGAATGGTGACAGCTCAATACCTTCAACCCTCCTCCAGGGATGATTTTTGTCATCTACGCAGCTGCTGCCCCTCAACAAAGACAGTATACACCTGTCGTGGGGGCAATGTGTGGCTTGGTGAGGCACACAGCATAGTCCCCCTCCACATAAAGTTATCTGATATTTTATTGTTTGTTTTGTCTCCCACCCAGCAATGGCTTTGCTCTGGGCACAATTAAAAGGTACCTTTCAGCTCTTTTGGCCTTTTTATGTTTCCCGAACCAGCCCTCTTTATTTAAATCTCCTGTTGTGATAAATTTTTTGAAAGACCTAAAACATCTATTTCCTCCCACTTCCTTTGTCATGACACAGTGGGATCTTAACTTGGTCCTCACATATTTGATGTGCACTCCCTTTGAGCTGCTTCACAGATGTCCTTTGTAGATTCTCACCCTCAAGACAGTGTTCCTTGTCACCATAACACTGGCATGGCGAGTGATGAAGCTTCAACCTCTTTGTGTCAACCCACCATACTCCACCTTCTTTGCAGAGTCTAGTTCTGCAGGAGGAGAGCATCCTTCTTGCCGATTATTATGACGCCGTTCAACATCAGTCAACATATCACTTCACTGGCATTCTTTCCTCCGTCTCACCCCTCTAAAGGGGTGGAGAGACTCTACCTATTGGACTACAAAAGAGCACTGAGCTTTTACATTGATCGTACCAGAGAATAAAAAGTGGATGATCACTTCTTCGTGGGGCTCACTGAAAAAAGGCAAGGCCATGACGAAAAGGACCACCCCCCACTGTATCTGCTATTCATTAGTCAAACAGGCTCTAGAAGGACTGTGAGATCATTATCCCAGAGCTAAAACTGCTACCACTACATAGGCATGCAGAGTTCCTATCCTGGACATCTGCCAGGCACCTCTGTGGGCGACCCTGCATATGTTTGATAAGCACTATTTATCTGGACAGGAAGGAAAGACAAGAAGGGCGTTTTGCCCGCGTGGCCCTACAGAACTCCCTGGTTGAGTCCATTCAGAGACCGACCTCGAAATAGATACTACCTTGGTACCTGTTCAAACGGGGAACAATCTATGGTTAGAAGTTTCTATCAGAAGAACAATTTGCTTACCTTTGGTAATGCTCTTTCTGTGACCTCATATTCCTCCCCGATCCTCCCCATTTTGTTATTTGACTCTATCCATTATTGAGATTCCGTATCTAGGAATCGGCACACTGGTCACAACCATTTTGCTATTCCCTCTTCATCTGGGATTGTGGGCAGACTCGAAAGCAACTGACGTTAGCGTACGGGAGTGGCGCCTAAGCTGCACACATTATTTCAGGAGAGAACGGTGTCAGTGCGGAGATGCATGGTGCCATCTACCGGCACGCAGAGGTACTGCTGGAAAGGTTTCCAGATCCAGTCTGACACCTGGGGAATATTTAAAAAGTGAGGAATCTGCAGTTAGGTAGAGTCAACGAGAAAGAGTGTTAACAAAGGTAAGTAACATGGTCAACTGAACTAATGTTGGAATGATATGGCCTATATGTTCTGAAAACAGTAAAAACATTTGTAAAAAATGGCTGTATTCACAAGCTCAAGTGTCTTTTCATCTTTCAATGCCCTCATTAGGAGTCATGCAGATTTTTTTTTCTGGGCAAAATTCACATGAAATTCACAATTACTGGGAGATTAATGCTCACATTTACCCCTCGCTCTGACCAAGTGGTAAATGTGAATGGGGACGGTGCATAGGGCGACAGTTGGGGTGATTGGAGAGGGAGGGAGAGGACGTGGCCTGAGAGCGGGAAGTATGACCTGTGCCCTAGAAGGGTGACATACAAGGGGCCAGCAAATGGGGCCAAGCTCTACTTTAGCCCAAACCAAAAGCAATTTTACTTGCTAGATTTTCCAGCTGGTAAAATGGAATCCTTGTTTGCGCACCCAGGAAATCAGGGTCTTGAAATACATTTCCTCTTACAATTGGGTAGAGCGGCATCACACCCAGAGATACTGCTCCATCCAATTCTCCTTCCATCGTGTAATAAGGGCCTGAAAGCAATCTCACTCACATATTAACAAAATCACTACCATATGTGTGACGTCTCATTCTGTGCACTCAAACTGTGGAACTTTCTCCCTCTACAGCTGTAATAGCAGGAGCTTATTACTTACCCATATTTCCGCCTCATCACTGTACTTCTACCTGAGAATGCTCCAATATGAGTCACGTTGAGTTTGGGTACACGGATATAGTGTCAGGTGGTTTATGTATATGAGTAAGAACAGAATGTTCACACTATGCTAGAGTTGCAATGTAATTGCTGCTTTTTGTTTAAGGGTCAGGAGCAGGATGGCATTTCCAGGACAAGTTTATTGATACACTGAATGCTTGATTTGTACTGGTGGTTGCAGATGAGAGACTGGGGCTTATTTTTCATCATCAGATTTTGACCCAGATTAAGAGAGAGAGAGAGGGAGAGGAAGAGAGAGAGAGAGAAAGGAAAGAAGAACAGGAAGGATGAAGAGAGATAAAGGAACACACTAGTGGGGTGATAGCAG
Organism: Pleurodeles waltl; assembly: GCF_031143425.1. Classification (NCBI taxonomy): domain Eukaryota; kingdom Metazoa; phylum Chordata; class Amphibia; order Caudata; family Salamandridae; genus Pleurodeles; species Pleurodeles waltl. The sequence goes on along the minus strand of NC_090443.1, from coordinate 555,168,601 downwards.
AGATGATACAGAACCTGAAAAAGTGATTAAAACAGACAAGAAGTGTAGAGTAATGGATGAAAACAGCGTGAGATGGAATCAAAACTAGGCAACCTTTGTATTCAGTAACCCTGCATTCAGCAGTGCTAGTTGTATGCTCCTACAAAAACTTTAGACCCTTGTGCTTAGTTTTTTTTTTTGGGGGGGGGGGGGGGTCAAGTATCACTTACAATGATGATCATCATAACCTTGATAAGCAAATGCTAAATGATGTAACCAAAATAAACCTAGTTTACTTAAAATAGATATGTTGCTGAGCTGTTCCAAATTGGATGAAAGCAACGGGCCTCATAACATTCTACTATGGTCATCGTCTCCTTCGGCACAACCAGTGGCTTCATCTAGAGTCCCGGAATCAGGACATGGCTTCTGTCATCTGCCGCCAGGAAACAGAAAAGGGAATAATGTTTTGGTGCCCTTTTCAAGATTCAGACGACCATTGTGGCCATTGCTCAGTGGTGCTGCTCTGCAGCATTTCGTTTACTCTATGTGGTTTATTGATATGATGGATGGTTATTTGGACTTCGAGCTAGACAAGCTTAGAGTTATATTTCATGCTAGACAAGCTTAGAGGGACAGAGTCTCACGTAAGCTGTAGCTTAATTTTTAGGAAAGGGAAAGGCGATTCTATCCAAAGGAGATGGTATTTGAATGTTCAGGAAAGAAAAGAGTCTTTTGATCAGAAGAAATGTAGCCCAGATAATAACAATGTAAGAGGAGACTACTAATAATCTATATAGGAGACTACTATTAATCTATAGACTTTACATGCATAGTGATTGCTCTTCTTTGATCTCTACTTTTTCAGGAACTCTCTGTTAAATCCAAACCCAAACAACCAGCAAGTCACAGATTTAAAGATACTGAGCCTTCTGGAGTTCCACCTATGGAGGCAAGTGAACGTTTCACTCCTGCATGAAAGCTGTCATATGTACAAAGGGCACCCTGTTCTGAAGTGATTGTAGCTTCATAGGGTTTGGAAAAGAGATTATTCTGCTGAAAGGCATCATTCGTAGTATGCTATTAGAATTGTGCTCTGCTGTAGGGTGACATCACAAATGGCTTGCAATTGGTGGATCTCTTTCATATAATTGAGGCTGCTGAGAGGATTCTCAAGGATTGGATATATCATAGATTCATAGGCTTGAATTATTTCCTGTTGTCAGACTGGGAATTCATGGTAACAATGTTAACACAGCAGTGTACATTTACACTCAATGACATTGAACTTAACGCTAAACGTTTACATCCTATTCACATTGTTAGAAATTATCCAAACCCCAGCCAATCCTAGGCCAACACCCTCTACTCTTCCCCTAAAAGAGGCTTCCAACTGTCAGATTTTCTACTGCACATTCTGTGGAGTTCTTTCCTAAATAATTTTTCTCAAGAGCACCTCTTGGTTTCAGCATGGCTGAAACTGTACAGAAGAAATCTCTGTATAAATCATGCAAGGCCTGTGGGAAAAAGATGATTTATACTGATAAGCCACAGACAAAATATTGATATTGCCTACCTCCCAATCACAAACTTCAGGACTTTGATATTTGTAAGACCTTTTCAGCCAAACTTTTGAAAGATCATGGCTGAAGACAGACGTTTACTATTTTAGAAGAGATATTGGAGGCTACATCTTCAGAACACCAAGGTAAGCATACCAAATCTTCATCAGAGACGTTCGGTTACAAGACTTTCAAGTAGGCTATCTGACCCTATGATCCTGCCGCTATGGGTCAGGCACTTGGTCAGCCGCTGTCCTCTTGCTTCTAAGCAAAAAGAGTGATGTGCCTAAAAACATGAACAAAAATCAGAAAGGACAATCCTGTCCGAGGAGGAAGTAAACAAGTCTAAAGGTACCTGAGAATCAGAACACAGTTTGTTTAGGATACCCAATGACAATTTGGAAACCATCTAGGAAACAGGCATCTTTGTCAGTCACTCCAGTGATGGGTCATATGCCAACCGAATTACCGTCAATGATGCAGGTAGCTTCCTTAACGATAAGGCCATCGGTGGTCTTGACTTCACCATCATCCAAGTACTTGAGGATGACACTGATGCCTGTTTTTATGCTATCTAAAAGGACCCCATTGATGACAAGGACATTACTTCATCACCTCACATTGTCTGAGCTTCATTTGATGATGGATGGATCATCTATTGCAACAGCAGAAACTTTGAAAACACAAATTCAAGTATAGCTACACAATCAGCTGTGGAGCCTGCAAGTCAACCTTTAGTGTCACAAGTGTTGTCTAACTCGGCCACTTCACCACTGCCATTTTGCCACTTCAGACATTGATAGTGTCACCAGTTCCTCTGCAACTACCAAGACAACTCGTACAATATGCCTCTTCAGGACAGGAGAATCATAAGAGGCATGCAGATTCAGGTCTGGACGTTTAGAAGCATTCTTCAGTGATGAAAAATAACTGGAAGAGGGAAAAAGAGTGACTCCTCCTAAATAATTAAATATCCAATATGTGGATTCTGAGGAAGAAAATAATAAAGCTGTTTTCTTCACCTAGGGAGCATAAGCTTTCAGTCACCTAACTTGTCTCAACGCTCAGTGCCACTTTCGTAACTCATGTAAAAGTTCCCTATTTATACATAAAATTAGTTACATAACATGATTCAATGTGTATATCAAAAGGCAACCGCTTACAGTACAACCCAGTCTAAAGCAGTTTCCAATCCACAACCACCAGCCTTTCTTCCAGTACCACTGGACTCACAACCCATACAAGCGTGTGACGATTTACTTGCTGCACAAGGACCACCCCCTACAAACTCACCTTTCTCCTAAGAAGTTCATAGCGATGCAGGAAATGATGGCGACTATTCCAATGATGATATTGATGATCATCAAGTGGAGGAGGATCACCACCTTTTACTGACAATGATGACATTGCATCTAAACAGGACCATACTTATTCACTTAGTGATAACTCTAAATGGAATCAATTGATAGTTCCAGATCATGCCAGTTCAGAGCTGGCACCAAAAAATTACCTTTCAGACGGATGATAGAGGGAGATTCCACTCATTAATAGAGAAGGACTCAGAGTGCTTCGGTCTCCCCATATCTTTAGTTTAGAAGTCTTGTCTCCTGTTTGACTTTAAAGAAAAATCGCAACAGGAGTGCAAGATTAATTTCCATTTTGGATCATGTTAGGGAAGAGGTCCTACTCATGGTGCAAAATTCTATCAGGGCTGCTGTAAATTTCTCAAGAATATATAAGAAATATAAAAGTTAATGATGCAGCTTTTTTGTTTCTCTTAAACCAAATTAACACAGATGCAGTGGTTTCAGTGCCAGAAACATGTAGATCAAGGAACCCATCGATGCCTTGCACAGCTCCTATGGCTAAGGGAGGTAGAAGGTGGCAAGACAGTTAAGGCCAGATTTATTAAGTTTTTGAGTTGTCCTTCACTACGCAAGGGGGCACAATGGCGACGCAAAACCTAAGTGAGATTTATCAAGCCACGCAAGGCCACCTTTCGTGGCCCTGCATGGCGTAATGAATCTGGAGTAATGCAAGGCAGCGCAAATCGCTTCCTTGCATTGCTCTGCTCCAGGAAGGTGCTCACTGCGGTTCTAGTCTTCTGGTAAGTAAAAGCCAAAGTGGACATACAAGAATGCCAAGCAGGATTGTCTTAAGTCCTGCCACTCTCAGCCTGAGAAGTTGCGAAGACTTCAGAGTGTCTCTCGGTCTTCCTCCTGGTTCTCCTCTGAGGAGCAGTTTCTGCAATTGATCCTGATGCACCCCAACCTTTCATGGCCATTGGCGACAGTGCAACTTTTTGAGGACTTTAAATTAGACATGTTGCAAATTTTTGGCACTTTTCTGTCTCTTTCTGGCACACCTTCAGGGACCAAGCAACCACAGAGGCCTCTAGTCAGTTTAACGCCAGATGGTCTGCCCTCTGCACTGTTTGTGCCTCCTGAACCCACCTTGGGTTCTGCACCAACACTGTAGCTGACTTCCAGTCTGGAACCAAAATCCACAAAGGCCCTGTTGACATCAACTCTGGTACACATGACGCTTGCGCTGGAAGAAGACACTGTCCCCACAGTCTTACCTGACTCTGAGCCGAGTTCATAATCAGCCCTGAATGAGGTTGTGTCCCAACGATGTACAGATACACTCGTTCCCAGCCAGATTTGACTCCGACAGAACCAAGCTTCTTCCTCAGTTGCACCTCAGGAATCCAACAACATTTAATTTCTGACTTCTCAGAGTCAGTCAGCCTTGGCAGAGTACAGTGGAGTTGATGGGGATTATGTTCCCACACACTATGATGAAGACAGTTTGTATATGAACTTGTAGGAGGCCAGCCGGTTGGACACTTCCTTGGACATAGGGTTGTGATCTCTCCTTGAACTGTCAACAGAAGAGTGTGCCTCCTTTGCTGTGGTGATGGGACGAGCAGTGGTGGTATCAGATTGACAGTTGCCAACTATGGAAGTCAAAACTAATGTATTAACAGAAGTTTTTCAACCAGGACACATCTCCTCTTTACAGCCATTCAATAAAGCCCTGACTGACACTCTAATGGGCACCTGTTCCACGCCTTGTTTTTGTCAGCTGGTGAACAGGCAATTAGCCAGGTGCCACAGACTGGCGCCAGGTGACCCTGACATCTTGACACAGCACCCTACACCAAAAAGAGTGCCTACTTGGGCAGGGTGAACCCCAATTCATTCCGTATGACTCCCACAGACATAGTCCAAAAGATTCACAGCATTCAGGAAACAAATGTTTTCCCCAGCAAGCCTAGCTCTCCAGTCAGGTAGTGCCAGCTTTTTGCTGGAGAGATGGCATGTTTTATGGGACATGGTTGGCAAGATCTTGCCTGAGGAATTTTGGACCAACCTGGTTCCACCTAATCAGGATGATCAGGATGTGGTCAAATATATCATTCCATTCTGAACTGGACACTACCGACTGTCTGGGCAGAACAGTCAGCAGTCAGCCCGGTCAGCACGTGGTTTGATATCGAACGTGGAAGAGCTCCATAGGCTTCTCTGGTGACTTGCAGGCCTCTAAAATGTATATACCAATTGACGGATTATGCCAGTTTGTTGAGAAGGCTCCTTTAGCATTGGAATGCTTCAAGGAAAGCCAAGACATATGATGTTCCTTAATCCTTTCAAACCCTTGTGAATACACTCAACAATTTTGCCCCTTTTCAGGTTGCTCCAGAGGGTTGGCATACTGGAAACTCTAAGCCTCACCACCTCCGCAACAGGCACCCCGGTCCTTTTGGGACTGGGGTCAAGTAGATATCATCTAGGTCACCAGGTCAGTAAAGTTCCCTGTCCACCACCTCTGCACAATCAGCCATCAAGCCACTTTAGTTTGCCCTTACTAACACAAAACCACCCTGAGGGAAGCAGATTTAATCATTTCCTCCACAGGGGGAAATATAACATCCAACAGGTAGATCCTTCAAATTATCCAATGAGGCTATGAGATGCCATTTCTTTATGACCAGCTGCTTCTTCCACCCACATCAGATTATCTTTCAGGGGTGCTCCTGCGCATCTTGCTCCAAGAAGTGAAAGCTCTTTTAGCCAAAAGAGCAAAGAGAGCTTTTGGGCCCAAGAACGAGGAACTGGCTGTTACTTCTGCCACAACCTTGTTCCAAAGAAAGATGGAGGTCTTCGTCCTATTTTAGACCTCACCCTCTGAATGCCTTCCTTCAAAAAAACAAATTTGAAATGCTCATGTTGGCCCAGTTCTATCTGCACTGGCACTAGGTGACTGGATGGTGTCTTTGGACCTGCAGGATGCCTATTTTCATGCACCTTTTCTGCAGTCTAACTGATGTTTCTTGTGTTTCAAGGTGGAACAGGAGCTTTTTTAATTTGCTATGCTATGCTTCTTTCAAAGAGAAGCCTCAGTGAATTCATGTTTCATCCCTGTGTCGGGTCATTTATGGGAAGAAGGTTTAACTATAATGCATAAACCAGCCACAGCTTCTGTGAATTTGGCAAGGATCAAAAAGAAATACAATGCAATAAAAACTGCGGCAGGCTGCTTCTTGAGTCAAGTAAGGACAAATTACATAATATCAGCAGCTGTACAGAACAGATCTAGAAAGCCTTCGGCTCCTTGTGCAGCTCTTACTGATAAAGACTATAAAGTTTCTGAATGATTCGGTTGGGAAAGCGTATTAACACCAAAAAGGATTCAGAACCCAACTTATTGATAAGGGGTAAAGAATCCCCCTTAAACAGGTTATATAGTGGCTTATACCAACACACTACTCAGCCAAAGACAAAACGATATATTTAAGAATACTAAGACAACAACATTATATTTAAGGATGTTCCACAAGGTGAGATTGGTTCAGTGCTAATGAAAGTGAGGTCACAGCAAAAGACAGCTGTACAACATATATAACGTCAATAGCTGGTGAACAATTATTTACAAAGTTTATCAAATAGGGCAAATTTTCAACTCCCAGTTTAGTCAAGTAACAATCAAATGACAGTTTTCATCAGTGTCACAGTGTGTTGTCACTACATAACCTCTTTAGGGGGGAATCTTTGACCCCTTATCAAAACGTTGGTTTTATAAGTCTTTTTTTGGTGGTAATACGTCTTCCCAACAGAATTAGTGTGAAATTTTATATTTATTAGACCCAGATTCTGAGGGTTACTGGGTCCACCCTGTAAATATTTAACTGCCAAACCTACTGATAAAGATGGCAGGAACTGGGACTCGATGGGAAAGAAATGTAATGTATTGGATACTGATGCTATTAAATTGGCAAATTCACCCGCAGTTGTTGCAAGGTTTGACAGACATATCACAATTCACAGAGAACCTGCCTGAAGAAGATAGGAAGAAAGCAAGAGCAATATTAACAGACAGTGGGCAAGCTTAATTTTCATTGAAGGATGTGCCAATAAATGTATCTTTCTGTGCATTTGGACAAATTGGGAATTCCATAGCAATGGGGAGGTGTGACTGGCTGTGCTATCTTATATGATGGGCATGCCATTTGATGGCATTAATGTATTTGGAAAGAAGGTAGATGAAGCACTACAAGCAATAAAAGCACGCATGGAGGCTGCCCAATCATTAAGGATGCTTCAAATTAGAAAACAATACAAGGTTTCAGAAGGGAATATCAAAGACAAGGTCAGAATCAACAAGGATTTATTTTGACCCTATAGGTTTAATAGAGCATATGGTGAGAAGAGGCAGCGGAGACAACAGGGAAGTCAGAGTTATAGACAGAACAGGCGACGGAGATGCAGACAGCCCTCTAAACTTCAGGCAATGTGTTTTAGAAGGATGACAGCAAATAACAGTGGAGAGATGGATCCTAGATATTGTGGAATAATGTCATACATTAAAACTTCTGTAGGAACCACTGTCCCTACAACCAGTTCCACAAAGACACAAACATTTGCAAGAATTAAAACAAGACATATTAAAGCTAATGAAGATGGAGGATATGGGGCGAGTGATGTTAGAGCAGAGGAACATGGGCTTATACTCAAAGTTCTTTCTCACATTAAAGAAATCAGGAGATTGGCGGCAAATATCGAAGCTGAGTGTTTAACAAGTTCATAGGAAAACAGGTTTTCTGGATAGTAATATTTCAAGAGATTCTGCTGTTAATGAAGAGAGATTTCTTGTCATGAGTATATTTCAGGATGCGTACCCCCAAAAACACAGAAAGTACTGGTAGATGAACAGAATTACCAGTTCAAAGCCCTTCCATTTGGCCTCAGGTCAGCTCCTCATGTCTTCACAAAGCATATGGCCCCGATAGCAGCATACCTAAAAAGACAAGGTATGCTGTACCCATACCTAAAAAAAATGGCTCATGAAAGTGGACAACTATCAGAAAGCAGAGTATGACCTATTTCATGATGAAAGTACTTCTGAGGCTAGCGTTAGCCATCAACAAGAAGAAATCAAATTTGCAGCCAAGCAGGGCTCTAGGGGCATATTATTCATCTTTCATGCAATGCAGGGCAGCAAGCAAAGTTGCAGTGCTGCATTTTGTGAAAAGTAGAGAGCAGAAATGCTCCATATTTACAAAGATATGGAGCATTTCTGCTCTCTCGTTGCGCTGGTGCACTGTGTGCTACCTACAGCCAATGCAGACACCGTTCCACCTTCCAGCATAAAAACAATCCTTAGAGGCATTTCCTTTTTCTATGTGTGCCACAGAATGCAGCACACATAGAAAGAGAAAATAACAAGGAGAAATAAAGCTCCTTCCCCTCATTACGCCACACGGGGGAAGACATAGCATTTTGATGCATTCCTACGCTTAGTAGCTTTAGTAAAGCTGGGGATGTGCCAAAATCCATGGGTTATTGCATGGGAACGCCCATGCTCCACCCATGGACCTCCTCAGTAGTTGAAATGTGACATAACACAGTGCAAGCAGCTCAGTTGTGTTACATTTCTTTATAAAGCCACACAAGGCCATGCAAATCGGGCATTGCATGACTTTGTAAATTCCAAATAAGCCTTTGCATTGCCCTGCATCGCCTTGTGCAACGTAATGGTGATGCAAAGGCTTGGTAAATCTAGGCACTAGTGTTTCTGTGGAGGGATAATGACAAGGATGAGTGGTGTACCCTTCGCTGGAAAGAAGCAGCAAGCAAAAGAAACAGATGTCTAGTCAAAAAGCCAAAATGGATCAGTGAGAATGCTCAAAGCAATGATGGGAATAATGTCCTCCTGCATTCAATTGATACCACATTGTCACCTACTGTTGAGGCTGATTCAGGAGCATTTGGTTGAACCATGGCAGCAAATGCATGGAGGATGGGACAATGTTGTCCAAATTACACCAGTCATGAATAAAGCTTTGAGATGGTTGATAATGGAAGAGAACATCTTCTAGGTTCCGGGGTTGCAACCAGAAGGAACTCATGTATCTCTGGCTGACAACAGATGCTTCTGTAGCAGGATGGAGCGCACATTTGGACAAGATTCACATGAATGATGTGCACAAAAGAGGAAGAAAATTGACACATAATCTATTAGAGTTAAGTGCGGTAAAAGCTTTTTTCTCATAGTGAGCAATCGACATGTCATGGTGATGACTGATAATACAACAACAATCTATTATATTCAGAAGCAAGGTGGGACAAAATCAATGCAGCTTTGGAAGGAAGCTCAGAGTATGCGAAAATGTGCAGTTTGCAACAATTTTTTTCTCTTGGCAGAGCATATTCCAGGAATGCACAACCATTTAGCAATTTGTTTGGGTAGGCATTATACAGACACCCACAAGTGGAAAATTGATGACAATCAGTTGAAGTTGATATTTCAAAGGTAGGGAAAACCAGAGCAGGACATGTGTACTACAGATTGCAGGTGCAAGAGGTTTGTAAGCAGATTTTGCTCGGGCACTTGAGGGAATGCCTCTAGACTAGACTGGACAGGGAGGTTTGTGAATGCATTCTCACCACTGTCATTATCTTGTGAGTGATATGCAAGATGACAAAAGATAGTTGCAGGGTGATTTTGGTGGCACATGTGTGGCCATGTCAACATATGTATGCTGATCTATGGGAGTTGAGCATAGACAAACCTCTGCAGTTCTTGCTGGATATCAATTTACTCTGGAAGAGCAAGGCACCAATTCTCCACCACAACCCAAGATCCTTCACCTAACAGCATGGCTCATCCGGACATAGAATTTGGTCATCTCAATGTTATTGAGCACTGTAGAGAAGAACTAAAAGAAGCTAGGGCATCTTGAAAAATCAAAACATAATCTAAAATGCAGGCAATTTGCCATGTGGACACAATCAAAGAAATTAGACCCACTAAAGATGGTGCTACATGAATTTTTGCCCTATGTATTGCATCCTCTGGAATCAATATTGCCTTTTACGTTGGTGACGGTACACTTGGCCACAATTTCAACATTCTTAAGATCTTCAAATCAAAAGACTATGGGGGTTATTCCAACTTTGGAGGAGGTGGTAATCCGTCCCAAATGTGACGGATTTACCACCAGCCGTATTACGAGTTCCATAGGATATAATGGACTCGTAATACGGCTGGTGGTATATCCGTCACTTTACCGTCACTTTTGGGACGGATTACCACTTCCTCCAAAGTTGGAATAACCCCCTATGTATTTGCAAAGAGTAAATAAAGAATATATGAAGGGTTTATTAAGAAAATTTCCACCTGCACAGAAGTTGGCACCAGAATGGGAGCTAAACACTATGTTGATGGCGTTAATTAAGGCACCTTTTGAGTCTATTCATAAGGTATCTGCTAAACATTTGGGGGCATATTTATACTCCGTTTGCGCCGAATTTGCGTCGTTTTTTTCGACGCAAATTCGGCGCAAAACTAACGCCTTATTTATACTTTGGCGTTAGACGCATCTAGCGCCAAAGTATGAGGAATGAGCGTCATTTTTTGCGTGAACGCCTTCCTTGCGTTAATGAGATGCAAGGTAGGCGTTCCCGTCTAAAAAAATGACTGCGACGCAAATGCGTCGTATTTATACTCCCGGGCAAAAATCACGCCCGGGAGTGGGCGGGGCAAAAAACCCCGCATTTGCGCCTCTTTTTAACGCCTGGGTCAGGCATTAAGGGACCTGTGGGCTCAAAATGAGCCCGCAGCTGCCCTCCCATGCCCCCAGGGACCACCCCTGCCACCCTTGCCCACCCCAGGAGGACACCCAAGGATGGAGGGACCCATCCCAGGGACATTCAGGTAAGTTCAGGTAAGTATAAAAAAAAAATATATATATATTTTTTTTGGCATAGGGGGGCCTGATTTGTGCCCCCCTACATGCCACAATGCCCAATGACCATGCCCAGGGGACATAAGTCCCCTGGGCATGGCCATTGGGCAAGGGGGCATGACTCCTGTCTTTACTAAGACAGGAGTCATGTAAATGGCGTCTGGGCGTCGTTAAAAATGGCGCAAATCGGGTGGAGGCGATTTTTTTGCCTCAACCTGACTTGCCCCATTTTAAGATGCCCTAGCGCCATTTTCCCCAACGCCGGCGCCGCCTGGTGTACGTGGTTTTTTTCCACGCACACCAGGCAGCGCCGGTCTGCTAGCGCCGGCTAACGCCATTCAATAAATACGGCGCCCGCATGGCGCTTCAGAATGGCGTTAGCCGGCGCTAAACTTTTTGACGCTAAACTGCGTTAGCGCAGTTTAGCGTCAAAAAGTATAAATACGGGCCTTGATGTGGAAAACTGCATTTTTATTGGCAATATCTCACCTCACAGAGTTGGTGAGCTGCAAGCTTTATGCTGTATGGAACCATACCTGAGATATTATGAATAGGAAGAGACTCTGGTAGCTAATCCAAGATTCATTCCAAAGGTACCAACGACATTTCATTTGAAGCGGAAAATCACATTTATGGCTTTTTTTTTGCAAATCCTACTACAAATGCAGAGAGAACTCCACATTATTTAGGCATAAAGTGATGATTATTTCTTTATTTACAACAAGAGTCTTTAGTAGAACAGATCAACTCTTTGTACCCTTTGGTTCAGAAAATAAAGGCAAATAGTCACTAAATAGACTGATGCAAGGTGGATTGTGGCATGTATTACAACAGCACATGTATCAATTAAAAAACTGTTATCATGGTGACTGAGAGTGCATTCGACAGGAGCAATGGCAACCACAACTGCATCGTGTGCAGGAAAGGTCTTGATAGACAGTAATATGGAGGACAACATATGCTTTTGCAAAGCATTTTTGTATTGATGTGCAGACCAACAAAGAGGCTGAGGTAGGTTAAGCTGTGCTCAGAGACCTTAGGTAAGCCTCATTCTCACTATTCTCTTTTGATTTAATATATGGTATTTCTTTAATGATATACATTCAAGCATGCGATTCTGGAGAAAGAAAAAGGTTACGTACCTATACCTCAGGTTCTAGCATTGGTATCTTCCATAGATTCTTAACCCCTTCGCTGCCAGGCCTTTTCCCCCTCCTGTGCCGAGCCTTTTTTTGGCTATTTGGGGCAGTTCGCGCTTACGCCCTCATAACATTTTGTCCACATACGCTAGCCAAGCCAAATTTGCGTCCTTTTTTCCAACATCCTAGGGATTCTAGAGGTACCCAGACTTTGTGGGTTCCCCAGAAGGAGGCCAAGAAATTACCCAAACTACAGTGAAAATTTCGTTTTTTTAAAAAAAAATGGGAAAAAGGGGCTGCAGAAGAAGGCTTGTGGTTTTTTCCCTGAAAAGGGCATCAACAAAGGATTTGCGGTGCTAAAATCACCAGCTTCCCAGCTTTCAGGAATAGGCAGACTTGAATCAGAAAACCCAATTTTTCAACACAATTTTGGCATTTTACTGGGACATACCCCATTTTTACGATTTTTTGTGCTTTCAGCCTCCTTCCAGTCAGTGACAGAAATGGGCATGAAACCAACGCTGGATCCCAGAAACCGCAACATTTCTGAAAGTAAACAAAATTCTGAATTCAGCAAGGGGTAATTTGTGTAGATCCTACAAGGGTTTCCTATAGAAAATAACAACTGAAAAAGAAAAATATTGAAATTGAGGTGAAAAAAACATCAATTTTTCTCTACGTTTTACTCTGTAACTTTTTCCTGCAATGTCAGATTTTCGAAAGCAATATACTGTTACGTCTGCTGGACTCTTCTGGTTGCGGGGATATGTAGGGCTTGTAGGTTCATCAAGAACTCTAGGTACCCAGAGCCAATAAATGACCTGCACCCTGCAGTGGGTTTTCATTCTATACCGGGTATACAGCAATTCATTTGCTGAAATATAAAGAGTAAAAAATAGCTATCAAGAAAACCTTTGTATTTCCAAAATGGGCACAAGATAAGGTGTTGAGAAGCAGTGGTTATTTGCACATCTCTGAATTCCGGGGTGCCCATACTAGCATGTGAATTACAGGGCATTTCTCAAATAGACGTCTTTTTTACACACTGTCTTACATTTGGAAGGGAAACATGTAGAGAAAGAAAAGGGGCAATAACACTTGTTTTGCTATTCCATGTTCCCCCAAGTCTCCCGATAAAAATGATACCTCACTTGTGTGGGTAGACCTAGCGCCCGCGACAGGATATGCCCCAAAACACAACGTGGACACATCACAGAAAACAGAGCTGTTTTTTGCAAAGTGCCTACCTGTAGATTTTGGCCTCTAGCTCAGCCGGCACCTAGGGAAACCTACCAAACCTGTGCATTTTTTAAAACTAGAGACCTAGGGGAATCCAAGATGGGGTGACTTGTGAGGCTCTGACCAGGTTCTGTTACCCAGAATCCTTTGCAAACCTCAAAATTTGGCTAAAAAAACAAATTTTCCTCACATTTCGGTGACAGAAAGTTCTGGAATCTGAGAGGAGCCACAAATTTCCTTCCACCCAGCGTTCCCCCAAGTCTCCCGATAAAAATGATACCTCACTTGTGTGGGTAGGCCTAGCGGCCGCGACAGGAAACACCCCAAAACACAACGTGGACACATCCCATTTTTTGACAGAAATCAGAGCTGTTTTTTGCAAAGTGCCTACCTGTAGATTTTGGCCTCTAGCTCAGCCGGCACCTAGGGAAACCTACCAAACCTGTGCATTTTTGAAAACTAGAGACCTAGGGGAATCCAAGATGGGGTGACTTGTGGGGCTCTGACCAGGTTCTGTTACCCAGAATCCTTTGCAAACCTCAAAATTTGGCTAAAAAAACACATTTTCCTCACATTTCGGTGACAGAAAGTTCTGTAATCTGAGAGGAGCCACAAATTTCCTTCCACCCAGCGTTCCCCCAAGTACCCGATAAAAATGGTACCTCACTTGTGTGGGTAGGCCTAGTGCCTGCGACAGGAAATGCCCCAAAACACAAAGTGGACACATCCCATTTTCTCAAAGAAAACAGAGGTGTTTTTTGCAAAGTGCCTACCTGTGGATTTTGGGCTCTAGCTCAGCCGCCACCTTGGGAAACCTACCAAACCTGTGCATTTTTTAAAACTAGAGACCTAGGGGAATCCAAGATGGGGTGACTTGTGGGGCTCTGACCAGGTTCTGTTACCCAGAATCCTTTGCAAACCTCAAAATTTGGCTAAAAAAACAAATTTTCCTCACATTTCGGTGACAGAAAGTTCTGGAATCTGAGAGGAGCCACAAATTTCCTTCCACTCAGCGTTCCCCAAAGTCTCCCGATAAAAATGATACCTCACTTGTGTGGGTAGGCCTAGCGGCCGCGACAGGAGACACCCCAAAACACAACGTGGACACATCCCATTTTTTGACAGAAATCAGAGCTGTTTTTTGCAAAGTGTCTACCTGTAGATTTTGGCCTCTAGCTCAGCCGGCACCTAGGGAAACCTACCAAACCTGTGGATTTTTTAAAACTAGAGACCTAGGGGAATCGAAGATGGGGTGACTTGTGGGGCTCTGACCAGGTTCTGTTACCCAGAATCCTTTGCAAACCTCAAAATTTGGCTAAAAAAACACATTTTCCTCACATTTCGGTGACAGAAAGTTCTGTAATCTGAGAGGAGCCACAAATTTCCTTCCACCCAGCGTTCCCCCAAGTACCCGATAAAAATGGTACCTCACTTGTGTGGGTAGGCCTAGTGCCTGCGACAGGAAATGCCCCAAAACACAAAGTGGACACATCCCATTTTCTCAAAGAAAACAGAGGTGTTTTTTGCAAAGTGCCTACCTGTGGATTTTGGGCTCTAGCTCAGCCGCCACCTTGGGAAACCTACCAAACCTGTGCATTTTTTAAAACTAGAGACCTAGGGGAATCCAAGATGGGGTGACTTGTGGGGCTCTGACCAGGTTCTGTTACCCAGAATCCTTTGCAAACCTCAAAATTTGGCTAAAAAAACAAATTTTCCTCACATTTCGGTGACAGAAAGTTCTGGAATCTGAGAGGAGCCACAAATTTCCTTCCACTCAGCGTTCCCCAAAGTCTCCCGATAAAAATGATACCTCACTTGTGTGGGTAGGCCTAGCGGCCGCGACAGGAGACACCCCAAAACACAACGTGGACACATCCCATTTTTTGACAGAAATCAGAGCTGTTTTTTGCAAAGTGTCTACCTGTAGATTTTGGCCTCTAGCTCAGCCGGCACCTAGGGAAACCTACCAAACCTGTGCATTTTTTAAAACTAGAGACCTAGGGGAATCGAAGATGGGGTGACTTGTGGGGCTCTGACCAGGTTCTGTTACCCAGAATCCTTTGCAAACCTCAAAATTTGGCTAAAAAAACACATTTTCCTCACATTTCGGTGACAGAAAGTTCTGTAATCTGAGAGGAGCCACAAATTTCCTTCCACCCAGCGTTCCCCCAAGTACCCGATAAAAATGGTACCTCACTTGTGTGGGTAGGCCTAGTGCCTGCGACAGGAAATGCCCCAAAACACAAAGTGGACACATCCCATTTTCTCAAAGAAAACAGAGGTGTTTTTTGCAAAGTGCCTACCTGTGGATTTTGGGCTCTAGCTCAGCCGCCACCTTGGGAAACCTACCAAACCTGTGCATTTTTTAAAACTAGAGACCTAGGGGAATCCAAGATGGGGTGACTTGTGGGGCTCTGACCAGGTTCTGTTACCCAGAATCCTTTGCAAACCTCAAAATTTGGCTAAAAAAACAAATTTTCCTCACATTTCGGTGACAGAAAGTTCTGGAATCTGAGAGGAGCCACAAATTTCCTTCCACTCAGCGTTCCCCCAAGTCTCCCGATAAAAATGATACCTCACTTGTGTGGGTAGGCCTAGCGGCCGCGACAGGAGACACCCCAAAACACAACGTGGACACATCCCATTTTTTGACAGAAATCAGAGCTGTTTTTTGCAAAGTGTCTACCTGTAGATTTTGGCCTCTAGCTCAGCCGGCACCTAGGGAAACCTACCAAACCTGTGCATTTTTTAAAACTAGAGACCTAGGGGAATCGAAGATGGGGTGACTTGTGGGGCTCTGACCAGGTTCTGTTACCCAGAATCCTTTGCAAACCTCAAAATTTGGCTAAAAAAACACATTGTCCTCACATTTCGGTGACAGAAAGTTCTGGAATCTGAGAGGAGCCACAAATTTCCTTCCAACCAGCGTTCCCCCAAGTCTCCCGATAAAAATGATACCTCACTTGTGTGGGTAGGCCTAGCACCCGCGACACCAAATGGCCCAAAACACAACGTGGACACATCCCATTTTTTGAAAGAAAACAGAGCTGTTTTTTGCAACGTGCCTACCTGTAGATTTTGGCCTCTAGCTCAGCCGGCACCTAGGGAAACCTACCAAACCTGTGCATTTTTGAAAACTAGAGACCTAGGGGAATCCAAGATGGGGTGACTTGTGGGGCTCTGACCAGGTTCTGTTACCCAGAATCCTTTGCAAACCTCAAAATTTGGCTAAGAAAACATTTTCCTCACATTTCGGTGACAGAAAGTTCTGGAATCTGAGAGGAGCCACAAATTTCCTTCCACCCAGCGTTCCCCCAAGTCTCCCGATAAAAATGATACCTCACTTGTGTGGGTAGGCCTAACGGCCGCGACAGGAGGCGCCCCAGAGCACAACATGGACACATCCCATTTTTTGAAAGAAAACAGAGCTGTTTTTTGCAAAGTGCCTACCTGTAGATTTTGGCCTCTAGCTCAGCCGGCACCTAGGGAAACCTACCAAACCTGTGCATTTTCTTAAACTAGAGACCTAGGGGAATCCAAGATGGGGTGACTTGTGGGGCTCTGACCAGGTTCTGTTACCCAGAATCCTTTGCAAACCTCAAAATTTGGCTAAAAAAACACATTTTCCTCACATTTCGGTGACAGAAAGTTCTGGAATCTGAGAGGAGCCACAAATTTCCTTCCACCCAGCGTTCCCCCAAGTCTCCCGATAAAAATTGTACCTCACTTGTGTGGGTAGGCCTAGCGCCCGCGACAGGATATGCCCCAAAACACAACGTGGACACATCACAGAAAACAGAGCTGTTTTTTGCAAAGTGCCTACCTGTAGATTTTGGCCTCTAGCTCAGCCGGCACCTAGGAAAACCTACCAAACCTGTGCATTTTTGAAAACTAGAGACCTTGGGGAATCCAAGATGGGGTGACTTGTGGGGCTCTGACCAGGTTCTGTTACCCAGAATCCTTTGCCAACCTCTACATTTGGCTAAAAAAACACATTTTCCTCACATTTCGGTGACAGAAAGTTCTGGAATCTGAGAGGAGCCACAAATTTTCTTTCCACCCAGCGTTCCCCCAAGTCTCCCGATAAAAATGATACCTCACTTGTGTGGGTAGGCCTAGCGCCCGCGACAGGAAATGGCCCAAAACACAACGTGGACACATCAAATTTTTTCATAGAAAACAGTGCCTACCTGTGGATTTTGGCCTCTAGCTCAGCCGGCCCCAGGGGGGGCAGAAATGGCCTAAAATAAATTTGTCCCCAACCCCCTGCCCCCCCGGGAGCGACCCTTGCCTACAAGGTCGCTCCCCTTGCGTGACAGCGCAAAAAAAAGATCCTTGGCGCCTAGTGGTTTCTGCCCCCCTTGGGGGCAGATTGACCTACAATCGGCCAATCTACCCCCAAGGGGGGCAGAAATGGTCTAAATACAATTTGTCCCCCAGGGGAGCGACCCTTGCCTAATGGGTCGCTCCCCATCTTTAAAAAAACAAACAAACAAAAAAAAAAACACAGAAAAACTATTTGCCCTGGCGCCTAGAGGTTTCTGCCCCCCCTGGGGGCAGATCGGCCTAATAGCAATAGGGGGGGCAGAAATGGCCTAAAACAAATTTGCCCCCCCCTCCGGGGAGCAACCGTTGCCTACAAGGTCGCTCCCCTTGCGTGACGGCGCAAAAAAAAGATCCCTGGTGCCTAGTGGTTTCTGCCCCCCTTGGGGGCAGATTGACCTACAATCGGCCAATCTGCCCCTAAGGGAGGCAGAAATGGTCTAAAAACAATTTGCCCCCCAGGGGAGCGACCCTTGCCTAATGGGTCGCTCCCCATCTCTAAAAAAACAAAAAAAAGACAAAAAAACTATTTGCCCTGGCGCCTAGAGGTTTCTGCCCCCCCTGGGGGCAGATCGGCCTAATACCAAAAGGCTGTTCTGCCCCCAGGGGGGGCAGAAATGGCCTAAAATAAATTTGTCCCCCCACCCCCCTCGGGGAGCGACCCTTGCCTACAAGGTCGCTCCCCTTGCGTGACAGCGCAAAAAAAAGATCCTTGGCGCCTAGTGGTTTCTGCCCCCCTTGGGGGCAGATTGACCTACAATCGGCCAATCTGCCCCCAAGGGGGGCAGAAATGGTCTAAATACAATTTGTCCCCCAGGGGAGCGACCCTTGCCTAATGGGTCGCTCCCCATCTCTAAAAAAACAAACA
Source organism: Pleurodeles waltl (assembly GCF_031143425.1). Taxonomy (NCBI): domain Eukaryota; kingdom Metazoa; phylum Chordata; class Amphibia; order Caudata; family Salamandridae; genus Pleurodeles; species Pleurodeles waltl. Next base: position 555,150,241 of record NC_090443.1, on the reverse strand, counting down.
AACAAAAAAAAAAACACAGAAAACTATTTGCCCTGGCGCCTAGAGGTTTCTGCCCCCCCTGGGGGCAGATCGGCCTAATAGCAATAGGCCGATCTGCCCCCAGGGGGGGCAGAAATGGCCTAAAATAAATTTGCCCCCCCCTCCGGGGAGCAACCGTTGCCTACAAGGTCGCTCCCCTTGCGTGACGGCGCAAAAAAAAAGATCCCTGGTGCCTAGTGGTTTCTGCCCCCCTTGGGGGCAGATTGACCTACAATCGGCCAATCTGCCCCCAAGGGAGGCAGAAATGGTCTAAATACAATTTGCCCCCCAGGGGAGCGACCCTTGCCTAATGGGTCGCTCCCCATCTCTAAAAAAACAAAAAAAAGACAAAAAAACTATTTGCCCTGGCGCCTAGAGGTTTCTGCCCCCCCTGGGGGCAGATCGGCCTAATACCAATAGGCTGTTCTGCCCCCAGGGGGGGCAGAAATGGCCTAAAATAAATTTGCCCCCCCACCCCCCTCGGGGAGCGACCCTTGCCTACAAGGTCGCTCCCCTTGCGTGACGGCGCAAAAAAAAGATCCCTGGTGCCTAGTGGTTTCTGCCCCCCTTGGGGGCAGATTGACCTAAAATCGGCCGATCTGCCCCCAAAGCGGGCAGGAATGGCCTAAATATAATTTGCCCCTCCAGGGGAGCGACCCTTGTCCAAGGGGTCGCTCCCCATCTGTAAAACAAAAAAAAACAAAAAAATCCCTGGTGCCTAGTGGTTTCTGCCCCCCTTGGGGGCAGATCAGCCTAATCAAAATAGGCTGATCTCCCCCCAGGGGGGCAGAAATGGCCTAAAATAATCCCCCCCCCCCCCCCCAGGGAGCGACCCTTGCCTAAGGGGTCGCTCCCCTTGCGTGAAATTCACGCAAAAAACAACAACTCCCTGGTGTCTAATGGTTTCTGCCCCCCTCATCAAAATAGGCCACTCTGCCCCCAAGGTGGGCAGAAATGCCCGAAATATAATTTGCCCCCTAGGGGAGCGACCCTTGCCTAAGGGGTCGCTCCCCACCTAAAAAAAAAAAGAAAACATAACAAAAAAACAAAAAAAAAAATTATCCCTGGTGCATAGAGGTTTCTGCCCCCAGGGGGGGCAGAAAAGGCCTTCCCAAAAAAATGCCCCCCCTGGGAGCGACCCTTGCCCAAGGGGTCGCTCCCCTTGCGTGAAATTCACGCAAAAAAAACTCCCTGGTGTCTAATGGTTTCTGCCGCCCTTGGGGGCAGATTGGCCTCATCAAAAGAGGCCAATCTGCCCCCACGGGGGGCAGAAATGGCCTAAATAATATTTGCCCCCTAGGGGAGCGACCCTTGCCCAAGGGGACGCTCCCCACCTAAAAAAAAAAAAAAAATGATCCCTGGTGCCTAGAGGTGTCTGCCCCCCTGGGGGCAGAAAAGGCCTTCCCAGAAAAATGCTCCCCCTGGGAGCGACCCTTGCCCAAGGGGTCGCTCCCTTTTGTCAGTTTCAGTAAAAAAAAAAAAATCCCTGGTGTCTAGTGGGGTTTCAAAAGCCGGATTGCAAGCAATCCGGCTTTTGAAACCCTGGGAGAGACTTCAAAGGGAAGGAAATACATTTCCTTCCCTTTGAAGCCCCTCCGGGACCCCCCCATGGAATTGAAAGAGAAATGCTTTGCATTTCTCTTTCAATCTCGCTGGAAGCAGAGCTTCCAGCGCGATGGGGGAGACCCTGTGACTAATCAGCGCGCGCACGCTCGTGCGCTGACGTCACGGGGGGTTGGGGGGGCAGGGGTGGAAGGGGAAGGGCTTCCCCTTCCATCCATGACTTGGGGGGGTGGGGGGGAACCCCACAGAGGGAGCGCTAGCGCTCCCTCTGGGCTCTGTGACCAGGACGTAATGGTTACGTCCTGGGCACAGCAGCACTGTGCCTCAGGACGTAACCATTACGTCCTGTGCACAGAACAGGTTAAGCAACCAATCTTCCTCCTCTCGTTATGAAGCCTAATGTCATAATTTTTATTATTGGTTGTAGAATATATGTTATAGAAATGTGACAGTTGGAGGCCTTAGGCAGGGAAGCAGATGGGTGGTGTGGGTTCTTATTGGCTTCAATTTGGATCATGTATAATGATGTGGGTAGAAAAGAAATGTTTGAATCTAGTTTGATAGTTATTGAGTGTATGAGTACAGCGCATTGTTACCAGGAGTTCCCAGTCTTACGACGGGGAATAAATTCAAACATGTGAATCCATAAAAATACCAATTCTGGAGAATCTGACTTATGGGTTAGTAGCATATTTCTTTTTAGTCTGGGCTTTAACAATGTAAAGACTTTAAATGACTGGTGAAAGAGTTTTCAAGGTCTGTAACCTCCCCTATGGATTGTAATGTTACGTTTCTTCCTCATTGGGACTTTTCCATAAAATGTCTTTGTATGATAATAGTCCCATTCATTACAATAGCTGTGCTGGCAGATTGACTCCACACTGTTATAGGCCAAATTGCAACAATGTGTGATTTACCTGTAACTTTGGTTGGCCAGCACTGGTATCTTTCATATACTCACATGATTGAATATTTCCCTGTTTTCTGGTTGGGAATTCCCGATAGCCATAGGCCTCAAAAACGTTTGTTTAGTAGCATTCTCCTTATTTGAAACAACCCAATTTTCAAGAAATTAGGTGGAAGTGCTGAGCTCTCCTACTTCCCCAAAGACCGAAATAGTTCAGATTTTGTTGTACAAGTGTGAAGACTACATATCATAGCTGGAGCCTCTGACTGGAGGAAGGGTCTCATGTGAATATATGAAAGATACCAACACTGGAGAGTTATTGGTAAGTAACTGAATTCTCCAGCATTCTTGAATCAGAATAGTAAGCATTACATGGTTGCATATAACTGCTTGTCCGACTGCTGCATTCATATCCAGCGTGTGACGTCTGGAGAAAGTATGGCTGCCTTTCCATGTGGCTGCATGGCAGATGTCCAATAAAGGCACTCCAGCTTACAGCATAGCTGTTGTTGCCATGTTTCTGGTGGAGTACACCTTCACACTACCTTGGAGCAGATGTTTCCTTTGTTGTTACAGAAGGCTATGCAGGAATACAGCCAACATGCAGTCTTGTTGGACAACCAGCATTCACTTCCTTGAAAGCTGAGTGATAGAAATAATTGAAAAACGTAAGTCTTCTGTTTTGTGAAAGTAGAACCTAATCCACATGCCGAAAATCCAGTGAGGATATTTCCACACAAGTGATGGATTAAGGAAGGTTCTTTTAAGTAAAAGTCTGTAAGGACTTTTGGTGGGAACCTTGGCTTGGTCTGTAAAATCACCTTGCTTTTGACGAAGTGAAGATAAGGCACCTTTATGGTGAACAGCTTTAATTCTTTGACTCTCCTTGCTAAGATGAGAGTGAGTAATAGTGTGATATTTTGCAAATGGAATTCTCAGGTGCACTCTATTGATGGGTTCATAAGGAGACAACTTTAATTGGCTCATCAAAGAATTTAGCTTTCATGGAGGACGCCTCACTGAAGGAAAGGTCGTGAAGAGTCCTTTAATGAACTGTTTTACAATTCTCCTTGAGAATAAAAATGAGGAACAGTCTTCCATCCTCTTGAATCTGGAAATTGTGGCCAAGTGAATACTTGAGACCACTCATGGCTAGCTCTAGCAAGTATGGCAACACCTGTTGGGGCGGTATGAAGATTGGGTTAATACCTTTATCTTTGCACCGTGGGCAGAATATTTTCCATTCATCATTATAGGTCTTAATTGTGGATGACACACATGCCTGCAATAACATGTATCTGGAATCTGAAGGGATATTCAGATGGACATATTCTAAGTGGTCAGGAACCAGGTGGTCAATAACAGTACCTTGAGGATGTGCTTGAGAATTTCAGACTTGATTTGTGAGTATTTGGACAGCCTCAGTTGGTGGCGGCACTAAAACTGGTGAGGCCATGCCAAAGCAATCCGAATCAAGGAACTGTAAGCTTTGCCTTTTTCAGCACATTGGGTATGAGAGTAATTTGACAAAATGCATAAGTAAAGAAGGAAGCGTTGTCATGTCTTTGAAAAGGATTGACCTCAGACCCTGGCAGATTGAACCTGCTGGCAGAGTGTCGGTATTTTTTGTTCTCAGTGGAGATGAATTGCTCGGTTTGGCCAACGTCTTCTTGGGTTTGTGAAGGCTCTACATTCTACCCCTTGGGTCCCAGTTTGTGTTAATGAGGCCTTCCCTGCCCCTTTCCGGATACGTCACATCACACTACTGTATAGGGTTGCCCTCTCTCTCCACTCTTGTTCAAATTAGCTATTGAGCCACTCGCAGAGTGGATCAGATGTGATGCTGAGCTCTCGGGGTTTCGTTGGACAGAGGTCTCGAGGATAGAATTGCCTTTTATACTGACAACATCTCCTCTTTTGCAGTGACACACATTTTCTGTCCCAAGAATATTTTATATAATTCAGATCTACAGGTTGCTCAGGCCTTCAGGATAATTGTGGCAAATCAGCATACATGCCCCTAGTGGGTAATCCCCCCCAAAACATCCACATTTTGACATTAAAGCTAACCCCTCCCCACCTTAAATATTTGGGCATCTTCTCTGACCTGGCTCTCAGGTGGAACATTAATATTGTCCCACTGCAAAGTGCGGTGCTGCAAAATATGGGAAAATGGGCTAGACTCCCTCTTAATATTATAGGCTGATTCGCCATTCATAAAATGATGATCCTACCCCATAATTCTTTAAATGACACAAAACTATCCTTATCCAGTCCTACAAGTCTTCCCTTCATTGCAGCATGCACTCTCATGATTCCTATGGGCAGGATGCCCTCCGCAGGTTAGATTAGCTAAATACACACACTCCATGCTCAACGGTGGGCGGCGAGCCTCAAACCTTCAGTTTTTCTACTAGATGTCCAAGCTTGCTGAATGACTGGCTATTTAGATGTAGTTTTGAAAGCAGCTGTAGACCTGGGGCTTCAGTTGCTAGGGTCACACAACCTATACACTTCCATAAATGGCACATAAATCCCACAAACATTACACAAGGTTACAAGGGTTCCACTTGAGAGTTGGAAGGCATCAGTTAAACATATTAGATGGCATGGCAGGGTCACCGCAGAGCCCCTTCGTGGTGTGGTACACTTCTTAAGCAGATTGCTAGGTTACCTGGGTTCCAGTATGGGACTTCATCAGCATTTCTAAGCTTGGGGATGTTTTGGCAACTGACCATATCAAATCCTTTTCACTGGTTTTGCTCTTCATAAAAGCCAGTTTTCCAATGCATAGAACTTAGGCATGATCTAGATAGTCATAAGACATTACTCAAATTACCTCCATCACGTCAGGGCTTGCCTGACCTATATGATGACTTTAACTGTGCCGCTCCATGAGCCCATCACCTACTCCCAGTGGTGATCTCACTCCTGCTGAATATGCCTCATTCAGAGACTGCAGATAGGAATCAGGCCAATGCAAGATTACATGAGACCTAAGAAGGATTTGTATGTCCTGATGGGTGCTATTTTATTGGAGAAAAATGCCTTTGCCATGGCCTGAAGTTTTTAACTTGTTCTTCTGAAGGAAATGCCTTTTCCAGTTGAGTATGTAAGATAGCCCCAGGAACTGCAGTCTTGTCATAGGATGGATGGGAGATTTCTCTGCATTCAGGATCAGTATTCCGTTGCCTCTAAACCCTATATAAAATACACAATTGATTGAGAATTAGAAGGGGGCCATGCAAAGAAATATCAGACTACTTATTTAAGAATGTGAGCTAGAATATGTTTTCTGTATAGGAAGTGGGCTAGATAATGGTAAAAGAGCAGAAACAAACTTTACTGGAAGTGAATCCACTTGGAAAGTGATGGTGGCTCAGTAGCATAGAAATGTTGTTTGATGTGTTTGCACATTTATGGGATTGTTTGCCGATGAAACGTGGGGTGGCAAAAATAAAAATTAAAAACATGAATGCTTAGAAGGAGGTAGAACTTTGTTGTGGATAGCATCTTTCTTTGTGTTAAAGGGGACAGTTTTCTTGTCAGCTCTCAATGATTTTAGGAACAGCATGACATGGTGATGCTCCTGATAGTTTGCTTAAGACTTTAGGGATTACCAGAGAGCATGGTTGTTAGGTTTGATGCCTTTGGATTGGAAGGGTAATCATTTATTTATAGAGAGTATAGCCATTTTGTCAAAATAAATTCACACCCTATTTGACCAATGGAGTATTATTCATGTTTTTGTTTGTGTACAGTATTGATAATGAAAAGGTGCATCAGTCAATGTTACCTTGATTTTTCTTTACTAAGTCTGTGACATCTGCTGGGATCCTGTGCCTGCTGTCTGGGTTGTATTTAGGCTCTGTTACTGGGCTCTAGCTTGTACTGGCATTCTGTGATTAGTTACTCCTTGTGCTTTTTTCTCTCCTCCGTCAGGTTAGCACAGAGGGAAAAGCCAAACCAGTTTCTTCTTTTCTACAAACCTTTCATGATCCATTGCCCCAAGATCCCTTTAGAGACCAACCAGAGACTACAGATACTATGAACATTATTGGTCACGATGCCAACATCAAGAAAAAGTCCTTAGAGGGAGAGGAAGTGCTGGTCTCCATTGAGGTAAGCTTTTGTGACAAGCTGGTTTGTGACATATGTGCTTTTGAACGGTGCAAGATGATTACCCTGAGAATCCTACTAGTCCTTTTTTCCCAGCGAGTTTGTAAAGCTTCTTTATATGTACCCCATAGCCTTGACCTGCAACATAAAAGTGACAATATACATACACCCCCAAAGGGAACCAGCACATATTTTGGGATACTGAGCTTAGACCCCAACTACCAAGCAGACACAACAGTGTTTCAGTAGGTCATTCTGAGAGAAAAGCTAGAATTCAAAATTCAATAAACAAGCATTGGTGAAATCAGTATGTCTAGCTTCCTAATGAGGTTACCCAACCTTTTGACTTTCAGTGCTTTGTGCCGTGCTGTTCTGCAAGATGGCAGACACCAATCTTGGTGCAGTAAAATAAAGAAAATGGAGAGACCCAGTAGCAAATTAGAGCAGCTGAGCCTTACAAAAACAAAAATCATTTTAAAACAAATTGCTATCGTGAGGGGCAGAGGAGCACTGGAGGTGATGGAGGGGAAGAGAGATGAATGCCAGTACAGGAGGACCTGGGGGCTTTGGGGAGCAGCGAGGAGCTGGACAGCAAGAGATGAGCTATGGGAATCTTAAAAAATTAGGAAACAAACTGGGAGGGATGTGGGAAGCAACAGATGAGCTAGGTGGTGGGGGGGAGGAGAACAACATGGAAAGCAGGGGATGGAGATTTGAGGGGAGAAGCAGCACAGAAGTGACAGAGGAAAAATATACATGCACTCACTTGGAGTGCTGAAATAAAAAAAATAAAAAATTCTGAATGTAAGCAGTGTAAGGATTCATGTCATCCAATCAAAAGTAAAGTGAAGAAGCTATGGTCTAGGCAAAGGGATAACAAGCAGAGGAATAAAAACCATTGCCCAAGATGCTAATAAATATAATTGACAGGAAAGCCAACCAATGGTAAGCAAAGGACAGACCCAAGGCCAAAGCCACTGTAAATATTTGGATTGTCACACAGTCCGGAATCGGCCGGGAGGAGTGGGGTTAGCATACGACCCCTCCCCCTATTATGTATATCGGCCAAGCCCCAGGGGATGTGGTCCTTGGGGCCAAAATCAGCCCAAGAAGGGGGTGGCTGCATGGCCCCCTACCCTTTTGTCACAGTCAGCCGGGCCATAGAGGATGGAGTCCCCGAGGCTGAAATCGACAGGTGTTGTCCAGTTGTGGTCATTCAAAGATGAGGGAAGTGGTAAAAAAGTGAGTTTTCACCCCTTCCCCCCCCCTAAACCGCCAACTAAGAAGTGTCGGTAGGACCGGCACTTTTTCCTTGGTAAGACATCTATATCTGCTCAGCAGGTCATGCTGGCATCCCCTTTTCCCTTTCCAGTCATTGACACGACCAATGTTTCTTGGCGGAGACAGCGGTTCGAATTAGGTCTTTTGTCTATGGGACTGCCAACATCTAAATATGGGGGCGGACAGTTGCAGCAGCAGGCGGGTTTACAGTTGAAAAGTCGACAGCAGGACCGTTAAAGCCAAAATCTAAATTAATTTGATAGCATATTTATATAAGCGGGCTTGGTAGAGATACCTTGCCACCCTAACCCTTGTGGGGGAGCGAAAATGTTAAAAAGAATTTGCCTGCTGGATCGCAGGAAAAAAACAAAATGGCAGCCTTCATTGTATTTTTTTTAAACTATTATTACCCAGGATGGGCCAGGGCCTGAGGGTCAGTAAATAAAATGATTGAGTGTGGCGTGTGTGGTGCCCCCTCCCCAACCCTATTTCAGTCCCAGGACCCCATCCCATGTGGCTCACCATATAAAACAAAGGGGGAGTAAGGCGTACAGTCCCCTTCTCTGAGCTTCTTAGGGCCCCGGGGACCGTATCACACTATACAAAGACATGCCACACCAAACAGTACTATACCATATTATACAATGACACTCCATACCATACCATACCATACCATACCATGCCACGTGACAGGCCATACCATGCTATACAATGAAAGGCTATATCATATCATAAAGTAATAGACAATACTGTGCCATAAAATACTATATATTGACAGGCAAAATCATACTATAGAATTATAACACGTTCCACGCCATACTATACCATACCATATAATGACAGGCCATACTATACCATACCATACTGCACAATGACAGGCCATACCATACCACCATACCTTACTATTCTATACAGTGACAGGTCATACCATGACATACTAGACAATGACAGGTCATACCGTACCAAACCATATTATACAATGACAGACCATACCATGCTATACAATGACAGGTCATACCACACCATAGTACATAATGACAGTTCATACTATACTTTACCATACTATACAATGATAGGCCATAGCAGTCCTTGCCATATCATACTATGACAGGCCATACCTTACCATACTAAATAACGGCAGGCTGTACAGTACAATACTATGCAATGATAGGTCATACCATACAGCAGGCCATACTATAAAATTGCATGCCATACCATACCATGCAATGTCAGGCTATATCATACCACCATACCTTACTGTACTATACAATGATAGGCCTCATCATGCCATACAATACAATGACAGGCCATACCATGCTCTGCTATACAATGACAGGCCATACCATACAATACTATACCATATTACACAACACAACATGCCATAAAATCCTATACAATGACAGACCAAACAATACTATACAACGGCAGGCCACAACTTATTATACTATACTTTGCAATGACAGGCAGTGCCAAACCTTGTGCCAAGCCCTGCCATACTATACAATGACATCCCATGCCATACCATACCATGCTATACGATAGGCCATTCTATACTACACCATACTATACAATGACAAGCTATACCATACCTTTCTATGTCAAGCCATACCATACGATACAATGACAGGCTATACTACCATACCACAATATACAATGACAGGCCATACCATACCATACAATGACAGGCAAGCCATACCACAATATATAATGACAGGTCACACTATACTATATTATACTATACAATGTCAAGTCATATCATAATATACAATGACAGGCTATACTACCAAACCATATTGTACAATGACAGAACATACCATACTGTACAATGACAGGCAAGCCATACCATTCTATAAAATGACAGGCTAAACCATACCATACTATACAGGATATTATACAATCACAGGTCATACCATACAGTACTTTACCATACTTTACAATTACCATACCATACAGTAATAGGCAATACCATACTGTACCATAAAGTATTACACAATGACAGGCCAAATCATACTATAAAATAACTGGCTAACCTACTGTATTCTGCTGTACAATGACAGGTCTTTCCATACCATAAAGTACTTTACAATGAAAGGTCATACCAGACTATACTATACAATGACAGACCATACCATATTATACAATGAAAGGTCATACCATACCCCCCTATAGTATTTGTATACAGGCCATACCACCCCATAGTATTTGTATACAGGCCATACCGTCCCATATTATGCTATACAGTGGCAGGCAATACCATACCATAGTATACAATGGCAGGACATACCACACCATACTATATGCTACGACAGACCAGGCCATATCATAAGACAGGCCATCCCATGCCATACCATACAATACCCTTCTGATGACAAACCATACCATACAATACAGTGACAGACCACACCGTGCCACACAATGACATGCCATACCATACCAATCCACAATATACCATGCAATGACAGGCCATACCATGCCATAGAATGACAGGCCATACCATACTTTTCTATGCAGTGACATACCCTACTATGACAGACCATACCATACCATACAGTCACACCATACTATGCAATGGCAGGCCATACAATACTGTGTTGTAGTACATCATACTTTACAATGGCAGACTATACCATACCATATCATTCAGTACAATGCCAGGCCATACCATATCATGCAATGACATGCTATACCGTCCTAAACAGTGGCAGGTCAGACCATACTATAAAGTGACAGGCAATACCAAACAACACAATGGCAGACCATACAATATCATACTATACAAGAGGCCATGGTATACTATACAATGGCAGGCCATACCATACTATACAATGACAGGACATACCATACCTTATTATACAATAGCAGGCCATACCATATCATCCTGTACCATACTATGTATTGAAGGGACATACCACACCAGACGACAGGCCGTACCATGCCGTAGTATACAATGACAGGTGATGATACACACTACAATGACAGGCCATAATACAAAATACATACCAGATCATACCATACAATATAATGACAAGTAATACCATACCATATGATGACAGGCCGTACTATACCATACTATACAATAATAGGCCATATCATATCACACCGTACCATACTATATACTGAAAGGACAAACCATACCATACCATACCATAACATAGCATTCAATAACAGACAATAGGCCACATGATACAATGACAGGCCATACCAAACTTTACAGTGACTGGCCACACATACCACACTAAAATATACAATGACATGCCACACCATAGTATTTGACAAGCCATACCGTACCATAACATCCAATGTCAAGCCATACCATACTGTTCAAGGAGAGGAGAGGCCATACCATACCACCATACAATAATAGGCCACAACATGCCATTCAGTACGACAGTCCATTTTATACTACTCTATATTCTACAATGACAAACTATAGACTACTGTCTGTATGATGACAGGCCTTGCCATAGCACACAAATACAGTGCTGGGCCCTACCATATCAGACCACACAATGAAAAGCCAAATCATACCATACCACATCACACCATACCATACAACGGTAGGCCATAATATGCCATACCATTTCATACTATACTACACTACGCAGTGGCAGAGCATACCATACCATACCATACCATACTATACCATGACAGTTCATACAGTACATACTATACAGTGACAGGTCATACCGACCTACACAATGACAGACCTTACTATAACAGACCATAGTGTACATTGACAAGCCACACCATACCATACAAAGACAGGCCATGCCATACTATGAAATGACAGGCCATACCATACCATATCATACTATATAGTGGTAGGCCATGCCATGCATTACTATACAATTAGAGGCCATACCATAGTATATATTACATGCAATACCATACTATAACATACTATACAATACCATATCAAAATATACAATACATGCCATACCAAACGTACCATACTTTACCATACTATAAAATGTTAGGACATACCATATCATACTATATTATACGATGACAGGCCATACCATACCATACCGTACCATACTATACAGTGACAGGCCATACCATACAGTACTGCACCATGCTGTTCAATGGCCATACCGTACATCATTAGCCCATACTATACAATACTGAACATTGACAGGCCAAATCATAACATACTATACTGTACAATAATAGGTCTTACCATTTCATACTGTACTACACAATGACAGGCCATACCATACCATAGTATACCATACTGTACATAGTATACCATACTGTACAGTGACAGGCCATACCATACTATAAAATGATAGACTATACCATACCGTACCATACAATCCAATGAAAGACAATATCATACTATACATCACATGCCATAACATGACAGTACCATAAATACTATACAATACCATAATGCAACATACGACAGACCATACCAAACTAAACAATGACAGGCTATACTATAGCATACCATACTGTACAATGACAAGCCATGCCACACCATAAAATGATAGGCAATACCTTACTATGCAATGATAGGCCATACCATACCATATCATACTATATAATGGCAGGCCATACCATACTATACAATGAGAAACCATACCATACTACAAAAAGGCAGGCCATACCATACAATATCAAACCATATTATACAGTGACTTGACATACCATACCTAAAATGCTATACAACAAAACAATCCATACTATAATGGACAGGTCATACCACACAATATTATACTGTACAATGACAAGTCATTCCAACCCATAGTATGCAATGCCAAGTCATACAATACCATACCAAACCATACCATACCATAGTGTACAATGACTGGCCATACCACACTGTACAGTGACAGGTCATACCATACTATTCAATGCAGCCCATATGTCCCAATACCATACAATGATAGGCCATACCGTACCATCCAATGTCAAGCTATACCAAACCGTACAATGACAGGCTATACCATGCCATACTATACGATGATAGGCCATACAGTACCATAAAATGCCAGGCAATGCCATACCATCCAATGTCAAGGCGTAGCACACTATACAATGACAGACCATACCAAATTATACAATGACAGGCCATACCAACCTAAACAATGACAGGTCATACGATTCCATACCATACTGTCCAACGGTAAGCCATACCATACCATGCAATGATAGATCATACAATACTATAAAATGACAGGCCATATCATACTGTATAGGGACAAGCCATACCATACTATGTTATACAGTGACAGGCCATATCATACCATACCACTGTACATCACATCCCATACTATATCATAACGTACTATATTGTACCATAAACTAATATACAATACAGGCCATACCAAACCATACTATACCTTACCATCCCATAAAATGGAAGGCTGTATCATACTATCCTGTACTATACAATGACAGGCCATACCACACAGTAAAAGGACAAACTATTCCATATTATACTAAACAATGACAGGCCATACTGGGCCGTACCATACTATACGACAGGCCACACCATTCAAAACTACAATGACCATACAACACAGTGATATGCCATACCATACTGTGCCATAAAGTACTATGCAATGACATGCCAAATCAGACAGGTTATATCATACTATACATGACTACTCGAAAAGTGAAAGTTCAAGTCATGGAACACAGGAGTATTATCAAATGTAAAAGGACAACAACAAGAATGAGGACACATTTTGTTGAAATGGGCCATCAAGCAGATGATTTGATCTGGACAGTGACTGATATGTGACAGACATAAAATAATTTCTATTTCGGACGTGAACAACAGTGGATTTATCGAATTTGTAGCCTTGTACAGGGCCTAAATGATGATATACCTTGACATCAACTGAATTGTCAATGAAAGGCCTATTATGATATGAGTAGGAGTTTGGAGAATGGAGAGCCAACTATATATATATATATATATATATATATATATATATATATATATATATATATATATATATAATTATATATATATATATGTATATATATATATATATATATATATATATATATATATATAGCTATATGTGCCCTAGAGTATGTAATAAAACTGAGAGGTTGTTCACTGATTGATATTATCTATCCCCTCGCCCTCCTGTGATTCGATCCCACCCAGTTTTGCCTCCACCCAAGTGGCACTCTGGTTAGGGGTACGCTAATTAGTAGTTGACTTAGAGTTGTGAAATAGAGAAGTTATTTAGCATCTAATAAAGTATAAAACTTCATAGGTTTGCAAACAACTTACTATCTGCAGTTTAGACACACACTAATTAGTATCGTTAAAATAGGTGACCTGGGGAAGCAAAGTGAAGTAGTTAATTTGAGAATTACATTTTATTACTTGCGAGGTTTGCAGTTGGTTTATTTCCCTGCTACATATGTAGAGTTTAAAGCATATACCAAATATGTCCGCTCAACAAAATACGGTTTGGGAATAGACATCCAAAATGGCAGCCAAAGGTGGACATTGTGTGAAGGATGAGGAAATCAGGATGTACGACACCGATCACGTAAACGGACTGACGCGATCCCGAACAGGATAAAAATATCAGCTGAAGGTAGGGCTCTGCTCGGTGTCCTACACGGAGACGAAGATGGTATGAGATGAGGCACTGGTCCCTTGATGAGGTGAGGAGTAAACTGGTTGAGCGTTTCAATGGGAGAGAGGAAAGGGGGGATGATTAAGAGCACCGCCGAACTTAATAAAACTCACGCATTTGACCATGCGATGACTATAGAACTCCTGATAAAAGGAGTGAGAACACGTGATTACAGACTGTGAAAGAACGCTATTTTAACATATTCTGCTACACTGAGAGCTCCGTATCTGAACATACTATTTGTTTTACCTAGTGTTTGACTACAGGGAGGTGCTCCCATTGGGCTCCAGTTTAAAAGCAATTTAATGAAATCTCGGTAAGTGCAAGATATGATGATGAGATTTACGGCTTGGGTGGAATCACTGCCGGGTGATGGGATGTCTCACAACAATATATTTTTTAACGTGTGAAGGAGACAACCCTGAGTCATGGGGGAGCCAATGTACGCATTGCCCTTTAAATATGTATGACTGATGTGAGAAAGAGGAAATGGATCTGAGGAATTCACATCCATGAAAAATTACTGTATGTGTGTCATGTTTGTTTCTCTACCCTTTTCGTTGTAGATAATCCAGAGTGTGTATACGAACAAGGGTCAAGTGTGCCCGGATATGCATACTGGTAGAAGTCCTGACTAATGACAGGTAGGGGATAAAAAGGAACAGGGGATCGAAAGGTCCTGATGAAGGCCGACTGACCCTTATGGGCAATGGAAATGGCCGAAACATGTTGACTGGAGAACAGAGGCTGGGGTGAACGGGTAATTGTGCCCTAAATATCATCACCAAAAAATCTATTTTTAACCCTATCCTTGGGGTCTCCTAATAAACAAGAGGAGTGGGCACCCATGAGACAGTTTTAATGTATATCTGTGTGCCTAGATCCACATTTGTTTTTGGTTTGTTGTGTATTGTTTTATGTTCCCCGCCCCTACTGCTCCAATCCAACCTGGGTGCACATATGAATGTGTTAGCAGATGTCCAATGATGAAGCATGCCACAAATAGTGGGTGAGGGCAGTTTTCAAACAACTATGCTGTGTTCATAATCTAGTAGCAGTCCATTTAAGTAGGGTTGGGTTTTTCTTATATTTTTCTTGTCCCTTTTGTGAAAGGGGTTGATATTTTGGGAGGTAGGACAAGAGATTTTCCTCTCACCCCTTTGCAGGTGTGTTGATATATCATTCTATATTTTACTGTACAATGAAAGTTCTTACTACACCATACTGTACTATACAATAACAGGTCATACCATACAACACAATACTATAGAATGACAGACCATACCGTACTGCACTGCATTATACAATGACAGGACATACATACCATATGATACAATGACAGATCATGCCAAACTTTTCCATGACAGGCCATACCATACTACACAGTGACAAGCAATACCAATTCCATAGCATACCATACCATAAAACATGCCATACCGTACTATACAATGACCTGTCATACCATACCAGACCATACTATACAATGACAGTCCATACCATACTATACAATGGCAGGCCAAACCATAGTATGCAATGAAAGACTATACCATATCATATTATACTATACTGTGAAAGGCCATACCATATAATATATAATGTCAGACCATACCATACTACACCATACTATACACTGACAGGCAATGCCATACTATACTATATAATGACATCCCATGCCATACCATACCATATTATACAATGACAGGCCATATCATATCATACCATCCAATGTCCCACTATTCCTTACTATACTACACAATGACAGGGCACACCATACCATACAATACAATGACAAGTGATACCATACTATACAATCACTTCCATACCATACCACACCATGTTATACAATGACAGATTATACCATACCATACTATACAATGTCAAGCCTTGCCATACCATCCTATACAATGACTTGTCATACCATACTTTAATATACATATCATACTGTACCATACTATACAATAACAGGCCATACCATACTATACCATGACAGGCTGTACCGTCCCATATTATACAATGACGGGCCATACTATGCCATACGATGACAGGCCATCCCATACAATACAGTGCAGGCCATATCATGCTATTCTACATTGCACAATCACTGGCTATACTGTATCATACCATTCTCTGCAATGGCAGGCTATACCATTCCATACCATGGCAGGCCATGCACTACCACCACATATTATACACTGTCATTCCATACCATACAATGGCATTTCAAACTTTACCATAGCATGCTATACCATAACATACCTAACCATACAATGACAAACCATACCATACCTTACAATACAATGGCAGGCCATGTCATGCTATACTACACTGTATGATGATTGGCAATACTGTACCATATAATTCTTTACAACTACAGGCTATACCATACGATACAATGGCAGGCAATACCCTACTACACCACATTATACAATGTCAGGCCTTGCTATCACCACATTTTACAATGTCAGACCATACCATACAATGACATTCCATACTATACCATACCATACTATACAAGGACAAGCCACGCCTTACCATACAGTGACAGGCCATACCATGCCATAGCATACCATACAATCCATTGTACAATTATATTATATTATATTATATCATATTATAGCTATACATTGTAAATTATACAGTGATGGGGGCAGATACCGTAACATACACTGACAGACTACTCCATACCACACAATACAATGACAGCTGATTCCATATTACAGATCACATGCCATACCATATGATATTATAACCATACCTTATCATAACACACTATACAATACTATAAAGGTATATGCACTACAGGACATACCAAACCATGTCAAACTATACTTTACTATACAATGGCAGGCCATGCCATACCATATTGTACTATACTATACTATACATTGACAAAGGTTGGGTCATGTCCCTACTTATCGTCCTGCAAAGGCACGTGATTGCCTTAAATGTACCCGATGACATGGCTAATTATTGTCCAGTGGCATGTGTCTTTGGTTCAACAAGGCCTGACTTCCAATGTTTACATAAAGCTGCTGTAATGGCTCCATGGACAGGAAACATCTGTGTGGCAGACCAAACTCAGCTCGAAATGTCCTCAAACTGAATGACCTAAATTGGTCTCCCATCCTTGTCGCCCTTGCTGCTATCCACATAGCTATCCCCTCCCAGTTGCCACCATGCCAGGGGGAAACTCTGGAAAATACAGGATGTGAGTCTTCGTTTTCTGCAGGCTCCTTGCCCAGCAGTTGTGGATAACTCCAAGTTCAGGTGTGTCGCCCTCCAGCATCTGTCCCACTCCCATCAGCACTTCCATTAATCTTGTCAGTGAGGGGCTGAAAAGTTGTATTGACCTGTTATGGACTTGCCAACTTGCTAGCCACTGACCGTACCACTGGAGCTTTGCAGCTAGATAATAAGAATCAAACTCTGACGCTGCTAGCCCTCCATCTGTTGACTGACCCGTCCGCCAAAGGAATGTCATTATAAGGGTATCTAGTTCCTTAAAGATGAGCTGGGGCAGCCATATGAGAAGCACCATGAAAACCTGCAGTAAGCATAGAAGGACTATCATTTTAAGAATGGCAAACCTCCCTGCCACCCACATGGGGATCGTTTGCCAGAAAGTCATGGCAATCTAGTGGCACGGATCACCTGTCCCACATTCCCATGCAGTATGTCCTGCCTGTCATGGTAGATTTTAGTTCCCAGGTATGATAGGTAACTCAGCTCCCACCTGTCCCACATTCCCATGCAGTATGTCCTGCCTGTCATGGTAGATTTTAGTTCCCAGGTATGATAGGTAACTCAGCTCCCATAATTGAGGACCTAGGTCTGTGTGTTCTGGCGAGCCCTTAACGGGAAGAGGCAAGACGTCTTACAGCTTACTTGGAGGTCCGACAGGGTACCAACATCTGCTAACATGGTCTTGGCTCCCTCCACGTTGTGATGCATATTGCTTAGAAATATCACTAGATCATCAGCATATAAGGTGATGCGAAGATAACAGGTCACCTATTCGTATTTCCCGGTATCTGTGTCCTTCTCTGGCCAAAATTGCCAGTGGTTCCATGGCCAGTGCAAAAATTAATGGCGACAAAGAACAACCCTGCCACGTCCCTCTCTCCACCGCGTAACTTCCCAATATTGCTTGGCCTGTTCATACCCTAGCTGTGAAGGTGGTATTTACTAGCTTGACCCAAGCTATGTAGTCCTCCCTATTCCCAGTTTAGGCATAACGGCATATAGAAACTTACATTCTAAGCTATTTAATGCCTTCTCTATATCCACTGCTAATATAGCTGCTCCATTTGTATCTCAGGAGGTGTCATCTAGGACTTCAAGCAATCTGCGATATTGATTGCGGTATTTCGACCTGGTATAAACCCAGCTTGATCAGAGTAGACCAGCGGGGCATAAGCGGGAGAGCCCATGTGGCCAATATCTTTCTGAGTATCTATCTACATTAAGCCTTGATAGGGGCTATGAGCCCCACAGTCGTTTGCTGGTTTCCCAGGTTTTAACAACGGCACTACCAATGTTTCCCTTCAAGCAATCTGCAGATATAAATTGCAGTATGTCAACCTGGTATAAACCCAGCTTGATAAGAGTAGACTAGCAGGGCATAAGCGGGAGAAGCCGTGTGGCCAGTATCTTGCTGGGTATCTATCTAAATTAAGCCTTGATAGGGGTATATAAGCCCAGAAGTCGTTTGCTGGTTTCCCAGGTTTTAACAACGACATCACCAATGTTTCCATTGTCATAGGCGGTAATATTCCCTCTTCTTTCACCGCCTTATATAGACTGACAAGCTTAGGAGCCAGGGCATCCACGTATGCTGCATGGAACTCGACTGAGAACCCATCTGTCCCTGGTGTTTTTCCGCGCACTAACCCCTTAATTGCGCCACATATTTCCTGAACGGAAATTTCACCCCCAGAGTCTCCACTTCTTCTCATGTAAGAGTTGTAAGGCGTAGCAGTGTCAAAAATGTCCAAACTGCTCCTACATCATGGCATATAGTGCTGTTATAGAACTGCACTGAAGAATTCATGAAATGGCTGTTTATATCATCCTGCCTATAGAGTCTTTTTCTCCCCTCAGTTTGTATTTCCACTGTAATAGAGCCCCTCTTTGTTGGGTCTCCTAGCCAGGCTAATAAGGATCCAATCTTGTCCCGCTCCGCATGAGCCCAAGTCATGTATCTTTTATAAACAAAACAGCGGAGTTTTTCCAGGTGACCGGCTACTGCGTCCTTGGTCTTCAGTAATCTATTTTTCAGGTCTGGGCGTACCAGTCTCTGTTTTTCTTCTGTCTCATTGTCTCCTCAGCTGCTGTGACTGCACTGATTCAGCAAGGCATCTCCCACCAGATCACTGCCTTAAATGCGTCCCATTCTACCAGTGGGTTGCTAGCCGTACCGTCGTTCTCTGATAAAGTGTTCTATGTTTGTTCACACCACCTCTAGACATCGTGGGTCCTCAAGGAATTCAAGTTTCAGTTTCCATGTAGGAATGCATGCTTTAATACACCACCATTATAAGTGGAGTAGTATAGGGTTATGATCTGAAATCGTGGGAGACAGGTATTCTATGTTGTGTATTAAACTGTGTGTGTCAGGAATGCTAAGAAATGTATCTAGCGGCATGTGCAAGTCATGGAGGCTCGAAAAAAAGGGATAGTCTTGTATCTATAAGCCCCCATTGTGTTTGCTGTGCTGTAAACGGTCATGCTGCCCGTATTACCGGTGAGTCACGAAGTGGTAGATGAGAGTGGTCTAGTTGGGGGTCTGCTATGCAATTAAAATCTCCCCCTAACACTGCGGTCTGTAGTAGATACAGAGCCTAGATACATTCGCCAGGAATTAACCCTGCTCTGTGTTAGGTGCATAAATGTTCATTAAGGCTATATCATGCATTTCCAATTGGCCCATCACTACTACATATCTACCTTTATGGTCAATGACATGCCCCATGTGTTGAAAGGGGACCTCATAGGCAGAGAAAGTGGTATAATATGCCTGTCCTCTCCACGTCTGTGAAGTGCAGCTCCTTCACTAGCCGTAAGGTGTGTTTCCTGTAGCATAGCCACATGAATGCCCCTCCTGTTTAAATATGAACAGACTTTATACCTTGGACCTGGGTTTCATAGTAGCCAAACGCCTTATAACGAGGCATCGGAAATCACAAGAACCCCCAGCGCTGAATGCCTGGCACGCATCTTTACTTACATGGGCCTGGGCGGAAAGCGTAGCACTACACAGGGAAGAAATATTAGGGCTCTGAAAATACCCGATAGCGTCCTAGGATTTCACCAAGGTTACTAGGCCAAACACCCCTTGACATGCTCCACCACATTCCACTGCGCCAACGCAGGACTAACTATCACACGGAGTGCGAGCCATGATAACCTTCTCTGCTAAGCACACTGATCTGGGCACTGATGCCACCCCATGCCAGTTACCACCAGCCATTACTCTGCGTACACCGGCATCCCCCAACTGTATCAACATCACATGGCAGCTTGCTCAGCATCTCTTTGTTTTCATGGTTAATATGTAATGTTATACAAGTTCAGTTTTATTCTAGATACTGCTTGCATAGGAGGTGTGTCATTCTATAGAGGATCATTTCAGTGCACTTGTTTACAGTTACCAACTGACAAACTTATCACAAACCGAACGCTAACCGGACTAACCTACATCGTCATCTCGTACCCGCTGTTGTAAAGTAATTATATAAAATGTACTATTAATTATTTTTTTTTATAAAATAAAACAGATTTAAACAAAAAATGGAAGTGGATAATCCCCGTCCTTGCAGAGACTGAGGGGAGGATTCCAAGTCATGGCTGGTTGTAGTGCTCACTATCTAATCTGTGTTTGATCTCCTGCTGAATCTAGCTGAGTTCACGCAGCCTTTCATTCTTCTAAGATTAATAACATGTGTGACATTGAACTTGACAACAAACATCTGTTAATACCATGGGGTGAACATGCTCTTTGCAGATGCACAGGATGTAATTAGTATAAGATATGGCCAGGCCTTCGGTTTGAGATATTATGTTGGATTTTTAAAAGAAACACAGAAAATGTTGTTATATAATACCAGCGAAGTGTAATGAAAGAATAAGGGCAATCAAAAATTCTTCTTAAGTCTGTTTTCATTTATTGCATTTTTTTTATCATGCTGACGTGAAGCATTCATATGTCACAGTGGATTTCACAAAAGGATCAGTGATCTTGGATCAGAACATTGGGGGTGATTCTCACCCTGGCGGGCGGCGGAGGCCGCCCGCCAGAGTTCCCCCCTCCAGAATACCGCACCGCGGTCATTAGACCGCTGCGGGTATTCTGGGTTTTACACTGGGCTGGCGGGCGACCGCCAAAAGGCCGCCCGTCAGCCCAGTGTAAAACGACCTTCCCACGAGGACGCCGGCTCCGAATGGAGCCGGCGGAGTGGGAAGGTGCGACGGGTGCAGTGGCACCCGTCGCGAATTTCACTGTCTGCAATGCAGACAGTGAAATTCTTTGTGGGGCCCTCTTATGGGGGCCCCTGCAGTGCCCATGCCACTGGCATGGGCACTGCAGGGGCCACCAGGGGCCCCACGACAACCCATACCGCCATCCTGTTCCTGGCGGGCGAACCGCCAGGAACAGGATGGCGGTATGGGCTGTCAGAATCCCCCATGGCGGCGCAGCGAGCTGCGCCGCCATGGGGGATTCAAATGGGCAGCGGAAAACCGGCGGTGCCCCCGTCATTTTAGCCCTGGCGGTCTTGGACCGCCAGGGTTAGAATGACCCCCATTTTGTTTTGGCATATATGGCACAGCCCAACCAAACATTTGTGGGTGTGGTCTGGTGTGCCGCAAAACCTAATTTCTCTTTCACTACCTTGATTATCTTTACAGCTCTTATTCATGTTTGTGTCTCTCCCTGTAATGCCTACTTCTTCCCATCAACCTGCTACCCCTATCCTTTCTATCTCTAGGGACTGATGACCGCTGCCATGCCTCAGACACCAAAATCTCAGCTGGCTTTTGAAGCCCTGGCAACTCTGGAGCAACTGCATGAACAACTCTTGTGAGTATTCGTTCTCTGGTGTCCTGCACATTTAAGCTGGGTACATATGAAGTTCTGTTGATCAGAATATTGTTAGAAAAATAGATAACCCGAATCATCTTCATTCACTATCTCCATGAAGGATCTCAGAAGTTTATGACACCCATTTCTTGGTGACCTGAAGGACAAGGTAAGAAAAAAAAGAATCCCTGAATGGAGGTGCCTCATTTATCGATGCTGCAGCTAGTACCCATGCAGTAACTCTGCTTCCACCAACCAGCAACAACACCCTAAGTTTATTTTTAGGTCTGTGCCTCCGAAATAGCTTGAGACTATTGTTAGTAAAAAAATATGATGTGTTATACATAAATATAGAGGCTTTTTTCAGCCCTTTCCAGTCATTGGCTGTTCAGTTGTCATTTACTCTTTGTTTCCACCAGCAACAGCATAGGGCAGTGGGCGATCCCACTTCAGCCACTGGCTCCTCTCACATTGATCACAGTTTTGTCTGTGTACAATGTGGTCTTCCCCGCATAATCCATTCAGTGCTGAGCCCCCCCCCCCCATCCCTATTTGCTGCACCCTTTTTTAATTATTGGGGCAGTTCACTGTTAGGCATTCATAACTTTTTCCACAGTAGGGGGCATACCTACAAGAACCCAGCACCATCTTGCACCACCCTAGTGTATTTTTTGTGACGCTAAGGCGGTGTTAAGGTGACCTTTCTTCCGCACCATATTTACAAAGTGGTTCAATGCTTGCATTGTGCCACTTTGTAAACCCTTGCTCTACATTATACCTGCGCCAGGCATAATGTATGCAAGGTGGTCATCCCCACACAGGAAGGCCCAAAAAAAGAACGCAGTGAAACTTACTACATTTTGTGGTGCCATTTTTCCCGTATTTTTTAAAGCTTGCTCAGAGCAGGCATTAAAATGAAGCACCCATTTTAATCAGTGGGCCTCCCTGTGCTTTGCTGTACTAGCTTCCCAATGTTGGATGCTAGCGCAGCAAAGAGCCACAACAGTGTCAAGAATTGTGATGCTATTACCCTAAAGATGGCCATGGTGCGCGGTATTGTAACTATGGCACAACCATGGTGTCGTTTGGTGGGACGGGGCGACACAAGAAAAGGGGTGCACCGGGACCGATGCACCACTTTCTTGTAAATATGCCCCTAGATATCTACGCTGCATTTCTTTCTTTTATTCCTCTGCATTCCATGGGTCCTTAAGATTTGTTGTTTCACCAAAAGAGAACTGAGAATATGGCCAAAATGAAGCAAAATCTTGATGTTTTTTCGAAAAGTGGGGAAAAGTGCAAAACTTCGGATGGTACCTCTACGGTCATTAGATATGACCCCCAAGCACTGATCACACTGAAGCCTTTTGGCTCTGGCTGTGTTCAGTTTCAGTTTATTTGAGATGAGGGCATATTGCGCACAGCACATCACTAAAACTAAACAAGCATTTGCAATGCAACAGGTCTCGCATTTGCTCAAGTTAGAACTATTAGCGTTGTAAGTTCCTAAGCGGACTTTCCTTGCCACACAAATTGCAAGAAAAAAAACACAGCACGATCGCGCTATGTAAAATGCAGCGCAATCGTGTTGAAATTGAAAACGGAAATACCGAGCGCGATTGCGCTATGTAAACCCCAGCACGAACGCGCTGCGTGGAAAATAAAAAAGTAAGTAGTCCGGAAACCATGCTGAAAACATCAAGCCTCGAATGGTTTCAGTAGTTTACCAGTGCTGTGTCGGTGGGCTAAACACCGGAAAAGGCATGACGTATGTATGCCTTTCACAAATGAAAGCAAGCGGATTTTAAAAGGCAAGCCCACGAACTAGTGAAAGTGACTGATGTGACATGGGACGTGGTTAGAAGCCCAAAGAGAGATTACAGCATGGGACAGAGCGCTTTGCCGCTCACCAATAAAAAAAGGAAAAGAGAAAAAAAACACTTCGACCTGCAAGGGCAGCTTAAAAAGGGAGCACCGGGCAGATTTCACTAGTGAGCGAGCGCCAGGGTGATGCCCTCTATTTAGTGGGAGGACAAGATGTTCACATCCTCCACTGCATAAAGGTAGGGTGGGTGTAAGAATGTGAACGCATTGCCCTCCGCACAGCCATGAAACAGTACACTGCAGTGCCAGTGCTTCCCACTGCTTCTCATATTGCCTCTGGTATTGCACTCTTCTAAACAGCAGCATGTGTAGACCCCAGGATTACCATTTGCTGCCGAAGTGCCAAATAATTGTTTTTATTCATTAATGCCTCTGTTCTTACTTTGGCTTTTCTTATTCACAGACAGACAGAATTACGCGCTCAGAAAGCTGAGGAAACTGCAGAAAGTCTGGACGAGAAACTGAGAAATGCTCTAGAGAGAATCCAGGAACTGGAGAGACAAACACCGGCGGAGAGCAAAACTGTGGTCCCCAAAGTGACATCAGAAGGTGAGCTCTTCACTTTAATCGTTGCTTTTAGGTCAGTAGGGCACATCAAGCCCCACGGACCCTAACATATCTACAGTACACTTAGGCCCATATTTATACAATTTTTTGCACCCCATTTGCATCATTTTTTGCTGCAAAAGCAGTGCAAACTTGTAGGACCATATGTATACTCGGTTTGCGCTGAATTAGCGTAAGTTGTTTTTTTACGCTAATTCAGCGCAAACCTAACTCCATATTTAGACTTTGGCGCTAGATGTGTCTAGCGCCAAAGTTATGGAGTTCACGTCATTTTCTGGATGTGGAAACCTATCTTGCGTCCATGAGATGCAAGGTAAGTGTTCCCGTGCAGAAAACGACGATATGGCCTTAGCGCCATATTTAGCCCCTGTGCTAAAATCTAGCAGGGGAGGATGGGGTCTTAAATAATGGAGCTAAGCTTGCTTAGTGCCATTATTTAACGCCTGGGTCAGGGCAGGAATTAGGGGACCTGTGGGCCTTTTTCCATGATCAGAGACCATGGAAAGAGCCCACAGGTGCCCGTCCCTGGCCCCAGGGACACCCTCACCCACCCCCACCAACACCAGGAAGATACCTAAGGATGGGGGGGACCCCATCTCAGGTAGGTACAGGTAGGTATGGGTAAGTATTTGTTTTTTTCAAAGTGCCATTGCGCCTAACTTGGGCCCCCCTACATGGCACTGGGCCCAATGGCCATGCCCAGGGGACTGAGACAGGAGTCATGTCCATGGGGTTCTAACATCAGAAAATGACGCTAGTCTGGGCAGAGGCATTTTTTGTTGCCTCTGACCATACTAACGTCACCCTCTGACGCTAAACCCCCTGTTCTGCCTACGCCTCCCCCACCCGGCTAGCGTCTTTTTCTATGATGCTATCTGGGCCTTACCGTCGGATAGCGTCATACCATAAATATGACGCCCGGCCAGTGTCTTGGTATGGCGCTAGCCTGCTGTAAACTTTTTGACGCTGAACTGCGTTAGCGCAGTTTAGCACCAAAAAGTATAAATATGGGCCTTCATTTTGTAAGTTTGTGCCACTTTTGCTTCAAAAAATGCTGCAAGTGCGGTGCAAAAAAAGTATAAATACTTGGGCCTTGGTCTGTGATATGATAACGGAGTAAAGTTCCCCCTTAAAAAGCAGGATAAAGATGATGGATGGAAAGACCTGAGCCAATGCTGCCATGTTATAAAGAATTCCTATCTGTATCATTTGAGTTACTACAGTATTGGAACTTTCATAGATTCACATGCTTGAATACTTCCCCGTCGTTCAGATGGGAGTCCCTGGTGGAATATATAAGTTAGGCCTGAAAATGTACATATACAATACATGGTTTAGGCCTCAATAGAATAACCTATCATAGTTGTTTGTAAAATAGACCCAAACTCAAATTTGAACCAATCAGATTGCCT
The DNA here is from genome assembly GCF_031143425.1 of Pleurodeles waltl. Taxonomy (NCBI): domain Eukaryota; kingdom Metazoa; phylum Chordata; class Amphibia; order Caudata; family Salamandridae; genus Pleurodeles; species Pleurodeles waltl. Next base: position 555,123,805 of record NC_090443.1, on the reverse strand, counting down.
CACCCCTTAGAACCTCCTGTGAGGAGCTGCCTTTCCTCAGATTTTCTACTGCACGTTGTGCTGAGGAGTCTTCTTTGAGCTCTGCTCAATATTTTCTCTCAGAAGATCTACTACTTCAGTTCTAGGACATTTCTTTTTTTTCTGGTGCTTCAAACTGGCTGCCATGTCAGAGACACCAAGGAAAGGCCTTTTTAGATCCTGTGCCTCTTGCTTGAAGAAAAGATTATGGGGGTGATTCTCACCCTGGTGGGCGGCGGAGGCCGCCCGCCAGAGTTCCCCCCTCCAAAATACCGCTCCGCGGTCGAAAGACCGCTGAGGGTATTTTGGGTTTTGCACTGGGCTGGCGGGCGACCGCCAAAAGGCCGCCCGCCAGCCCAGTGCAAAACAGCCTTCCCACTAGGACGCCGGCTCAGAATTGAGCCGGCGGAGTGGGAAGGTGCGACGGGTGCAGTGGCATGGGCACTGCAGGGGCCCCCAGGGGCCCCACGACACCCGATACGCGGTATGGGGTGTCAGAATCCCCATGGCGGCGCAGCGAGCTGCGCCGCCATGGAGGATTCTACAGGGCAGCGGAAAACCGGCGGGAGACCGCCGGTTTTCCCTTTCTGACCGCGGCTGAACCGCCGCGGTCAGAATGCCCTGCGGGGCACCGCCAGCTTGTTGGCCATGACCGCCGGGGTCAGAATGACCCCCTATATGTGGATGATCCACATGATTAATGTATTTTCTGTCTATATCCCAGCCACAAAACAAAGGACTGCAAAATATGTAGAACAGAGTTTCCCAACCTGTGGTCCGCGGACCCCCAGGGGTCCGTGACACACTCCCGGGGGGCCCGCAGGCCTGGACCGGCATTAAGGCATTTCTCCAGCTGGGCCTGCTTTTTTATCTGTTTATTCATTTGTGCAGCAGCTTTATAAGCACTGCAATGTTCAGTGTAAACTTTGGGACAAAAATAAAAGTGTCAAGATAACTCTGGTGATTAATGTACCTGCTGGAGAGATGGGAGTTTGTCTAGTGGCAGATTTGACTCATTGGATGTAGTGCAGATGGTTAATATGCCAGATGCAAAGAACATGTATCATGCAAAGAACCACATTTTATGTGCATAGCACAGTGGTACCTCTTTTGTCACAGAGATTCTTTTGTTATTGTGCAGTTCATAAGTCACAATCATAATCTCACACAGTGAGTTATGAACTGCCAACAAAGAACCACATGGAACAAATTAGAAAATTATATTTTTTCCAATTCTTTCATTACTGCTAAAAAAAGGTTTGCTTGCATAAGAGAACGCTATTATTGAAGTCAAGGCTAGCCATTGTGGTATGTTCTGAATCCTGAGTTTGTGTTTCTCCAGACCAAGCGCTCTTAGAAAATGACTAACAGTATGGATGAGGTGAATCCTACACCTTGTAGTCCCCAGTAAAGTGTTTTGACACCCTACACTTGTATGAGAGGTGCTATAAATCAAATTAAATACATGTGACAGAGAGGCTATGGAGAGATGAGAGGCCTTTATGGTTTTACATCCTTTGCCCACCACACATTAAATAAAAAAGTTATGTATCTAAAAAATAAAAACAAAAATCGCTTGGGAAATGCAGAATGTGACTTGAGGATTCAGTTTTCCTAAATAAAACCAAACATTGAAAAGTTAGTCGCCAAGATGAAGCACCAACCTTCCCATAAAAGTTTTAAAATTTTTGCAATTTTTTCCAATATAAAATAAGGATATGTTTACTAATTTGAGTATTTGTTTGGTGTGTACTTGTTTGTGTATTTTTTGTGAATTACTATTTTAATGTTTGAAATTTAAATCGTACAAATTTCTTGGGGGTCCCTGGCTTCCAGTAGTGATTCAGTGGGGGTCCTCGGGTGTCAAAAGGTTGGGAAACACTGATGTAGAAAATTCTCTACAAAGACTTTGAAAGACAGAGAGGTTCCCCTGCTGTTGTGGCTTCAGAGAGGTAAGACTGGACACTCAGCCTCTGATGAGGACAGTGCCTCCTCCTCTATTTCTGCTCCTGAAACACCTGTGAAGAGAAAGCAGGAGGGCTTGGATATTCAAGAGCCAGCTAAGAAAATGGCACAAAAACCAACAGGAACATCTGCTAAAAGTCGTAGCTCTCCACAGAGGAAGAAAGCAGGCACAGAAACCCTCAGAAAATCATTAAAAAAGACTGCTTCTGAACTGGCTACTCTACCTCCTAAGGTTCTCCACAAGATTAAAAAGCCAAGTTCAGCACCGTCGACTGCGCCATCGTCGACGGTACTCTTGTCGACGGCTATTTCTTCACTGACGCCGGTCGTAGTTACTCTTTCAGTGTCAACGGCACCGGTGCAAGATCCTTGTGACGGGATGCCCTATTTCGTCAATGCTACTCTCGTCGACAACACTCCCGTCGACAATCGATCTCAGGATGACGCTCCCATTGACGGTGCCTCCTTCTACAATGCCCTCGTCGACGACACCTCCATCGACGACACTACCGACGGTGCCTCCTTCGACGACGCTCCTGTCAACGGTACTATTGTCGTCGACCACACCATCAACGATGTTTCCAGTGACGACGATATTGTCGACACCCCCGTCGACGACAACAGGTTTCTTCTCATCGACTATGAAAACAAAGCAGCAAAGACCATCAACATTGCCATGTATCACTCTGCGGAGCATACCCCTCTCAAGAGACTTTCCAAGACTCATTTGGCACCGTCTGTCACTTCACCAAGCAAGGTGTCAAGGTTTTTGCCATCTAGGTTTTTAGATGGTGACGATGATGAGGAATCAGATCAGGACGCATTGTTTGGAGTAGCTAGGAGTCCTTCCCAGTTGCATGTTAAATGTCAGGAGTACTCTGGTGATGACTCCTACTATGATCAGCATTATTATGATCCAGTCCCACCACAAAAACAAGGAATGGTGTGCTTGCCTTCTGGTCTTATTTCCGACCTACAGGCCATGCTGGCAGATTATAGGGAGCGCTTCCATCCTCAGTCGGCAAAAGATCCTACACCAGTAGTGAATGCACCATGTACTCCAGTACCTTTGCCAGTTCTTCCTGCTGCGCCACAAATTCCTCCTCAAGCTCCACAGAGTCCCCAGGTCCAAGCCTCTACGGACAAAGCGGCTGAAGAAGAAGTTCTTTCAGACCAGGATGAATGGTTTGACTATGTACTTCCAGCACCCCCTTCACCGGAGCCAATCGCAGTTGAATCCCCTCCAGAGGGTATTGGCTCTTTTCACAATCAGTTAGAAAAAGCAGCTGCGCATTTTGAGCTCCAAATGCCATCCACACAGCAGGATTGCATTTTATATGACTTTAAGGAGCCGCATAGGAAATTAGTCAGAGCAATCCCTATAAAAGATCATGTATGGAAACAGGGATTAAAATTATGCGGAACCCAGCGATGGTGCCAGCAGTATTGCCAAAGCTGGACAAGAAATATAAAGCTACAGAGGACACCCCTGCTTGCCTGGTGGGTCATCCAAAACCAGATTCATTGGTTTCTCAGGCTGCCCAGCGACGCTCCAGAAACCCTTCAGCCTCTCTATCTGCACCTCCAGACAAGGATGGTAGGCGCCTCAACAACATTGGTAAAATATTTTTTTTATGTCTGCCATTGTGGTCCGTGCCACAAACTACCTGGCGCTCCAGGGCAGATATGACAGGCAGCTATGGTCGGACATTTTGCACTCGGTCGACGGACTTCCAGACTCCAGCAGGTCGGAAGCAAGAAAGATCCTCATGGAGGGTCAACGCACGTCTACAGAGGTTATTGACAGTGCTTTGGACATTGCCGCTATGGGGTTTCGGCTACTGGCTGGTTCAGCTGTCCTAATGCGCCAAGAGTAGCTCAAGGCCACAAATTTTAGACCAGATATCCAAACCAAGATCCTTGACCTCCCTTACGATGGACAAGACTTGTTTGGTAAATATGTGGACGATGCTCTTCAAGCAATCAAAACAGATACGGATACTGCCAGGTCTTTAGGATCACTGCAGTATAAGCGCACACCCATTCGAGGAGCCGAGGTAGAGGACACTCTTCCTTTCGAGGTGGCAACCAATCTTTTAGGTACCCAACCTCCTCCTAGCACCAATACCAATCTTCCAGACCCCAATACCACCAGAGACAACCTCCGGCAGCGGCATACAACAGACCTCCTCCTAGAGGGAAGTCGGGGAGACAATATAAGGACACCTCCCGCAGGCAATGACAGCCTCCAGGGGCCGGCTACCTCTCCTTCTTTGACACAACATGCAACGTTGGCATTAGATCACAAACGACAAGTGGGTTCTGGACATAATAACTTATGGTCATCTGCTAGAGTTCACTGGCATGCCCCCGAGACTCTGCCTTCCCGGGAACGTCAACAACATCTGCATCTTCTCCTTCTGGAAATATATGTCATGTTATCAAAAGGGGCGATAGAGGTAGTCCCTTCTTCTCAAAAAGGAGGCGGTTTTTATTCTTGCTTCTTCCTCGCCATGAAGAAGTCTCATTTGTGGAGACCCATCCTGGATCTGAGGCAGCTCAAGAAATATCTAAAGAAGCAAGCCCTCCGCATGGTGATATTGAATGATGTTTTGCGACTCCTCAACAGAGGGAATTTCATGGCTTCCCTAGATCTGCAGGATGCCTACTTCCACATACCCATTCACCCCAAGCACAGAAAATTCTTAAGATTCATGGTAGCCGGCCGGCACTTTCAATTCAAAGTGCTACCCTTCGAACTCAAATCCACTCCCCGGATTTTCACAAAATGCTTAGCCCCTGTTGCAGCATATCTGAGGCGTTTCAAACACCAGATATTCCCATATCTGGATGACTGGTTACTGAAGGCTCCAGACATGTTCACTCTATGACACTCGCTCAAGACCACGTTACGCCGATTCCATCAACTAGGTCTCACTCTCAACAGAGACAAGTCCCATCTTCAGCCTATCAGAAGAATAGTTTTCCTGGGAGCTTTACTGGGCACGACTCAAGTAAAGGCATTCCCAGTGGAGGAACGACAACTCAAACTCATCACCCTAGCAGATACAATTAAAAAAAGAACGTTTCTTTCAGTTCGAAAGTTCAAATCTTTACTGGGGATAATGTCCTCCTGTATCAATCTAGTTCTCCACTATCGCCTTTGGATGTACCCTCTTCAAGAAGAGCTCGACAAACAGTGGAAACAGACGCAAGGTTCCTTCGAGGACATCATACAGATAACAGCAAGGATCATCGACTCCCTCGATTGGTGGTCAACACCGACAAACATCTCCAAGGGTTTAGGATTCTTAGCTCAGGTCCCTCCGTTGACCTTCAGGATCTTCAAGTGAGCGGCAGGTGGCCCCCCTTTCATCCTACTCTTCACATCAACCTGCTCGTGCTCAGAGCTGTGTACCTGGCAGTGCAGGCTTTTCTGCCAAGAATCCAAGGCTCATCGGTGCTTGTCCGAATGACCACAGCAGACTCACTAAGCAGGCTCAGCACATCTTCCCACTAGTGGGAGCTAAATCGGAGGACGCTGGACGCAATATTTCTCAGGTGGGGAAAACCAAACCTGGACCTCTTTGCGACATCCCAGAATGCAAAATGCCAGTTTTATGCAAGCTGGCATCACCAACCAGGGTCATGGGGAAATGCCCTTTCGATAGCATGGTCAGGGATTTATGCTTCCACTTTTCCTCCGATACCTCTTCTTCCGCGGGTAATCAGGAAGATCAAATTGGAACCCGCCATATAATCCTAATTGCTCCAGCCTGGCCACGTCAACCGTGGTACACAGAACTTCTGTTGCTGTCCCCGTGTCCTCCCATCAGGTTAGCACCTATACCGGAGCTACTAATCATCAGCCATGGCCAACTGCGGCATCCGGATCCCAAGTCTCTCAGATTATGTGCATGGCTTCTGAGTTCAATGAGTTCGGCCATTTGAATATTCCTGTTGACTGCCAAACCATTTTAGCTAAAGCACGTGCTGATAGCACTCTTAAAACGTACAAATTAAAATGGAAACGGTTTTGTTTATGGTGTGCCCCAATGGCATTCATCCGCAGCAGGTGTTACTGTATCTTCTTCATCGGGAGCGCTCTGGTCTCGCGCATGCATCCATTAACCCCTTTGCTGCCAGGCCTTTTCCCCCTAAGGTGCCGGGCCTTTTTTGGGCTATTTGGGGCAGGGCGTGCTTAGGCCCTCATAACTTTTTGTCCACATAAGCTACCCACGCCAAATTTTCGTCCTTTTTTCCCAACATCCTAGGGATTGTAGAGGTACCCAGACTTTGTGGGTTCCCCTGAGGGAGACCAAGAAATTAGCCAAAATATAGTGAAATTTTCTTTTTCTTTTTTTTTTAAATGAAAAAAAGGGCTGCAGAAGAAGGCTTGTGTTTTTTCCCCTGAAATTGGCATCAACAAAGGGGTTGCAGTGCTAAAATCACCAGCTTCCCAGCTTTCAGGAACAGGCACACTTGAATCAGAAAACCCAATTTTTCAACACAATTTTGGCATTTTACTGGGACATACCCCATTTTTACGATTTCTTGTGATTTTAGCCTCCTTCCAGTCAGTGACAGAAATGGGTGTGAAACCAATGCTGGATCCCAGAAACCTAAACATTTCTGGAAAGTAGACACAGTTCTGAATTCAGCAATGGGTAATTTGTGTAGATCCTACAAGAGTTTCCTACAGAAAATAACAACTGAAATAAAAAAATATAGAAATTGAGGTGAAAAAAACAGCAATTTTTCTCTACATTTTACTCTGTAACTTTTTCCTGCAATGTCAGATTTTTGAAAGCAATATAGCATTATGTCTGCTGGACCCTTCTGGTTGCGGGGATATATAGGGCTTGTAGGTTCATCAAGAACCCTAGGTACCCAGAGCCAATAAATGAGCTGCACCTTGCAGTGGGTTTTTCTTCTATACCGGTTATACAGCAATTTATTTGCTGAAATATAAAGAGTCAAAAATAGGTATCAAGAAAACCTTTGTATTTCCAAAATGGGCACAAGATAAGGTGTTGAGGAGCAGTGGTTATTTGCACATCTCTGAATTCTGGGGTGCCCATACTAGCTTGTGAATTACAGGGCATTTCTCAAATAGACGTCTTTTTTACACACTGTCTAATATTTGGAAGGAAAAACTGTAGAGAAAGACAAGGGGCAATAACACTTGTTTTGGTATTCTATGTTCCCCCAAATCTCCCGATAAAAATGGTACCTCACTTGTGTGGGTGGGCCTAGTGCCCGCAACAGGAAATGCTCCAAAACACAAAGTGGACCCATCAAATTTTTTCAAAGAAAACAGAGGTGTTTTTTGCAAAGTGCCTACCTGTGGATTTTGGCCTCTAGCTCAGCCGCCACCTACGGAAACCTACCAAACCTGTACATTTTTGAAAACTAGAGACCTAGGGAAATCCAAGACGGGTTGACTTGTGGGGCTCTCACCAGGTTCTGTTACCCAGAATCCTTTGCAAACCTCAAAATGTGGCTAAATAAAACACTTTTTCCTCACATTTCAGTGACAGAAAGTTCTGGAATCTGAGAAGAGCCACAAATTTCCTTCCACCCAGCGTTCCCCCAAGTCTCCCGATAAAAATTGTACCTCACTTGTGTAGGTCGGCCTAGTGACCACGACAGGAAATGCTCGAAAACACAAAGTGGACACATCACATTTTCTCAAAGAACACAGAGGTGTTTTTGCAAAGTGCCTACCTGTGAATGTTTTGGCCTCTAGCTCAGCCGCCACCTAGGGAAACCTACCAAACTGTGCATTTTTGAAAACTAGAGACTCAGGGGAATCCAAGATGGGGTGACTTGTGGGGCTCCCACCAGGCTGTTACCCAGAATCCTTTGCAAAGCTCAAAATGTGGCTAAAAAAACACTTTTTCCTCACATTTCAGTGACAGAAAGTTCTGGAATCTGAGAGGAGCCACAAATTTCCTTCCACCCAGTGTTCCCCCAAGTCTCCCGATAAAAATGGTTCCTCACTTGTGGGTGGGCCAAGTGTTTGTGACAGGGAAGAGCCAAAAACACGTTGAAATTGAGGGGGAACCAAAGTGGGTCCAAAAGGGCAGTTTGAAAAAAAACATTTTTAGGCTGACAAATGCAGCAGATATTTTATCGGTATAGATGAGACAATGCTGTGTGATAGGAATTTTGTGGATTCCTGCAAATTCCGGAAGGTTCCATCACAAAAATGTGGCAAAATGTGTGCTTTCCAGCAAAGTTGCAGGTTTGCAGGACACTGTGGGTAAGGAAATGGTGCGGGGTGCATGTGAAGCCCACCACCCTGGAATCAACTAGATGTTTAGTTTTCAGATGTGTCTAGGTCTTGTGGATTTTTCTACATGGCAGCTTCCCAAAGTAAAAAAAAAGTGCAGCCCTCACCATTACAAGTGGGACGATTTTGAGAGTTACCAAGCTCTCATGGCCCAAATGTAAAACTAAAACCAAAAATAATCAAATGTCCTCTTGCTTGCCATGGGATAAGATGTTTTAGTGTGCGGGGAGAGCTGAATGATTGTTAGCCCCTTCAGTTCGGTTGGGGGCATACCCAGGCCCACACTGGTTGGTAGCCACCACCTCACTATTTTCTTTTATTGTTTTTATCCCCTGGCATCTAGTAGACCTCCCCCCCACCCCCGGAGCGACCCTTGCCCAAGGGGCCGCTCACCAAGCATAAAAAAAATAAAAAAACAAAAAATACAATTTTCCTTGGTGTCTAGTGGATTTCTGCCCCTCTGGGGGCAGATCAGCCTAATAAAAGTCATTTGCCCCCCTTGGGAGTGGCCCCTGCCCAAGGGGCCACTCCCCTTATGCGCAAGTACAAAAAAAATAAAAACATGGTATCTAGTGGTTTCTGCAACCCCGGGGCAGATCCGGGGGAGCAGAAATGGCCTAATAATAATTTGCCCCCCCCTCCCCCCGGGAGCGACCCTTGCCCAAGGGGTCCCTCCCCAAACATAAAAAAAACAAAAATGGAGTAAATAAAATTTTCCCTGGTGTCTAGTGGATTTCTGACCCCCCGGGGGCAGAAATAGCCAAGAAATAAATTGCCCCCAGAAGAGCGGTCCTTGCCTAAGGGGCCGCTCCCCCTTATTGGAAATAACAAAAAAAAAATCCCTGGTGTCTAGTAGCATTTCTGCTGCCCGATCGCATCGCAGCACAAATGCTCAGAGACATGAACGGAGAGGAAAGGCCTTTCCTCTCCTTTCATGCCTCTCCGCCCCCTCCTTTTGCATTTCTCCTTCGATCGGCGCTGGAAGCTGAGCTTCGAGCACCGGGGGAAGGCCTCTGATGAGATCAGCGCGCGAAAGCGCACTGACGTCATCAGATGCCACTGGGAGGTCATTCGGGGGGTGTGAAAGGGGAAGCGATTCCCCTTCCATCTTTGCCCAGGAGATGGGGGTGCTTGGCCATCGGGGGGAGCGGTCCCCCCGGGGGCCCATAGCCGGACGAGGTGGTCTCGCCCTCAGCACCGGGCAACCGGTGCCGAGGACGAGACCACCTCGTTCAGGGCACAGAAGCGGTTAAAGTTCACCTAGCTGCTATCTCCAGATATAGATGACTTTCTAAAGGACCATCCCTCTGGTCTCAATGGCTTAGCAAGCAATTCATGAAAGGGATGTTCCGATATTTTCCTCCAGTCAAATTACCGCCTCCAGCTTGGCAGCTAAATACAGTCCTCGGTCAACTAACGAACGAACCATTCGAGCCCATTCATAAGTCAGACATTAAGTATGTCACCTGGAAGGTAGCGCTCCTTTTGGCTTTAACATCTGCTTGTAGAGTAAGCGCGATCCTAGCATTTACCATCCAGGAACCCTTCATGAGGTTTGCGGACAATAAGGTCATCATGCGGACAAACCCTAAGTTTAGCCCCAAAGTGCCGTCAGACTTCCATATTAATGAGCCAGTAGTGCTAAGGAATTTCTTTCCACGGCCTCAGACTGGGGCAGAAAGATCGCTGCATTCCTTTGACGTCAAACAATGCCTTAAATTCTATCTGCAGCGAACATCCTCGATCCGGAAATCAAATCAACTATTTGTGGCATTTAGTGCGCCCAGAAGAGGGCATCCTGTTACTAAACAGACTATTTCTAGATGGATCTCAAGCGTAATAGCTTTTTGCCATCAAAGGGCTGGTCGACCCCTGCATTCTACCAGGGCATTCTCTACATCCTGTGCGCTCTTCTCTGGGGTGTCACTGCTGGACATCTGTCGACCAGCCACGTGGAGAACGACACACCCCTTCACGAAGCATTACTGTCTGGGTGCTGAGGCGCTCTGAGATGCAGCAGTGGGTCAAGCAGTCCTTAGACATTTGTTCTGAGAAGGTGAGCTGTTTGTTTTCCCACCATCCGCTTCTGATATAATATCACATTTTCTGTTCAGTATTAACATACCTCTCATGCATATTCATTTATGTTTCAGAAGGTTAACTTCTGTTGCTTTGCATTTGCCTGTCTAATGCGAACGATATCTTATGGTGAGATGAACAGTGTTTGTCAGTACAAAAAAATTGTTGGTTACTGCTTGCTACTCTTATTCAAGCATGTGAATCTATGAAAGTTCCATTACTGGAGTAAGAAATAAGTTACTTACCTGTAACTGTAGTTCTCCAGTATTGGAAGCTTTCATAGATTCACATGCGGCCCACCCACCTCCCCGGGGAAGCTCACTTTCTCTCGTTTCTCAGTGTTCTTTATTATTACAGCATTTATGCTCTGAAAATCTAAGGGAAGGCAGCTCCTCACAGGAGGTTCTAAGGGGTGAGGCAATCTGATTGGTTCAAATTTGAGTTTGGGTCTATTTTACAAAACAACTATGATAGGTTATTCTTTTGAGGCCTAGACCATGTAGTGTATATGTACATTTTCAGCCTAAGTTATATATTCTACCGGGACTCCCATCTCGATGACGGGGAATTATTCAAGCATGTGAATCTATGAAAGCTTCCAATACTGGAAAACTACAGTTACAGGTAAGTAACTTATCCCTTCATTGCCTTTGAGCATGTGTGTGTGTCTTCACAGAAGGGAAACAACTACATCCAAATCAGTCTTGGTGTTACCTCACAGAAACACCACAGTACATAAAAAAACATAAGAATTTGATCATATTGAGCTAGTACCTGCTTGGTGACAGGCTGCATATATTAACATAAGCTTTAGCAACTCTAGTTAAGATTCAGTTGCATTTTCCATTAAAAGTGCATTTCAGGTTGGTTACATTGCGCTGTTAGAGGAGTATAAATGAAATGTGGTATTTGCCTAACACATCTAGCTAAGTTTTGGCAGTCTATGTTTTGTGCAAATCTCCCTAGAGTAAAAAAGTAGAAAATATGTTTAAAAAGTGTTTTCCATTTTTGCACCCGTTTGAAATGTTGCACTCTGGTCAAAATTCTCTCAGTGGTTGTTTATGCAGCAGTCTGGGCATGAAAGTAGAACTCCACTCAAAAAGCATGATTTTTGAAGTTTGGTATAAATATATTAAGTACATTTTGAGGTATTTGTTTTGAAAAAGGTATCTTATAGAGACTTCTAGCTACAGATTCCTTATTTTAGAATATCCCCAGCCATCGTCTAGGATCCAGAAGATTTTCAAGCTGATAGGTGACATTGTTCGGCATTGCATCATTGGCATCATCTGCTCCAGAACTGACGTGCTCAATACTTATATAGCTGCCACCTCAGCGCAAGTATGTCAGTTATTTCCTTTCTACACCAGAAAACGCTGATTCGGATTAAGCTACCCCTCAGTCACTTATTGACAGGCTTTCTCAACTTTTTGTTGACCTTTTATGAGTGTGAGGATGTCACAAATGAAACTGTCTGCTTTCGAATCACGTGTAGCCTGTCATAGGCAGATGTCGGTGATAGGCTCTCATTTAGCCTGTTTGTGGTGCCAGCAGCCGGGACACAACTACATGGTGTGTGAGGACTACCACGCCATGTGCCCCAAGATGCTAAGGGAGCGGTCCCTCAAGTTCCTAGCTGCCTGATGTCAGTCGACTCTGTGATGCTCAAGGTCTTGTTTGTGTGGGTGGTCCCAGGACTGTTCACCGAGCCCCTCTCGACGTTCCTCATCGCACAAAGTCATAGAGGAAGTTGGGTAAGTCCGACAAGCACAAGAAGTCGCAGAAGTCCAAGTACTCTTTGACTTCTCCGTGTTTGTCGAGACATCCAACGAGATGAGGAAGTGTTGGCACTTCCTGATCCTGGGTCCGCCCCTCGCTTCCCCGACTTTTCCAGAACCAAAGTAACCCCTGCCCAAAACAAAGAATTTTATGAGGCAATATGCCTCATCTTTGAGCATCCCGGTCCCTCTGGAGAGCCTTTGAGCCCCACGTGCATGGGAGGGGACCTTACTGAGCCCACACTGATGGGTTCGCCTTCAGCACCAGTTGAGCTCCAAAGATCCCTTGTTGGAAGCAGGGCGAGCCCAAGACCTTGGTTGTCGCCCGCTCCTGTGCCAACACCTGTGACGCCCCAAGGCGGCGCCGTCTTCATTGTTATTCACAACACTAACACGGAGCCAGATTGGTGACATTTAGACACCGTGTCCAGGCCAATCAAGGACATTCTTCCCAGGGCAGAGCCAGTGCCTTATTTGATGGATAGGCCTGATGAGGGAGACATTTGGGAGGGGTCTGTGGACCTTTATGTAGAAGCCCCAGTTGAGGAGGACAACTGGTATGGGGAACTGGGGGAGGTCAGTGGGTTAGGTACTTTACCTGACACTGGCCTGGTTTCCCCTCCTACTGGGGCTAGGAATGGGGAGGCTTGTTTGTAATGATGCTACGTAGGGCGGCTGAGGTCCTGGACCTTAACCTACCCCCAGTGACAATAAAGACTAACGCATTGATGGAGGTGCTTCTGCCGGGAGTCAGCCCCACCCAACCCTTTCTCCCATTCAAAGAAGCTCTCATGGATGTTCTACTTGAAGCCTGGTCCAATCCATGCTCGGGGGTCCTGTAAATAGGAAGATTGCCCGCCACCATCGCCACACTCTTGGGAATGCCAGTTTCCTTACCGAGCAACCCATTGAAGAGAGCTTGGTAGTCCAAGCCTCCTCATCTCACATCCACTCTGTCGCGTTCCCTACCATTCCACCAGAAAGGGGATCCAAGAGGCTGGACACCTTTTGTTAGAGAAAGTTCTCTTCCACCAGGCTAGCACTGTAGTATGTGAACACTGCATGCCTACTGGGCCATTATTCCTATACACTATGGGATTCAGTTGCGCAAGAGCTGCCTATAATCCCAGAAGAGGCCCGGTCTATACTCTCTCAGGCTGTTGCCGATGGGAGAGATCCAGCTAAGTTCAACATCCGATGTGGGCTTGACATGACTGACTCATTGGGCAGCGCAATTTCGTCATCTGGTGGCCTTACAACACTAGGCCTGGCTGAGAGCATCTGTCTTTTCAGGGGCTGTCAAGACTTCCCTCATGGACATGCCCTTTGATGGCTCTTGCCTCTTTGGAGACAAGGCAGATTCAGCGCTCGAGCGCTTAAAGGATAGCAGGGCTACAACCAGGTCCTTGGGCTTGTCGATGGCCCATCGTCAGTCCCTAGCCACCTTCCACCCCTTTCGTGGCCACAGAAGAGGTCTTCAGCCGCACTCATACTCTCCCAGCCACCACAGTCAGCAAGTTTCTCAGCCTTTTTTTTGCAAAGGTCACAGAGACCACATGGGGCAGGTGGCCAGCAATCTGGTCAGTCCACCACCTACTCCCCTGCAGCTGCTGCCTCCAAACCTCTTTAATCTGTCCTGCGGCCGCAGGATACACCATCACCTCCCCCACTGACGGTCACTAACATCAGATCGTTTGGTACTCCAGATAGTTTAAAGGGGCAACTCCCTCCCCTTTGAGACACCCCCCCCTCACCCATGCCACTCACTTATGATTGGCTGACAGAGGACCAGCTCTCCTTACTCCTTCAAGAAGTGCAGGTCCTCGTGGCGAAAGGAGCCATAGAGATGGTGCCTGCATCAGAAGTTGGTTATGGCTGCTATTCCCGCAACTTTTTGGTGCCAAAGAAGGATGAAGGACTTCGTCTTATCCTGGACCTGCTCCTTCTAAACCTCTTCTTAAAAAAAGATAAGTTAAAAATGCTCAGGTTTGCCTAAGCTTTGTCTGCACCTGACCCGGGAGACTTGATGGTGGCGTAGAATTTGCAGGACGCAAATTTCCACACACCTGCCCTGCTTGCCCACAGATGTTACCTGGGGTTCACGGTGGGTCAAAAGCACTTTGTTTGCTGTGCTCCCTTTTGATGTTACCAGCACCCCTCAGGTGTTCACGAAAGTGATGGTGGTGGTTGCAGCTCATCTGAGAATGTTGAGGATTCCAGTCTTCCCCTGCCTTGACGTTTGGCTGAAGAAGGCAGGCTATCCCAAGGCACTTGTCTCCGACATTTAAACTATGGCAAACCTCCTGTATTCGCTGTGGTTCACTATCAACATGATGAAGGTCGCACCTGACTCCTTCTCAGAAGCTCCATTTCATTGGAGCCGTTCTGGACACAGTGCAGTTTTGGGACTATCCTCCTGAGTGGCCAGTCCAGGATATTCAGGCTATGATTCCGATGTTTCAGCCTCCATCCTGGATTTTGGTGAGACTGAATCTGAGGCTGTTGGGCCTCATGGCCTCATGCAAATTGCTGGTTGGTCATGCCCGATGGCATAGGCGGGCTCTGTAGTGGGACCTGAAGTCCTAGTGGGCACATCATCAGGGGAATCTCTCTAACATGGTTCACATCTCAGAGGAAACTGAAAAAGATCTGCAGAGGTGGCTAACTAACCATGATTGGGTCAGTGGCAGACCCCCTCCCTTCCCCAACTGGAGCTGACTGTAGTAACAGATGCATCACTCCTGGGCTAGGTTGGCAACCAGGGAGAGGTGGCGATCAGAGGGCTCTAGTCTCCAGTGGAATCCAGGCTCACATCAACCTATTGGAGCTCCGACTGATTCGCTTGGTGCTGAAAGCCTTTCTTCCTTAGATCAAGGGAAGACTGGTGCAATTGTTCACTCATAATCCCACCGCCATGTGGTATTGCAACAAACAAGTTGGGGTGAAGTTGTGGCTGGAATGTCAGGGCATTTCTCTGGTGGTTCAACACCTAGTGGGCTCTCTGAACACCAGAGCAGACAGACTCACGCTCAGATGCCTCGCAGATCACAAATGGCATTTCCATCCGGAGGTGGTGCAAGGTCTCTTTCAGCAGTGAGGAGAGTCATGAGTAGATCTTTTCGCCACCAGAGAGAATGCGCAATGTCAGCAATTTTGCATGCTGGAATTTCCAAGGTGACTCCTGCTCGTTTTTCATCTCATGTGGAGCTCCAGCCTCCTGTATTCCTTTTCACCAATATCACTCTTGCCCAGAGTTCTCAGGAGGCTCAGGAATGACCAGGCCCAAATTATTCTTGTGGCTCCAGATTGGGCACAGAATGTTTGGTATCCCGAGCTGTTGTGCATGACCATCGGTCCTCCATTCAGGCTGCCTCTTCGATAGGATCTTCTGTCACAGCAGCAGGGGAAGGTTCTGCACCCGGACATGCCCACCCTCCACCTTCAT
Organism: Pleurodeles waltl; assembly: GCF_031143425.1. Classification (NCBI taxonomy): domain Eukaryota; kingdom Metazoa; phylum Chordata; class Amphibia; order Caudata; family Salamandridae; genus Pleurodeles; species Pleurodeles waltl. Next base: position 555,108,225 of record NC_090443.1, on the reverse strand, counting down.
GCATGGAGATCAAGCTATGACAGTTGACAAGTCCTCTTGTTCACGTTGTCTTTAGCACATCAGGGCTTAGCTTTGAGAACAGTTAAGGGTTACCTTTTTGCCATTTCGGCATTCTTGCAGTTGCTGTACCAACCTTCTCTCTTTAATTCACCTATTGATGCTAAGGGCCATATTTATACCCTGCGCCGGATGTGCGTATTTTTTTTTTTACACAAATCCGGCATAAACTTAACTCCATATTTATATTTTGGCGCTAAGCATGTCTAGCTCCAAAATATTGGAGTTAAAGTCATTTGTTGCCTGCAGAAAACTACCTTGCATCAATGAGATGCAAGGTAGGCGTTCCTGGGCAAAAAAATGACTCAAAGGCCCTCGCGCCTTATTTATCCTCCCGTGCAAAAATCATGCACAGGAGGAGGAGAGCCTTAAATAATGGTGCTAAGCCTCCTAAGCACCATTATTTAACGCCTAGGCGTTAGGGGACCTGTGGGCCTTTTTCCATGGTCAGAGACCATGGAAACAGCCCACAGGTGCCATTCCCTGCCCACAGGGACACCCCCACCCACCCGCACCCACTCCTGGAGGACACCTAAAGATGGGGGGACCCATCCCAGGTAAGTCCAGGTCAGTTTTTAAAATATTTATTCAAAGTGCCATATGGGGGGCCTAATTTGGGCCCCCCTACATGGCACTGTGCCCAATTGGGCTGGGGGCATGACTCTTGTCTTTACTAAGACAGGAGTCATGTCCATGGGGGTTGTGCATCAAAAAAATGACGCTAGTCGGGTTAGACTCATTTTTTTTACTCTAACTTGACTAGCACCATTCTTTCCCGCACAACCTCCAGTTTTCCCTATGCCTCTCCTGCCTGGTTAGCTTCATGTATTTTGACGCTAACCAGGCCTTAGCGCTGGCTTGCGCCATTCCTTAAATAAGGCGGCCGGCTGGCATCCTGGAATGGCGCTATACTTTTTTACACAAACCTGAGTTAACGCAGGTTTGCGTCGAAAAGTATAAATATGGGCCTAAGGGCCAGATGTAGGAAGATTCCATTTTGTGAATTGCAAATTGCGAGTCGGAGCGACTCGTAATTTGCGAGTCGTAAATTGGAATGTAGGATGGTGTCCCTGACACCATCTGCGACTCACAAGGGGGTCGCAATGGCCCACCTCATTAGTATTCATGAGGTGGGTCGCAATTTGCGACCCCCTTACCAGTGGGTAAGCAGACCACCATGTCTGTGACTGCTTTTTAATAAAGCAGTTTTTTTTTTGTAATGTAGCCCGTTTTCCTTAAAGGAAAATGAGATGCATTACAAAAACGAAAAATTAAACGTTTTTGTTTAATTTTTTCAGAGCAGGCAGTGGTCCATAGGACCACTGCCTGCTCTGAAAAAATGTTTGCAGCTCCATTCACAAAGGGGACCCCTTCCTTTTGAGAATGGGTTACCACCCATTTCAAATGGGTGCAAACTGTGATTGGTTTGCGACCGCATTCGTGGTCAAAAAGCAATCTAGCATTGCACTGTGACTCGCAACTAGGAAGGGGAGTCCCCTTCCTAATTGCGACTCGCAAACCCGTTTTGCGATTTGGTAACAAGGTTACCGAATCGCAAAACGGGTTTTGTGCATTGTATTGTGCAGTTTGCATGTCGCAAACAGCGTAAATCGCTGTTAGCGACGTGCAAACTGTTTCCTACATCTGGTCCTAAGCTCCTTAGCTCCTTATTGGCCTGCAACATCCTTATCCACCTATACCATCATCGTGCTTCAGTGGGACTCAACCCGATCCTTACCTTTCTACAGGGAGTGCAGAATTATTAGGCAAGTTGTATTTTTGAGGATTAATTTTATTATTGAACAACAACCATGTTCTCAATGAACCCAAAAAACTCATTAATATCAAAGCTGAATATTTTTGGAAGTAGTTTTTAGTTTGTTTTTAGTTTTAGCTATGTTAGGGGGATATCTGTGTGTGCAGGTGACTATTACTGTGCATAATTATTAGGCAACTTAACAAAAAAAAAATATATACCCATTTCAATTATTTATTATTACCAGTGAAACCAATATAACATCTCAACATTCACAAATATACATTTCTGACATTCAAAAACAAAACAAAAACAAATCAGTGACCAATATAGCCACCTTTCTTTGCAAGGACACTCAAAAGCCTGCCATCCGTGGATTCTGTCAGTGTTTTGATCTGTTCACCATCAACAATGCGTGCAGCAGCAACCACAGCCTCCCAGACACTGTTCAGAGAGGTGTACTGTTTTCCCTCCTTGTAAATCTCACATTTGATGATGGACCACAGGTTCTCAATGGGGTTCAGATCAGGTGAACAAGGAGGCCATGTCATTAGATTTCCTTCTTTTATACCCTTTCTTGCCAGCCACGCTGTGGAGTACTTGGACGCGTGTGATGGAGCATTGCCCTGCATGAAAATCATGTTTTTCTTGAAGGATGCAGACTTCTTCCTGTACCACTGCTTAAAGAAGGTGTCTTCCAGGAACTGGCAGTAGGACTGGGAGTTGAGCTTGACTCCATCCTCAACCCGAAAAGGCCCCACAAGCTCATCTTTGATGATACCAGCCCAAACCAGTACTCCACCTCCACCTTGCTGGCGTCTGAGTCGGACTGGAGCTCTCTGCCCTTTACCAATCCAGCCACGGGCCCATCCATCTGGCCCATCAAGACTCACTCTCATTTCATCAGTCCATAAAACCTTAGAAAAATCAGTCTTGAGATATTTCTTGACCCAGTCTTGACGTTTCAGCTTGTGTGTCTTGTTCAGTGGTGGTCGTCTTTCAGCCTTTCTTACCTTGGCCATGTCTCTGAGTATTGCACACCTTGTGCTTTTGGGCACTCCAGTGATGTTGCAGCTCTGAAATATGGCCAAACTGGTGGCAAGTGGCATCGTGGCAGCTGCACGCTTGACTTTTCTCAGTTCATGGGCAGTTATTTTGCGCCTTGGTTTTTCCACACGCTTCTTGCGACCCTGTTGACTATTTTGAATGAAACGCTTGATTGTTCGATGATCACGCTTCAGAAGCTTTGCAATTTTAAGAGTGCTGCATCCCTCTGCAAGATATCTCACTATTTTTGACTTTTCTGAGCCTGTCAAGTCCTTCTTTTGACCCATTTTGTCAAAGGAAAGGAAGTTGCCTAATAATTATGCACACCTGATATAGGGTGTTGATGTCATTAGACCACACCCCTTCTCATTACAGAGATGCACATCACCTAATATGCTTAATTGGTAGTAGGCTTTCGAGCCTATACAGCTTGGAGTAAGACAACATGCATAAAGAGGATGATGTGGTCAAAATACTCATTTGCCTAATAATTCTGCACTCCCTGTATTGGGTGCAACATTCAATCCTCTGAATTGTCCTCTCAAGCTCTTAACTATGAAAACTGCCTTTTTAGTGGCCATAACATCGGCCAGGAAAGTCAGCACACTGCAATTGCTCTCAACACACCCTCCTTATCCCACTTTTTACTCAGGCAAGCTGGTTCTTCAAACTTTTGCCTCATTCCATCCTAAACTCATGGCCCCATTCCATATAAGCAAAAACATCACCCTGCCTATTTTCTTTGCAACACCTCATCCCTCCAAAGAATAGGAGAGACTCCACCTCCTGGACCCAAAAAGAGCATTGTCATTCAACCTTGACAGCACAGGAGCGTTCTGGGTGGGCGACCAAGTCTTTGTAGGCTATGTGGGCACACAAAAGGTAAAGCTGTACACAGGAGAACCATCTCACAATGGATTGTCCGGTTCATTAAGATCTGCTATGCATTGGCCAAGAAATAGCCCCTCTACGCTTGCGGACTCACTCCACCAGAGCCAAGGCTGTGACCACTACATTAGGGTGTGGCGTCCCGGGCCTGGACATCTGACAGGCAGCAACGTGGGCCTCACTGCATACGTTCACCAAGCATTACTGCCTGGACATTCTGTTCTGTCGTGATAGGCATTTCTCCTGTTTAGTCCTGAAGGACTTTCTCAAATAATTAATTTCACAGTCCCACCTCCTGTGAGGTATTGCTTGGGTGTCTATTCTAAAGTAAGGAATCTGCGGGCTAGGTGTCTATGTCAGATGAACAAGTTACTTAGCTTCGGAACGCCTTATCTGGTAGAAATTCTGGGGCATATTTATCAATCTTTCACGCAGTTCAAGAGAGCAAGCCACCTTGCAGTGCTATACTACGTGAAAGAGAAAGGGCAGGGATGCGCCATATTAAACATTATATAGTGCATTCCTCTCCTTTCCTAGCACTGGTTTACTTTTGTCTGCCTAACGCCAACACAGGCACCCGAGTATCATGTTGCAAGGGTTTCTGTATTGCAGGCAGGATTGTTTTTGTGGAGTAAGGTTACCTGCACAAGGGAACCTTCCTGCACAAAAAGAATCCTTCAAGACATTTTCCTCTTTCTACGTGTTCTACGTGTTCAACACGTTAAAAGAGGAAAAAGCAAGGAGAAATTAAGATATTTCTCCTCTTTACACCTAACCTGGAGAGGCGTAGCACTTTGACGCATTCCCAAATCTACCATTAATAGTACATCTAGAAATATCAAGCCATGCAGGGCCTCGCAAGATGGCTTTGCGTGGCTTGACAAATCTCACTTAGATTTTGCATTGTCTTTGCACTCCCTTACGTGGTGCAAGGGTGACGCAAAACCTTGATAAATATGCACCTCTATCTAGCTTCAGATTCCTTAGCGATCCTGCCATTCTCTCCACTCTACGAGCCATTTCCTTAGTAAGGAACACCCTCTTAAGGTCCCAAATTGTCACACCAGTGGCCAGTGCTCAACGCGGCTCCTCGCTCCTGGTGTGGAAAGTTGCGAAACAAACTGACATAAGCATGCAAACGTGACATCTGTACTGGTACAATTCATGTCACTTCCGTCGGTGACGAATGACGCCACCTACCGGCGTGTAGGGCTACTACCTGAAAATCTTCCATATCCAGTCTGATGCCTGGGGATATTCTAAGGTAAGGAGTCTGCGCCTAGACAGTCTCTACCAGATAAGTGTTACCAAAGGTAAGTAGCTTGTTTGTTGGGCAGGCTTCAGAATGTTAAAATCCTGAATTTTCAAAAGGTCTGATGTTTATAACCTTATCGCCAAATTGACATATTCAGCTTATTCTTGGTATTTTCAAATCCATACAGATCAGTCAAGAGGTGGAACAGTTAAGGGGCAGAGTCAAAACATATAACATGTTTAGATTTCTGTGTCCTGTTTTTAGGATATTGATCAACACGGGGGACAAAGTTAGAGGACTGAAAAGTTGTAATTTGCTAATAACTAGGTACTATTACATCAATTAAATTTGGCAGGTTGTTAACAAGTTAAGCTTGTGATAGGAAAAGTTAAGGAAAGGGCACTCACTAAATCTTAGATCTGCTAATAACTGGTATAGTTTCATGGACCTGCATGGAATTTCACAGACTCTTAGCATATGCAGCTAACTTTTGATATGTTGAGTTTTGGGGAGCAGTGTCTGCAAAGGTCTAAAGGTGTAATGAGCAACTGCCTGTATTAACCTGCATCTGACTTGAGCACCGCAAAACTCATATAATTAAGACAGAGAGTGATGGGATTGCCATTAGCAGCTGAACGACATCCTAACAGTGACAGAAGAATGGTGGAGCCATCGCTGGCAAAGACAAAAGGTCTCAGTGATTGCAAGATAGGGAGCCTTCAGCAAAGTGCCAGAGGTGCAAGACCTTGGCCTACAGTGAATGGGAGATCCAGCCATGCCTCCCTGTGAGAGGAACGAGGAATTAAGTGGCGACCATGGGACAGTGATGTGAGTTGGTGACTGGCTCCAGTGGCGAAAATGGATCCGCCCAATGCCCAGCGTGAGCATAGAGCACTGTGGACTTTCTGGAATGCCCTCAGATGAAGACTGTTGAACTGAATGATGTTGATGCATTGACCAGTGGCAATGACACTTGCTGCAATTAGACAAGCAGGGCAGAAAGAGAACACAATCAGTGGTCATACGGAAATGGTGTGTTAAACACTGCTTGGCATATTCAAAAATAGGCCACATTTTGAGATACCACTGGCTAGAAATGTAATACTTAAACACTGTGAAAATCCTGAAACAAACTGTTGTATCTTTGCAGTGTGAAACTGTAAATCACCAACAATGATCACATTGAAGAAGATACACATATAGACACATATTGCACTCAGTATGCAAAATTGGGAGGCTGTGCCCATTAGACACACTATAGTTGTCAACCAAGCAAATATCTCAAATACAAAGGAGCAAAGAGAGAGGCAATTGAGGGATTAACCCTCAGTCACCCAAGCAAGAAGAAGCATCATTGGGGCACAAGGGAAACTTAACAAAAGCACATGCCAGGATAACTGGAAAGGCTAAAGGTGTGGACAAATTGTGCCCACTTACCTGGTCACTGAATGGCAAATAACAAAATAGGGAAGGTACTCAATCCAATATAATAGCTATATTAAAGTGCCTCTGACAAGACCAGAATCAGCAAACACCAGAACAAATGAGGCAGTGTCAGTATGTGGAACCAGGAAGGAACAACAAGAAACTACACTATCTTAAATACTGATAGGAATAAAGGGCCTGAGAAGTTGTTTAGAAGCAAGAGTTGATGTGGTGACGCTAGACTTCAACTTGGTCAGAACCAAACGCCTGAGGGTCACTGAGAAAGGTGGCAAATGTGGAATTGCCATGCTGGAAAAACTCCACTGACATCACACATTTTTATAAAGTGGTAAAGAAATTGCAAGCAATGATGAAAAGACTGGATGGAATTGTAGAAGAAGCAGAAGGATGAAACAGAAGGAGCAACATCTGTGGTCCTAGAGGAGAGAGTCAATCATCATAACATGGAATTGTTCAGGGAAGACTGTATAAAGCTAAAATTAAGCCAAGAAGTCAGTCAACGTTATGCTCGATTTAGAAGGCGCTTTGAGGGCCGGCCCACCGCAACCACTGGGAGCACCACCAAGGGGTGTAATGTGCAAATTGTTGATATTTCAAAGACCGGAATGCTGTTCTTCAAGCTACAAGGCACAAGGGCTCACTGAAATATGAGCATGGTACGATAACATAATTCCTAGATTACAAGAAGCGAGTACTAAAACAAACAAAAATCTTTGATGCAGTGAAAAGAAACTTGAGAGAAAGGGAGACAAAAATACACAATTTTTCCTGGCAAAATCAAGAGTGGTGAGTGGCAAAATTCCCTGTTCTTCACAACACCAGAGCGGGTCTGGGACTGGAACTAGAACACAACATCCAGGTCCTTTGAGTGCAAACAGTGACTCACCTAGAGGAGATGATTAATCAGACACTTAGACACCAGGGCCCATATTTATACTTTTTAGCGCCGCATTTGCGTAATTTTTTTACGCAAAAGCATCGCAAACTTGCAAAATACAATTGTATTTTGTAAGTGTGTGCCGTTTTTGCGTCAAAAAGTGACACAAATGCGGCACTAAAAAAGTATAAATATGGGCCCAGGTGACTTAAGCCAGAGACACAAAGGATCACCTGGGAGTATCGCAATGGCATGTTGATCCATGGATTGTTCGCTACTGGAGGCACAGGACGATTGACAGCAAGGTAACAGATAACACATCTGTGGATATAAGATGGTAAATATGTATAGGAAGTGACAGACTGTGCCTGAGGACACACCATGAATGTAAGATAGCCCTAAACAAACAGAAGGAGACTAGGAGGAAATCACGGTAGTACTGTGGACAAAATCAGGCCGTCCCCTACTAGAGCTGCCTCAACAGATGCCCTGCTGTGGCAAATGATCCACCAGGACGCCATGTGTGGGAGACTCTTGCACTTACAAAAGATGTATGATTTACAAGAGTGTGTTTAAAATTTCCCTGACATGTATGTTATTTGTTATACGGGATGGGAAGAAGCAGTGGAGGAACTTCAGTGTGCACTGTCATCTGGCATAATACAAACAGCAAGGAAAATAAAACATCTATTGCAAATGGGAAAACACTGATAGAAACATTACTCTACTTGAAAATGTCTAAATTAAATAGGTGCTTCTAAAGCATTCTGATCAAAGCTCGTTGCCCGGTAAATAAATTCAGCAACTGCCCTGCCTATTCCTGGACTTTGCTCTTCATCTCTCTCTGTAATAGCACTTGTGATTAGGCTTGTGAAGATGTATTTTTCTCTTGTGTTTTGAGAGATCTATTGTTCATTTTTCTGGGTGAGGTGTCCCAATTGTCCTTGAGTGTTAGAGGAGATATTTGTGCCTCTTCAAGGATCGTTTATTCACAGCTAGAAGCTAAAGGGGGCCTGACCTGCATTCAATGCATGGAGATTTACATGGAGAACTCTGCTTAAATCAATGCTTAACTGACCAAAAGACACCATATCATATAAACCTCAGTGTCCAGCCTTATCCTCAAGTTCCCACCCTGCACCTCAAAGAGCCCCATTGGCTCCCAAACTACAAGCAGGCACTCTTGAAACTCCTCACACACACATACAAAGCCTCACAGAACATTGGCCCAATGTACCTCAACAACCGCATAAGCTTCCACAAACTTACCAGACACCTCCGCTCACTCCTCGCACGCATTCCTGGCATATGCAGACCCAAATCCGGCAATCGTGCCTTGTCCTACCTTGCTCCTAAAGGCTGGAGCGACCTGCCTCCATGTCAGAGCCCTCTTCTCAGTTCTTGAATGCTACAAGAAACTGAGGGGCATATTTAAGAGCCCCTGGTGCCATTCTTTCTCCTCATTAGCGTCATTTTTTTACGCTAATGTGGCTTTAGAAGGCCAAAAACACTGAACCATATTTACAAAGTGGCACAATGCATGCATTGCGCCACTTTGTAACCCTTTGCGCTACATTATGCCTGCACCAGGCATAGTGTATGGAAAGGAGGCGTTCCCTCCATTAGTTGGGGGGGGGCAAAAAAATGTTGCAAAGAAATCTAAGAGGTTTCTTTGCATCATTTGTTTCGGTACTTTTAACGCCTGGTCAGAGCAGGTGTTAAAAGGAAGCTTCCATGGGTTACAATGGGCCTCTGGGTGCTTTGCAAGATTAGCATCAGAATATTTTACACTAATCCTGCAAAGTGCCGGACTTGCATAAAATATTCTCATGCTAGTCCCCTAATTACCACCATGGTGCGCCGTATTTTAAATATGACGCACACATGGTAGCCTTAGGGGGTGCTAAGTGGCGCAAGAAAAGTGGCGCTGCACTGTGTGCAGTACCACTTTTCTTAAATATGCCCCAAAATATCAATATCTGGCACTTCTTGTAGCCCTAACCCTTGCTTCGCCCATAAGTGCCGGGATACCCTACCGGGCGAGCTACATACTGTACATATACACATAACATAACTTAACATAACAAGTGTGAGTCACAGAGCACTAGCTCATCATTGAAATAACATTTTGTGGGGTTATTTTGATCACTGAGAATTTGTTATGGTGACTCGAAAGATAACGCTTCTTTTTTTTTTCTTCAGAAAAGCCCTTCATAGAGGATTCGGATAGAGGAGAAGATGTCAGTAACCAGCTTCTGTCGCCGCCTCGGCAGAGAAAGCGAATAAAGTCAGGCGGCAAAAGCAAACATTGAATACATGAAAATGATTACACAAGGAAGCTGTGTGTAATTTCTGTAGTTTTTCCAAATATGTCCTCTGTTTGGTGGAACATGGAATAGCATGAGTACGTTTATGAGCTGTTACAGGATTTTATGTGGGCTACCTTCATCTTCCTATGTTCCTCATTCTGCCGTCTTTTCCAGTGCCTCTTACTCCAGCCATTCACGCTCTCCTATTCCATAGATGAGCCACAGTTCCATCTTAGCCCTGACCCTCAAACTTCTTCTCTCACCATTTCTGAATTCTCTCTGGTCCATCCCTGCCCTTAGTTTCTTTTCCCTTTCCTCGCATGGTACACTGGACAGTCTGCTCTCCCATCCACTCGCATTTCCAAATGAATGTCAGCGACAGTCCTAGTATATGTTGGGCTCTTTTCACCCAATACTATTGGAAAGGAAAATATGCTAGACACTGGCTCCTTTGCCATGCACCCACTGCTCTACTCTAAACCTCAGACTGTCTATTGTCTCCCACTCCTTCAAAAAACCAACATTAAGGAGACAAATCCAAAATATAATATGATAGATGGTGTTGCTCCCCAGCCTCTCAAATGAAGGACAGGGCAGGAGAAGCTGGAATCCATTGACAAAAATTAATCTCAGGCTATCCAATTACAATACATTTTATACAATTAATCTAAATGAAACTCATTACTGTTATCACTGGATACCCGGAAAATCTCACATGGACCTGGTCCTTCCATCCTACATTACGCACCTATGCCCAAGAGGCTGCTCAGCAGCAAATAATACAATTTATTTTAGAAGGTTAAAGGCTAGCAGTGCTGGTGGAATTAACATTAATTTGTGTGTAGTAGCAATGGGTATGTCGTTGGAATGTTGGATGACTAGTTACAAAGAATTAGATTATTTGCCATCAAGTGGCCCTAAATGCTGAAAACACAGAGAAAGTGGAGTGGCACCAGGGTGAACCAGTGGGTATTATCTGTCATGTGTCATCACCAGTGCCCAACAGGCAATATTCATAGAGAACCAAAGGGAAAGAAATGAGATACTTGTGCGTATGTTTGCCCCCATGAACTGTATATTCTAGGTGACTGTATATTCTATGTGTAACTTCATGTACCACTGTTTTCACTTTCCTTTTCTGAGGTTACGAGATGAGTGAACCCAAGATGTCTCTTTCAAATGTACCAATTCACATGACTGCCCCTAGCACTTTACTATAACTGCATCATCAAACCTGAGACTCCTTTCCCTTGCAGCCACCATGCCTCCTCACTCACGAAATAGTTTGCCAGATAGAAGCTGTGGTTGTAAACTGCAACGTCAAAATCCCAGAAGTGAACCTTTATCACTATAGCCTTAGTGTTGAAGTAAGCCTCAGCAAGGCCTACTAGTGCGAGGGGTTCACCTTTCTCTGCACAAAGTCCTCAGACCATGTAGGAAGAAGTTGGCACAGAAACTGGAATAAAAGACAAAAGTTTATTAACCTCATGAGGTGGTACTACAGTTCAAACAGCACCCTAGGGTAATGTCTGAAGTAGCACACTGAACTGAGAGAGCATGGTCCTTTTATACCCACGCAGGGGCTAAAAGGAGATGGTACAATTATGGAAACAAGACTTGTATACATGTAAGGTCATGTGGAAAATGCACAGTCGACAGGTAGGAGGAGCTAACAGTTTCCAAGGACTAACAGCTGCAGACCTTACTGAGCATGTGCGAAAGTAAGAGATGCTAAATATAACTTGTCACTAGGCAGATTTCAAGAGCAGTTAACAGAAAGGTAGGACAGAGCACATGGTGAGCACATGGCAGCATGTAGCAGAGAAAATGGCTACCATGAATACAAAATGGATTCCGCAAAATGTTCATAATAGTTACTAAAGACAAGATGTCTTCTGCTAATGCTTAATCTAATCACTGCTAAATTACAACAGACGACCCTTTCAGCATTAGCTGAAGACATTCGTCTTTCTGGGATAATCTAAATATTCATCCTGTATATTTATGCTCATCATTTCAGCTATTTCCTTATCTAACATATGTTGTGCCTTCATTTCTGTAATATTTATTTTGGTAGGCATACAAGCAGTAATACACATAGAGCAGAACATTGGACCACATTGAATACAGATACAACATGTAAAAAATATTGCAATTATTACACACAGGATAGTCAGTAGTTTCCAGCCCCAGGCGGAAACAAGAGCCCAAAACCATCCAGAAAAAGTCCAAGTACCAGTCTCTGTATGGATTTCTGCAGCAATTTTATGCAATTTAGATATTGCATCATATACTGAAGGTGAGTGATCTGGGATAAAAACACAACAACTACTACCGATGATTCGACATGCACCACCTCGATCAGCTAATATCACATCTAGTACCATACGATTTTGGAGCGCTACAATCCTCGCAACTTGGAGCTCCTCAGTAATATTCCCAAGTGCCAGAGCTGCCTGATTGGTAACAGCTTCCACAACCCTAGTCAATTGTCTCACTTTCCTACTGTTTAATGCAACACCTACAAAGGGGAACAATCCTAAATTGAAATCAACATATTGTTGCAGGCTAGTATCCGTTTGGTCTACCTCATTTGTACTTATTTCCCTTTTATATCTATTGTTAATGATGTCATTGAACAGTTTTAAATCTCGGTGATATGATGCAGGAGCCAAAAACACAGGGGGCAATAGAAAAGATACATAACACACACCTGACCACCCAACAGGTAATTGGTAATATCCATGGTTACCACAAACAAAATATGTATTATGTGAGGCTGTGAAACTACTATTATTTACACCCTCAATAATTAAAATCAAGGTACAATCGCTTATCCCTACTGGAATTCGTCCAATGCTTCGTATACATAAATCTGCTTTAGTTTTTGTAATAGAAATCACAAATAGTTCTTTCTTGTCAGAAACATTGAAACATTGTCCGGTTGATACTCTTCCGATTCCCATTTAGTTCCTTTAGCTTGGGGATACCCATCTTTGTCTTGGTAGCACACTTTATTAAGGCGAAAAAGAAGTCCGCCCTCCGTACGTTTTCTAGATGCAAACAAAAGCATGTACCAGGCTTGACAAGAACCATTGTGTGAAAAAGGAAGAGGAATGAAAGGTGTTCCTCCTTTCTTTTGATGCGCAGGTATCATTCCACATACCCAACAGTTAGTAGTATTTGTAGCATTATGAGTATGATGCAACATCTGAATGAAAGTATTATTGAAGTACGATTGACGGTGCTTCTGCTCCTGATAGGGAAGCGTAAAGTAATAGTGATCCTCTGGTACTGGAGTAGTGGCAACAAAGAACTCACGAGCAGGAGACTTCTTTTCAATAAACCAGGTGATTGTTGCTGTAACCACCAAAACAACAACAAACCCCATAATACTAATGATCAATTTGTTATTCATTTTAGCAACAGTGATAATCAACCCTTTCAGAAATGAATTAAAAACAATCGTTGGAGCTCTTATCCCTGGGCAGCCGCTGATTTCTTCACCACGGGCCAAGACGGGTGTCACTACTCTAATGCACGGCTGATCCACCCCCCTTGCCACATTGGCTCTCCGTTTCACTAACCCAGGGCGGTAGCTCAACCAGTCTTTTCAAAACAATTTTCAGATTCTTCCCTTGGTCTCAAATTATATCGTGACACTCCAGAAGTCGTATGGTCCGGGAAGTCCTCTGCAGATTCGTCAGGTGATATAGCACGGCCTTTCTCCGTAGTCAAGATCTCTCGATGATCGGTCAGCACAGCAGGTTCCACCAAGGTAGGTAGCACTCTCTTGCAGTGAGTACTATGGACCCAATTCTTTCGGTTTGTCACTCGAACTGCTGTCCTTGTCGCAAGGAGCACCTGTTCTGGGCCTCGCCACCTTGGTTCCAAGCTGCTTCATCTTTCAAAAGACTTAATCATCACCTGGTCACCAGGTCGGAGTTCATGGCCTTCACCTATAGATCTGTCAGGAAGTGCTTCTCGAACCTGTTGATGAATAGAAACCAAATTGTCGGTTAACTGTGCCAAATAATCATTCATCAGGACACAAGGTACATCATATACAGATTTTGGTTTAGGAACTCCCCAAATATTCATTGGTCTCCCAAACACTACTTCATAGGGGCTAAGGCCAAGTCGGGAGTGTGGCACTGACCTAATAGACAATAATGCCAATGGTAATGCATCCGACCAAGTTAAGGATGTGGAAGCCTGTATCTTCGCTAATTTCAGCTTCAATGTAGTATTATACCTTTCCACCAACCCTGCTGATTGTGGGTGGAAAACTGCATGGAACTTCTGTTTGATCCCTAATCCTTTCAGGACATACTTAATAACTTCCCCAACAAAATGAGGTCCGTTATCACTCCATAAAAGTCTGCAAACACCAAACCTAGGGAAAAATTCTTTCAAAAGCACCTTCGCTGTGGTAATGGCAGTATTATCCTTTGTGGGGTACGCCTCTATCCATTTACTGAAGGCACAAACCACCACCAAGACATACTTTAAATTGTTGCAGCGTTCAAGCTGAATATAATCCATTTGTAGAACTTCAAAAGGTGCAGTTGGTGTAGCAAACCCTCCTGCAGGAGTACGTGTCCCTTTTCCAGGATTGTATTGTAAGCAGATCAAACAAGACTGTACTACTCTCTTAGCTGTACTGGAAATTTCTGGATGCTCCCAAACTTGTGTAAGCAACTTCGTTATTGTTGAAGCTCCAACATGTGCCTGTGATGTTGGGCAAACTAATTGCAAGACTGATTAGGTTCCCCATTACCTTACATGTCCGTTGCAGTTGCACCAGAGATGCTTCCATCAGTATGACTGCATTAACCCGTCTGTAATCCTATCGATGTGCAGATTATCTCCACCAGCAAGGCCACCCGCCATGGCGTTGCCACTTCCCCGAGGTTCTATACCACATTTGAATTGGGGGAAATGTTTTATTTTTGAGTTTTATTGGGATTCACTTGGCATGAGTCCGCCAGTTGTGGGTTGGGGGAGGAGGGCTACTCTTCATTGGGTTGTTCGTTTGATCATTATTGTTTGTTTGCATTAATACACCACAGCACTTATATCCCATACAAGATGCACCTCAGTCCATTTACGATTTCAGATCATGTTTACGCTTAATGTTATGCACCCATTCGCAAATACTACCCTCATGTCCTAGAATATCCGAGGCCAGAACAAACCCTTGTAAGGGCAAACAAGCAGAGCAATATTTGCATCGGCTTAGCATCAATATTGCCTCCTTATAAAAGACCCATCTCTCCCCCAGGCCCTCCCACAGGTTTGTAAACGCCTGGGGCACAGACTGCATCTTCTCCAGCTACAGTTTTTACTCACAATCAATCAATCAATCAATCACTGGATTTATAAAGCGCTCTACGTACCCATGAGGGTTTCAAGGTGCTGGGGGGGGTACTGTTACTGATTGAAGAGCCAGGTCTTGAGGAGTCTTCTGAAGGTGAGTAGGTCTTGGGTCTGTCGTAGGTTGGTGGGGAGGGTGTGCCAAGTTTTGGTGGCGAGGTATGAGAAGGATCTGCCGCCAGAGGTCTTTCTTCGGATGCGGGGAACGACGGCGAGGGCGAGGTTAGTGGAGCGTAGCTGACGGGTGGGGGTGTAGGAGCTCCGCTCCACTAACAGGGAGTATGCATATTGATTCATAAAAATGTGACCTTTCAGCCTTGTGCCAGCCTTACCGATTTTTTGAGGGAGGCAGATATGTATTGGTAGCAGGTCATTTAGCAGGGCACTCTGTACTGTTGGTTAACTTAATCACCCCTAACATCGGTGACCTGGAATTCTTTCAAGCGCTACAGGCCCAAATCGGCCACATGGATGCAGACCACATTATAGTGGGGAAAGGTTTTAATATACTGCTGCACCCTTTGTTAGACACCACAGCGCAGAACCTGTGGGGAAACCGCGCTCACTGCATGAACTGCAAGATATCTGTGACACATACCTACGCAAAGACTCCTGACATTTGCTACACACTACCGCACCTGCCTATGCATTTCACTCACAACACATGGACACGAATTGACTACTGGCTGATATCGGTCATGCTCACGCCGTGGCTTCACTGTATCGCACACCGCCCATGGACACTCTCCAACCACGCTCCAGTGGTAATGTCTTTATGCATCCTGGTTGCGGGGGTCTTGAATGCCAGTGGCGATTTCCCTCCATGACACTCCATGATCAGCCATTTCACACAGAACTCCGTGCTACCATTGTCGAATATTTTGAACTTACCAAAGTTTCTGTACAATCTCAGGCAATACTATGGGAAGGTTTTAAGGCTTACACCAGAGACATATGTATGGCTAAGCACTCTGGAGTACTGTGTGATGTATGCTCGGGAATTTATCCCGCATCGAGGTGACTCTTACGGACTTAGATAGCACAGCAGCCCGCTAACTCACTCAGACTGTCACCGCCGAGCTACTTTACTAGCCGAGTTCCAAGATTTAGCAGTGCGAGAGGTCTCTACCTGAGGGAGAGAGACAGCAAACTGGCAAGGCTGCTGCGGCCACCCAGGGAAACATCCTATATATCAGAATTACAACAATTAGACGGCCCTTGAGGAACGGATACCGTGGGCGTATAGACCGAGTTATGGAACTATTACACTCATCTCTGCTCCACAACACTGAATGATCCCATTGAGAGAGCAACTTAACTTCTTAAAGCGGCATTGGTCTGGGTCACTGCTGCACACCAACAGTTCATAAGTGACCCTTTTTCCTCATCATATTGGCAATGGATTCAATGGACCCCTCTAAGGCACCTGGCCTCAATGCTATACAAGGCCTACAAGCATATATTAGCACCACACCTCCTTGCTATGTATTCAGAGGCCCTGGATAGAGATGTGCTTCCATCCACACTACGGGAAGCAGTGACTACACTGCTTCTGAGACCGGGTAAAGATCCCCAACAATGCGAATCTTATCTACCGCTGTCACTCCTGAATTTTGACAATAGCATCCAGGCCAAACTACTGGTAACTCGACCTGGGCTGGCTTTTGGGCGGTGCGAGCGGTGCGACCGCACGGGGCGCTGACCTCAGGGGGGCGCTGTGTTTAGCATTAACTTCTGAAACTTGCGATTTAAAAGCACCTGCTGTAAAGTTCCTTTTGCGTATAGCCATCAAGAAATAATTAAAATGTCAAGATACCTCTTGTGATTAAAGTTCCTGCTAGAGAGAGAGAAATGGGAGTTTTGCCTAGTGGCAGCTTTGACTCAACATAAAGTAGCATAGAGGGTTAATATGCCTGCTGCAAAAAACAGAACTGTGGGGCATATTTAAGAAAAGTGGCGCTGCAGCGCCACTTTTCTTGCGCCCCCTAGAGCCCCCCCTAACACCACCATGTGTGCGTCATATTTAACATACAGCGCACAGTGGCAGTAGTTAGGGGACTAGCGTCAGAATTTTTTACGATAGTCCAGCCCTTTGCAGGATTAGCATAAAAAATGTTGACGCTAATCTTGCAAAGCACCCAGAGACCCATTGTAACCAATGGAAGCCTCCTTTTAGTGCCTGCTCTGAGCAGGCATTAAAAGTGCCGGGGAACAAATGACGCAAAGAAATCTGACAGATTTCTTTGTGTAATTTTTTGGCCCCCTAACAGGAGGATGCCCCTTTTGCATTCATTATGCTTGGTGAGGCATAATGTAGCGGAAAGGGTTACAAAGTGGCGCAATGCATGCCTTACGCCTCTTTGTAAATATGGTGCAGCGTTTTTGGCCTTTTAACACAACGTTAGTGTAAAAAAATGACACTAATGTGGCATTAGAATGGCAGTAGGGGCTCTTAAGTATGCCCCTATGGCAGTGCTTCATTTGTGCTTCTTGTTTCCGGTGCGGTGCACTGGCACTTTTTTTTTAGGGCCGCACTTATTTTTCTGCCTCAAGTATTTACTGCGAGAAAAAGACACATATGGGAAAGACGGAGGAAGAGAAAAACAAAAAAGCGTCACAATGGGGAAAAAGCAGAAATTTGCCAGAGTGAGCTGAAGTGGCAGGGAGTGCCTGTAAATGGATTGAAGAGGGCCGAGATGGCTTCAGGATTACGCTGTCTCTGAATTACGTGTTCTTACATTTCATTGCAGCAGCAGCATGCTTAAGGGGAGGGCTTTGGGCACCGGCACCTTTTTATTTACAAATTAAGCACTGCCCTATGGAGCATATTTGAAAAAAGTGGCACTGCACACAGTGCTCCGCCACTTTTCTTGCACCCCTTAGCACCGCCCCAACACCACCATGTGTGCGCCATATTTGAAATACTGCACACCATGGCGGTAGTTAGGGGACTAGGGTCAGAACTTTTTTATGCTAGTCCCGTGCTTTAAAGGTTTAGCATCAAAAATGTAGACGCTAATCCTGCAAAGCACCCAGAGGCCCCTTGAAACCAATGGAAGCCTCCTTTTAATGCCTGCTCTGAGCAGGCGTTAAAAGTGCCAGAAAAAATTACATAAAGAAATCTGTCGGATTTCTTTGCGCCATTTTTTGCCCCACCCCCAACAGGGGGATGCCCCCTTTGCATACATTATTATCTGGCGCAGGCATAATGTAGTGCAAAGGGTTACAAAGTGGTGCAATGCATGCATTGCGCCACTTTGTAAACATGGTGCATTGTTTTTTGCCTTCTAACTCCACGCAAATTCAAAATTCATAAAAGTTTAATTTGCGTCCATAAATCTAAGTTAATCGCACAGAATATTAAGGCAGCGTTGTGTAAAGCTGCTTCCAAGGGTGGAAAGTGACGTTCCAGTGCAGAAAATATATTTGTGGCGGAGGTAGGAAAAAATATTCACCCACAGGGGTTAATATTTTACATGTGGGAAAAAGTTAGCATGTGCAAAATCTGTGTTATTAAATGTTTACGTCATCTCATGCAATGTACATTTACACATGTTCGAATTCTTATGTGTTTGAACACTCTTGATATGTTTGGGTGACCCTTTTATTTTATTTCTCCTCTGTGGCTGTCTTGTTTTGGGAATTGTGTTAGCCAGCCAGCAACTCTGATGGTGGGGCGGTGAAAATAGTATTCTATTGGAATTAAGGTAGCAGATTTAAATGAGGATGCTAAATGGCAACATTTTCATTTTTGGCTGCAGATAGAAGAAGAAGGTTAATAGAAGTTCTTAAATTATATGCAGGGCTACTAGAATTATATGGCAGGAAAAGACCAATTTATATGACAAGAAAAGTCCAGTTATGAATTTACAACACCAAATGCTGTAACTCAAGCAACTGCGAGACCCATTGCCTTGCAAATGCTTGTTAATAATTGTGGACGCACTAGCACGTTGCTTGCAAGAAAAACATCTCCACAGGCCCCTGCAATTCAAGCCAGGCGTGCTTCTGATTTCGCTATATGCAGATGACATCTTACTCTTCGAACGACACCCTGTTGAAATTGTGCACCCGACACTCTGCAGGATCATTAGATACGGGGTGCTGTCTGGCCTCCACATCAACTGGACCAAATCTTAGCTATTTCCACTCATGGATGCCAACACCCAGGATCGCTCTGACTTCCGCTTGACTTGGTATGACGGCTCAGTCCGATATTTAGGCATTCATATTCACCGGGACAGACAACAGGTAATATGTTTAATTTATGGCACAGCAATAGAGCAGCTGACTACCCAGGTGGAGCGCTGGATCCGCCTCCCATTACCTATAGCGGGATGGATTGCTAATGTAAAAATGATAGTACTCCCCCAAGTTTTTGTACCTCTTTGTAAACATCCCCATCCCACTCACCAGTACGTTCTTCGTGACCTTGCATGGCATACAGCTATAACTTATATGGCCAGGCAGACAGCATCGAATAAGGTGGAATATCCTGGTACATCCATACGAACTTGGGGTTTTGGATTTCCCAACCTCCATTTGTAGTACCTGGTCGCACAGTCTCACATTGGTGTTATACCGATGTACGTATCCCCTACTCCAAACCTGAAAAGGACTTGGCAGTCCGACTCCACTGAAAGCTTTAGTGCCAGCGGCCGACCGTTAGACCCAAAGGACATACAACCACTCCCCACAATCAGCTGGGCCTAGAAACAGTTGGCCGAGATGCTGGGTGGATGGACATTATACTCCCCTGCAATTCCACTAGCGAGTAACCCCTGGCTCCCCATCACCCAGGAAAAACAGGTCCAATGCACCCTGACAAAACTTGCTCTACACACCATTGCTCTACTTCCCTGAAGCGTGTGTTTTCCCGCACAGAAGATGACGGATTTCAGAAGGCACCCACATAGACCATTTTATACCCTGCTGCCTCCAGAGAATGCCCAGGGCTCAGATCCTGTCACACCCATTGGCCCCAGATGAGTTCACATACCTGCCACTGGTAATCACCTACAGTGGAGGAGATAGGCTGATCTCCAAACTGTATCACACCTGTCTAGACCTCCTATTTACTCGAGACTAGATTTCGAGGTGAAAAAGAGACTGACCTGGGACACCCCTTGACTGATAAGGTTTCGTGTGCCTGCTGTGCACTGGTGTCTCATCTTCTTTAAGCGCCGCCATAAGCTTATACACTATAAATTCCTGTGCAGAGCATATGTCACGCCCACAACTCAGGCTCACATAAACCCTACTTAACGAGCTCAATGCCCGAAATGTCGAACAGTGACCATATGTCATCGACAAGCAGCACAGTTGTGCCATATTGGAGGCTGGTGTTCGATAAACTGGCCCTGATGACACACATTGTGCTCAAACCCACTCCACTGTTAGCCCTATTGGTTATGTCCGAGACGTACCCAAAGCACTGCATCTATACGTTGCAATTGCATTACTCCTAGCCGAATAAGAAATAGCTATACACTGAGGAAGCAAGCATCTTCCTATGATAGCAGCATGGATTAAAAGTCTAATGTATTGTGATACTAAGAGCGAGCTATTTGTAACTTTGTAACCACCCACCTCCAGAGCAAAAGAGATTTGTCAGCCACTGCAGGATTATCTGCTGACTATAGACGCCCAGGAATCAGTTTTGTCCCCGTGAAGTACACTTTTAAATAGAACAGTGGACATTACTTACCATATTCTGCATTCTGGGAACTGGGTGGACATTGGGCTTCTCTAATATGTAATTATATAGTGAAATGGGATATCACAGAAATACTCATTGTTATGGTTTGCAATTTGTTGTGTGTCGCCGCCACTGGTTTGCGTAAAAAAATGTACCGCCGGCTAACGCCATTCCTACGCGCCAGGCGGGCGCCTTATTTAAGGATTGACGTTAGCCGGCATAGGGAAAGATGGGGGTTGTGCGTCAAAAAATGGTGCAAGTCAGGTTAGAGTAAAAAATCATGGCTCAAACCGGACTTGCGCCATTTTTTAACGCACAAGCCCCATCTTAGCAAAGACAGGAGTCATGCCCCCTCGCCCAATGGCCATGCCCAGGGGACTTAAGTCGCCTGGGCATGGTCATTGGGCACAGTGGCATGTAGGGGGGCCCAAGTTAGGACCTCCTATGCCACTTTAAAAAAATGATACTTACCTGTACTTACCTGGGATGGGTCCCCCCATCCATGGGTGTCCTCCAGGGGTGGGCAAGGGTGGCAGGGGGTGTCCATGGGGGTAGGGAAGGGCACCTCTGGACTGCTTCCATGGTCAGAGACCATGGAAGTGAGCCCATAGGTCCCTTAACACCTGCCCTCACCCAGGCATTAAAAAATGTCGCACATCAGGCTGTGCACCGGTTTTTAAGGCCCGCCCCCTCCTGTGCATCAAAATTATGCGGGCTTATAAATAAGGCGCACAGGCCTTAAAGTCATTTTTTGGACGGGAACGCCTACCTTGCATGTCATTAATGCAAGGCGGTTTCCCGCATCCAGAAAATGATGCTTATGGAGGGATTTTGATGTTCGCGGGATCGGGCGTCAGAGTATAAATATGGTGTTAGGTTTGCGCCAAATGTGCGTCAAAAGTTTTGACGCACATTCGGCGCAAACAGAGAATAAATATGCCCCTTTATCTCAACCGTGTGGATTATCTTAAATGGACTCTTTATCAACTGTTGTCAGTACTGTCGTGAGTTTCCATGCAGATGATTTTTTTTTTTTTTTGTAAACAAAGTTTATTGCAATTTCGATCAACCAATGATTAGGTAAACATAGTATAAGAAAATATACAGTGACCTACATAGACTCTGAGATCAAGAGCTTTTTCAATCTACACATCTCTGCACTAACAGCAATCTGATGTTGCAACAACTACCCTCAACCTCCCCAACAGTGCCCCACCCCCCAGTGATGGTACTGGTAGCTTATCTGGACAGTTGTATTGTATGTAGGTGTGCTATGAAGGAGTCAACCCTCCGCTCACAGTGTGAGAGTGTTTACCCCGTCTAGTCCAACCGTAGGATCCTGCCCCGGGGTCATCTGTACTGGCACCAATGGATTGGGACTATTGGTAACTTCTCAAAACATCCAAACATCATTCAATCAGGGGACTGGACCTAATCGGCATTCCTCCTTAAAGGAGTCTAATATCGCGTCCCAACCTTGCGCCACCTCCAGGGGCCGCCAACCCCTTCTGGCCTCGCTATGTAAAACAGCGCTCTCGCACCCAGCCCACCTAGTTAATTCTCTGGTCCATAGGGACAGTCTCGGCCCAACTGGATTCTTCCAGGACATCGCTATTTCCCTCTTGGCCAGTACATAGGCCAAGTCCCGGAACCTGTTGGTTATTTTGTACTTAGCCGTGCGTGGAAACCAGCCAAGCAGACAATGCCCTATTGTGCAAGGGACTTCTCTTCCTATCGCTCCAGCCACCAGACGGCTCACCTCCGCCCAATACACCTCCGCCGTAGGGCAGCTCCAGAACATATGCCTAAATTCTGCCTTCTCTAGTCCGCACCTCGGGCAATTTACTCCTTCCTCTTCAAAGTACCTGCTGATCCGCTCAGGGGTGAGATATGCCCTATGAAGTACATAAAAATTAATCAGCTTAAATCTGGCATTGCGAGTCATTTTGGGGAAGCCCCCCAGAATACGCTCCCAGTCCACATCGGATATAGTTGTGCCCAGGTCTACTTCCCATGACGATTTGAGTTGAGTCAAAGGTATGTTCCTATCCGCTTGAACCCTGCTGTAGAGATTAGAAACTGCCTTAAAGGTGCCAGAAGAAGTCGCCAAATATGTACAGGTTGTTTGTGTAGTGAGCTCTCCTGTCCGTGTCAGCCAGTGTTTCCTGATACTAGCCACTACTGAGCCATACAATAAGAAGTGTCCTCCCTGTAGACCGAATTGTGTCCGAAGGACTTCAAACGGCATCAGTGCCCCCTCCTTAAATAGTGCTCCTACCGTCTGTATCCCGGACTCCACCCAGGACTGGAGTCCTCCCCAGTCACCCCGATGGGGCAAAGCTCTTAGGGACAAGAGGGGTAGGTCAGGGGAGTAAGGGGCCTTTACTTAAAGTTTACGCAAAAAGCTCCTCCAACAGCGCGCAAGGACTTTAAATTCAAGGGAATCATGCGGCCCAGTACCCGGACACCCCAACAACAGTTCGTATAATCTAGTCTCTGGGGGAGTAAATGCCTTTACCCCCAACCCTGTTGCTGCTCTGTTGGCTATCCATTGCGCCAACCATTGGAATTGCGCTGCCAAGTAGTAAGCCTCAAAGTCCGGGACTGCTAGGCCTCCGTCTGTGGACCGCCTCTGAAGTTTGGCCAGAGCCACTCGCTTCCGTCCACCCCCCCAGATAAAGGCTATGACCATGGATTCTAGTTCTGCAAATATGGCCTTAGGAATCCATACCGGCAGGACCGTGAAGTGATACAGAAGGCGAGGCAACACCACCATTTTAAGGATGGCTACCCTCCCCGCTACAGATAGAAGTAAGGTTTGCCAGAAAGCCATGTTGGAACGGAGGGAACGCAATGAGCCTCCAATATTGCTGTCTATTATATCCTTTGGGTCATGGAAAATCTTGACCCCCAAGTATGAGAGGCATCTTGGAACCCACTGGACATTTCCCAACTCTAATGGTGGGGCTACAGTAGCGTTCAACGGAAACAGGCCGGTCTTGCCCCAATTCACCCGAAGACCAGAAAGCTCACCAAACTGCGAAAGTAACTGCTGGGTCCGGGAAAGGTCTCTGTGTACATCGTCTAAGAAGATCAATAGATCATCCGCATACAACGCTATTTGATGTCTCTTGCCCCCTGCCACTATGCCGGGACCCCCCCCACCACCGCGCGCTGCGGCCGCTAATGGCTCCATAGCCAGTGCAAATAGCAGCGGCGATAGGGGACACCCCTGTCTGGTACCCCGCTCAACGACATAAGGTCTGGATATTATCCGTCCTGTCCGTACCCTAGCAGTGGGCTCAGTATACAACAATCTGACCCAGGCAATGTATTCAGGTCCGAAACGAAGGCGGGACATCACTGTATAAAGGAAGGCCCACTCCAAGCTATCAAAGGCCTTTTCTATATCGACTGCGAGCACTCCAGGGGCTGGGCTAGACGATTTTCGATCGTTCATGACCGCTATAAATCTGCGTATGTTATCCGCTGTGTTGCGCCCCAGGATGAACCCTGCCTGGTCAGTATGTATTAGTGTTGCCATGTGGGGGAGAAGCCTAGAGGCCAGAACCTTGCTGAGGATCTTGTAATCCAGGTTCAGCATGGATAAAGGTCTGTATGCCCCAGCTTCCGCAGGATTTTTCCCAGGTTTAAGCAAGGGCACTATTACCGCCTCCCTCGCTGTTGCCGGTAAAATTCCTCGGTCTCTGGCGGATTGATATAGAATCTCAAGCCTAGGAGCTAACAAATCTATATACGTGGCATAGAATTCGATAGGGAGACCATCTGTCCCCGGAGTCTTTCCCCTCGATAGTTCTCTAATGGCCCTCCGAATCTCTGGTTGTGTAATGGCTCCCTCAAGTTGTGTCGCAACATCTGGTGGTAGTGTCTGCAACTGCAGATTAGATACATAACTATCGGTGGAGTTACCGACAGGACGAAGAGTGCTTTTATATAATCGTTCGTAAAAGGACATGAGGTGAGAGTTAATTTGCTCCTGCCCGTGAAGGGGATTTCCACTCTCCGATATCATTTCCAGGATAGGGGATGTTTTATGCGTTTGCGATATTACCCAAGCTAACATCCGACCCGCTTTGTCTCTCTCCCCGTGTGCTCGTGTAATATAGTTTTGGTAGTCAAAGCATCGAAGACGCTCCACACAGTCAGCGACCGTTGCTCTAAGCTCTAAGATAGTAGGTTGAAGGAGCGGACTTTCAGGCCTTTTTTTCTCCATCTCTCGCAGCTCACTCTCCGCTTGTTCATTGTCCCTAAGTAGAGTCCTTCGGACCCCTACCGCTCCCGCAATACAGCGCCCACGCACCACCACTTTAAAAGCGTCCCATTCAATCAAGGGGTTATTGGTCGAAGCCTCGTTATCTACAAAGTAGTGGGTAATATGTTGTCTTAGCTCCTCCCGAAAGGGTGCGTCTTCTAGGGACTCAGTCTTCAGCCGCCAGGTGGGGATGCGAGAGGGGGGCGAACCCCAGCGTGACTCTAGTAATAGAGGGTTATGATCAGAGATTGTGCGGGTCAGGTATTCAACATTATGCACCTGAGGGAAAATGTCTGGGGAGCAGAAAAACACATCCAAGCGGACATGGAGCTCATGCCGGGGGGAGAAGAAGGAATAGTCTCTGGTCTCTGGGTGTACTCGTCTCCAGATATCCACCAGCCCCCAACTCGCCTGCCAGGAGGAGAATAGCCCTGCTACTCTCATCAGAGGGGAATCATGTAACGGAGGGTGGGAGCGATCCCTGGAGGGATCGGCCACACAATTAAAGTCGCCCCCCATCACTAGGGGGAACTGCAAATAGGTGGCTAGGAGGCCCGATAAGCGTGTAAAGAACTCACCCTGGCCCCAGTTCGGGGCATAGACATTGATCAACGCTAGATCTCTTCCCTCCAATCGACCCCGGATTGCTACAAAACGTCCCTCTGGGTCTATGAGCGTGTCTAATAACTGGAATGGAACCCCGGCTCTGATCCATATCAAGGCACCCCTGGCGAATGCGGAATAAGAGGTATAGTATGCCTGGCCCCTCCACCTTTTCTGTAGTGCTAGCCCTTCAGCCTGGGTTAAATGTGTTTCTTGGAGCAACGCAATCTGAATCCCCCTCCGCTGTAAATGTGAGAATACCTTATATCTCTTAGACATTGTGTGCATGCCCCGTACATTCCATGAGAGAAATTTATAAGTGCCTAACGACGCCATAACTGTGTTTCAATCCCCATCTGTGACTTACCCCATGCAGGGCTAGCATATACCACGAAGATCCCTACTCTCACATTATATAACATTAGCAGACCAGTGTTAAACATCCACCACTCATCACTCCCCCTAAACAATCCCCAACAATTAACATCCCAACTCCCCTTCCCCGGGACAAAAGTTTGAACTACTCTCATCCAAACTTCGCGAAATGTCAACTAGATTATCGAAAGTGGGGTAACTCCTAGATCACAAAAGGAGTGAGCCATCGCCCTAATCCCCACTACCGGATTGCAAGATATAGTAGTACTTGTGGACCCCGGTCTCATCCATCTGGTGGGTACGACCGCCATAGTGACAGCTAGTACGCCCTCCTCACCGGCCACCATGGTGCCTGCCAGGGGAGGCTCTCATTACCAGGACAACTGGCTCAAGTGTAGTTCGATGGGAAGACTTTCATATGATACAGTCAGAAGTGCCCGGTGTTATGGCCGGGCCCGATCTGTCGGATACTTGGGAAGTCTCGGATTCATGGTCCGAATCAGATGGTTCACAGTCCGCAGCAGTCTGTACTTGGGATCCGCGATCAGAGCCGCTCAATGAAGCTGCTGCCTCCATGGCTTTTCGTCTCTCAGTTTGCATCTCCACAGGTGAGGGACTATTTACTATACGGGCCGTGTTGCGTTTAGCCCCTCTCCTCCGTCCATGCTCAGGGCCCTGTGCCGGAGGACCATTCCCCTCATGTGGAAGCAGATCAATCCATTGCCATACCTCCTCCGCCGTAGTGAAAAACTGTGTACTGTCTTTGGTCACTACCCTAAGCTTCGCCGGGAACAGCATGCCATATTGTAGACCCAATTGACGCAGTTTCTGTTTTGCAGCCCTGAAGGTGGCCCGTTGTTTCTGTACTTCCCGGGAGAAGTCTGGGAAGATACGAACCGTGTGATTGTCCATTGTGCGGTCCCCTTTGGCCCTGCTTTGATGCAACAGGTAATCCCTATCCCGGTAATGAAGAAGCCTGGCTATTATAGGTCGCGGGGGGGCTCCCGGAGGGGGAGGACGCGACGGAACTCTATGTGCCCTCTCGATCGCAAAAAAAGGAGAAAGTCCGTCGCCCGCTAAGTCCTCTCGGAGCCACCGCTCGAGGAACTCCGCCAGGCCAGTTTGTGGAACACTTTCAAGCATACCTATCACCCGTATGTTATTGCGACGCGATCTATTTTCTGCGTCTTCGGCCCTTAATTCCAGGGCCTTGATCCTGGTCTCCAGCTGCTGTGTAGACTTAGTGGCATCTTTGACCTCTGGAAGGAGCTCTTTAAGTTGTCTGTCGGTGGTGGACACCTTTTCGGCTAGGCGGCGGTGATCATCTCGCAGTACTGTGAGATCTGTGGCCAAAGCGTTGATTTTCCCCTCCAGTGCTACACGGGAAGCCGTTATAGCTTGTAGGACATCTTGAAGTGTGGGGTCGTCACGGCCCTCTCCTGAAGCGTCATTCCTGGGTTCAGGCGGGACTGCCTGTGCCTCAGCTGGGGACCCACCTTTTTGTTCTATGTCCCTCCGGCGACCGACTTTACCCATTTTCTGGGGTATGGCTCCAACTCCGTCTGATCGGTGGGCTCTGGACCCCTACTCTCCCACCACCGCGCTGTACACTGCACTGCCAGAGGGATCGCCAAACTTTTTATTAGAGACTTGCTGTTTCTGGCGCTCGGTACACGTGTAAGAGGATTATCGCCTTCCAGTGCCAGCCGCACTCCGCACTCTAGGCCGCTAAGAACCCCTGAAGTACTCCACACGCCAGGTAGATAGGACACTCTCTCTCCTCCCAGTCAGGGTGTGGACCCGTCGAGCCAAAAAGCCTTGCCGTTCGTGGAGGGTGCCTTCAAGCATGCATGACTCCCATCCAGTGTCTGGGGGCCCCCTGCACTCTCCTGTATGTAGCACTGCGCATCTAGGGGGACCCCCGTAGAGGGGGGCCGCATGCACCGTGTCCCAGTGCAGGCCAGGTTCGCCCCATCAAGTCGCCGACTTCGCCCTCCTCGTTCCAGCTCACCTGAGGCGGTCCATGGGGTCAAGCCTCCCAGAAGTACCCCCCGGCGCTGTCGTGTAGACTGCGATCAGACGTCCTCAGAGGGGAGCTGCCAAAGGAGCTCTGGGGGAACCCCGGAATTATCGCCTCTCACCTTGATCCCCTCGGTCCTTCCCTCGGGTGTCGGTCGCCATGTTGTGTGTGCTCCGCGGTCCTTATCCGAGCACAGACGCCGCGCTGGGCCCCACTGTTCGTCGGCGTGGGACCCCAGAGGGAACCACCAGGACCCCTTGTACTTCCTGTCTCCCAGAGGGGTGAGCGGGAAAGGAGCAGGGAATTGCTTTAGTGGCTCTTCTGCCACCGGGGACGCCGTTCAGATCGCGGCCGCCATCTTTTTTTTTCCGCGGCACTCCGTCGGCCGCCAATTCGGCCCCGAAACTCTCTTCACTCCGGGACCGGACCCCTCAAAATGAGCCTCGGGACCCCTGCGCATATTCAGCCGGGCAATGGAGCGGTTTGGGGGTCCACTGCCTTTCAGGCTGGACCGGAGTGGGAATCGCTGGCAGGAGCCTCACGGAGAGGCTTCCTCTGCCATCGGCGTCAGGCCACGCCCCCCGAGTTTCCATGCAGATGATGTTGGTATAACTGGAAGGAGAGCTCTGAAGAGACTCCTTAAACAATTTATAATTTAATGCATATCTTAGGGAATAGAAATGGTTCGATGTTCTGGGAAATCGCGTGATGGCTGCTCGATGAAAGCAACGGAGCAGTGACAAAAACCCTTTTGCATCAGGTGTAATAAATAGGGCAGATTTTGCAATAGGTCTGATGACACTGAGCATTGCCCTTTTATTTGACACTAAGAGCAAAACTCCTTTTAGATAAGTATGTTTTATCAGTCAATGAGCTGTAGTGTGGGCTAATATGGTTTGGAAATCTCGGGATACGTGTAAGTTAGTAAATAATAAGTTACTTGTGAACAGTAATGCTTTTTCTGTTGGATACTCTAACTAGAGATTCCTCACCTTTAAATACTCTGCAGATGCCGGATTGGATCTGGAATGTTTTCCCCACAATGCAGCTGCATGTCACCATGTGGCACCATGCAGCTGCGAATTGAATCTGTACCACCTAGAAGTGAGCTGCATATAAGCGTCACCCCTGCGCGCTGATGTCAGTTTCTTGCTTGCCTCTTTCCGCACCCTCAGATGTGGAGCATGAATAATTGATTTGTGCTTTCAGGCTTTGTTTGAGGAACATTGCTATTTGAAGGTTACCAAAAGATTCCCACTTATCTGATAAGGAAAGATCCAAGCATGTAAGTGTATAAAATACCTATTGCTGTAGAGCTAGGATTACAGGTAGGTTAGATTTCCTTCTCCATGGGATCTTCATTATTAGTTGTTGGAACTGAATAGTATAGCAAGCAAATACATTATACACACATAGGAAAGAACAAAGGAAAACGTAGCTTATACAAAAATAATCCTTAATGAAGCCTGGTCCACTTTGGCATCACCCCTGGAATATGATTTCAGACAATACTGTTTTGAACGTGTTGATAGATTTACAAGTGGCCGATGTACATATTTCAATAAGTGGGACATTTCTTAGTAAGGCCATTGTATTCACTCTTCTTCTAAGAAAGTGGACTTTAGGCTCCTCTGAAGAGTTTTGTGCACCCGCTGATAACAAAAGAGGTGATTCAACTAGAAATGGGCGCTTCGTTGTAAAAATGCTCGCAATTGACAATAGGCATTCTGACTGCCTGAGGTCTTTAGTGTTATGAAAATAAAACTTGGAAACCCTCTTAACGTCAAGGGTGTGCAGAGATGTTTCTCCTGGAGAAGATGAGTTCTGAAAGTAGGTTGATAATGAAATGGTCTGGTTTACAAAGGAATCTAACACTACCATGAGTAGAAAACTTGGATGAGTCCACATAACCACCATGTTGTTATGTAACACTGTGTACTATGGCAGCAAAGAGCTTCAATCTCACTAATATTGTGAGCTCAGGTGATAGCTGTGAGCAGTGCAACTTTCCAAGTCATTGCTGTAAAGATGATTCTGATGGAAACTTCTAACTGCAGATTCCTCACCTTTAAATCTTCAGGATCCATTCTTGCACCTGAGAATATTCTAAATAGCATTGCATTGCTCCTTTTTGCCAGTAGGTGGTATGTGTGGCTTTGTTTTGACTTCAGTCCACCTTATAAGTGATGATGGGGCTGCATATGAGCACCACCCTGCACTTTGATATCAGCTCCTCTCCACTACTTTGTGCCTGGATCCGGGGATCACTTCCAACAAGGTTCTTTCTCAAAATGTTGCTTTTTTTCCAGTGAGCACATGAACTATGTTCCCCCCTAAAACTACAGGGTTTAAACATTGTAGTCATTGTTGCAAACAAATATCTGTGGCAGACACCCATGAGGTGTGCTTCTCGTGTTTGGGTTTTGAGCACGACTCCTGCAAGTAGAGTCCTTGCCCCGGTCCAAGTCTTCCAGCAAGTCAAAGCAGATGCACAGGAATGTCAAGCGGGATTCATACAAGTTCTTCAACTCTGTCAGAGAAGTTGTAAGGATGTTGAGATCACATCAGCTTGAGGCGTTTAGAGTGTCCATGTTTCAAATCCCTGGCACTTTTCTGGCTCCCTGTGGAACACTTTTCAACCCCACGGATCCCTGGAGGCTTTCAGTAAGGTTACCGCCAGCAGGTTCACACTTGACTCCATCTGTGCCTCCTGAAACCATCCCAGATCCCGCTCCAACTTAGAGCAGACTTCTAATCCAGCACCAAACATTCACACTGTCCATTTGACAATGGCAAGCCTCCTGACACTGTTGTGGCTCAATATCACACCTGACTCCTTGGCAAAGGCTCCCTTTCATTTCAACCATCCTGGAAATGTTGAAGTTTCAGACCTTCTCTCCATCAAAAAGAGCACTGGGCATTTGGGCTATGACCCTGATTCTTCAGCCTGGGTCTTAGTGAGAGTGGCTCTGAGGCTTCTTGGCCTTCTGCATCCTGCTCACTGATTATTCCAGGTGGCATATACGGACTCTGCAGTGGAACCTACAGTCTCACTGGGCACAGCAGAACTGCAACCTGTCAGATTCTATCAAGGTTTGCAGGAGAATGAAAAAGACCGGCAGTGAAGGCTGCTGGGCCACAACTGAACCAATGGGCAAACTCCTCTCCCTGCCCCAAATCAGAACTGATGGTGGTGACCAATGCGTCATTGCTGGGAAGGTAGGTCATCTGGGAGTGGTGGAGATAAGAGGACTCTGGGCTCCGGTGGAGATCTGTCTCCATATCAGCCTGTTTGACTTGTGGGTAATTCGCCTGGGGATGAAAGCCTTCCTACCTCAAAGGAAAGCTGATCCAGGTTCTCACAAACAACACCACCATGAGGAACTGCAACAAGCAGGGTGAGGTGGGGTCCTGGGTACGGTGCCAAGAGTTACTTCATTTCTGGGGCTGGGTGGAGCATCAGGGCATTTCTCTGGTCGTGAACTCAGCCACTGGCACCTGCCTAATCACGAAATGTGATTACATTCCATGGTAGCGCAAGGCATCTTCCAGCTATGGGGAGTACACTGGGAAAGTCTTTTCACTACTGCTGAGGTCGTGCAGTGTCAAAACGTTTGTATGCTGGTAATTTCAGGAAGGCTATCTCTGAGACACATTTTAGACAAAGTGGAGCATGAGGCTCCAGTGCATCTTTCCACCACTGCCTCTGCTGTGCAAAGGTCTGAAGAAGATCAGAAACAACTGGACTGAAGCCATCACAGTGGCTTCAGAAAGGGCCAGAAGAGAGTGGTATCCAGATCTTCTGGGCATGATGATCTGTCCTTTGATCAGGCTACTGCTTTGGGTAGGTCTCCTGTCGCAGCACCAGGGCAGGGCCATGCCCCAAAGGCTGTGCAATCTGCACCACTATGCATGGTCATTGAGCGGCAGTAGTTGACTGCATTCAGTCTGCCTTCCTGAAAATATGGATGTCATCTTTGCTGCCATACTTCCCTCTACAAGGTCTGTTTGTGCTGGGACAAGTTTATAGCATGGTGTGGCACCTCACCTGCCAATACAAACCTGTTATAGGCCAAATTGTTAGACATCTTGTTTGTTTTGCAAGGACTTGCAGAGGGCACTTTTAAAGGTTGTCAGCCCTTCTGACATTTACCGGTCCATCCATCCTTGATCAAATCGCCTGTTGTGAAAAGATTTCGATTTCTAAAAGATTTTATGCATTTCCTTGAAACCCTTTTGTGATGCTACTCTGGGTTCTCAGTTTGATCCTCACTTTCTTCATATGCACTCTCTGCAAACCAGTGTGCAGCTGTCCACTATGCCTCCTAAATCTGAAGACTGTATTCCTGGTCACAATACCTTCAGCTTGTCATGTGAGTGAACTCCGGGCTCTCTCGTTGCAGCTGTCTTACACCACCTTTTTCCCAGGTAAAGCGGTGTTGAGGACCAGGGCAGCCTTTCTGCTGAGGTTCATGATTGCTTTTCACGTTGGCAATTCATTACTCTCCCAAAGCTTTTTTTCTCTGCCTCAGCCCTCGAAAGAGAAAGCAACTCCATTGGCTGGACCCTAAGAGAGCTTTGAACTTTTACTTTGACTGCACCAAAGATGATCAGCTTTTTTTGGAGTTCTCTCAGGCAAACAAAAGGCAAGACAGTGCAGAAAAGGATTTTTATCAAAGTGTATAGTACTCTGCTTTAGGATCTGCTGCACACTGGCCAAGAGGCATCCTCCCCAAGGCCCCATGTACAAGTGCCAAGACTGTTAACACTGTATTGCCACAAGGAGTGCCTATTCTTGAAATCTGTCAGTCTGTAAAGTAGGCTTCACTGCACATGTTCACAAAGCTCTACTGCCTGATAGCGAGATACATCAGGAAGGGCGTTTTGCCCGGTTGTTGGAACCGGCCCTCTCTACAGGGTCCCTGCAAACGTTTTGCCTTCCTCCTCCTACATTTGCTGGATTTTCGCTTGTTGGCCTTAGAACTTTGTGTACTTTACCACTGCCAACCAGTGCTAAAGTGCTTGTCCTCATTCCCCTAAACATGGTTTGATTGGCATATACCTGAGTGGCTCATTTAATTCACATGTAAGTCCCTTATAGAGTGGTATATCATATATCCAGGGCCTGTAAATTAAATGCTACAAATGGAACTGCAGCACTTATATTGCCAACCACTTAAGGAGCACTTTATAACATATCCCAGGCCTGTCATTGTAGCCTGAAGGCAGTGTCCCACTTCCATGTCCACTTGGCATTTAAAACTGTTTGCCAAGCCTTAAACTCCCCTTTTATTACATATATGTCACACCCTATGTAGTCCCTAGTTAGCCCATAGGGTAGGTTGCTGTTTTTAAAAGATTAAAAGATAGGATATGTGCTTCTCAGATTTACATGTCCTAGTGAAAAACTCCCAAATTCGTTTTTTCACTACTGTGAGGCCAACCCCTTTCATAGGATAACATTGGGGAATCCTTATTATATATATTAAGCTGTAATTACTAAACCAGAGGTGGTAGATGTGTCATGTTTAGTGTCTATGTACTTGTAATGATAAACCCTCTTTAATGGTAAAGTTAGATTTATCATAGAGAGTTTTAAAATGCCACTTTTAGAAAGCTGGTATTTTCCTTCCCTTAGCCCCCTGTGCCTGAAGCCGGCCTTTTTCACATTACTCGGTGTAACTGACAGATGACACTTTGTGAATTCACCCCAGGCAGTCACACAATAGTGGGATTAGCAGAGCCTGAATTGGCCATTAACTGATGATGGGGGGTGGAGCTAAGCACAGCCCCACTTGCAGCTCCTCTGCCACCACATAATAGGCTTCACAACCCTGTATTGTCAGTGCAGCAAGCTAGGAGCCAGGGCAGGAGAGGAAGGAAGCTCCTGGAACTTCAGAGAACCCTTTTGAAAACTTCTTCCAACGTCTAGGAGCAGGGCACCGGGGTATAAAAATAGGGCTCTTGGACCTTCTCCTCAGTTCACTACTGGACATGTGTAAGGACTCTTAGTGGACTGTCTGCTGCTGTGACCTGCTGTGCACTATGCCAGACTGCTGCTCTACCTGGAAGGACTGATTTGCTGCATGGAGCAAGCCTTGAATCTTCAGAGGCCAGCCCTGCTGTGGAGTCCTGCAACTTAACCTGCACCCAGGACTTCCAGAAGTGACTCAAGGGCTAGTTTTGCTGCCCCCCTGTTCAGAGCCACGAGGACATAACAGGCCCCCACCATCTTGAACTCACACCTGGACCCAGCCTGAGTGAGTTTTGTGAGTTTTGAACCCCCAAGAGGTCTCCATCTACTCCTGGACCCTTGGTTGTAGTGCTAAAGGTGTCCAGGTGGTGGATTGATATTTGTGTTTTGACCACAGTCTTCGTGCCGCACCACTTTGCACTTGGATTAGCTGTCCATCGTCACATTAGTGGTCACCAGTTACAGACTCCATTTTGTATTCAGCTTAGCCTTAGCTTCACCGCCACGTTAAAGGTGCAAGTCATTTTCCGTACCAAACATGTTATGCAATGTGTATTCTATTCTGTGTGTTTTTTTCTCGCTGAAGGGCTAGGACATAACGTGGAGTAGTCAGTCAGCAATATAAGGATATACTAGAATGATGTTTATGGTACAGCAGGGAACGGCTTTGGCTTGGCAGAGACACCTTGGGATATTGGCCAAGTTCCAATGTGTTTCTTTCAACCCTCACCTAAAATAGCAAACATTTTTTAATACTTCTTACAGAGCGGGAGGGTTTTTTCCAGAAAGCTCTTTCCTTGGTTGATTTAGGGTATACAAGAGACCCAGGTCGACAGTGGGAGATTCAAAGACCGCAATCAGGATTTAGACATCAAGGGCCATATTTATACTCCGTTTGCGCCGAAATTGCGTCGTTTTTTTTGACGCAATTTCGACGCAAAACTAACGCCAACTAACGCCATATTTATACTATGGCGTTAGAGGCGAATAGCGCCAAAGTTCCCGGAATGTGCGTCATTTTTTAGCGTGAACCCCTTCCTTGCGTTAATGATATGCAAGGGAGGCGTTCCCGTCTAAAAAATGACTCCCAGGCCTTTACGTGGGATTTATACTCCCGGGCAAAAGAGACGCCCGGGAGTTGGCGTGGCTAAAAACGGCGCATTTGCGCCACTTTTTAACGCCTGCTCAGGGCAGGCGTTAAGGGGCCTGTGGGCTCAAAATGAGCCCACAGGTGCCCTCCCATGCCCCCAGGGACCCCCCCTGCCACCCTTGCCCACCCCAGGAGGACCCCCAAGGATGGAGGGACCCACCCCAGGGACATTCAGGTAAGTTCAGGTAAGTATAATTTTTTATTTTTTATATTTTTTTATGGTGGCATAGGGGGGCCTTATTTGTGCCCCCCTACATGCCACTATGCCCAATGACCATGCCCAGGGGACAGAAGTCCCCTGGGCATGGCCATTGGGCAAGGGGGCATGACTCCTATCTTTACAATGATAGGAGTCATGTTGATGGGGGATGGGCGTCGTTAAAAAATGGCGCAAGTCGGGTTAAGACGATTTTTTCGACGTAACCTGACTTGCCCCATTTTAAGACGCCCATGCGCCATTTTCCCCCTACGCCGGCGCTGTCTGGTCTACGTGGTTTTTTCCCACGCAAACCAGGCAGCGCCGGTCTGATTGCGCCGTCTAACGCCATTCCATAAATACGGCGCCCGCATGGCGCTTCAGAATGGCGTTAGACGGCGCAAAACTTTTTGACGCTAAACTGCGTTAGCGCAGTTTAGCCTCAAAAAGTATAAATATGGGCCCAAATGCCTGATATATTTCCCGTGAGGGTAGAGATCTCTCTTTCTTGTTGTGTTCGAACCAGGTTCAACAACTTGCTGGCAGGAGAAAGCTGAAGCACCAGACAGGCCCTACGGTGATGCATTTTTATTAATTATTTGCTTTGCATTGTGTATGTATATATGTCTATATATCAAT
Organism: Pleurodeles waltl; assembly: GCF_031143425.1. Lineage (NCBI taxonomy): Eukaryota > Metazoa > Chordata > Amphibia > Caudata > Salamandridae > Pleurodeles > Pleurodeles waltl. The sequence continues at coordinate 555,072,286 of NC_090443.1, read as the reverse complement.
GTAGGTGTTTGTATTTTTGCATGTATATATTTTCTGTTTATAGATTGAAGATTCTTTGTACATGATCTTACTTAAGTGTTGCACTTTTTAAAAGTAGACCTATGGTTATAAAGGCCTTACTTCACGAGCCTTGCAAAAAGATATAATAAATATAGGGCCATATTTATACTTTTTGACGCTAAACTGCGCTAACGCAGTTTAGCGTCAAAAAGTTTTGCGCCGGCTAACGCCATTCTGAAGCGCCATGCGGGTGCCGTATTTATTGAATGGCGTTAGCCGGCGCTAGCAGACCGGCGCTGCCTGGTGTGCGTGGAAAAAAACCACGTACACCAGGCAGTGCCGGCGTTGGGGAAAATGGCGTTAGGGCGTCTTAAAATGGTGCAAGTCAGATTGACGCCAAAAAATCGCCTCCACCCGATTTGCGCCATTTTTAACGACGCCCAGACGCCATTTACATGACTCCTGTCTTAGTAAAGACAGGAGTCATGCCCCCTTGCCCAATGGCCATGCCCAGGGGACTTATGTCCCCTGGGCATGGTCATTGGGCATTGAGGCATGTAGGGGGGCACAAATCAGGCCCCTCTATGCCAAAAAAAAATATAAAAAAAATAAAAAATTATACTTACCTGAACTTACCTGAATGTCCCTGGGATGGGTCCCTCCATCCTTGGGTGTCCTCCTGGGGTGGGCAAGGGTGGCAGGGGGGGTCCCTGGGGGCATGGGAGGGCAGCTGTGGGCTCATTTTGAGCCCACAGGTCCCTTAACGGCTGCCCTGACCCAGGCGCTAAAATCCGGCGCAAATGCAGGGTTTTTTGCCCCGCCCACTCCCGGGCGTGATTTTTGCCCGGGAGTATAAATACAACGCATTTGTGTCGCAGTCATTTTTTTAGACGGGAACGCCTACCTTGCATCTCATTAACGCAAGGAAGGCGTTCACGCAAAACAATTACGCTCTTTCCTCATACTTTGGCGCTAGACGCGTCTAACGCCAAAGTATAAATATGGCGTTAGTTTTGCGCCGAATTTGCGTCGAAAAAAACGACGCAAATTCGGCGCAAACGGAGTATAAATATGCCCCATAGTCTTTAGATTTAGAGGTGCATTCCAGAGAATCTCTTCGACTCCTCTCAGTGTGTGTATTTTGGCTCAGTTAGCAGTAAAGCAAAACAGGTGGCCATTTTAAAATAATGAGGACTTGCTATTTTTAGCCTCAAAATTTAAAAATCCATAACTCTGGTTCTACTAATTGGACTTTCATGGTTTTGGTGTCAATTAATGTATTAAAATGTATTCTATGTTTCTAAATGTGTTTGAGATTGTTATTGAGTTATGTTGTCACTGTGTTGCTGTTTGTGTACTGCATCTCATTGCCTCCAAGTTTAGTCTGACTGCTTTTTGGCCCAAGCTACTAAGGGTTATGCAGAGGTTAAATTAGTGCCTTTTGTGGTTCACCCTGCAAGGGATTGGGGCTGTTGATTGACCAGGGCTCACACCCCAGTCAACCAACAACCAAATTTCTCACACCAGTCATTTATGCCAGACTTTTTAATTGGAGCCATTCCACAGGCCTACAACTTTGGGGGGTAGTAATTTGAGATATATTCTAAAGGTGAGGAATCTGTCATTAGAAGTATTCACCAGAAAAACAAGATACTTACTTTGGGTGTTCGCTCTTCCTGGTTGACTGCCCCCCTCCTCCCAGTTCTGAGGAATGGTCTCTTTTTCATTGAAAAAGTTCCTAGATTAGAGACCCACACCTCTGTTTATTGCTGGGCTCCATGCCCAAGAGTGTGGACATAGTCAAGAAAGAAACTGATATCAACTCAGATAGTTGACGATTATATGCACCTCCATTGTCTTAGGTGGTACAAGGTCAACGCAGAGCTGTTTGGCACCAGCTACCGGCGTGTGGGAACGATGCGTTTCAAATCTTCCTGATACAATCTGGTGTCTGGGGATATTCTAAAGGCGATTGATCTGCGGTTATATAGACTATCCACCTGAATGAGTGATGCCAAAGGTAAGTAACTTGGGCCCTCATTTCTGAGGCTCATGGCCTAGGGCGGCACAGCAAGTGCCTTACTGCGCAACCCTGTGCCACCAGGAAAGGGCAGAAATGCACCATATCTACAAGATACAGAGGGCCATATTTATACTTTTTGACGCAAAACTGCGCTATCGCAGTTTTGCGTCAAAAAAATTAGCGCCGGCTAACGCCATTCTGAAGCGCCATGCGGGCGCCGTATTTATTGAATGGCGTTAGCCGGCGCTATCAGACCGGCGCCGCCTGGTGTGCGTGGAAAAAAAACACGTACACCAGGCAGCGCCGGCGTTGGGGAAAATGGCGTTAGGGCGTCTTAAAATGGGGCAAGTCAGGTAGAGGCAAAAAAATCGCCTCCACCCGATTTGCACCATTTTTAACGACGCCCAGACGCCATTTACATGACTCCTGTCTTAGTAAAGACAGGAGTCATGCCCCCTTGCCCAATGGCCATGCCCAGGGGACTTATGTCCCCTGGGCATGGTCATTGGGCATTGTGGCATGTAGGGGGGCACAAATCAGGCCCCCCTATGCCAAAAAAATAAATACAAAAAAATATATATATACTTACCTGAACTTACCTTTACTTCCATGGGATGGGTCCTTCCATCCTTGGGTGTCCTCCTGGGGTGGGCAAGGGTGGCAGGGGGGGGCCCTGGGGGCATGGGAGGGCAGCTGTGGGCTCATTTTGAGCCCACAGGTCCCTTAACGCCTGCCCTGACCCAGGCGTTAAAAAGAGGCGCAAATGCGGGGTTTTTTGCCCCGCCCACTCCTGGGCGTGATTTTTGCCCGGGAGTATAAATACGACGCATTTGCGTCGCAGTCATTTTTTTAGACGGAAACGCCTACCTTGCATATAATTAACGCAAGGAAGGCGTTCACGCAAAAAAATGACGCTCATTCCTCATACTTTGGCGCTAGACGCGTCTAACGCCAAAGTATAAATATGGCGTTAGTTTTGCGCCGAATTTGCGTCGAAAAAAACAACGCAAATTCGGCGCAAACGGAGAATAAATATGCCCCAGAGCATTTCTGTCCTCTTCCCTTTCGCTGATGCACAAAAATGCTGCCTAGTGCCAACAATGTGCAAGGGTGTCTGCGTTGTGGGGTTGATTGTTTTTGTGCAGGAGGGACACCTTCATGTATAAAAAAAATCGCAAGTGGAGTTTTCGTATTTCTATGTGTGCTGCATCCTGCAGCACACATAGAAAGAGGAAAGAATGGGGAGAAATTAAGTTATTTCTCCCTGTTGCGTCATTCTTATGCCACCCCTGAGGTGGTGTAGGAATCTGACACATTCCCAGATTTGTAAATCTGAGAATGCATCAGATTTCTTCAGGTTCCATGGGTTTTGCATGGGAACACCCACAGCAATACCCATGGAACCCCGTTTCACACAGTGTTACGTGTGAAAGGGGTCCATATTTACAAGGCCTTAAAAAGACACACAAGGCCTTTTGCGTGGCCTTGTAAATATGGGCTGGCACATTGCACTACCGGAGTATTAAAAAAAATGACACTGCAGTGGCGCAGTGTGCCGCTAGGGCCTCCTAAATTAGGCCCTTGTTCCTTATTTATTAGTTTAGACATTGGATACATGAGCTTTCAGAAGACAATGTGAAGCTCCTGTGAAGGAGAAGGGCTTCCAACTAGTGCAAAGATCTTCCTAATAACCTCTAGTAAACTACTGCGCATGATCACTTAGAGAAAAAAAGAGGTTTGTGAATGACCTTTTCTATATGCAGAAATACCTGCAAGGTTTACCTTAACCAAAAAATCATTTAGCCCTGGCCTTGCTAAGTGGAAAAGGTGAGGAAGAACAGCCTCTCTAAATACATCAACTACAGATCCTCTTCCACTTACAGGTGTAGAATAATCTGTTCGTGGACACTTAGCTGCTGTTAGACTGCCCCTTGGGGAAGATTGAGGAGCCTGTACCCTATGAGTTTAGGGGCGAGTCTGCAAGTTCAATGATAGAAAGGTGAAGTTCAAAATTTTGTCCCAAACTTGAAGAGAAGATCTGCCCTACGGCAGTCTCTTCTGTGTTTTCTCTTAAAGGCAAAGGTGATCAGAGAAATCAGTGAACTACCGTTGGCTTGGCCAGTTCATGGCTATCAAAATCATTCGGGCCTTGGAGTATGTTATATTCTTGGATTTACCTAAGCTTGTTGTGTACGGATCTGTGATTTATCCTGGAGCTTTGCTGACTTCATTCAGAACCTTGAAATGGCCTGGGACTGTGGTTCTCAGTTGGCTTGAGGAGAAGCTGGAAGCAGACTGTGCTGTTGGGTGGATGTAATAAAGAAAGATAAATCATATTTTCTTTGAAGCGTATCTTTCTTAACAGAGTACATTACTTTGATGGCAATTTCTAGAATTATTAGCATGGGTGGAAGAGCATATACAAACGTCTTGACCAGACAGCTTTTCCTTTCATCTCTGGTAAGTAAAACATGGAAGCATAATCTTAGCAATTTGTATTCTCTGTCTTTGCACACAGGGCTATTTGAATGAGCCTCAACTCGCAAAAGATCTCATGTGGGGCCTGATTTATGAAAAGTTAGCGCCGCCTTTGCGTCATTTTTGTTACGCAAAAGCGGCACAAACTCACAAAATATAATTATGGGTCAGATTTATACTTTTTTTTAAAAAGTATAGCGCGGGCTAGTGCCATTCCAAGACGCTGGCTGGGTGCCATAATTATGTAATGGAGTTAGCCAGCACTAATGCCCTGTTAGTGTCCTTGGAAAGGACGCTAACAGGACGGGGGAGGCGTAGGGGAAACCGGGACTTGTTCGCCGAATTATGGGGCTACACAGTGTAGCACCATTTTCTGGCACACAACTCCCATGGACATGGCTTCTGTCTTAGTAAAGACAGGAGCCATGCCCACCACCACAATGGCCATGCCCAGGGGACAAATGTCCCCTGGGCATTGCCATTGGGGCCAGCGCCATGCAGGGGGCCCCAAGTCAGGGCCCCCGAGCGGCGTAATAGAAAAAAATATATATACTTACTGGGACTTACCTGGGATGGGCCCCCCATCCTGTGGTGTCCCTCTAGTGTGGGTGAGGGTGGGTGGGGGTGTCCCTTGGGCCAGGGAAGGGCAGCTGTGGGCACTTTCCATGGTCTCTGACCATGGAAGTATGCCTACAGGTCCCTTAACGCCTGCCCATACCCAGGCGTTCAATAATGGCACTAAGCAAGCTTAGTGCCATTATTTAAGGCCCCCATCCCCGTGCTGGATTTTAGCACGGGGGGATAAATATGGCGCAAAGGCCATATCCTCCTTTTCTGGACAGGAATGCCTACCTTGCATCTCATTGACGCAAGTCCAGAAAATGACCTTAAACTCCATAACTTTGGCGCTAGACGTGTCTAGCGCCAAAATATAAATATCGAGTTAGGTTTGCGCTGAATTCGCGAAAAAAAAAAAAAAAACGTTAATTCAGCGCAAACCGAGTATAAATATGGGCCTAAATTTTGTAAGTTTGCGCCGCTTTTGCGTGAAAAAATGACGTAAAAGCGGTGCTAACTTTTTATATATCAGGGCCGTAGTACTTTGGCCCTTAAACTCCACTTTCTTGAATAACTGCAGTGAGTGTGCTCTGCTGTTAGCATTCTCAGAAAATGAACAATAGTGATTTGAAGATTTGAGAAACAAAGCTCTGGTCTGTGGCCCTCCATGCTTGTTTAAATATTATACTGTTGCGGGTTTGCCCTAGCAAAGAGATTGATTTGAAGGATAAGTGTAATGACTTCAAAGCCAAATGAAGTGCTCCTAACTAGAGGAGGATTATGCAGCACAGCCTTTTCTTCTTAGACCATGTCCTTTTAAAGTACTCCATTTGCGCATCCTATTTTAGTAGAAGCGTATATCAATAGTGCCTGACTAGGAATATGCTGATGAAAAGGAACAAGAGGTTCTTTAAACGCCAGCACCAGAGAAGCCATCTGTTTCGAAGCGTTGTAAGGATCTTCTTGTATAGCCACATGGCAGACCATCGATACCTCTAGAGACGAGATTAGTAGGTTGGAAGCACACGTTTAAAAGTAGTCACAGCAATGAAAGGAAAATATATCAAAGTACTTCTCAATTGCAATGTACACAGCAAATACATGTGATTATATTATAGCATAACTTCAAAGCAAAGAATAAAAGTCAAAATTAATCACCATAGGGCCTATCACTCCTCTTCATCTTTCTTATGTCTGCAAGTTGATGACTCCTGTTCAACTGCGAGAAAGAGATTTTCCACCCAAACGGGAGGTCAGACAGCTGACGTCCACTCCTGACTGAAGTCTTGGAAAATTCCCCCTTGCTGCTGCCCAGGGACACCGTTTTATAATCAAAAAGCCTGCTAACAGGCCTTTTCCTCTAATAATCAAAACAAGCAGAGTTGGGAAGAAAACAAGCCATTGGAGATTGGCCAGATCTCCTAATCCTCGCTTCTTCCCAAGGCTGCGTAGAGATGAAAACACAAAACATATGCTCTCTTATCACACTAGGGTTTGGTGTGAACACAATACCAAAAACACAGCTTGGTCTACCATGTGGAAAAACGCAGCTCATCTGCAATGTCTCAACTGCAATGTCTAACGCCGCGATAAAGCCGATAGGCAGTTAACCTAAATACACAGTGTAATGTCTAATGCCATGTTAAAGCCAATAGGCAGCTAAACTGAATACAACATGTAATGTGCTACTGGTGAACATTGAACAACTAATATGCGCTGTGGGGAAACACAAAGTCAGTGGTCAAACACAATTAATGGCATAACAGGGGCATAACCAGGCCCGTACTCGCTGGTAGCCACCACCCCACTATTTTTTTTTTTTTTTTTAATTCCATGCCATCTAGTAGACTTTCTACCCCCCGGGGTGTGGATCGGGGGTAATTGCCCCATCTGCCCACTGGTGGGCAGAACAACTTTGGACCCATTTATTTGGGGTGGGGGTATGGCCATAGCCCCACCCTCTTATTTTGAAAAAAAATCTTCTCTGGTCTCTGGTGGGCTTTCTGCCCCCCTTGAGGGCAGATGGGCCTTCCAAAAATAGCCGATCAGATGTGGCCAACAGTAATGTGCCCTCATGGGGAGTGACCCTTGGCCTAGGGGCAGCCCCCCCAAACAAAACACACACATACACACACACCAATCCCTGGTGTCTAGTGGTTTCTGCCCCCCTTTGGGGCAGATTGGCCTAACAAAAATAGGGCTGATCTGCCCCCAAGGGGGGCATAAATGGGCTAAAAATATTTTGCCCACCCGGGGAGTGGCCCTGGCCCTTGCCCAAGGGGCCACTCCCCTTATGCGTAAGGATAATAAACAAAAAACCTCGCTGGTGTCTAGTGGTTTCTGCCCCCGGGGGGCAGAAATGGCCTAAAAACAATTTGGCCCCCCAGGGAGCTACCCTTGCCTAAGGGGTCGCTCCCCACACATAAATGATAAAAAAAAATGATCCCTGGTGTCTAGTGGTTTTCTGCCCCCAGTGGGGCAGAAATGGCCTAAAAATTATTTGCCCCCCTGGGGAGCGGCCCTTGCCCAAGGGGCCGTTCCCCTCATGTCCATTTCAAAGAAGAAAAAAAATTCCCTGGTGTCTAGTGGGCATTTCTGCGATCGGGCAGCAGAAATGGTTGCAGAGACATAAAAGGAAAGGCCTTTCCTTTCCTTTCATGCCTCTGCTGGCCCCCTCCTCCCGAGCGGAAGAGAAATGCAGAGCATTTCTCTTCCGCAATCGCGGTGAAAGCATTCTTCCAGCGCGATGGGAGGTGACCTCTGATGAGGTCAGCACGCTCTAGAGTGCTGACGTCATCAGACGTCACTGGGGCGGTCGGGGGGGTTGGGGATGGGAGGGAAAGCGATTCACCTTCCAGCCCTGACCTGGGGGGGCAGCCCTAGCGCTCCCCCCGAGGGCCGGTATTCGGATGTAATGGTTATGTCCGTGGCGCCCGAGAGGCGCAGCCAAGGACGTTACCATTACGTCCGTAGCCCTCAAGGGGTTAAGGGTCGCTGCACACCAGTACTTTAATCCAGCTAATATACTCACCTTCCAGTGCTTGTCTATGTACCTGCAGGTCATAAGTAGCACCATTTCTATAAAGCGGTTTGTTGTGTCCCCTGTTTTCTTGCGTTTAAACAGGCCCTGGCCTACGCTCTCCCTGATGTATAGGCCTATGCGCCTGGGATCTCCGACAATGCATCTGTGACCTCCCGCCACAAAGCTGCTGCTGCAAGGCACCCCTAGAACATATGGGCCCTATCGGCATCTGGTGCCTGGCACCTAGGGCAACACTGGGGCAACTTGACGCATATCAAAAAAAACCTGTGTAAGCTCGCTAGAGTGAGGTAGGCTATATGTATAAGTTGTTTTGGATGTTTTTTAAACTTAGCTTTACTGGAGAGCCTACATGGACATAAAAGGATCCTAGCCCATTCCATCTGTGTCAGCTCACAACATATGTCTCTCTCCCAACTCCCACGGTTGGCAGTAAGGGGTCCTGTGCGGGATAGGCTAGGGCTACGTGAGCCGGGTGAGGAGTCGGCGACCGTCCCCAATAGTGTGAAGTACGTGAACCAGTGGCTGCTTGGAGAAATATTGTGGGATGGGTGGCAGCAGATGCAAGCACCTGCGAAGGCTGGTGTGTGCTACCCGTGACAAATTGTGGGCATCTCAGGGGATCTTCGCAAATGGTAATAGGGCCTTGCGCACCATGTGACATGGGGAGTCAGTGGTGGGCTGACCCAACTCATCCAGTTGTCACCTTGCTAGCCAGCGAGTTGGCCATTGCAATTGGGGGCCTCTTTTGTGGAATGATAGCTGTAGTTAATGCAAAGCAACTCTGCGCCTGCCTTTATTCTACATAAAACTCCCTAACATAGTGTGCAGGGTGCGGAATGTACTTCAAGATTATGGAAGAAGTAGAGTAGATGTGGGAGCATCAGCATTTTGGATAGGGATACCCTCTCTTGTATAGTGAGTGGGTGCATGCTCAAGAACACTATTTGAGGGTGAAAGGATGCAATGGCCCTAGTGAGGTTGCCATCTATGAGGTCCTGTGTGGGTTGGTAAATGTCGATACCTAAATACCGTAAGAAGTGGGGCATTCAGAGGAGGGGATGCAAGTCTACCTACGTGCACTGTAGCGGGCAATCCGGGTGAATCAGGAGCAGACATGATGTGGCCCTCCCAGGACTACTTATGGAGGCTGTTGCGCGGCTCCTGTGAGTAGCCCATGAGCTCTAGCGTCAAGCGTGCTCCTCTGCTGTTGTCATAGCTCACTGCACTGTGACTCTGCCACAGTCCTCGAGCCCTCTTGTTCGAACCTGCTGTTTGGGTGATTATGTTCTCTTCCTGTATTGTACCTCATATTTCCTGCACTGTCTTTTGAATCTGTTGTTTTCTGTTGTCTTTCCCATTGTAATTGTTGCATTCATCTTTCTGTTGCTGCCCGATCCTGCTGTTTTCCTGCTCCCTGCCCTCCCACATTCCTGCCAGCCCCTTGCACCTCCCAGCATGCCAAAGGCAAGCCTGTCTGCACCCGTCTGTGCCTGGACTGCGCCCAGCACCAGGAACCCTGGCTCTTCCACCCCATGCAGCTACACCGCTACCGACCTCTGAACCCTGGCTCCCAGACACATCGACAACCACTGCTGCCGCACATCCCTAATCACAACCAGAGGACCTTTCTCCTGCCAGCACTACAGCTTCTCCTGCAGCACCGAAGCAACCAACAACACCAGAGACACCGCAAACTCCACTGCATCCGCCACGTCGACCATGACCAACACGATCATTCAGCATACATGCCACAGAGATTTAGGACACAATCTCATCCCTCACCCTGGATGTAATCTTCCTCACAGAGACCTGGCTGAACCCCCCTCCACACCAGACATCGCCGTCACCATTCCTGAAGGCTGCAAGATAACACACTGGGATCGAACCAACAAACAGGGAGGTGGAATTGCCATCACCTACAAAGACCCCATCTGCTGCACAACCCAATAATGGAACATCTCAAATTCCAACTCCACATAGACAGAAAAAGCACCATCAGAAGCATCCTCACGTATAGACTACCAGGACACTCCCCAGGTTCTGCAACACTCTTCCTGACCTCATCACCCTGATTCCAAGCACTACAACTTTCTTGGGGACCTTAACTTTAACCTTGATGACCCCAGCAATTCCAACACAACATTGGCCTCAAGCAACTTGTCACTGACCCTACTCACATCACAAGACACAAGTCTGACCCCATTTTCACCTCCAGGGACAGAGTCAAGTACAATCACGTCACACAGCTCGCCTGGACCCACCACTACCGCGTCCACTTCACCATCTCAGGACCTACCAACTCCAGTACTGTGCCCTCAAGTTCCACGCGCAAAGACTGGAAAAAGATATCAGAAGTCCAGTGGAACAACACTCTCAGCTTCCACCTCTAAGACCCAACATGCAAACAAGAACAGGTAGTAAAAAACTTCTCTCAGTGTATTACAGAGTGTGCCAACAACTTCCCCCCTGACAAGCTAACCAAATTCAAAGGACCTTCAAAAAGGGCCAGCTGGTTCACCGAGGAGCTGAAACTACCAAGTGCAACTGCCAGCAACTAATAGGAAGTGGCGCATCAGAAAAATGTCTGAAGACCAAACCGTCTTCAAGACAGCACCACCATTTGCTGAAAGAAACAACGAAGAATGACCTAGTAGACCGCAGTGAAGCCAGCACAAACCACAGCAAGGAACTCTTTGCCATCATGAAAGAGTTCTCCAGTCCTGCTGTGGCCAAGAATGACATTACGCCCTCCCAAGAACTGTGCAACACCCTGGTGGACTTCTTCCACAACAAGATCTCAGTCATCTAAGAAAAGCTTAAACCCCAACTTCCTGCCACAGACAGTATCAACCTGCTCACACCCACGAACACAAACACTGAATACCTGCTCACCCACTGGGACTTTCTCACCACTCAAGCCACAATCTCCATCATGAACTCCATGCACTCAGGAGCACCCACTAACCCCTGTCCCCACCATGTTTTCAACCTCGGTAGCAAGACAATTGGCAACAAGCTCAGAAAAGTCCTGAACACCTCCATAACCTCGGCCTCCTTCCCTGAGGACTGGAATCACACTAAAGTGAGGCCCGACCTGAAAAAAACATCCCCCCATCCAGCAGAACCGAAGATCTTGTGGCCCATCTCTCTGCTCCCCTTTCCAGCAAAGGTTCTCCAGAAAACTATCAACCAGCAACTCACCAAATGATTGGAACACAACAACCTCCAGTACCACTCCCAAAACAGAGCCAACCACAGCACAGAGACAGCCCTGATCACAGCCACAGATGACATCAGGACCCTTCTGGGGGGGGCGTGGCCTGACACCGATGGCAGAGGAAGCCTCTCCGTGACGCTCCTGCTAGTGATCCCCACTCCGGTCCAGCCTGAAATGCAGTGGACCCCCTACCCGCCCCATTGACTGGCTGAGAGTGCGAAGGGGTCCCTAGGTTCATTTTGAGGGGCCCGATCCCGAAGGAAAGAGAGTTTCGGGGCCGAATTTGCGGGCGACGGAGTGGCGCGAAGAAAAAAAAAGATGGCGGCCGCGATCTCTCCGGCGCTCCCGGCGGCAGACGACCCACTACAGCAACTCCCTGATCCTATCCAGCTCACCCCTTTGTGAGACAAGAATTACAAGGGGACCTGGCGGTTCCCTCTGGGGACCCACGCCGGTGAACAGTGGGGCCCAGCACTGCGACAGCGCCCGGCTGAGGTCTACGGAGAACACACAACATGGCGGCCAGCACCCGAGGGAAGGATCCAATGGTTCACGGTTAGTGGCGATAATTCCGGGGTTCCCCCGGAGCTCCGTTGGCAGCTCCCCTCTGAGGACGACTGATCGCAGTCTGCACGGCAGCGCCGGGGGGTACTCCTGGGGAGGCTTGACTCCATGGACTTCCTGAGGTGAGCTGGAACGAGGGGGACGAAGTCGGTGGCTTGATAGGGCGAACCTGGCCTGCACTGAGGCGCGGTGCATACGGCCCCCCTTTACAGGGGTCCCTCTAGATGCGCAGTGCTACCTACAGGAGAGTGCAGGGGGCCCCCAGACACTGGATGAGAGACATGAATGCTTGAGGGCGCCCTCCACGAACGGCGAGGCTACTTGGCTCGACAGGTCCACACCCTGACTGAGAGGAGAGAGGGAGTCCTGGCTACCTGACGTGTGGTGTCCCCAGGGGTTCTTGGCGGCCCAGAGTGCGGAGTGCGGCTGGCACTGGAAGGCGATAAGCCTCTTACACGAGTACCGAACACCGGAAACAGCAGTTCTCTAATAACAGTTCGGCGATCTCTCTGGCAGTGAAGCATACAGCGCTGAGGTGGGAAAGTTGATGTCCAGAGGCCACCGACCAGACGGAGTTGGAGCCATGCCCCAGAAAATGGATAAAGTCGGTCGCCGGAGGGACATGGAACAAAAAAGTGGGTACTCAGCCGAGGCACAAGCAGACCCGCCTGACCCCAGGAATGACGTTTCAAGAGAGGGACGCGATGACCCCACACTTCAAGATGTCCTACAAGCTATAACGGCTTCCCGTGTAGCACTGGAGGGGAAAATCGGCGCTTTGGCCTCGGATCTCACAGTACTGCGAGATGATCACCGTCGCCTGGCCGAAAAAGTGTCCACCACCGACAAGCAACTTAAAGAGCTTCTTCCGGAGGTGAAGGATGCCACTAAGTCTACAAAGCAGCTGGAGAACCGGATCAGGGCCCTGGAATTAAGGGCCGAAGATGCGGAAAATAGATCACGACGCAATAACATACGAGTGATCGGTATGCCTGAAAGTGTTCCACAAACTGGCCTGGCGGAGTTCCTCGAGCAGTGGCTCCGAGAGGACTTAGCGAACGATGGACTTTCTTCCTTTTTTGCGATTGAGAGGGCACATAGAGTTCCGACGCGTCCTCCACCCCCCCCCCCGGGAGCCCCCCTGCGACCTATAATAGCCAGACTTCTTCATTACCGAGATAGGGATTACCTGTTGCATCAGAGCAGGACCAAAGGAGATCGCACAATGGACAATCACACGGTACGTATCTTCCCAGACTTCTCCCGGGAAGTACAGAAACAACGAACCTCCTTCAGGGATGCAAAACAGAAACTGCGCCAATTAGGTCTACATTATGGCATGCTGTTCCCGGCGAAGCTTAGGGTAGTGGCCAAAGACAGTACACAGTTTTTCACTACGGCGGAGGAGGTATGGCAATGGCTTGATTTGCTGACACATGAGGGGAATGGTCCTCCGACACAGAACCCTGAACATGAACGGAGGAGAGGGGCTAAAAGCAACACGACCCGTATAGTAAATAGTCCTTCCCCTGTGGAGATGCAAACTGAGAGACGAAAAGCCATGGAGGCAGCAGCTTCATTGAGCGGCTCTGATCGGGGATCCCAAGTACAGACCGCTGCAGACGATGAACCATCTGATTCGGACCATGAATCCGAGACCTCCTGCGTGTCCGACGGATCGGGCCCGGCCATAACACCGGGCACCTCTGACTGTATCATATGAGAGTCCTCCCATCGATCTACACTTGCGCCAGTTGCCCTGGTAATGAGAGACTCCTCTGGCAGACACCGTAGTAGCTGATGAGGGGGGCACACTAGCTGTCACTATGGCAGTCGTACCCACCAGATGGATGAGATATGGGTCCACAAGTACTACTATATTTTGCAATCCGGTAGTGGGGATCGGGCGATGGCCCACTCCTTTTGTGATCTAGGAGTTCCCCCACTTTCGATAAACTAGTTGACATTTCTCGAAGTTTGGATGAGAGACGTTCAAACTTTTGTCCTGGGGAAGGGGAGTTGGGATGTTAATTGTTGGGGCTTGTTTAGGGGGAGTGATGAGTGGTGGATGTTTAACATTGGGCTGCTGGTGTTGTATAATGTGAGAGTAGGGATCTTCGTGGTATCTGCTAGCCTTGCTTGGGGCATGTCACAGATGGGGACTGAAATACAGTTATGGCGACATTAGGCACTTATAAATTTCTCTCTTGGAATGTACGGGGCATGCACACAATGTCCAAGAGATATACGGTATTCTCACATTTACAGCGGAGAGGGATTCAGATTGCGTTGCTCCAAGAAACACATTTAACTCAGGCTGAAGGGCAAGCACTGCAGAAACGGTGGAGGGGCAAGGCATACTATACCTCTTATTCCGCATTCGCCAGGGGTGCCTTGATATGGATCAAAGCCGGGGTTCCATTCCAGTTATTGGACAAGCTCATAGACCCTGAGGGACGTTTTGTAGCAATCCGGGGTCGACTGGAGGGAAGGGATTTAGCGTTGATCAATGTCTATGCCCCGAACTGGGACCAGGGTGAGTTCTTTACACGCTTATCGGGCCTCCTGGCCACCTATTTGCAGTTCCCTCTAGTGATGGGGGGCGACTTTAATTGTGTGGCCGATCCCTCCAGGGATCGCTCCCACCCTCCGTTACATGATTCCCCTCTGTTGAGAGTAGCAAGGCTATTCTCCTCCTGGCAGGCGAGCTGGGGGCTGGTGGATGTCTGGAGACGGCTACACCCTGAGACCAGAGACTATTCCTACTTCTCTCCCTGGCACGAGCTCCATGTCCGCTTAGATGTGTTTTTCTGCTCCCCAGACATTTTCCCTCAGGTGCATAATGTTGAATACCTGACCCGCACAATCTCTGATCATAACCCTCTATTATTAGAGTTACACTGGGGTTCACCCCCTTCCCGCATCCCCACCTGGCGGCTGAAGACTGAGTCCCTAGAAGACGCACCCTTTCGGGAGGAGCTGAGACAACATATTACCCACTACTTTGTAGATAACAAGGCTTCGACCAATAACCCCTTGATTGAATGGGACGCTTTTAAAGTGGTAATGCGTGGGCGCTGTATTGCGGGAGCGGTGGGGGTCCGAAGGACTCTACTCAGGGACACTGAACAAGCGGAGAGTGAGCTGCGAGAGGTGGTGAAAAAAAGACCTGAAAATCCGCTCCTTCAACCTACTATCCTAGAGCTTAGAGCAACGGTCGCTGACTGTGTAGATCGCCTTCGTTGCTTCGACTACCAAAACTATATCACACGAGCACACGGGGAGAGAGACAAAGCGGGTCGGATGTTAGCATGGGTAGTATCGCAAGCGCATAAGACATCACCTATCCTGGAAATGATATCGGAGGGGGGGAATCCCCTTCACGGGCAGGTGCAAATTAACTCTCACCTCATGACCTTTTACGAACGATTATATAAAAGCACTCTTTGTCCTGACGGTAACTCCATTGATAGTTATGTATCAAGACTGCAGTTACAGGCACTAACACCGGACACTGCGTCACAATTTGAGGGCGCCATTACGCAACCAGAGATTCGGAGGGCCATTAGTGAACTATCAAGGGGAAAGACTCCGGGGACAGATGGTCTCCCTATTGAATTCTATGCCATGCATATAGATTTGTTAGCTCCTAGGCTCGAGATTCTATTTCAATCCGCCAGAGACCGAGGAATTTTGCCAGCAACAGCGAGGGAGGCGGTAATAGTGCCCTTGCTTAAAC
The DNA here is from genome assembly GCF_031143425.1 of Pleurodeles waltl. Lineage (NCBI taxonomy): Eukaryota > Metazoa > Chordata > Amphibia > Caudata > Salamandridae > Pleurodeles > Pleurodeles waltl. The sequence continues at coordinate 555,056,664 of NC_090443.1, read as the reverse complement.
CTGGGAAAAATCCTGCGGAAGCCGGGGCATACAGACCTTTATCCATGCTGAACCTGGATTACAAGATCCTCAGCAAGGTACTGGCCTCTAGGCTGCTCCCCCACATGACAACACTAATACATACTGACCAGGCAGGGTTCATCCCGGGGCGCAACACAGCGGATAACATACGCAGATTTATAGCAGTCATGAACGATCAGAATTCGACTAGCCCAGCCCCTGGAGTGCTCGCAGTCGATATAGAAAAGGCCTTTGATAGCTTGGAGTGGGCTTTCCTTTACACAGTGATGTCCTACCTTCGTTTCGGACCTGAATACATTGCCTGGGTCAGATTGTTGTATACCGAGCCCACTGCTAGGGTACGGACAGGACGGACTATATCCAGACCTTATGCCGTTGAGCGGGGTACCAGACAGGGGTGTCCTCTATCACCGCTACTGTTTGCACTGGCTATGGAGCCACTGGCAGCCGCAGCCCGCTGTGGTGGTGGGGGTCCCGGCATAGTGGCGGGGGCAAGAAACATCAGATAGCGTTATATGCGGATGACCTGTTGATCTTCTTAGACGATGTACACAGAGACCTTCCCCGAACCCAAAAGATGCTTTCGCAATTTGGCGAGCTTTCTGGACTTCGGGTGAATTGGGGCAAGACCGGCCTGTTTTCTTTGAACGCTAATGTAACCCCACCATTGGAGTTGGGAAATGTCCAGTGGGTTCCAAGATGCCTCTCATACTTGGGGGTCAGGATTTTCCATGACCCACAGGATATAATAGACAGCAATATTGGAGGCTCAATGCGTTCCCTCCATTCCAACATGGCTTTCTGGCAAACCTTACCTCTATCTGTAGCGGGGAGGGTAGCCATCCTTAAAATGGTGGTGTTGCCTCGCCTCCTGTATCACTTCACAGTCCTGCCAATATGGATTCCTAAGGCCATATTTGCAGAACTGGAATCCATGGTCATAGCCTTTATCTGGGGGGGGTGGACGGAAGCGAGTGGCTCTGGCCAAACTTCAGAGGCGATCCCCAGACGGAGGCCTAGCAGTTCCAGACTTTGAGGCTTACTACTTGGCAGCGCAGCTCCAGTGGTTGGCGCAATGGATAGCCAACAGAGCAGCGACAGGGTTGGGGGTAAAGGCATTTACTCCCCCAGAGACTAGATTATACAAACTATTGTTGGGGTGTCCGAGTACTGGGAAACATGATTCCCTTGAATTTAAAGTCCTTGCGCACTGTTGGAGGAGCTTTTTGCGTAAACTTAAAGAAAAGGCTTCTTACTCCCCTGACCTACCCCTCTTGTCCCTAAGAGCTTTGCCCCACCGAGGTGACTGGGGTGGACTCCAGTCCTGGGTGGAGGCCGGGATACAGACGGTAGGAGCACTATTTAAGGAGGGAACGCTGATGCCGTTTGAAGTCCTTCTGACACAATTCGGTCTACAGGGAGGGCACTTCTTACTATATGGCTCAGTAGTGGCTAGTATCAGGAAACATTGGCTGAGACGGACAGGAGAGCTCACTGCACAAACAACCTGTACTTATTTGGCGACTTCGTCTAGCACCTTTAAGGCAGTTTCTAATCTCTACAGCAGGGTTCAGGCCGATAGGACCATACCTTTGACTCAGCTCAAATCGTCCTGGGAAGTAGACCTAGGCACAACTATATCCGAAGTGGACTGGGAGCGTATTCTGGGGGGCTTCCCCAAAATGACTCGCAATGCCAGATTTAAGCTGATTAATTTTTATGTACTACATAGGGCATACCTCACCCCTGAACGAATCAACAGGTATATTGGAGTGGAAGGAGTACATTGCCCGAGGTGCGGGCTAGAGAAAGCGGAATTTAGGCATATGTTCTGGAGCTGCCCTACGGCAGAGGTGTATTGGACGGAGGTGTGCCGTCTGGTGGCTGGAGCGATAGGAAGGGAGGTCCTCTGCACAATAGGTCAATGTCTGCTTGGCTGGTTTCCACGCACGGCTAAGTACAAAATAACCAACAGGTTCCGGGACTTGGCCTACGTGCTGGCCAAGAGGGAAATAGCGATGTCCTGGAAGAATCCAGTTGGACCGAGACTGTCCCAATGGACCAGAGAATTAACTAGGTGGGCTGGGTGCGAGAGTGCGGTTCTGCATGGTGAGGCCAGAAGGGGTTGGCGGCCCCTGGAGGCGGCGCAAGGTTGGGATGCGATATTAGACTCCTTTAAGGAGGAATGTCGATTGGGTCCAGACCCCTGATTGAATGATGATTAGATGTTTTGTGAAGTTACCTATAGACCCAATCCATTGGTGCCATTACAGATGACCCCGGGGCAGGATCCTATGGTTGGATTAGACGGGGGAAACACTCTCACATAGTGAGCGAGGGTTGACTCCTTCATAACACACCTACATACAATACACCTGTCCAGATATGCTACCAGCATCATCACTGGGGGGAGGGGCACTGTTGGGGAGGTGGTGGGATGGGGGTAGGGTAGATGTTGCAACATTAGATTGCTGTTAGTGCAGAGATGTATAGATTGAAAAAGCTATAGCCCTCAGAGTCTGTGTAGATTACTGTATGTTCTCTTATACTATGTTTACCTGCTCACTGGTTGATCGAAATTGCAATAAACTTTGTTTACAAAAAATCAGGACCCTTCTGGACTGCAGCAAAATGACAGCTGTTATCCTCCTGGACCTGTCAGCCCCCTTTGACGCCAACTCCCATCACATCCTGATCAACAGACTCCACCACATCGGAACCCAGGGAGATGCCCCCAAAATGGATCACATCATACCTCACCAGAAGAACTCAGAGAATCTGTCTCCCACTATTCACCTTGGTGCCCAAGAAGGTCATCTGCGGCATCCCCCAAGGATCATCCCTCAGCCCCACCTTCAACAGCTACATGACACCCCTGGCCAACACCATTAGATCATCATCTCCTACGCTGACGACACCGAGCTCATCCTCTTGCTGTCAGAAGATCCATCCACCAGCAGAGGGAACTTCCACAGACGTATGATGGACGTCGCTGACTCAACATGGACAAGACAGAAATCCTCATCTTTGGCAACAACACAACACCATGGAATGAAGCATGGTGGCCTGCGGAACTCGGATCACACCCACAACCTCAGCATCATCCTGGAGAGCAGGCTATCCATGGAGAACTAGTGTAATGCAGTCTCATCTGCCTGCTTCCACACCCTACATATGCTCTGCAAGATCTTCAGGTGGCTCCCAGTCAACAACAGAAGGACTGTCACTTAGGCCCTCGTCACAAGCAGCCTGGACTACGGAAACACACTCTACTTAGGAATCACTGCACGCCTCCTGAAAAGACTACAGACAGTACAAAACTCAGTAGCAAGACTCATCCTCGACCTCTCCAGAAGGACCCACATCACACCCCACCTCAGGAAACTAAACTGGCTCCTAATCCAGAAGAGATGCCTGTTTAAGATTCTGACCCACATACAAAACCCTGCACAATGAAGGACCAGCATACATCAACTAATGCCTGACCTTCCATCAACCGACCAGATACCTGCGATCTGCTTTCCTCTTCCACACTGACACCCCTCGGATAAATCAACAGCAGGGGATGCTCCTTCTCGCACCTAGTGGCTAAGATTTGGAACAACCTACCCCTGCACCTCCGGGCCACCCCATCGGTCCACCAATTCAGGAAAGGACTCAGGACCCGGATGTTTGAATGAACGAATCACCACACAGCAGCCAGCACCTCCTGCGCCTAGAGACCCTCATGAATGATTTGCTGCACTTTATAAATGTTTGATTGATTGATTGGCCCAGTTCACTCCCAGGCCGGAGGCAGCTTGGAACATGATTAGGATGTCTTTGTTCTTCAATAAGTTCTCTTGGATATAACAAACATATATCAAAATATAATCGGCATACAGGGAGACAATATGGCCCTCATTCCGAGCCTGGCGGGCGGCGGAGGCCGCCCGCCAGGCTTCCCCCCTCCGAAATACCGCTCCGCGGTCGTAAGACCGCGGAGGGTATTCCGAGTTTTCCCCTGGGCTGGCGGGCGGTCTTCACAAGACCGCCCGCCAGCCCAGGGGAAAACTCCCTTCCCACGATGACGCCGGCTCGTAATAGAGCCGGCGGAGTGGGAAGGTGCGACGGGTGCAGTTGCACCCGTCGCGTATTTCAGTGTCTGCTTTGCAGACACTGAAATACTTTTAGGGGCCCTCTTACGGGGGCCCCTGCCGTGCCCATGCCATAGGCATGGGCACGGCAGGGGCCCCCAGGGGCCCCGCGACTCCCCCTCCCGCCATCCGGTTCCCGGCGGGAGAACCGCCAGGAACTGGATGGCGGGAGGGGGAGTCGGAATCCCCATGCCGGCGCAGCATGCTGCGCCGGCTTGGAGGATTCCTTTGGGGCAGCGGGAAACCGGCGGGAGACCGCCGGTTTCCCTTCTCTGACCGCGGCTGAGCCGCCGCGGTCAGAATGCCCCGCGGGGCACCGCCGGCCTGTCGGCGGTGCCACCGCGTCCCACGGCCCTGGCGGACTTGTTCCGCCAGGGTCGTAATGACCCCCTATGTGTCTCACTTCTTAAAGGTATGCCCCATGTTGGATCCTGTTGGTGAAGCCACTGTGCCAGTGGTTCCATCGCTAAGGAAAGGAGTGGAGACAAGGGGCAGCCCTTTCTCATCCCTCTACTCATTGGAAATGGAGAGGAAAGGAATTGTCCGGTTTTTAAACAGGCAATGGGCTCTGTGTAAAAGAGTCTGATGAGTCTGTGGAGGTGGCCAGTTATGTCTACCGATGTCAGTGTTGCAAACATGTATTCCCAGTCCACTGTATCAAAGGTCTTCTCCAGGTCTAATACTATGAAGGCCACACGAGGCCAGCAAATAGGGGCCAGCTCTATCACCCTGTAAAGCCTATGGATGTTAAGTGTGGTGGACCTGCTGGGGATGAAGCCATTCTGGTCTGGGTGAACCAGGTGTGGAAGATGTTCAAGGAGCATCACCGCAATGATTTTGCTTAGGATCTTATAGTCCATCCCAAGCATAGATAATGGCAGTATGATATTACCTCTAGTGGGTCTTTGAAAGTCTTAAGGAGGGCAGACTCTTGAAAAGCTGATGCCTTAATGAGCCAGTCACCCAAGAACACATAGTTGAATATCCTCTTCCTACTGAAATGTGTGATGACCACTGCCATGTAATTGGAAAAAGGCCTTGCCTGCCTTCAGAATGAGTTGTACTAAGAATAAACATGCTCTACAAACCTCAAGAAAGTCTTATGCGTCTTTGTGATTGCAAGGTGTAAGCAGGTGTCTTAAAGGCCTATTTCATGCAGACAATCTGGGATAGTTCTTCGGTTGAATTGGTGGCCATTTGGACAGTCATGAGGCTGGTGTACCAGAATTTCTGCACCCACACTGGGGAATTTCTTGTTCTTCACTGTGGCAAAAAGATCCAGATTCAGATGGCCCCACCTACCGAAGACATGATGAAGCTGATCTTGATGGAGCTTCCACTCATGGCAATCCAACAGGACATGGATGATAGGGTCCACCTAACTGTTCTGGACCTCTGGTTGTTGCTTCACAGAGATGTCCACCTTGTTTGAGGTGTCTGAGCCCTCTAGTATGTGTGACTCCTCCAAAAGAGATCAAGACCTAGGCTCATATTTATGGGAAAGTGGTGCAGTACAGCGCAACAATTCACATTGCTGTGCTGCACTGTGTCGCTGGGGAAGGGCAGGAATGGGACATATTTAAGGTATACAACACATTCCTGTCCTTTCCTCCTGCACTGATACACAATGGGCTTCCTGGCTACCTAGCTCCAATGCGGGCACCCTTGCACCATGATGAAAGGGGGCCTTCACTATAGTCAGGATTGTTTTTGTGCAGGAAAAGACACCTTCCTGCACAAAAACAATCCCTAGAGGCATAGTCCTCTATCTATGTGTGCTACAGACTGTAGCACCTAGGAAGAGGATCCTCCTGGGGAGGCGTATCTTTTTTAGCAGATAAGCAGGATTATTAGGTTTGGTAAATCTGGAAATGCGTCAAAAACCATGGAGGTTGTGTGGGAACACCCACTCAATGCGCATGGAATGCCTACCTTGCGCAGAGTAATGCAACACATCGATTTGTGCTGTGTTGCATTACTCCATATTTTTGGAGCCACTAAAAGCCACGCAAAGTGGGCTGTCATGCACTCAGGTGGTTCCGACCGTGGAGACAAGGCTGGACCTCTTATCCCCATGGAGGGCAGCCCACGATGAAAGAACCCTGAACCCTTTAATCATATAATGCCCTTGAGCAGAAGGGGGGGTTGGAACAAAATAAGAAAAGATAGGCTTGCAGCACTGGTCCTGCTCTTCTGCCTTGGGACACTGCGTAAGAAGTACTGCACTCCATGGATGTTTTGTGTTGGTGTGTATGTAGTGCACTGGAAATAACTAGAAGAATAGTTTACCACCAGTCTCAGCATACAAAGATTATGTAGGTATTCACATTATTGTACACTTACAGGCTTTTACCTGCATGAGAGCAGGTACAAATCAAGATTTAAGTCTGGAGTTTCTGGCACTCCCAAGAATCATTTTACATTCAGTTCTCTGTACAAGTTTGTATACTAATAGAGTGCGGTCTAATAAGTACTCTAGTTTTTATTAAAAACGTTTGTCAAGAATTACTCGTGGGCAGATTTCAGTTTTGATATAATTCAAGTCCAGAGCACCTACTCTGTAAAGGAGTTCAGAGCACTATTGAAACTAAGGTAGTATCCGATTTCTGGAAAGCACGTTTTTTTATTCAGAACTTAGGCCTATATCTATACTTTTTAAGTGCCGCATTTGTGTCATTTTTTGACGCAAAAGCAGCACAAACTTACAAAATATAATTGTATTTTTACGCAAATGCGGCACTATAAAAGTATAAATATGGGCCTTAGTCTTATAGATAGTCCTAGGCCTACTATAAGGATTAGTGTGTACTAACCTGTGATCAAGAACCTAACCTGTCTCTCCTACGTAAAACTGGAGTCTGGAAGAAGGCTTTGTGCTATAGCTCAGGGAGCCAAAGAGGAAAAGTAATTGCCACACTGGAAGTGAAGACGACAGAGGCGTTGATGGCTCCAGGATCACAGAAGCTGAAGGGAGGCTTGGGTTGAGGACGTCTAGAGCACTGGAGGAATCTGGTCTACTCAGGAGATGAGTGCAGGGAAATTGCTTGCTCAGGACAAGAACAATGTGAAGCACTGACTCGAGTTTCAGGTGCAGTTTAAATACTCTATGGGTGTAGCTGACACCTAAAAGGCATCTGGCTCACACAGGAGACAGAAAGGTACCAATGGGCCCTGGGAGAGAACACCTGTCATCCTAATGGTTTTGACCTTTAATGAAAGCAGATGCCATCAATTAACGTTAGCAGGTGGAATCAATGAGTCATGGCAGTTGGACCAATAAATAGTAGCAGGTGGAATCAATTAACATTAGCAGGTGGAGTCAATAGGTCATGGCAGTTGGAACCAATAAACAGGAAACAAGTTTCTATTCCTCACAACTGTGCAAAACGAAAAACTAATTAAACAATGGTACCAGAATGTTCTAATGGGTTCATGTGCTCCAGGAAGGGGAGTGCCAAGGGGTGTTTATCCTAGTGCCACAGGATGCCATGAAGTGCCCCACGGGAATTACAACATGAGCCTTGTGTGCCAGACCCACTGTACAAAGGGTGCAAGAAGGGATCATGATGTTGGCTACTTGACCATCCATTGAAGCATCCTTGTCATAATCATCTTCTTTACTGAAAGCCTGTAATGAGGTTGTCCAGATACATCCTCCATGGCAGAGTTTTTTTAGATGTCTGAAGACTGTCACTGTGTCATCCTATCACCTGACCCCATTAGCTGCTGCCACTGCTCATGTAGTTCTTGCTGAACAAGTCCCATTCCTAGAGAAGGGAATACGCCCTCTGCAAGATGACATTAGGCTCAGTAGCCATTTCTACGTCCTTATCTGGACTGGGGCTCTGCAACAATTGAGTGTTGCTAACACCTGGAGCAATGCCACGTAATCCACAGATCCAAATACTTTGCCAAGATATGTCACAAAAATACACAATGAGTAGCGAGCCCAATGAACAGCACCTCCCCTTTGTCCCACAGTAAGTTATTTCCAAAGAAGCATTGTACACTAATTATAAGCACCCGCTGCCCAAGAGTGCGACCTGGGGCCACATACAGAAAAATACATATAGTAAATAATAATGTGAGAGAATCCAAATCCAAATGTAGAATGTTCCGTATCTTCTTTATTCTGCTTGTACAGTAGACATATAGATCCAAGTGTAACAGCAAAACAACACAGCCAACACGTTTCGTTTACCACTGTGAACTTCAGAGCGTTCTTATTTTGTACAGCCAATATACCATGAAATGTGTCTCGTGAAACAGTAGTTCACCATATGAAAATATCCCATATATGCGCGAGGTCCCATTAGATTACACACCCTAGATGATTTTAATATCAGGCCAGGCTGACCCATACTTGACACCTTAATCCGTGTTAAGGATACTAGAGAAACCGTAAGTCGCACAGCGTGAGTGCAAAAGCAACCATTTTATTTGTATTTTTCTGCTTTGCCAAGATACCTATCCAGAATTGCTCCCAGGAACTGAATTCTAGCCATAGGATAGATGGAGGATTTCATAGTATTTAATCAGTGAAAGACGTTAATACAAGCCATTGTGGATATGTGGGTATGCTTTTCTGAAGGAGCTATCGGATAGAGACTTCTGGCAACAGATTAATTACCACAGAATTTCCCCAGGAGTCAGACTGGATCTGGAAGATTTTTCATGAGCAGTACCCATGCACGCGAGTAGGCGGTGTTGTTCAGTTCCACATGTATCACTGGCATTGTCCATGCCAGCAGTGACGTCCGTGGCACCTACATAGGCACAACCAAGAGGCTGACATCAGTTCTTTTATTTTCGTTTCAGCCAGTTCAGATCTGGAGAAGAGCTACCCCGTCAGTTAATTTTTTGTTTGACCTGTTAGCGACGTCTTGTGGTTTTCCTCCTGGTGTGGCAGGGATGTCATCCAAGAAGGATAGCTTCAAGCCCTGTGGTGCCTGTCTTCAACTAGTGTCGGTGATGGACCTGCATCTTGTTTGCCTTTGGTGCCTCAAGCGCGACCACAAACCCAGGTTGTGCTCCGACTGCTGTGCCATGAACCCAAAGACCTTGAGGGAGTGATCCTTGAAGCTCCTGGTGGCTCGGCATGCAATGCCACAATGTGCGAAGTCCTGTTCCAGAAGAAGGTCCCCAGAGCGGTCATGGAGTCTGAGATCATCGTCACACTTCAAGTCGTGGGCCACTCCACACCTCCCCAATTTGGGCTCCAAGGGGTCAGCTGGGCCCCCTTCTGGTTCCTTGCCAGGAGCTCTGGTCCCAGCTCCAGTTGGGCCCTGAGGATTTTTGCTTGGATCGGCGTTAGGCCAATGCCACCGGCGCCCACTGGCAGCACCTCCCCCATTCAGATCCCCTTGACACGAAAACGGGGGTGTGACACTCGAGTCTGTTCTTGGTGCCTTCTGGAACCATGTCTTCCAGGCTGGAGCCTGAGCTCTATTCCAGTGGACTAGGACTGGGGGAGGAATGGGAGGGATCACTGGACCCTGAGGAATACCAACCCTATGAAAACCCTAACATGGACTGGTTTGAGGAACTGGGTGAAGCCAATGGACTGGATACTTCTCCAGATACTTGTATGCTTTCTCCCCTTATCATGGATAAGGGGGAGTGAGCGTCATTGGGTGGTGGTACGGAGGGCGCTGAGGTCCTTGACCTTCAGGTGCCCTCTGTGGCAATCAAGACTAATGTCTTGACAGAGGTGCTGCAACCCACTACTGCCTGGAAAGTCAGGTCCATAGGTATGGGCCCTTTCCCCATTCGGTCCAGCAGGACTTCCTTGTTTGAATATGGTCTGCAGACCCACCACCGGGGATGGTATTGCTTGGGTATCTATTCTAAAGTAAGGAATCTATAGCTAGAGGTCTCTATCAGATGAACAAGTTACTTACCTTCAGTAACGCCTTATCTGGTAGATACTATGAGGCATATTTACAAGCCCTGTTGCGCAGGGCAGCTCAGCAAGTCATCTTACTGCTCTACCCTGTGTCACAGGGAAAGGCCAGAAATGCACCGTATTTGCAAGATACAGTGCATTTCTGTCCTTTCTCCCTGCGCGGGCACACAAATTGCTACCTAGCAACAACATAAGCACTCTTGCACAATGATGCAAGGGTGTCTACATTGTAAGGGAGATTGTTTTGGTGTAGGAAGGGGCTCCTTCCTGCACAAAAACAATCCTGGGATGCATTTCCTCTCTCTATGTGTGCTGCAAGGTGCAGCACACATAAAAAGAGGAAACAACAAAGGAAACAATAAAGATATTTCTCCTCATTGTGCCTGCCTTAGAGAGGTTTGACACATTCCCAGCTTAACAGATTCTTGTAAATCTGGGAATGCATAAATATCCATGGATATTGTGTGGGAACACCCACTGCAATGCTCCTTACACTATATCTACAAGGCAATGAAAAGCCACGCAAAGTGGCTTTGTATAGCCTGTAGCTATGGGCCTGACCATGCACCACCAATGTGTCACAAAAAGTGACACACCGGCTTCCTGAAGACTGCAGTATCTGCTAGCTGCTGAAATCCTGCACTGGAGACATCCAATGCTGCATCAATGTTGAAAGTTGAAATGTTAGCTTCTTCATTTACAGCAGCTCTATTCTTCCTATCTTGTGGAATTGAGCCTATCAAAGTTGAAATGTCATACCACATCTGCTGGTTACAACAGCCAAGAATAAACAAAGCATTCATACTTCAATGGATGTTGGTGCCATGTAGCAGACCCTATGACCCAATTTGTCAATAGGTGTGCCATTCCTGTCAGGGGGAGAGGTTATTTATGTGACAGAATTTTTGGAATGCCTTTGCTTTGCTGCTACTATAACTTGGTTTAGGATGACTGGTTAAGCATGCTGTAGCTGAGTCAGATGTCCTGTATTTTTTCCTCCAGACTTGGCACCCCTGCTTGAACTGTGGTAGATGTAGTTATAAGTTTTAATGCTTCTTTGCAGACAGAATCCAGAATAGGGATGGATTTTGTCATCTTTTGAGGTTATTCTTTAAAGTCGTACAGAAACACTGATGTTCAACAGATGCAAATGCATGGAACTAGGCAATGTCGTCTGGTGGAGATTCTAGTTGGGGGTGGTCTTGTCTCCTTCCTGGGTGGATTCCTTATAGTTTTCCTCATACTAGTGATCATTCACATGTTCATCTGAAACCTTGCCTTCCTCCTTTCCTTGGTCTGAATCTTGATATTGTCCAATAAGTCTTCTACTTCTTTTATGTCTCTTGATGCTGGAGATACTGGTTGTAGTGCTGGTAGGTCTTCCGAGGAGGCAAATGAGACACAGATAACTATGGCTGAGATGAGGCCAGAATAGGTTGCAGTGTTGGACTGGATGACAGTCCCTTGGCTGATAACAATGTTGTTGTAGGGTAACTTAAAAAAATGAAAAGAAAAACAAACTCCTCTTGGCAGCGTAAAAACAGCTCTTTACTGTTGTGACATGGAGAGTGGCAAGTCCACAACAGTTAACAGCCGGTCTCAATTGCTGCTTCACAGGCAGCTTTTTTTATAGAGTCAGACAATACTTTATTACAAAACGTCAAACAATGAATCACTTCATACATTAGTTGTGGAAAAACATCATGCCATCTGTGACCCTATGACCCTAAAATGTAACCTAAGATAATATACATCCCTTATTGCAGGTCTAACAATGCTTAACTAATTAACAATTCTTTATGCATGAATACTTATGTATTTGTAAATGTGCTTTGTCATGCTGCTCCCAAAACCTTTTTACCATATTTTCTGTATTGTTTGTCTAATTCAATTTCCTGCTCCTATTCTTCAATCACCTTCAATCACATTCTTGTTTAAATAGGATAACAGAATATGTGCCTATGTGCTAGGGCCATAAATTCTTTCAAGCTTGCCACACATGGGTTTTCCTTTAACTATACTCTTGTAAATCATGCATTCTACTTCCTAGTGAACACTTCACCTTTCTCTTTTTTTAACACAGGTTGTGGCCTTCACTGTTCTTTCACTATTTTTAGCTGTGTGACACTCTCTACTTTTGTCTACTGTTGTGCCATATTTTAATATTTCAAATTTCCCATAACATTCCCCCCACTAGTTGATATTTCAACTACCAGACCTAAACCTTGGTCCACACTAGGCACTAAAGGGTATATAGGCCCTCATTACAACATTGGCTGTAAATGCCACTCACCGCCGTGCAGAAGACCGCCAACACACCGCTGCGGCTGCAGAATTCCGCTACAGCTATTACGACTCACAGCTCGGAATCCGCCAAAATCCAGACACCCACATAAGTCCGCCACACCAAAGGTCAGTGATAAACTGGCGATAACAAAACCTCCACCGTCACGCCTACAGGAATACACCCACACTATCACGACCCACAAATCCACGCAGCAGTCTTTCAACCGCAGTATTTCATTGGCGGTACACACCACCACGCTCAAAATACACACACACTTACAAAACACAACCACATTGGACAATTCCAAATCCACACACCTGATACACATACACACACCACTCCCACCCCCCCAATACAATATAAAATACACACCCACATCACCCACAAACCCTGACGACCAAAATTGCGACAGAAGGCCAGAGAGAGACAGCACCATCTACAAACTAGCATCCACAGGCACTCAACACCATCACTCACACAACTTCCACGCACCTCACACAACACACACAAACACATCCCCTCACACATCACAACACACACCACCTCACACATCACCCACACCACCCCATGGCACCGCAAAGACACCCCAGGCTTTCTGAGGAGGAGCTCAGGGTCATGGTGGAGGAAATGATCCGGGTAGCGCCACAGCTATTTGGATCACAGGTGCAGCACACCTCCATAGCTAGGAAGATGGAGCTATGGCGCAGAATCGTGGACAGGGTCAACGCAGTGGGACAGCATCCAAGAACACGGGATGACATCAGGAAGAGGTGGAACGACCTACGGGGGAAGGTGCGTTCCCTGGTCTCAAGACACCAGACTGCAGATCCGAGGATTGGTGGCGGACCCCCACCTCCTCCCCCACAACTAACAACATGGGAGGAGCAGGTCTTGGCTTTACTGCATCCTGAGGGCCTTGCTGGAGTAGCTGGAGGAATGGACTCTGGTAAGTCAAATCTTAACTACCATATCCCCCACCCTACCTGCATGCTATCACATACCCCCACCCTCACCCTCACCCCATCACTCCAACACCTCACATATGTCCCACTATCACAAACCACCCATCCCAACACCAGGCCCTGCATGCAACAACAAGGCATGGACACCCATCACCAAAGCATTTCCACTACAGATACCCACACAGACCCCAAAACAATTATCACACAAGGTCCTAGACAAGAATGTAAGCACTGGGGTACAGGGTCACCCACCCATTACACACAATGGCACACACAGATGCAATAATCATGCCTTTACACCCCTGCAGGACCCCTACCCAACGTCACCGGATAGGAGGTTCCAGACATGTCCACCCCCCCACAGAAGAGGCCCACAGTGATGACAGCTGCTCTGTCCAACTGGATCTAGATGACCAGCCCGGCCCCTCTGGGACCTCGGGACAGTCGGTTCCCCTGACACAGTCACAAGCCACCACAGAGCCTCCCTCCTCAAGAAACACCGGCACAGCACCCACCCAGCGGGCCCATACCTCTGTCCCCAGGACACGTCAAGCAGCAGTGTGTCCACCACTACAGGGAACCCAGGCAAACCCACCAACCCAAGAACAGCAGGGACCTGGGGGCAGTGGCAGTGGGCACACGGTTCAGGGGACAGAGGCACAGGAAAACCAGGGAACTGGAAGGTCTGCTGTGCGACAGGGGGAGGACAGGCCCAGGGAACCCACTCTCCACGAGGCCCTCTCCAACATCATGGGAGCATACCATCATTCCCAGGAGACAATGGCAACGGTACTGGCCAAGTTTCAGGAGACCCAGCGGCTGCAGGAGGAACAGTATTTGGGGTTCAGGGAGGAAGGAACTCAAGTCCATCAACACCACCCTGGTCACCATTGTAGGGGTGCTGAAGGACCTTGTGAACACCAGGAGGGACACTGTGGCACAACAAGGGGCCCCTGACACTAGCCTGGACGATGAACTGCCCACCATCTCCGCCGGCGCTAGAGGACAGGAGGCACCTCCACAGGACCACGACACCAGCACCCCACCCCCTGCAGATGGAGAACCACCCTGCAAACGGTCCCTGAGATCCAGGACAAAGACAGAGAACAATGCCAAGACCCCCCGCCAAGAAATGAGACCACCCTGAATGTCCCACTTTGTCACCCTGTCCATCCTTAAACTGCCCTAGCTCCACTTCCTATGTCCGTTTGGACAATGCACCTGTGAGACAAATAACTGGACTCTGTCATGGACATTCCTCCGCCATCAGCCCTGACCATTTTACAACCCCCTCCACTATTTTGCACTTAAATAAACACCCTTGAATCACATAACAATTTGGAGTCAGTCTGTGCTTTCACAAATGTTTCGTTGCAATAACTGAGGAAAATAGCAATGTCCATTGTATTGTCAACATACCTATGTCACACAGCTCTAGTCCATGTGGTAACATAGCAGAGGTCACACAGTGGGACCCACATCTGTGAAATGGAAAGGCAAAGTGACAGGTCAGGGTCCATACACTGGGTGAAAGTGACAGACATGTGATACATCTAACAATTTTATCAGATGTAGGAGGCAGTGATGTCTTCTTACCTGTGTCTCACTGGAAGTATTGCTGGATCACGTTGTTTCTGTTGTCGATATCCTCTTCTTCACTGTCCACAGGCTACACAGCTGCCACAAGACCTCCTTCTGGGCCATCCTCCTGCAGAAAAGGCACCTGTTGTCGCAAAGCCAAGTTGTGCAGCATACAGTAGGCCACGATGATCTGGCACACCTTCTTTGGTGAGTAGTACAGAGAACCACCTGTCATATGGAGGCACCGGAACCTGGCCTTCAGGAGGCCGAAGGTCCTTTCTATCACTCTCCTAGTTCGCCCATGTGCCTCGTTGTAGCGTTCCTCTGCCCTTGTCCTGGTATTTCTCATTGGAGTCAGTAGCCATGACAGGTTTGGGTAACCAGAGTCACCTGCAAATGTCGAGGGACAACTGTTAGACACACAATAACCCTTAGGGACAACCCCAGACCCAGAAAACTATTCACAGGGTATAGGGTCCTTGTCCTCACCTATTAGCCACACACGGTGACTCTGGACTTGCCCCATCACATAAGGGATGCTGCTATTCCTCAGAATGTAAGCGTCATGCACTGAGCCAGGAAACGTGGCGTTCACATGGGAGATGTACCGGTCGGCCAAACACACCATCTGCACATTCCTTGAATGGTAGCTCTTCCGGTTTCTGTACACCTGTTCACTCCTGCAGGGGGGGACCAAGGCCACATGTGTCCCATCAATGGCACCTATGATGTTGGGGATATGTCCCAGGGCATAGAAGTCACCTTTCACTGTAGGCAAATCCTCCACCTTTGGGAACACGATGTAGCTGCGCATGTGTTTAAGCAGGGCAGACACCAATCTGGACAACACGTTTGAGAACATAGGCTGGGACATCCCTGATGCTATGGCCATTGTTGTTTGAAAAGACCCACTTGCCAGGAAATGGAGTACTGACAGGACCTGCACTAGAGGGGGGATTCCTTTGGGATGGCGGATAGCTGACATCAGGTCTGGCACCAATTGGGCACACAGTTCCCGCATTATGGCACAATCAAATCTGTAGGTGACTATTACATGTCTCTCTTCCATTGTCGACAGGTCCAACAGCGGTCTGTACACCGGAGGATGCTGCCATCTCCTCACCTGCCCCAGCGGACGTGCCCTATGGATGAGAACAGTAAGCACAGAGTCAGCCAACACTGAGGTAGTAAAAAAACAATTTTATTGCACACATTTGTCAATCCGCTATGTGCCTGCCTTTGTGTGTATGCAAGGCCTAGATATGTGTGACACATTTAAAAGTAATGCCATGTGGCCCCCTGAAATGGCGGCTGCCTGACCTGTGATATGGGACAAGGGGATATGAGGTAACTGCGCTGGCGTTGTACACCGTCGCGGTAGGCGGTCGAAGACCGCAGCGCAATCCTGCATTGGTTGACATTGGGCCCTATGGGTCCCAGGAGCCAATGACGATGTACGCTGGCGGTGACGAGACACACCGCCTCGGACGTGACTGCCAATTTCTGTTTGTTCACTCACTTGATACCTGATCTTCGACAGGAGAGGACCTACACTGCAAGTGCTGCTGTAACCTCAGTCTGGAAGCGACAATGGCTCATGTGTCTGGGGAAAGGGCCCCTGCCTTCACATCGGAGTAAATGGATAAACTAGTAGATGTGGTCCTCCCCAGTACACGCTACTCTACGGTCCTCCAGACAAACAGGTGAATACACTGTGAGCATGCTGTATGTGCAATGCCTGTTTGGAGTGGTGTGGATGTAAGATACGAGGGGATGAGGCCTGCATGATTGGACGGTGAGTGTATGTGCGTCAGGGCAAGGGTGGGAACGTGGGACAATGACTGTGACGGTCCAGACGGTTAAAGTTTTTCCTTTTCCCCTGTACTATTCCTGTAGGTCAGCGCCCACCAGAAGAAGGATATTTGGCGTGCCATCGCCAAGGACGTCTGGACCCTGGGGGTCCACCACAGACGGAGCACCCACTGCCATAAAAGATGGGAGGACATTCGCCGCTGGAGCAAGAAGACAGCGGAGGCCCAGCTGGGGATGGCCTCCCAACGTGGGAGGGGTGCCCCTCGCACCATGACCCCCCTGATGTTCCGGATCCTGGCGGTGGCGTATCCGGAGTTGGATGGGCGCTTGAGGGCATCACAGCAACCACAAGGGGGTGAGTACCGTCACATCGATCTGACTCTGCGTGCATTGGAGGTGTCTGGGTGGGGGAGGTGGGCAGTGAGTTCCCCTAGGCTAGGGCGAGCTTTGTAGGCAAGGACCCTTTGTGAGGCAGGCTAAGAGGCACCCCAACCCCACCAGTGGTAAGAGCCATCTACACCTAGTCAGGCTTCTGGGACTTCCATATGTGCAGCAATCGGGCATAGGCCATGTACCCCATGTCCCTGTGATTAATGAGGGAACTCTAAGTGCATGGCGTAGTGCAGAGGGCTGCTGTGTCTGTAGTGTCCGCCAATGGTAGCAGTATTGCATGCACTGAACATGTCTTTCTTCTTTCTACCCCCCCCTTTTTGTGGTCTCCCTGTTCTTGTGTGCATTAGCATCATCAGGCGGAGAAGCTGTGCCAACGGAGCAGGAGGGTGGCTGCATCCCACATGGCCCTGGAGGTCGAGACAACGGAGTCTGAAGTCACCAGTGGGACGGAGGGCGAGTGTCCCAAGGAGCGAGGCCAAGGACATTCCCCCACCTCCAAAACAGAAAAAGTTGCCCACATCCCGGTACGAGGAGGCCAAAACACCTGCGACCAAGGGTTCAGGCAAGACAATTGTTGGAAGTGGCAAGACAGCTGCGCCACCATCCAAGGTGGGGAAGGGCCAGAAAATGAAAGGCAAGTCAAAGTTGCCGTCAACCTGCACAGCGGACAAGACCGCTACCGGCACTGCCACCAGCACTGCCGCCACGGACACCGCGTCCAGCACCCCAGATACTGAGCCCTTCACCAGTACCGCAGACACTGTGCCCTACAGCAGCACCGCAGTCAGTGAGCCCGCTACCAGCACCGCCGCTACTGACACACCGCCGGTACTGACACCGCCGCCAGCACCGCGGTCAGTGAGCCAGCCACCAGCACGGCAGTCAGTGAGCCAGCCGCCTGCACAGCAGTCAGTGAGGCCGCCACCAGCTCCGCCGCCACGATGACCGCCGCAAGCACCGCCGCTACTGACCCCGCTGCCAGCACCTCCAGCGGCCCGCGACATCCTGAGCCAGTGGCACCACCGCAGACATGGCTGCCATCCCCAGTGATCATTCTTACGAAGCCGGTGGTCAGTTCCAGGGGCTTGGGCAGCTTGCATGTTGCACCACCGTCAGTGGAGTGTCACATCCACTACCTCAGTCCTTGGCAGGATGAAGCACTCTGGGCACAAAGCCCCCTGCAGAACCAGTGGAGAATGACATTCACTACCTCTGTCCTTGGCAGGATGAAGCACTCCGGGCACAAAGACCCCTCCAGAACCAGTGGAGAAAGACATCCACTACCTCTGTCCTTGGCAGGATGAAGCACTCTGGGCACCAAGCCCCCTCCAGAACCAGTGGAGACTGTTATCCACTTGAGAGACTGTGGCTTTGCACTCCCCAGGATAAAGCAGTGGACAAACCACCCACTGGAGAGACTTGAGAGACTGTGGCTTTGCACTCCCCAGGTTAAAGAAGTGGGCAAACCACCCACTGGAGAGACTTGAGAGACTGTGGCTCATAAAAACTATGAGTGGCACTATTGGTTATTGTAAAACTGAGATACCCAGTAACATTGTCATCTGGAGTGCCTTGTAACAATGCACCAAGTTTGCTTTAAAATTTGTGTAATGTTTTTTCTTTATTTCTGTCGACGTAAGATACGGGAGGGATGAGGTCTGCATGATTGGACGGTGAGTGTATGTGCGTCAGGGCGAGGGTGGGAACGTGGGACAATGACTGTGACGGTCCGGACGATTAAAGTTTTTCCTTTTCCCCTGTACTATTCCTGTAGGTCAGCGCTCACCAGAAGAAGGATATTTGGAGTGCCATCGCCAAGGACGTCCGGACCCTGGGGGTCCACCACCGACGGAGCACCCACTGCCATAAAAGATGGGAGGACATTCGCCGCTGGAGCAAGAAGACAGCGGAGGCTCAGCTGGGGAAGGCCTCCCAACGTGGGAGGGGTGCCCCTCGCACCATGATCCCCCTGATGTTCCGGATCCTAGCGGTGGCGTATCCGGAGTTGGATGGGCGCTTGAGGGCATCACAGCAACCACAAGGGGGTGAGTACCATCACATCGATCTGACTCTGCGTGCATTGGAGGTGTCTGGGTGGGGGAGGTGGGCAGTGAGTTCCCCTAGGCTAGGGTGAGCTTTGTCGGCAAGGACCCTTTGTGTGGCAGGCTAAGAGGCACCCCAACCCTACCAGTGGTAAGAGCCATCTACACCTAGTCAGACTCCTGGGACTTCCATATGTGCAGCAATCGGGCATAGGCCATGTACCCCATGTCCCTGTGCTTAATGAGGGAACTCTAAGTGCATGGCGTAGTGCAGAGGGCTGCTGTGTCTGTAGTGTCCGCCAACGGTAGCGGTATTGCATGCACTGAACATGTCTTTTCTTCTTTCTACCCCCCCTTTTTGTGGTCTCCCTTTTCTTGTGTGCATTAGCATCATCAGGCGGAGAAGCTGTGCCAGCCGAGTAGGAGTGGGCTGCATCCCACATGGCCCTGGAGGGCGAGACAACGGAGTCTGAAGTCACCAGTGGGACGGAGGGCGAGTGTCCCAAGGAGCGAGGCCAAGGACATTCCCCCACCTCCAAAACAGAAAAAGTTGCCCACATCCCGGTACGAGGAGGCCAAAACACCTGCGACCAAGGGTTCAGGCAAGACAATTGTTGGAAGTGGCAAGACAGCTGCGCCACCATCCAAGGTGGGGAAGGGCCTGAAAATGAAAGGCAAGTCAATGTTGCCGCCAACCTGCACAGCGGACAAGACCGCCACCGGCACTGCCACCAGCACCGCTGCCACGGACACCGCGTCCAGCACCCCAGATACTGAGCCGTTCACCAGCACCACAGACACTGTGCCCTTCAGCAGCACCGCAGTCAGTGAGCCTGCTACCAGCACCGCCGCTACTGACACACCGCCGCTACTGACACCGCCGCCAGCACCGCGGTCAGTGAGCCAGCCACCAGCACGGCAGTCAGTGAGCCAGCCGCCTGCACCGCAGTCAGTGAGGCCGCCACCAGCACCGCCGCCACAATGACCGCCGCAAGCACCGCCGCTACTGACCCCGCTGCCAGCATCGCCAGCGGCCCGTGACATCCTGAGCCAGTGGCACCACCGCAGACATGGCTGCCATCCCCAGTGATCATTCTTACGAGGCTGGTGGTCAGTTCCAGGGGCCTGGGCAGCTTGCATGTTGCACCACCGTCAGTGGAATGTCACATCCACTACCTCAGTCCTTGGCAGGATGAAGCACTCTGGGCACAAAGCCCCCTGCAGAACCAGTGGAGAATGACATTCACTACCTCTGTCCTTGGCAGGATGAAGCACTCTGGGCACAAAGACCCCTCCAGAACCAGTGGAGAAAGACATCCACTACCTCTGTCCTTGGCAGGATGAAGCACTCTGGGCACAAAGCCCCCTCCAGAACCAGTGGAGACTGTTATCCACTTGGGAGACTGTGGCTTTGCACTCCCCAGGATAAAGCAGTGGACAAACCACCCACTGGAGAGACTTGAGAGACTGTGGCTTTGCACTCCCCAGGTTAAAGCAGTGGGCAAACCACCCACTGGAGAGACTTGAGAGACTGTGGCTTTGCACTCCCCAGGATAAAGCAGTGGGCAAACCACCCACTGGAGAGACTTGAGAGACTGTGGCTTTGCACTCCTCAGGATAAAGCAGTTGGTAACCCACCCACTTGTGAGACGAGAGACTGTGGCTTTGCATTCCCAGGATAAAGCAGTGGGCAAACCACCCACTGGAGAGACTTGGGAGACTGTGGCTTTGCACTCCCCAGGATGCAGCAGTGGGCAAATCACCCACTGGAGGGTCTTGAGAGACTGTGGCTTTGCACTCCCCAGGATGCAGCAGTGGGCAAACCACCCACTGGAGAGACTTGAGAGACTGTGGCTTTGCACTCCCCAGGATACATCAATGGGAATGGAGCCCCCTCGTGGAGCTGGCGTCGTGCACTGCACTGAGGTGCCCCCCTTCCCTTCCCCCTGAGATGCCTGTTTTATTTCGATCTGACGCCCCTGCAGTGTTCTCTCCGTTTCGATCGGGTATCATGTGTGGGCCTCGCCCATGCATTTTGGGCCCAGTGGTCCACGGACTATATAGGTGCAGTACCTGGACTTGAATTCTTGATGTACATAATTGTTTATAGTGTATATAAATCTTTGACTAATGGATTATTCTTGATTACAATGGTTACAATCATTTCCTTTTGTCATTGCGTTCTTCCACAGGGGCTTGAGGGGTGTAAATGTAATGTTGCAGCATGTATTTGTGTGTATGTTGTTGTGGGTGAGTGTGGGGGTGGGGGTGTTGCGTGTTGCATGTGTGTGTCACTCTCTTTTCCCTCCCCCCTCCCCTGTGTTGTAGGTGCAGTACTCACCATGGTCGTTGCCGCCGTCGTTTGTGCTCCTGGTAGAGGAGCAGGAAGACTATTGCAGGGAGGAGTTCAGGCTCCATGGCGTCCTGGTTCCTCGTGGGTTGTGTAGAGGTGAGTATTTTCCCTTCCGAGTCCTGTTTCCGCTGTGTTTTTGTTCGCGTTGAATCCACCCCGGAAAAGGTGGCGGATTGGCCTGTCATAATAGTGGGGGCGGTACATTGTCTTCTGCCTGTCTGTTGGCGGTGACCGCCATGCTGTTTGTTTGTACCGCCGTGGCGGTCGGAGTGTTAAAGTGGCTGTATATGTTGCCGGTTTCTGCCATGGTCATAATTCAATTTTTTTTACCGCCGGCCTGTTGGCGATTTTACCGCCGCTTTACCACCAACCGCCAGGGTTGTAATGAGGGCCATAGTGTCCTTAGAATCTACTACTTGTGTTGGTATCCTAACTGTAAAAATCCCTCCTGCCTTTGTATCTGTCCTTCTACAAAATGCTAGGATTAATCATATGACACAATAAAATGTTATTATTGCCAAAATAGTTGGCAGCAACGGTCCCAACAATCCTGACATCCAGGACGGCAGCAATAACAGCCACCCTTCATTTTTCATCTTCTTTTGTAAACTGCGTAAAGTCTGTACAGCCTCTGACAAAGTTCCATTGTCCGCATTGTTTGCTGGGACATAAATACAGCAGGCAGTTCCAATTTTGGCACATACCCTTCCTTCCATGGCTGTCATAAGGTCATGTACATAGCTTTGTTACATTATCATCATCCTTATAGCACACAACTCTTCCTTTATCAATTTCAATTCAGCTTTATTTCGGTAAAACAATACCATAAAAGCATGCCAACACAATTCATACATTTCTAAAAGAAAACAAAAGCAGTTTGGTAAAAACAGTAAAACCAGACCCATCATAAGATTATAAGAAAAAATAAAATCCAGGACTCCCCCTGGGTCATACAGTACAGTTAGATAAAAGAAAAAGAATAAGTAATTGATCGATTAAAACATTATAAAAATACACAGTACACATCACTTTACAAATCACCAAGAATATTATAGAGTGGTCATAAATAGAATATGTGTGCACAGAGCAAATGGGATTGATATCTGACTGTTAATAGCTATGGCTGTATACTGGCAAGAAAGTTCACTTGGTCTCTAGGACTATAAGTAAGCACAAATAATGACCATTGTAAGAATAGAATTTCGTGCTACTTTTGTAGGACATTTGTCCTTAGCATACCAAAGTGCCTCTAAGAATCTTGGCAATGTGCCTTCCACCATCGCATGTGGTCTTGTTTTACTAGTTTTTAAGAGCTGAGTGGGAATCCCTAATGCCCAACGATTTCTTTTCCCATACATGCCTATATTCGGCTGAAAGCCATAAAAGGCAAACAATCAAGTATTACAAAAGACACATTATTCCATTAGCAATTAACAATCATTTAGCTACTAAAAACCGACTGTCTGGATAAAAGGGAATATTAATCTTAAAAGCTATAAATACGAATCAATTACAGTATTACATTTTTATAAAACCCTTAGAATTTGCCTCCAGTGCCATCAGGCACTTATTTTGCTTTGGTAGGGGAGGACTATTTAAATAAAGTGAATAAATAACTGAATAACTGAATCCTAGAACCTTAGGCCCGCCTTGTCTCTAATAAATGAAATTGCTAGTAAGAACCGGCTTAAACCAAAAACAACATATGGTATCGTACTAGATCTCAAGAATCTTGCTGCTTCATTATAGTTCCTGATTCCAACGTTCCTGCAGATAGGTCGAAGCCATTTCCTCCTTGGTTTATCATAGGCATTGCAGTTTAAAAGGACATGGTCCGTCGTTTCAGGAGTCTCCATATTGCACAGCCCACAAATCACCTCTTGTGTTCTCCCATTGAAGGGGCCCCATTTAGAAGTAAAAGCCTTAACCTGGAGAGTCCCATATCGAAGCTTCATAAATAAAACTTTTGCTCGCCTAGGTTGGATAGTATCTATCCATTCCTCAGCATACGGTAATGGTTTCATATCCAGGAAACTTAAAGTGAGTCTACCTAGATCCTTGCTGTAGAGAGGGCTGTTTAGGGTAAAGTCCCAAAATACTTGTTTTAGTTGAATCTTAGATTGTTTTGTTAGTGCGTATGGTTCTTCCCAGTAAAATTTTAGGCCAAGAGTGTAAAAGCATTGTCTTATATAATGGAGCCACGGGAGGGAAATTGCCTTGTCCAAGTCTATAATCTCAATTAGCGCTTGCCTATAATGGATTAATTCAGGGGTAGACCAAAGTCTACACCAGTAAAGCAAGGGCCTCAAGGCTGCCAATTTACCTATTTGTTTCATGTTAATATCATAGGTTAAAGGAATCAGTGGAGTAGATGGAGGGAGACCGAGTACCCCCCTCATAAAATTATTTTCCAGGGTAACCAATGGGGTTAGATTTATGAATCCCCAGAGTTCAGCACCATATAGAGCAGCAACCTGTGCTTTGCACCTATAAATCTCAAATACTGGTGAAACAATACTAGACCTTGAGCATTTGTAATTTTTGCTAATTGCCATGGAACTATGCGCTAAGGAAATAGCAGCTTTATTAACATGCGGTGTCCATGACAATTTGGCATCAAGGAGTATCCCTAGATAATTGAAATTTGTTACTTGTTCCAATGCCTGCCCTCTAATCCGAATGTTTCTCTTGAGTGCTTTATGAGGGTTAACAGTCAGGTATTTGGTCTTGTTTGTGTTAATTTCTAATCCCTTCAGGCTGCAGTAATCGCTAAATTTATCTAATAGAGTTTGCAAGCCCATGGGAGTTTGAGATAATAGGATAGTATCATCTGCAAAGAGGAGGGCGGGGACAGGATCACCGTTCAATCTTGGTGAGTCATGGTTGCTTTGTTTCAGAAAATGAACCAGATCATTAATGTATAATGAGAAGAGGGTTGGGGCAAGAACACAACCCTGTCTCACCCCCCTCTTAATAGGTATTGGGTCTGTCAACTCTCCCTTTGGCCCCCACCAAACCTTTGCAAATGTATTCTCATGTAGTCTCTCTAGCTGGCTCAAGAGGTTCCCTGGCATACCCTGTTTCCCTAACGCAGCCCATAAGGAGTCCCTTGGCAGTAGATCAAAGGCTGCGCGCAGATCCACAAATGCGATATAGAGATGGCCTTTCGTTACTCTAGTATATTTCCACATTATCGTCGATAGCCTAAAGGCCTGATCGACTGTGCTCGTCTGGTGTCTAAAGCCGGCTTGGTATATGGTCAGTATGCTGTTTCCATCTATCCAGCTGTTAATCCTATTCAGCAGCTGTCTAGCATATACTTTTTGCGTGACATCTAAGAGGCTAATTGGTCTATAATTCCCTGGTTCATCCCTGGAACCTTTTTTGAAGACTGGGATTATTTCTGCCCCTTTCCATGTCTCGGGGACAAGACCTCCCCTTGCTATAGCGTTACTTAAAAGATTTAGATAGGGTGCCCAAATTTCTAAACTATGTTTGAACAGGTCCCCCGGGATTTTGTCCAAACCGGGGGCTTTCCCCAGCTTGATTGCTTCAATGGCGTTCACCGTCTCCTCCAGGCTAAATTGTAACTCGGGTAAGATGCCCTGAGTAGCTAGTGTTATATGTCTTGAGGGATAGAAATCAAGGCTGGGGGGGTCAGAATAAAGGTGTGTAAAATGGTTAACCCATGTATTGGGATCTATATGATGATCAGTAGAAATTATCCCCTCTTTACTACCATGGGTAACTATTTTCCAGAAGTTCCTAGCGTCACTGGTTTTTGCTGCTTCCAGGAGATCTTGCCATTTTTGATCCTCCCAGTTGCTTTGGGCAGTTGCCAGTGTTTTCTTGTAGCTGGCCCTTGCCTGTTGTATGGCCAATTGGTTCTTTTGCTTTAGAGCCTCTATCAGCTCTTTTTTCCTCTCCCTACATTTAATAGTGTACCATGGGCTGCTTGGGGTGATCTGCACCTTCTCCTTTTTGGGCTTGTACCGTGGCTGTTTGGTCAGGAAGGGTCCTAGTGCAATACTCATTGATTGGTGGATGGCCGTGATGGGGATATCAGTAAGTTCATTTTCAACATAAGGCTCTAGGAGATTAGAATATGTATGGTAAATATTTGTCATAGTCTCCAGATTGCCTATTATTGCAGGCCATTTTATATCCCGTTTGTTGTTACTGAGGGAGGGTTGTAACTCCACCTTATTATGTTCTGCATATTCCAAATCCAAATCTAGGAGGTGGGCGCTAAGTTCAATTATTAACGGAAAGTGGTCACTTTCCCTTCTTTTATCTATTTTCAAAGTCACTAATCTTCCCCATGTACTTATACTATGTAAAATATAATCTATTTTCGAGGTAGAGTTGCCTCTCTGGAAGGTATCCAAATTAAGGCCTCCTTCACCCACTCTACCATTACATGCCCTCAGTCCATGTTTTAATGTAAGGCCCATAAGTTGCAATGCAGCCACTGTGCCTGGGACAGTTTTTTCTATTGTTAAATAAGGAATTGCTCTGGCTCTATCCTCTTCTTCTGCTAGATGTTCAAATCCAGTTATGGGTTCATAATTACAGTTAAGGTCACCCCCTATCATAATTGTCTCTCCTCCTGGGATCATTTTAAGCAGATCGTCTAATAAAGTTATTTCAGGCGACTCCAAGTTTGTCCTTCTAGGTCTTATATATACATTGAATAAGTGGGATATTATCTTATTTTTTCCCCCCATTACCAACCATAAAATGTCATCTGACTCTGTGTCTTGCATACGTATCTCAACATTTAGTGAGATTTTCACCCAGACAACCAGTCCCCCCGACGGTCTCCCTCTGGCAGCTGAAATTGCACTAATAAAGTAGGTTTTATATCCTAGCTTATACGGTGGGTCTTTAAGCCAAGTTTCTTGAAAGAGACAAACATGATATTGATCAATATAGTCCTGCCATTCCGGGTCTGTAAGCTTATTTTTTAAGCCTGCTACATTCCAGGAGATCATAGTGATAGGACCCCTCCCGATTGGGGTGATAGCATTAGAAGTAGGGCTCAAATATGCTGTCGAATCTTTCCTACGGGGCAGAGACTCCACTATATTCCCTGCCCCTGTTACATGAGGATCAAACCCTATGAGGGGCTCACCTACTATTGGGTCCCCAATTAGTCCCACTTGTGCCTGATCAATCTGGAGTAGTCAATCTACTCTTTCAAGATTGGAATCGGAGTTTCTATTTTGCAGTCCCTCCATGTCATTATACTTAGGCCTCGGGATTAGGGGTTTGGTAATGTAAGGTTCCGAACTGAACCTCATGGCATTGATCGTGGGGGCGGCGGTTCTCTGTTCCATGTCGATCAGGCCTCTGGATAAGCTTCCATCCTTAAGTGTTAATGCAATAACATCATGTTGCCCCATCCCCCCTGAGATTCTTTCTGCCCTCTTAATATCTGAATGAATTATGGATAGACAGTGTCTTTTGGTCCTAATCCAATGTGTAAGCTTATTCTTTAAGGAATCTTCGTCTTCACTACTATCTATGGCCAATTTTGGGACATTTAATAGATATACAACATTGGTCCTAATAGGAAACCTATCCCCCACAGAATACCGATTCCATGTAGTATAATAGTTACGGTCATGAGATGCTTGGGGATGGGTGATCTGGGTAAGCTCCACATTCCCCTTTTGGGGCCCTTTTACCAAACAGGATTCTCTACGTGGATTCCCTATTTTTTGGCATAGATCACTAGCATTACTTCTAGGGTAATTGCGTGGGCCAGTATTTTCCCCGTTTACCCCTCTCGTATATCCCTGCGGTTGCTGAAAAATCTTGGCTATAGCTGGGGTAGGGTTGGGGTTAGTAGTCAAATTATGGGAACGTGTGGGTCTACCTTGTGGCTGAAGTGATATAGGAGGGGTCTCCTTTTCGCACTGAGCTTTGTGGGTACCCCTACCCCCCCCCTTTTCCACAATATCTGATAGGGTTTTTACTTCAAGTTTCAGGTCCTTAACTTCCTGTATTAATCCAGAGAGTAGGTCATAGAGGTCTGCTATAGTTCTTGTTTTATGTTTTGGGGGATTCACTGGTTCTAAGTTGCATGGAGAGATCCTCTCTCTAAGTACCTGTACAATTGGAATAGTTGGGTATAACTCGTTCAGCAATTCTCCCTCTTGTGTATTCTGTTCTTTATTACTATCAAGTTCTGCCAAGACTGCATATTTATTAGAACAAACAACTTCACACTCCTGTATGTGGCCCTTCTTCCTAGTACTATCTATGGAGCATGGATGTCTGGATCGAGTTGTAGCATCCTTAGGGCTACCAGACCTAATATCGGGTGATTCCTCCCCCTCTAGGTGACTAATAGTGTCTATCACTATATCTTCCTTTAGTTCAACTTTCTTTGTGTAGTAAGAGGTAATCTTTTTATCAGGTCCCTCCCGGACAGTGGCCCTACTACATAATAATGACTCTACCTCCTCAATAAGATCATCAATTTCGTCTATGGTGCAATTCTCGCCCGCATTCCTGAGTTTTTTTGTAGATTTCTCTTTTCCCCTTGGGGGTTCTGATGCCTTACGTTTTCCCATGCTTTGAGCCACCTATATGATACTTCGGCTCTAATGAAACCCGAGGACAAATATGTATTTATGGACAAGAGTAGAAGTAGGTCTAGTGGGGGTAAGCCTAAATGATAAATACTGACAATGAATATGACAGGTATTTAAGTAAAGGTTTAACACTCAGAATTACAAGTAAATTTCTTGTAATACAGTAGAGAGACAGCGACCCGGCCCGGACCCACTTCAAATCTAGCAGGTAATAATAAGAAAAGCACTTTGCTGGGAGAGGGTGGCTTCCGTCCTAAGACCCTCTATAAAAAGGACCTTTTTGGCACAGTACCTTCAGGCGGCCAGCTACTTATGAGCTACCTAAGCCGAGTGTTTTGATGTGAAAGTTAGGGGGGTGGCCCTGCCCTGCCTCTTCCTGGCAATGACGGGCAGGGACGGGCCCGCCCTTCGCCCGGGCGCCGCCCGCGCGCGTCCCGCGACGGCGGGAGCGCTGCTAGAGTTTAAAGGGCTCCTGCCCCTGGACACACCTCTTGACGCGCTTCCCGCGACGGCGGGAGCGCTGTTGAAATTTGAAGGGCTCCTGCCCCTGGACACACCTCTTGACGCGCTTCCCGCGACGGCGGGAGCGCTGCTAGAGTTTAAAGGGCTCCTGCCCCTGGACACACCTCTTGACGCGCTTCCCGCGACGGCGGGAGCGCTGCTAGAGTTTAAAGGGCTCCTGCCCCTGGACACACCTCTTGACGCGCTTCCCGCGACGGCGGGAGCGCTGTTGAAATTTGAAGGGCTCCTGCCCCTGGACACACCTCTTGACGCGCTTCCCGCGACGGCGGGAGCGCTGCTAGAGTTTAAAGGGCTCCTGCCCCTGGACACACCTCTTGACGCGCTTCCCGCGACGGCGGGAGCGCTGTTGAAATTTGAAGGGCTCCTGCCCCTGGACACACCTCTTGACGCGCTTCCCGCGACGGCGGGAGCGCTGCTAGAGTTTAAAGGGCTCCTGCCCCTGGACACACCTCTTGACGCGCTTCCCCAACAACTCTTCCTTTATAGTATTAAGTCCATCCTTTGTTGTATAGATGCACTTCAGCAACACCTATTGAGTTATCTGCAGTTATCGAGTAGTCCCAAGATTACCAAAAACCAAGCACAAGCCCTCAAATTACTGAGTAAAAATAATCAAATCATCATTAAAGAGGCTGACAAGGGTGGAAATATAGTTGTCCTTAACACCCATGACTATCTGCAGGAAGCCTATCGGCATCTTCAGGATAAGAAATGCTACAAACCTCTCTCACACAACCCAACAGCTGAAATTCAACATAGGCTATCTGATCTTTTGGAGCAGTGGTAGTCTCTCCATATTCTTTCTAGTAAAGAAAAAAGTGCCTTATACTTACAATTTCCCACTATCCCTACCCTATATCTTTTACCAAAAATACACAAAAAAGGTCACCCACCCAAAGGTCGACCAATAATATCAGGCATCAACTCTATCTGTTCACAATTGGGCACCCTAATCGATAAGGAACTGCAGCCTTTTATGACAAATTTAACCTCTTTTGTTAGAGATACCAAAGATATCTTACAAAAGTTACAAAACATCGATTGGCAATCTGACTACTTTCTGGTTACCATTGACGTTGTCAGCCTCTATACTTCTATAAAACATAGTGACGGCCTAAAAGCTGTTAGAAGATGCCTCTCTACCAAATTAGTAAAGTATCTGGAACGTAATTTGATGATTATGGAAATTTTGCAATTTTGTCTAGAAAATAATTATTTTCTATGTGACGGCAAGTTCTATTTACAACTTCAAGGGACTGCGATGGGGGCAAAATTTGCACCACCATATGCCTGCATTCTGATGGGAGCAGTAGAAAACCACTGGCTATGGAATGATCTAACTGAACATTTTTCTCAACATATAATTTTTTGGGGTTGTTACATTGATGACATCTTGTTAATTTGGCAAGGTCAAAAGGGTCTTCTTAATCAATTCTTACAGTCATTAGTGCCCAACAAATGGGGCATTGACATTACTTATCAAATCTCTAACTCATCAGTAGAATACCTGGACCTTCTGATCTTTATAAAAGATGATAAGCTACAGACAAAATTATTTTGGAAAACAACAGCAGCAAATTAAATTCTCCATGCTACCAGCTGTCACCCCTCAAGCACCATCCGGAATATTCCTCAGGGTGAATACAAAAGAGCCAGATTGAATTGCACTACCAAAACAGATTATGACAACATCTCCACCCAAATGACTGAGAGACTAACTGCCAGGGGGTACAATCGCCAATAACTTAACGCTACTAAGGACAAACTACGTGACATGGACCGCAACAAGTTACTCAACAAATCCCATACAGTCAATACGAAGCCTGCTATTCGGTTTATTACTGAATTTCACAATTCTGTTCATCATTCTTCCAAAATCAGTCTCCAACATATTTTTTACCTCCAAAACCAAAGGGCTTTTACACATGCAGCAAATGTTCAATCTGTAAGTGGGGTCTCTCAAAAACCACAACAATTACTATCAATGACCAATGTTTCCATATCAATGACTTCATAAACTGTGAAAGCTCGAATGTTCTCTATATAATAAGAATAGAATAAGAACATTACCGCAATATTCAAAAACTGGACATGAAAGCACCACTTGTTGAACATTTCACCGAATTTCATTTCCATGAACGCAATTTTACATTCTGTGGGCTTCGACGAATCAGATCAACCCCCAGAGGTGGTAACACTCCATTACGCCTGCGCAAGGAGGAAAGCAGACTTATAATCCAATAATCCAATACGATACAGTTAATTATGGACTTAATAAAAACTTTGAGTGGCACTATTGGTTATTGTAAAACTGAGATACCCAGTAACATTGTCATCTGGAGTGCCTTGTAACAATGCACCAAGTTTGCTTAAAAATTTGTGTAATGTTTTTTCTTTATTTCTGTTGACGTACATTTGACTTCTTACATGGTTACCATATCTATTCTGTTCTTATCTCTCATGTCTCACCTTCCTTAGGGTGTTAGGGCAATACCATAATTCACAGTATCAACATTAATTTTATTTTACTAGTATTCATTTTCTTCTCTCTCTTCTTCTCTTTATTCTCTAATCTTTTTAGTCACAAAATTAGATCAATAATTAATCAAACAGACTCATTAGGCTATAGCAATTCAACTTTCCCTGTCTTTTTCTTTTGACATAATACACATCTATTGCCTGTGCAAAGATGGCGCCGCCCTTGGTTACTACCAAGATGGCGCTGCCGACTACACGAGTGGCGGTATAATTGTAGTCCCTTTTTTTGTCCACACCCGATAGTCTATATCGAGGTAGGACAATTCAATACATCATACCGGTCGCGTATAAAGACACGAGCTGAAATCGTCGCGCTGCCGTTTTTCGAGATACTTTCCAGGCGCCGGACATAAATATGCGGTATTAGAAACATAAACGGGTGAGTCTCTGCCGCAAGGGTCTTTCATTATGAGAAAACGGGTGGTACTTTTCACTTAACGACCCAACAGATGTTTACCTTTCTGACGTAAACAGTATTTCCTTAGTTCTGGAATTTACTGCGGATTTTAAACGGGTGGCTTCTCATTATTCTCGTCTCCTCCGGGCAAAACTTTTGGTACTTATCTTTTTTCTATTTATCTTTGACAACTTTTTAAACTCTGATTCTTTTGCCTCTTTCTTTCTTTTTCCCCCTTTCTTCCTTCTTTCATTTTTCTCCTGAGTCTAGATTGCAATCTTCATGGTGTTGTACTCTCTATTACAACATATATCATGACTCTTTATATATATCTTTAATAATATTAGACATAACTCAGCCGAAAAGGCTTTTTTCTTTGATTGTTTACTTATGCTCAACCTAATTATATCAGTCACAAGATGTTACATGCATATATTTAGGCTAAACTGCTGTATTATTACTCATATTATCGACCGCTTTTGAAACATAAACGGGCTAAACTGCTGTATTATTACTCATATTATTGACTGCTTTTTGGCTACCTGAACATCTAACTACTTAAAATGCCTTGAGAAAGCCCTGGCCTACGCGCCTGTGGGGCGAAACACGTGTTGGTTGGCCTAACTCATTTACCCTTGAGTGTCTGCGTTTCTACTGCGAATTGAATGCCTTTCAAAAATAAAATTGAAATTGGAGCAACATTGGATTTGACTATAGCTTTGCTGATGAACACCACATGTCCCTAGACATTCTGATCCTGAGAAAAAATAACTGCATCTACACAGTGGGACCTCACCACTTTTTTGAATCGAGTAGTTGCTTTAGCCTGAACAAACTTTAGAATGCTTCCAAAAGACAACTGTGCATCATTTAACAACCAATACTCCTGGGGAATGTCATTCCAAGTATTGGTACCACAAAACTCTGCAGTTCTTTTCCTTCGATGATGATGTAACAAAGTTGTTGGACAGCTCATGGTGTGCTCATGTAAAACTGAGATGTTAATTCCTGGAATTACCAAAACGGCAGCGTGCAAGGTGACGTCTGAACAGTGGCCTACTCAGTTTAATTGTAACTGCGCTTACAGTAGCTTACAGATATGTGCACACTTCCTTACTGCATCCTAACATCAGTGCCATTTCATAAAGACATGACCCTACAGGAAAAATTCAATATCAGAATGCTATTGCTCATGCGCAAAAACTGGTCCAGTGACTCTAAATACAGGCCTACGAACACAATCCGGCCAGATGGCGGGCTTTTAATTATACAAAATAATAATTGTAAGACCATCTGAACCCATTCTGCTGTAGTAGGACGGCCTGTCTTCCTCAATCGTATTGTCTCATCCTTAATATCCCGTCTATCTGTAAGGATATATAAAACATCTGGTGAGGAGTAATATTTTGTGGTACTAAAAACGTGCTACCCTTACCTGTGTTAATTGTATTTGGGCCTCAATCCAACACAAGTAGAGATTCACAAGACTCAAAGCTGCACTTGGGGGTACTTTTTCAGTTAGCCTGTCTAATCCTGTGGCATGAGGAATTAGAGAGCAAATGAAAAAAGATTCTTTGGTACTCTCTAAGGCTATGTCTGACATCTGTTGATACCATATATTATCTAATAATCTGGTATGAATATTATAAGATACATTGACATGAATAGAAAGTTCTCTTCACAGGTGTATGATGTTAGAACTAAAAGACACACTGTTATAGAATAGCAAGAATAGAAAAGATAGCATTAAGGGAAAACAAAAAAGAGAACACAGCACCAAAAATACATAACATACTGTTTTTCCCAAAAATTGTCCAAAGGCAGACATTGAGGGGAGTATTTGTATGATGACAATCTTTTTACCCCTCTTGATCTATTTACATTGTCTATGATGTTTGGCATGAGGTGAATTCAGACGGACATTGATAAGGTGGAATCAGGGTTTCTTGCTGTTGATTTTGACTGCTTGTAGGAGCAGTCATTGTTCACAAAGAAGGTTAGTCGAACTTGGGACCTTTTAAGGACATAGCTACAAATATACACTTGTTGGCTAATTGTCATGGGGTGGACCTCCTGGTCAGGTCATTGTTAGGTACCTTTCTCCAAAACACATATTTAGGAAATAATTTAGCAACCATTAGCTCAAAAAAAAGGGCTGTACTGTATGCGCCTGTTGTGCTTCATTTCCAAAGGCATTTTTAATACTTGATTCTAAGGCATTAGAGAAATTTGCAAAGATATATATATATATATATATATATATATATATATATATATATATATATACAAATTTCTAAAATTACTAAAAATGTTCACCTCTTTGTTCATGAAACTCAAAGGTGTGTTGTCTTAGCGCTTACCCAGCAGGAAGTCGGACACAAACAATATATATATATATATATATTAGAGAAATTTGCAAAGATATATATATATATATATATATATATATATATATATATATATATATATATATATATATATATATATATATATATATGTATATATATATATATATAGACCCCGAGTGAAAGCTGGTTACATGATCTGATGTCCACCATAGTAGCCCATGTGTGTCCTTGCAGGTAAGAGTCAGAAATACTTTTGTCAATAGGAGAAATTTGGGACCCCAATAAATTGTTCTTGAGTGCCTTAAATCCAATTATATCCACCCTTTCAACAAGAGGTCACCATACACAATTATTGAAAAGTAGCCATATCAATACTGTTATAGTGAACAATGTTCCCTTTAATGTCCTTTCTACAATTTCTTAGTGGTCAGGATGGTCACTGTTCCAGGTCTGGGTGGCAAATGGGTGGGTGGATCAATGAACACATATTTATCCTTCCTCACTATTACTAATCCACTGGCTCCTCTGGGGGATACCTCACCATTGGTCAGACAACTGCAAAAGGTTTTGTAGAATTCGCAACAATGTCCTTTACTCTAGTGGTATCAAAATTACATTTAGTTGTCAGTTTTAAGAACTCCACTCTCCTAGGCGCATCACAGTTCTGCTCAAAATCACCCTCAAAATTGTTGTCTATATCCCTACTTATACTATCCAATAATTCTTCCTCTATCTATGTGCTTTGAGGTATTAATTCTTCTAGCCCCCAATCCTGAGGGGATGCAGGTATGTTGATGTATATTGTCCAGAGACCTAAAGGTAGTGTACAGTCAATACCTGGGTGTTCAAGGATTTCACCCATTAATGCATTATTAGATAATGCTGGTATTGGTGCTATGCTGGGGTCAGTGCCATTGGAGAGGGTGGCAATCTCATTGCTATAAAGATGGATAATTAATCCTGGGATCTGCTGTGATTGATCCCTCACTGACAGTTGACACATTTGCCTAGCTCAGTCAATGTTTACAGTTACTTTATCAAAATCAAAACAATGATACCAGACTTGAAGATACCACAGAGATCTTTTCAAAAGTTCCTATTCAGCCCTTAAGGGGTTCTGATACCTGTGCTGATGTCTCTATTATGTTGATGTCTAATAGTGATACCACTGTGGATGGTAGTATTCTCTTGGGATGGGAAATCTGATCCTGGTGTTTTCAGCAGAGCAATATTCTGTTTGTCATGAAGACTTACTGTGGTGATATGCATTTTGTGTACATTGTTTTAGTGTCTGACCCACACTCTATCATCTATCATAATCCTTACTGCTCCAGAGAATCCTCGTGTGTCCATTGATCTATTAGAAATTGAAAGTTATCCCTCTCCCTTATACAAGATCAGGTTGATCCCATATCTATGAGGAATACATACTTATTATTGATAGCTGCCATCACAGTGGGTTCCTCATCTGACCTGTGCGTTTCTGACAATACTGGACTCATAGATATACTCACCCTCATTGTGTACATCCTCCCACAAAATTCACATGGAAGGAATTTCCTCCTCTCATAATTTCACTTCCCTGTCCAACTTGAAGTGGAGCCACTATTGGGGGTGCTGGGTAATTTTGCTGTGGCATCACCTGTTGCACCTGAGGCAATGCCAATTACTGCACATTGTGTGGTGCCATCTGATGTACATATATTATTTGCAGGTTTGACTGTGGCTCTACTTCTGTGTTTCCTGGCTGATTGTAGATTCTTGTCCTTCCATTTCACTCATCCCATCCCATAGTTCTAGTCTCTAATAAAATGTCCACTTATCTGACAATAATGACATACTTGAGCCATCCTTTAGGGACCTATCCTACCTCTTCACATTCCTCCTTGTCCTCCTCTACTACTTTCCTGTCCCATTACATTATCCTGTCGCTTTGGGTACTGTTGTTGAGTGGTCACTAGGACCGATCCCACAGACACTGCAGTCATCTGGCTGGTGGCTGCTACCACAGCTCCTTCCACTGCTTCTTTCTTTTCCAACTTTTGCTGCACTAACTGGGCTGCTGCT
The DNA here is from genome assembly GCF_031143425.1 of Pleurodeles waltl. Taxonomy (NCBI): domain Eukaryota; kingdom Metazoa; phylum Chordata; class Amphibia; order Caudata; family Salamandridae; genus Pleurodeles; species Pleurodeles waltl. The sequence continues at coordinate 555,020,698 of NC_090443.1, read as the reverse complement.
TTCTCAGTCACCTTCTGTTTGCTTCTTTCTTTCTCCTGCTTTTTCTTACAAATATAGATTATATGTGACTGTTTCGCTGTCCAGGACTAGGCGTTTAATGCCAGTATGTTATCAAGATTATCCTGCACATCAGAGTGTAACTTTTTCTTTACTATATTGTAAAATAACACTGTATTTCCTCCTATACTTCCCAACCCTGACCTAGTTCTTGGGTCCATTTTCCCTTCATTTTACTAAGAAACTGAGTGGGGTTCTCACTTGGCTGAATTGATTGAGCCTTGAGGGATCCAATGTCTTGCCTGTCAGGATACATTTTTCTCAGCTGATCCCAAACTTCTGTCCTAACCAAGTTAAAGGGGGATCCAATATATCCAGTCCAAAGAGGGTAGCATTTCTCACTCCAGGTTTTTGAAAAACAGCGTTTGTTTCATCTCCTATGACAGAGCTAAGCAGACTCATATTTCTCCTACTGCCAAGGTGATGCCTAAAGTTTGCTTTTCAAAAACTCTAATCCATTTCCCTGTTCCCTCTGTAAGTGGCAGTAACATTTTCTTGAGATTCTCCTGACCAAGGGACATAATGGGACGCCCCAGGTCCCTTGAGTAAAGAATGCAATCATCAGCACTCACCATATTGTGTGGATCAAAGAACCAAGTATCAATCCTTCCATAGCCTCACAAGATCCCATGTTGGGGTCTGGCTGGCCATGTGTTTTTTGAAACTGCAACCATTCAAGCTGTGTAGCTTGTGGTTCTCTAACTCTAGAGAACATATCCTGATCTCTTTCTCTAGTGTTAGTACGATTAGGCAATCCCATTGCACCTCATTGTGTGATCCAAATTGATAAGGGGTCTTTCTTGAGGGGTAATTTCATGATTGGAGTGCCTTGGCTTTGGGGGTTAAAATATTTCACTCATGTTATCTATACGTCTATGTATGGACTCTATTCTATTTGCCATTTTCCCAAAACTTTCCTGAATCTGTCCTGAAAGGTTGTCACAATATCCGTCTCTCCTTTCTCTTGCATCTCTCCTACCCTTGCTTTGTGATAGCCATTCATGAACTCTTTCTGGTGAAAATATTACGTTCCCCTTCTCCTTCGGCCTAGGTGGTAGATTATCTGCAGTCCTATTTTTTTCTTGGGATATTGGCTATCATATCATGCTATCAGCCCTGTCCACATAGTCACTCCATCTAACATCATCTACATGTCTTTGCTGCGAAGTAGACTTTCGCCCCCTAACTACCTTTCCTGTTGTGTCTCTTCGCTGCACCACATGCGATGTTGCTGATGAAACATGGGACTGGTCATCACTATCTCCTGGACCTTGGTCCTCATCTTTATCCTCCTGAGAAAAGGATGAATCTAAATTCAGTGTAAACTGCGCTTCTAGTTGTTCTGAAAACTGAGAGTCAAGCACCCTGACTTGCTGTCTGGGAGTGCTCGTGTGCTTTGGTTGGACATCTGTGGGGGAACATTAGGAATTACTTTTAGGGATTATGAAGGGGTCTCAACTTCAGGATTCTCAAATCTCACTGTGGCATCCTGTAGCTGCATCAGTGGATAAATGCCATGTACCTTGAGAGAAGTACGCATAGGATCATATGGGGTTGGGAGAGCAGATTGGGTATTAGGGGTATCAACCTTTGAGGAGTTCTTAGATTTCTTACCAAAGATTTGCCATAAGGCTAAGGTGGCTTTTCGCTTCTGCAGTTTGGCTCCTGTATATTTACTTCCAAGATGCATAACAATTTGCTCCAATATTTTAGCCCTTCTTTTGGCTAGGGATGCTTATATTTGTGAGTGATTTTAAACAACTCCTGGTAATATTTTTGTAATTTTCTCTGATCGATTGGAAAGGTTTTTTGCATGTGCTCTAAAGGTGTCTCTTTAATTTCTTGTATTTTTAACATTTCCACAGTTTAACTTTTGTGTGTCTGGTCAAATATTACTCCACCCTTTCTTGTCAATCATATTATCAACTTTACACATTACAATAACATTATGCAACGTTATGCAACAACATTACACATCAACTTACTCTGTGGCCACATTACTTTCACACGCAAACACACACACACATTCACCATCAACATTTTAAAACACTTTAACTATTTTCTAAATGAGAATCTTTTCTAACGCTAGTCTAAATGGTAAATACAACCATCAACCCCTAGTTACTTCCCTTAGCGCTTAGAGGATAACCTTTTGAAGCTATGCATCTCTCAGACCATGGAGTGACTTCTGGACATTAGGTACAGGACAGTAATTCAAGTTTTAAGACAATGCTTAAAAGTAAAGTTTAGTGACATAAGCTTTACAGCTGTCCCTCTATGTCAAACATTGGAACATATATTGGCACCCCCAATTTCAAATTACCCATGTTGACCAGGTCCAATCTTATATTTGGATTAACAAGTTAGCCGGTTATGCAGCGTCTTGTGCAACACATGTACATGATCTTGTATGCAATACCCTTATATTTCTTATATTGTTATACTTCTTATATCTCTATATCTTCTATATCTACATCTTTCTACATTTCTCTCCTTGGAAAAAACAATTAAACATATATAGATCTTTAGCTCAAGAGACAACGCTTTTCTCTTGTGACCCAAATATTTGCAATCATGAATCAGTACCACAGCCACATAAAGTTTGCACAGAGCTTTAATCATATAAAAAGTAGCATACTACGATCCGTTATAACAAGATGCTCTTATCCATCGTTGCACAGTGATATTCCCACATTGAAATAATATAATGTTATAAAGGAGACTTCACAATCCAGAATATCAATTATTCATGAGACTACACCCTCCTAGCAATGCAATGCAAAAGTTATTTAAAAAAATACAAATCTTGTTCAAAAACACAAATACATTTAGAAAGGGAGAAAACACAAGACGTTTCACATAAATCTATTCCAGGGCTGCTGGCCTGCTATAATCCTAAAGAGTAATATGTTGTGTTTCTGTGAAATAATCATCTACCATATTACAATATTTAGCGGATCCTGCATGAATAAGATAGGTCAAAGAGTTTCTATGGATCTTGGGAAGTGTTACCACTTTCAGGACAAAAAATGAAAAATGCACAATCTTCCACAGAAATTCACAGCAAGAAAAATGAAAAACCTGCATAAAAGAGTAATAATTACTCCACTGTACATTTCTAATAATATAAAAGTCTGAGTGCAAACAATATCTCAGTGATACATAAATCACACTCCCAGATCGCCCCTCATTTGTTGCAAATTGCTTGGGAATTACCACCCTCCAATCATATCACATCATTACGATTTGTTTTTTTTAGGGGCAGCATTTTACACCGTTCCATCACAACCATACTTCTGTACCTATGTGTACATAATAAAGTCAACCTCAAGTTGCCCGCAAGAGTGCAAAATTCCGCACTGCAAGTAATCAGACACCTGATCACAGGGGCACCATACAATTCTCAGCAGAGTTATGCTGCTCCCATTGCCAAGCTTGCCTTTTATTCTCGCAGAAGACCCTTTCACACTATGCAGGGTGAGATAGAGGACTGCGATATCCGGTCTTTTATTTTCAAAGAAAGTGCCTTGAGTAGCTCTTCTCTATTTATTATTCACAAACGTCAACACTGTGTAGTTACTCTGGAGGGAGAAGGGAAATAATGCTTATTTAAATAAAGAATTTTCATTTATTGGGATAGTCCCACAACTGTTACTCCCACCAGTAAGTATCCATATTTTACCATGGTTTACCTTTCCGATTGGAAAGTAACAGACAGGAATCTTCCCATGCCGACCAAAGGGCTTTTTTTCCCCCTTTTCTTATTTCAATATCTACCCCAATTCATATAACAAGGACGCTTAATCTTCCTTAATCAGTTTGTTTTGTAGACCACAAATTTCCCTCTGCCAAGATCTAGTAATTAAAAGAATAGAATTTGTGGAGATCACTTCAAATCTAATTTTAATCATAATTTAACTCTATAATTTAGCGCCTATAAATTCATTGCCTTACCATCAAAATAAAACATGCATATTTCATTTCCAGGGGTCACTTAGTTCATTTCTGAAGTTGGCTTGGGCTCCTAATTTGTGTTCCGAAAAACCACTGGAAAACGAGTTGATCTAACTGCCACTCCTCTTGCACCTATTCATGACTGTTTCTTGAAAAGGAACCTCATCTTTCCATTATTAAGTTTATAGTCACTGTAATTCCCTTATACAACCATATTATTATTAATACCATTCCTTTATTCTATTGGTGATATCGAATCAGTGTGGCTTTTGTGGTACAAATATGCTCCCTCAAGTTGCATCAGTATGAACATTCATATGCCTTTGTTTTCAATAAAATACACGCCCATTGCTCGAGCTCTCACCAAAATGATACTACTAGGGAGCATCTTAATGCGGCCACTGTTACGGGCAGGACAGGGATTATTTTGAAATAATGGAATTGGTGTCACTTTGCTCATGGGTCACACTAAATAAGCAAATAGCCTCTACCATGGATCATCTCTATCTGTTATGAAAAAACTACAACGTATCCAGAATTCCGCAGCCAGGCTACTACTACATATAAAGCCGCAAGCCCACATCTCCCCTGCCTTGAGAGCACTACACTGGTTACCCGTTGCCAGACGATGCACTTTCAAGCTGCTTTGTATCACCCACAAAGCTATACATGGAACAGGACCGCTTTTTATCAGAAAGAAAATTACCAAATACATCCAACAAAGAACCCTCCGCTCAAGACTGGCACCCCGCCTTAGAACACCACCATACAAGAAAAAGACTGTAGGTGGTACTTCCTTCTCCGTCCAAGCAGCCAAACTATGGAATTCATTACCCCCAACTATAAGAGCCACAGATAACTTTCTTGTCTTCAGAATACTACTCAAGAGTTGGCTCTTTCCTTCATAACCACCTTTTTCAAACAACTATGAACTGCATATGTCTATGTGGATAAATATTTTTTTCAGATTATTTGTATATTTCTATTTATTTATAGTTTCTTTGGAAAATATGTATTGCTACTGTCATAACAATAAAATACACACACACTCTAAACCTGTCTGACTAAGTATTTTTTACCCATGATTCTAATTATGTATTGTATGTGCAAATGTGTGTATATTCGTGTGTGTGTGTGTGTGTGTGTGTACATATATATATATATGTGTATGTATGTGTATATGTTGTTTCTGTGCTTGGCATGTTTGTGGATCATTGCATGGCTCCTGGTTTTTGGGTTGTTATACTAGATATCTATGAATTCCTGCTCTCATCTTATCACACTTATCTACTCATCACTCTTATATCATGTCTCTATCAAACTATCCTCAATTCTCACTCTGACTCATCACTTCTACCACTTTCATCTCCTAAATATCTCTGCCTAAGCTCTTCCCTCCACCTCCACATCTAACTCACCAAACCTCACTCTACCTCTGTGACCTCCCACACAACCCTACTAAATTCTCCTGCATTCATCTCGCCCTGCTACCATGCTCTCCCTAACCCTTCCACATACTCGTCCCCCTCCGGCCCTCTTTATTCATCCCAAGCCTTTGGGTTGAGTAAATGAAGGATATACTCCCAATTAACACTTCTGGATTTCTTTCCTCCTCCACCCCTCCATTACTCCAGTCAATCTAACTAACAAACTCTCATATCCGCGGCTCAAATTAACTCATAATAATACTAAAACTGTACTCATTATTAACCTATACTAATCCATCACTAATTCTTGTTGGGTTCCGGAGTAGCGTGCTACTCATCGAAAAGCGCTTCGGCGCCTCGTCAGGGGTAGTAAGCGCTATATAAATACGATTACAATACAATACAATTACAATACAATACATCTGTGTTTACCATAGCAAAAAGAGATAAGCCAACCAACATATCAAAAACATGGAATGTAGTCTGCATTTACCTCACTTTTAAAAGACGGGAATCCCCGGATCCTGCCCATCCCACCTGAATAGGCAGAACTTTTAGACAAGCCGGTTCTGTTCACCTCATCAAAGATGCACAATGATCTGTGCAACAGGGGTAGGTGGTATTCCAGTGTCAGCAGTCAGGTGAGGGCAAAAGGGGACTCCTGATTGGCTCGCCAACTCCTGCAGGGTAACTTAAAAAAATGAAAAGAAAGAAAAACTCCTCTTGGCAAGGTAAAAACAGCTCTTTACTGTCAGGATAGGGAGAGTGGCAAGTCCACACCAGTAAACAGCCAGTCTCAATTTGCTTTTTCACAGACAGCTTCTCTTATACAGAGTCAGACAATACTGTATTACAAAACGTCAAACAATTAATCACTTCATAGTTATACATTAGTTGTGTAAAAACATCATGCCACCTGTGACCCTATGACCCTAAACTTTAACCTAAGTTACTACACATCCTTTATTGGAGGTCTAAAAATACTTAATAAACTAACCACTCTTTATGCTTGAATGCATTGTATTTGTACATGTACTTATTCATGCTGCTCTCAACATCCTTTGATCAGATTTTGTGTTCCGTTTGGCTAATTCAATCGCCTGCTCCTATTCTTCAATCACATTCTTATTTAACTAGGATAACAAAATGCATGCCTTTGTGCTTTCAAGTGAACTCTTCACCTTCTTCTCTTTAACAAGGGTTTGTGGCCTGCACTGTTCTTTCACCATATACAGATGTGTGACACTCTCTACTGTTGTCTACTCTTTGCCATATTTTATAATTCACATATCGTATAACATTGTTGAGGCTAATCAACCAGACTATGAAAGGTTTCCATCATGTACCACAGCATGGTCTTAACAGTAACCTGCATCTGAGGAGGTTCTGTATAGTGACGCTTTGGCTCATATGAATGTGCATATTCTATTCTGGGGCCTTCCAAGGGAAACTTCTCAGGAATGTAGTCCTTCAAACGCTGTGGCACAAAGCCTTCGTATTTTGGAGATTCTCCATAATAACCTTTATCATAAACTTGTATATAGGGCACATCAGCTATGTCCACAGCCTGCTCCTGGTTGGTGACGTCCATCTCTAACAGAGACCAAAATCTGCTTTACCAACTGAGAGGGGATTTATAGTGGGAAATGTCTTAGCTGGCAGAGCCCTCCCTAGTATGTAAAAGTGACAATTTGGTTGTTGACTACATTATTGCTGGAACACCACACACTTATGTATTAGATGAAGTGGTCATTGTCAGTGTGGCCAATGACTGGGGCGATTCCAATGGGCTCATCATCAACAGGATTGCTGTTGATGGGACTGTAGTCAACAGTGTCCACGGTGCAATGTAGGTTTGCCAATGGTGTCATTGTTGACGAGGTCATCCTTGCCAACGAGGTGGCTCTCAATGATGGAATTGTCGATGATAATTGCTTTTTCAACCTCAATGGTAAAGGGACTAAGTTGAAGACATTGTAGGAAGAAGTACTGGCAGCTTGTCTGTGGAGCTAGATTTGGAAACCATTTTTGTTTGCTGACTGGTCCTCGGCCTTCTTCAATTCCTTTTTTTAAACTTATTTTTATTGATTTTCATTTTGAAACATATATTACAGAACTTTGCCGCAAGGCTATCCACAGCTGCTTCCTTCCTGCAGTCTTGGGCTGTTAAGCGGTTATCAGCCTATCTGTTGTATATTCCTCTTTACCCACCTGCTCTTCCTTTGCTAACCACATATCTCCCCCCATGGCTTTAATGCCTGTTCGGATGAAGATTTGGATTCCCCCTTTGTCAAGACTAATGTAGGTACTTCAGTAGCAAACTGCATCTGATGGATCTCCACATCCGTTTCTGTGCTGCCTTTGTGGTAATGCTCAGAGCAACACTTTGCACAGAATCATCCCATGATGAGGGGCATTCCCTTTAGATGGGAACCATATGAATAACTTACAAGGCTAACCTCAAAGCTGTCTGTGTGTGTAAATCTTCTTTGGTCCATCAATTTGAGCAGGATTTGAAGAGAGATCTCTTCTCCTTTTCTGGCATGGTGGCAGCTGATTGTGTCTCCCTAGCTCAGATAAAATATGAAAAACTCTAAAAACAACTCACAGTTGGGTGGACCTGAACGTAGGGTTAGTTGTTATCCAGAGAAGACCAAATAGAATTCAAAATTAGGTCAAAGTAGAGAGAGATAGGAAAGAGCTCCCTCACATATGAGGTGTGGTAGCAATATGAGGTATGGTTGCATGTATATCTATGAATGCTTCAATGATGGTGAAAGTGTTTTTTGCTAGAGGTAATTTGATTATTCAGTCTTAACAAAAATGATTTTTTTAAAACAGTTTCAATTGAATTCGGTCAATGCAGCTTTCTAATAGGATGCTAAAACAATAGTTTTGTTTAAAAATTGTATTTTCGTAGGAAAAAATATGCATACATATTCATACTGAAAGTGCTCCAGAAGCCTACATGGGGCATTGCAATTCATTGCTCATGAAAAAAAAATTAAGATCTTTGGAAAAGGGCATTTTTACACAAGACACTGTTACTTTATCACTGTTGGAAGGCAAACCTCGATGGATCAACAAATGTGACTCTAGGCAGATTTTCCTAAAAGGTATGCTGTTCAGAAGCAAAGGGTCTGGGTGATTGCAAGCAAATTACATCGGGAATTCTGAAATTTAGGGGCATATTTATACTCTGTTTGCACCGAATTAGCGTAATTGTTTTTTACTCTAATTCGGTGCAAAACTAACACCATATTTATACTTTGGTGCAAGACCCGTCTAGCGTCAAATTTATGGAGATAAAGTCTTTTTTTGGAAGTGGAGACCTACCTTGCCTTAATGAGATGCAAGGTAGGCGTTCCTGTGTAAAAAATGACTCTATGGCCTTAACGCCATATTTAGGGGCATATTTATACTCTGCGGCATATTTATACTCTGTTTGCACGGAATTAGCGTCATTCTTTTTACTCTAATTCACTGCAAAACTAACTCCATATTTATACTTTGGTGCTAGACCCGTCTAGCACTGAGGCCCTGATTTATACTTTTTTTGCGCTGCATTAACGTCATTTTTTGATGCAAAATTGGTGAAAACTTACAAAATATTGCCCCTTATTTATACTTTTTGCTGCAAAATTGCACTAATTCAGTTTTGCACCAAAAAGTTTAGCACCGGCTTGCACCATTTCTGTGCACCAGCCGGGCACCATATTTATGGAATGTGCAAGCCGGTGCAATGGGTAGGCTAGAGTAAAAAAAAAATGACTTTAGTCGGGTGGGGCTGGCAGTAAAGAAGAAGAGGGTTTAGCACCAAAAAATGACTTTAGGCAGGTTAGAGTAAAAAGAAAATGAATCTAACCAGATTAGCTTCATTTTATGGTGCTAAACCTACCATGCCACATGACTCCTGAGTTTGAAAAGGCAGGAGTCATGCCCACCACCCCAATGGCCAGCACAGAGGACAAGGGTCCCCTGGGCATGGCCATTGCACCCTCTGCCATGTATGGGGGCCCATTTCAGGGCCCCCTATGGCACTTTAAAAAAGAAAATGCAATCTTACCTGTACTTACCTGGGATGGGGTCCCCCATCCTCCGCAGTCCCTCCGGTGTGGGTTAGGGTGCCCCTGGGGCCTGGGGAGGACACCTGTGGGCTTATTCCATGGTGTCCCACCATGGAAATAGGCCCACAGGTCCCCTAACGCCTGCCCTGACCCAGGCTTTAAAAAAAGGGGCAAAGCAAGCTTTGCCTAAATTTTGGACCCCTCCTCCCTCCCTTGCACCATGTTTGGATGGGAGTATAAATATGGCGTTAAGGCGATAGAGTCATTTTTTGCACGGGAATGCCTACCTTGCATCTCATTAAGGCAAGGTAGGTTTCCACTTCCCAAAAAATGACTTTAACTCCATAAATTTGGCGCTAGACGGGTCTAGCACCAAAGTATAAATATGGAGTTAGTTTTGCACCGAAATAGAGTAAAAAAAAAAATTACTGTAATTCAGTGCAAACAGAGTATAACTTTGCCCTTTAGCGTCAAAAAATGACGCTAATCTGGTTAGAGTGATTTATTTTGACTCTAACCTACCTAACATCTTTTTTTTTTTTACGCTAGCCTACCCTTTGCAACGGCTTGCACCATTCCATAAATATGGTGCCCAGCTGGTGCTAAAAAATGGTGTAAGCCAGTCCAAAACCTTTTGGTGCAAAACTGCGTAAGTGCAGTTTTGCACCAAAAAGTATAAATAAGGCCCTTAATTTGAAACCCATGTTTGATGTCCTCCAATAGTTGCTTTTCTAAACTCTGTTAATCCAAACATGTACAATTCTGCCATTTTTAGCCTACAGAATTTTCATGTATGCCCATGATACATAAATCATTCTAAAAAATGACTAAGAAGTTTTTGTTCCAACATGTACACCTAAAAAAACACCAATGGATCTGTAGGCTCTACAGAAATCGCCTTGAGTGTTCCATGAGTACAAGCCTAATGTGATAATGTTTAGTTCATCTTAGCCACATATTTGTTTGAAATGGCTAAAAAGATATTTGAAATTATGAGAAAGTAAAATAATTTAAAAAGGATGCTACCCCTCACCCTATTTTGTGTCATGATCCTTCACCAGCACCATCATGGTGCGACACATTTTCACCCAGCACTCTTGGAGTATTTTTGCATTGGTAGAGGAGTGAGGTTGTAAGGATGAGACATAGGACAACCTCAGTATTACCTGTTAAAAATGTATTAGGATAGTATGATCAAACGAACCTCCTCAGTACGGATATTGTAAACCTAGCCCATACAAGGTTAAAAAGCAAAAAGGAGTGTGAGAAGCACAGTTGTTAGAATACAATTAGGTTGCATATGTGCCTGAATTAGGGAGGTGGGTGGGCTGCGTGTGAATCTATGAAAGATACCAATACTGGAAAACTTCAGTTACAGGTAAGTAACTTTTCAATTTTCCAATACTGGATGAAACATAGGAGCCCATTGTAACCAATGGTGTGCCCCTTTTTAACGCTTGCTCTGAGCAGGCATTAAAAGTTGCCACAAAAAATTACGCAGTGGAATCTCTTACATTCCACTGCGTCATTTTTGCAGTCCCCATAACGGGGTAACACCCCCTTCGCATACATTATGCGAAAAAGGGTTACAAAGTGGTGCAATGCATCAATTGCTTTACTTTGTAAATATGGTCCCTCGATTTTTGAAGCGTAAAAGAAATGACGCTAATGTGGTGCAAGTGCTTCTTAAATGTGGGCCTTAGAATCAGAGGCTGTGGAAGAAATACATGCGCATAAGTTCCTGACCAACTTACTAAAAATTCGTTCCCATCTGACTCTGGAAGTAAGCGCTTCCTGGTAAAGTAAAGGTATTTCAGGTTATGGTTGGAAGTAAACAGCTCCATTTTTGGTTTGCCTGAGCAACAAAATATGCTCTTCGGTTAGGTTTGAAGTAGCTCCTACATGCTGCATTCTTTTGTTCGGCTGGGAATGTCTGTCTAGGAGTTTGTTATGCCTTCATCTGAATATGATGTTGTGTCAACTAATTCCATATGTTCTGGGTTTCTTTGGATAGTAGGCGTGATCATGTTGCTCCTTGTTTGTTGATATAATACATATGTGTTGTGTCATCTGTACATATCAAAATTGAAGAATTACTTATTCTAAGATGGAAAGCGTGCAGACCTAGAGAAATGTATCTGAGTTCAGGGACATAGATGTTAATTTCAGTTTCATATAGAGATCGTTTGCTGTTGACTCGTAACTCTTACAAATACACCTCCCAACGTCCTAGGGGGGCATCTCCTGTCATTCTGAAATTGTTTTTTTTCCTAAAGAAAAAATAATCAGACAGTTGGGCCCATATTTATACTTCTTTAGCGCCGCATCTGCGCCGCTTTTTGACGCAAAAGCGGCACAAACTTACAAAATACAATTGTATGGGCCTTGGTGTTTTTGCATCGAACACACCACATTAAGTCAGTTTCATCTAACATGTTACTTTTATCAGATCATTGAAGTAACCTGCCTACGGCAGCCACTGCTTGTCTAATGCATCTTGAAATTGCCTGATGTAGGTGGCAATGTGGCATCCAAGGGATAACATCATCCTGAAAAAGTGCTTGAAAAGCAACTTGGTGATTAACCTTTCTTGCTCTAGTTGTGTGACTAAGGCAGTGAGACGAGTTATTCTTTCCTTGAATGGTAATGCTTTGTTTCCATTAGTATCCAAAATGGCATCCAAAAACTAGAACTTCCTGTGTGGACATAGAGAGGATTTGTCCCTATTTAGCATGAGCCCTAGCTTGTCAAATAGCTGCAGACAGTCCTTGGTAGGTTCTGTGACTGACTTGAAATAATTTCCTTTGAAGATCCGGTTGTCTCTATAGTGAAAAAATTGGGGGCCTATTTATGAAAATGTAACGTATAGCAGCAAGTCACCTTGCAGCGCTGCGTCACAGGGAAAGGAAAGGAATGCACAGTATTTAAGGCAATACTGTGCATTCCTGTTTTTTCCCTTGCACTGGTGCCCTTTTGGCAGTCAGGCACCAATGCAGGCACCCTTACACTATGGTGCAAGAGTGCCTGTGTTCCATGTGGAATTGTTTTTGTGCAGGAAGGGATGCCACCTGCAGAAAAATAATCCTAAAAGGCATGTTCCTCTATGTGTGCAGCAGAATGCAGCACACACAGAAAGAGGATGTAACAAGGAGAAATAAAGATATTTCTCCTTGTTGCACCTCAACTGAGAACGCACATCTTTTTGGGGCATTCCCAGCTCTTAACAGTTCTTGTGACCCTGGAAATACATAAAAACCCATGGGAGCTGTGCAGGAACACCCAGGCAATGCCCATGGAACACCTTACCAGGGTAGAATAAGGCAATGCAGCAATTTGTGCTGTGCTGCCTTACTCCAGATTTATGGAGCCACGCAAAAGAGCCTTGCGTGGCATCATAAATCACATGTAAGTTTTGCATCGCCACATGTACCACATTGCATTGCATACGTGATGCAAACAAACTTGTACATATGCCCCTTGATATCTTTGTTTTCTGAGATGGACACATAACAGTGCCATCTACTTTGTGAATATCTTTGGTGCAGATTAGAGGCTAAAGGGAAGGACTTCGAACAGGTCATGACTATTGGCTACTTGGAATATTCTGCATCTTCGATGAGAGAGATGAATCAGGATATGAAAGTATGTGTCCTGTAGGTCAAAAGATGTTCTGTTATTAATGTTTGGTGCGTGTGCCTGTCACCCGGGAGAGTACCCTGGCACCTATAAAGAGGGGAGAGCCAACCTGTCTGAATGTCTGTTGAAAGATGCAGATTTTCAGTTTCTTTCAGAATTCCAGTAGATATCTGGTGGCTCTGGTATGAAAGGGGAGTTTTTTCCAGGCTTTGGGGAAATGTAGAAGGCTTAACCTTTGGCTCTGGCCCAGCAGATGCAGGTTACGTGGGGGAGGAGTAGGTTGGCATGGAAGAGATGGCCTGTCGGTGTGTGAAACTGGATGCTGTTGCTGAGGCATGCTGGGCCTTGGTTGTGTAGTGCTTTGTATGTGTGAGGAGCTTCAAAAGGGCACACTTTGTGGGCAAAGAGCCAGTGGAGGTTTTTCAGGTGCTTGAATATCTGATTGTGGTGAGATAGGGTTAGTGTGAGTCTTGTGCTACATTTTGGTGAGCTGGGTAGTGATGCCATCATAGAGTCCGTTTTCATATTCGAGCCTACTCGTGATAAGGTCTTGAGTCATGGCTCTTTGGGTGTCAAGGGGAAGCCACTTGAAGGCATTCCTGAGCATTTTAAGGGTATAGAAAAAGGTGAAGGTGACAGTGTAGACTTAGTCATTGATATTCAGTTGTTGATCATGATGTCCAGGCAATGCTGGATGGGTGGTGAGTCAGGCCAAGCTCGGTGAACCACCAGCCTGAGGACCAAAGGGAGGAATCTTTTGCCGAAGAGGACCACATCTGTTGTGTCTCTGTTGAGCTTGTGGCAGTTCCTTTTCATCCAGTATGCTACCGAGATCATGCGGCTGATGACATTTGCTAGGGTGGTCATTGTGTCTTCCGATAAGGAGAGGATGAGCTGAGTGCTGTCTGCTTTGGAGATGTTAAACCCTAGAGAGAAAATGATGCTGGTGAGAGGAGTATAGGGATCAGAGACAATCCTTGTGGGATGCAGCATATCAGGTTGGCAGCTTTGGATGAGGAGAGCGCTAGGCTATTCGAGTGAATCCAGTATGGAAAGAGCTGATTTGACATAGTGCCAGTTCCTAAATGCCGGTCTGCTGGAGGAGTACCTTTTTCCAAAATTATGGTTATTGTTGCATTTATTTGGTGTTTTTAATATATCTGTTTTCATCGTCTGCATCAGGGCAGAGGTAGGTGACAAGGTCTTTTACAATGTAGTTGATGGTATTGAACCTGACAGTGTCAGTGACACTGATGGCTTTGATGATAGTAAGGATGTCAACCGTTTGTGTTTCCTCAATGGCTCCATAAATACTTTCTTCTTAGGAATAGCTGCCTCAGAAAGAGGTTTATGAGGCATTTTAGACTGCACCTTTCCTATCAGAACAATAACTGAGGCACGTCTCGTCTGGACTTTTTAAAAGCCTTTTGTGTGACCCCTGAGAGGTTTAGGATTTTTCTTCAGGTAGCATTTTTGAAGGGTGTTCATAGTGTGTGTGGGCCCTTTTTTGCAATTTATCTGATGTTTTGGATGAACTATCAACTTCTTCCTCAGAAGAATGGATATCTCCAGACTTCAATATTTTGAGCCATATTAACAGCCTCCTGTCTATAACCTTAAGAGTTCTAGCTGAGAATTTCCTACAGATCTTTGAGTCCCATGCCTTGTGGACTGGATGAAGGCAATATATACACTGTTTATGGGAAGCCTCAGAATGCGGCCTTTTCTTGTCAAAAGTCCGACATTGTCTCAAAGTCCTTTTTGGAGGTTTCATACATAGTCTAACTTGTATAAACTTTGTACCTTGAAGATTGTAAGTCAAGTCTCTCAGAAATGTAAAGAGAAATTATGGAAAAGTCTACGTTATCTGAGTGAGCAGTGCTTAGAGGAGACTTCATTCACACACAAAGGCCCATATTTATATTTTTTTAGAGCTGCATTTGCACCGCTTTTTGATGCAAAAGCGGCACAAACTTGCAAAATACAATTGTATTTTCTAAGTTTGCGCCATTTGTGCGTCAAAAAGCGGCGCAAATGCAGCTCTAAAAAATTATAAATATGGGCCAAAGTGGGGTAGAAACCTGAGCTATGGTAGCCTGGGTAAGGAAGGATGAAGGCAGTGCTTTGCTTTGATTGGCTATCAGATTTTTTTATAATGGTTTGAACAGGCTAACTCTAGTGACTATGTTAAAGTATTACTATTTATGTTTAATATTGTACTGCTAACTACACCTACTTAGGGATTCCAAGCTCAATGACAGGGATGGTTCAGGCATATGAATATATGAAAGATCCAATATTGAAGAACACAAATGCTTGTGCCACATGTGAGTACTTAATTCTGATAATATTCTTATTGGCCACAGTCCCTGATATGTGTACCCTGACCTGTACCATGTGTGAAGAATTTGGGCATCAAAACTGTTTCCAAGCTATGCATTACCTCTCAAATAAATTTGAAAGTATGGTCCTCTTGATATTAATAACCTTTATTAAAAAGAATATTGTATTATTATCATATCCGCACAGAATTCTGGTTCTGAATGTCTGCATATCCTCTTGTGTTGATAAATGTTCCACACCTTAGCTGGACTTACCAAAGTCATCAATGCAACTGATACATAATGATGCTGCTACATAGGTATGGGATGTAAAGATGCAACCATATCAAACCTGCTTTAGCCTCATTGCATTGCTTTCCCACTAAACCAGAGATTGTGCTGAGGTCCAAGACCTAGATTCACAAAGGTAAGCATTACTTTTTGAATGCTAAACCTTTTTAAGGATTCACAAACCAACGCAAATTCGTATTTGCATTGGTTTGTATGGAAAAGTAATGCAAAGAAGCGCTAAATGCTGCTTTGCATTACTTTGTGTTAATGGGGCGTTACGTGGGCGTACTCGTGCTACCACCCATGCTTTTTGATGCTAAACCCTATCCACTAACACTAGTAGAAAGGGTTTAGCAACAAAAAATTAACACCTTTTGAAAGCAGGCGTTAAACAGAGAAATGTTTTCATTTCTATGTGCTTTTCCGACTTTGCACGTGTGCTGCATTTTACAGCACACATACAAAGTAGGAAAAGCTTTTTCACTTGTCTGGGCATAGTACTTTGTACAGGAAGGGAACCTTTCCTTTACAAAACCTATAGTAGATTCAGGCACGCACCCTACCACTGCGGTGCTAAATTGTCCGCCCGGCACACGGCGCACGGCAGCTGAAATCAGCGCTGGCGCTAGGGAGCAGGGAGGAAAGAGCCATTTCTAGGGGAATATGGCGCTCTCCTGCTTCCTCTCTGTCACGCAACGCAGCGCAGCATCTATGGGTGCTGCGCTACATTGCCTAACAGCTTTCAGAATATGGGCCCATGTGGCTCATCCATAAAGCTATCAAGAAGACGATTGTACCATGTTTTAAAATGGCACTGCCTACAACGGTTCTCAAGATCTGATGTGCAGTTTAATTTGCTATGTGGTCGAAAGTCGAAACGAGTAAAGGTGGCTAGTAGGTCATTCTCTGGCGCAGCTCATTTCAATTGTCTGCCCTTTGCAATTTGGCTAAAATCGTGTCTACTCAAGGTCATAAAAGCCTTAAAGACCTGGCGTTTCCTATATAAAAAGCCAATCTTTACGAGAAAGTAAGATGCCAAGCGCCGGATTTGCATCGTTTTTTTTTTACACAAATCCGACGCAAAACTAACTCCATATTTATACTTTGGCGTTAGACCCGTCTAGCGCCAAAGATCTAGGAGTTTGCGTCATTTTTTAGCGTGGACACCTTCCTTGCGTTAATGATATGCAAGGTAGGCGTTCCCATCTAAAAAATGACTCCAAGGCATGTGCGCCGTATTTACACTCCCGGGCAAAAATGACGCCCGGGAGTGGGCGGGTAAAAAAAATTGACGTCCAGCCGCTTTAGCGTCATTTTTTAACACCTGGTCAGGGCAGGCGTTAAGGGACCTGTGGGCTCGGAAGGAGCCC
This sequence comes from Pleurodeles waltl, assembly GCF_031143425.1. Classification (NCBI taxonomy): domain Eukaryota; kingdom Metazoa; phylum Chordata; class Amphibia; order Caudata; family Salamandridae; genus Pleurodeles; species Pleurodeles waltl. Next base: position 555,003,575 of record NC_090443.1, on the reverse strand, counting down.
AGAGGTGCCCTCCCATGCCCCCAGGGACACCCCCTGCCACCCTTGCCCACCCCAGGAGGACGCCCAAGGATGGAGGGACCCATCCCAGGGAACTTAAGGTAAGTTCAGGTAAGTATTTTATTTTTATTTTTGGGTGGCATAGGGGGGCCTGATTTGTGCCCCCCTACATGCCACTATGCCCAATGACCATGCCCAGGGGACATAAGTCCCCTGGGCATGGCCATTGGGCAAGGGGGCATGACTCCTGTCTTTGCTAAGACAGGAGTCATTTAAATGGGGGTTGGGAGTAAAAAAAAATGGCGCTAATCGGGTTGAGGCGAAAATTTTGCCTCAGCCTGACTTGCCCCATTTTTTGGCGCCCAAGCTCCATTTTCCCCTACACCGGCGCTGCCTGGTGTAAGTCATTTTTTTTTACGCACACTAGGCAGCTCCGCCGGCTAACGTCATTCCATAAATAAGGCGCCCGCATGGCGCTTTGGAATGGCGTTAGCCGGCGTTAAAATTTTTGACGCACAACTGCGTTGGCGCAGTTGTGCGCCAAAAAGTATAAATACGGCCCCAAGTGTTCCTATGTTTCTACAAAAGGAGCACACACGGTCTGTAAATGTCACTACAAAAACAAAGTTTCAAGGAGCAGAATGCAGGAACATAGGAAAGGGTGGCACTTTTTCTTACCAGCTAACCAATGATTTCCACATGCTTTAGCGAGGCATGTGAGCAGACACAAAAATATTTTCCTAATTTACTATGAAAGCAAAGCTCTATATGCAGAAGTCCTTCCTTCAACTCACTTAATTTTGAAAAAAAACAGTACTTTCCAGGTATCCTAATAACTGTAGGCTGTTTAGGTTTTAAATAGGACATGTTCCCCTAACAAATTATTTAAAGCGGGAAGAAGAAGGAAAACACATACACATTTGTATTTTCACAAATTATTAAGTTCCAGCAGCAAAATGTCCCTACATTACATTTTAATTACATTTTGTTTTCTTGCTAGTAATAGGAAACATAGTAATAAATGGATATAGGACGATAATTTTTGTAATCTTGTAAGTGCCATACAATTTCTGTGCATTTCACACTATCTTCCAACCCTTTCACAAAATAGGGGTTGGTGTATGTAAAGCATCACAAAATGTAGATTTGACACATTTTACTGAAGTGATTATAAAACCGTAATCATATACACATTGTTTGTTGTTCAACTGTACCAGGTTTGGAAAGTATGAAAATTCCAAACGTATAACAAGAGAATCAAATCAACGTCACCCAAATTTTGTCACACTAACACAAATAAACTGCAATTAAATCACACCTGAACAGATAGTATCCAAGTTTGAATAGCTAACCATGGAATGTAGCAAGAATAGAACATAAGATTATTAAACCTGGTAATGACCCAAATTCAGAGAAAAAAAAGTCAGAGAAGAGAGTCCTCAAAATATGGCATGCAGTCTACGGCCCAATAAGGACATCATAAATGAGACGAGCAACTGGAAGATATAAGGAGACACTTTGTATAAGCAAAGTTTTAGATTTTATTTTGCAGTCTTTTCTGAATGTTCACATGCCCCTGGGGCATATTTAAAAAGAGCCAGTAATGCACTGAGTTGCCCATTGCTTCGATCTAAAGTATCAGGATACAGATTTTTCCTGATCATGAATGTCGCTTAGGGAAGAGAAGCCCCCCTCATTTTTCTCCTCAATCTAAGGTCCACTTACTGTTTAATCCGTGCCTCAGTGGCCCGTTATTGAATGTGAGGACCATTGCATGGACACAGCTATAACCTGGGTGTATTTCTCCACAGCAGACAGAGCTATAACATGGGAGAGTCCTTCTTGACATCCTGTTGTTCTGATCCAGGTGTATTGGTGTTTGGGGAGGAGGAGCTGTTTTCAACAACATTGCTTCCGAGTAGGTTCATCTGGTTCAGCAGATCAAAGGGCAAAGGTAGCACAACAGTGGGCGGCCTTGCACCTGTCAGGGCCTGCAGGGTGTGCAGGTATCGCAGCTGGGCTGCAGCAGGGGTTCCAGACAATGTTTGGGCTGCCATTTTCAGCGATTCCGAGGCTGCCCTCTCAGCTTCCGCTGCGATGACCTGGACCGATTTGTAAGGGAATGAGAGGAGATGCTATGAGCTAAAGAACATATGAGTGATAAACCAGAAAACTCTCCTCCTCAATTAACCAACATTACCTCAGTATCTCACTGAGACAAAACCTGCAACTGATGCCGCCACTCCTAGTTGGTTCTCCCAAATAATTTCCTTATGGCATGTTTCTACCAAACCCTCATGCTGAGGCAATTGTCCACAAATGTCACTACTCCCAAAGAGCATCCAGCATGCCTAATCGACCATCATATGTCTAGGGCTCACACACACCATGTACTCCTACAGTTCAAAATACCAACATAATTTTAGCCAGTTTTATAGAATGCCCTGCAACTAGCTCTTCCACACCCCCTTAGTAAAGTCAGCACTTTTACACTGTTTCAGTGAGGTCAGCAACCTTATACTCCCCCAGCACAGACAGCTCTCCCTGCCACAATGCAGCCTGCTCTCTTGCATCCTACTTTAACTTTAAATAGTCTAAAAGCTGTCCCAACAAATTGTTCCCTTACACTCCCGGATACACAAAACAGTCATAGCTTCAACACCATCCTCTGCAGGTAATAACCCTACATTGTGCTCAATCAACCACATTCCTAAACCATTCCTTGTAGTCAGCAATCCTATATGGTCTCTGCAGACTACATTTACACCATTTATAACTGCACACAGTGATCTCTCATATCACCCCCTAGTACTGACAAGCTTCTTACGCCGCCTTCCAACTCTCTAACATAACAATGTTTTCATAATTGTGTTGGACATCACATGCTAAAAAGGGGCCATCAGTTCCCAGTGGCCTATGGATCTTTGTCTCTATCCATACTCTGAATCCCTTCTTCCATTGCCAATGTCTGTCTATGCTTGCAGTGACTGGGCTGTAGTGTGTGCCCCTCCATGCCTACACTGGATTCCTTTTTCATGACAGTCGTGATGGGCTGAAGTGTGTGCCCCTCCGTGCCTGGAGTGTCTAGGCTGTAGTGGGGCCATTCATGCCTCGAGTAACTAGAATGCAGTGCCTGTGTCTCTTCATTTGTGCAATGATTGAAGTGCAACGTCTGCACCTTTGTTTCTCCAGTGGCCATTTTGCAATGCTCTTACCCGGACTTTGGCCTGTCTCTGGGCCTCTGCTTCTACTGCCAGTGACTGCTTCAGCTCAGATGGGAGCTTCACATCTTTACTAAAGAACAAAGATTGCAACAAAAATTAGAGGTGAAAAAAGGTAAAGTATAAATAAATGAAAGCAAGAACTGATTTAAAAAGTGAGGAAAGTTCTTCAAATACTTTCTGAAATTATACAGATGTTTCCGTTCAAATTCAGGTATATGGTTGTTCCAAATATAGAAGCATAGGGGGCCTGAAGATCTTAACCAGGAATCCCTGGCCTTCTATGTCTCAGTAAAAAGGAGCATTCAGCAATGTATATTAGCATTACAATAAAAGATTTCAGCTGTTGTCATAGGACATCCAAATGAACAAATGAATTTCTATAAGGCATTCGTTTGTGGAACACAAGGTAATTAATATAAAAAGATAGCATTAAGCAATAGGACTTTGTACACCTCAAACTTCACCATCTTCTGGACAACACACGGTCAGGCTTAAGAAAGAACCACAGCACCGAAACGGCACTTATCATGGCCATAGATTACATTCGAAACATCCTAGACTGAGGAGAAATAGAGGCCCTCATCCTGCTCGACTTCTTCCCAGCCTTCAACACTGTCTCCCACAAAGGATCCGCTCTCAAATAGATCTGTTCCTTCCTCACGGGAAGAAACCAAAGGGTCAGGCTGCCACTCTTCACATCAGAGATCAATAAACTGGTATGAAGTGTCTCACAGGGATAAGCCCTCAGCCACTGCCTTTTCAACATATACATGACACTGTTTGCAAACATCATCTGATCACAAGATATCACCGTCATCTCCTACACCGATCCTCTCCCTGATGGACAAGACAACCATCACCAGAGCCAGCTTCACCAACTGCATGACCATGGTAGCAGAATGGATGCGAACCAACTGCCTGAAGCTCAACTGTGACAAGATGGAAGTACCAGTCTTCGGCAACAAGACCTCCCCATGGGATTCCACCTAGTGACCATCACAGCAAGGACCAACACCCAAAAACCATGCAAAAAGTCTAAGGATCATTCTAGATGACAAGTTCAACATGACAGCTCAAGTCAATGAAGGGTGCTTCCACATACTACACATGCTGCAAAAGATCATCAAATGGTTGTCTCAGAATACCAGACGGACTGTCATGCAATCACTCATCACCAGAAGGCCGAACTACGGCAACACTTTCTACGCTGGAATCTCCAAACAACTCCTACAAAGACTCCGGACCATTCAGAACTCAGCCACAAAACTCATACTTGACCTCCCAAACCGCACCCACATCACACTGCAAAGCAGGAAGCTTCACTTGCTTGTCATTCACAAGTATAGCAGATTCAAACTTTCCATGCACACATACAAAGACCTCCACTACACAGAACCAGAATGTCGGCACAGCTGCATACTTTTTCACCAATCCCCCAGACACCTACGCTCTTGCCTCACTCTTACTTGCACACACTCCCCACATACACAAAAGCAAAACTGGAGGTCACTCATTCACATAGCACCCAAGACACGGTCTGGCCTTCGTCAACAGATCAGAGCCTCCTCCTCACTTCTTGCATTCCGCAAGAAGCTGAAGACCTGTCTCTTCATATAGGCACCTTCGGATCAGACACCTGCACACCTTGCCCAAGTGCCTGGATATCCTCCTGGGTGATTAGTGCGCTATGCAAATCAGCATAACTTAACGTAACGTACACAGCAGAGACCATTTGTTTTGGAAGTTGATGAGCAGCAGTTGAGTGTGGGTACTCGATGTAGTGTTATCAGTTTCAGCTATTTCTGAGTATGTTTTCAGAGCAGGGTTCTAGTAGTTACTTCCAGGAGTGCATTCAACTGGAGTGTGTTGCATTTCCTGTGTGAGACTTTAGAGTGTTTTTCATGCAGGGAAGCTTTTTGTGTCACCCATGCGTGCAGACAATAAGTGATGTCATCATACAATACTGGAGAGTGTGCTGAAATGAGTGGATGATAAATCAGGAGTTGCTTCTGTTCAGATTTACTGAAAGATGCCTTTAGACATGTAGGCCCGTATTTATACTCCGTTTGCGCCGAATTTGCGTCGTTTTTTTCGACGCAAATTCGACGCAGAACTAACGCCAACTAACGCCATATTTATACTCTGGCGTTAGACGCTTCGGGCGCCAAAGTGCCCGGAGTGTGCGTCATTTTTTAGTGTGAACCCCTTCCTTGCGTTAATGATATGCAAGGGAGGCGTTCCCGTCTTAAAAAATGACTCCCAGGCCTTTACGTGGTATTTATACTCCCGGGCAAAAATGACGCCCGGGAGTGGGCGTGGCCAAAAACGGCGCTTTTGCGCCGCTTTTTAACGCCTGGGTCAGGGATGGCGTTAAGGGACAAGTGGGCTCAAAATGAGCCCAGAGTGCCCTCCCCTGCCCCCAGGGACCCCCCCTGCCACCCTTGCCCACCCCAGGAGGACACCCAAGGACGGAGGGACCCATCCCATGGACATTAAGGTAAGTTCAGGTAAGTATTTTTTTTTTTTTTTTTTGTGGCATAGGGGGGCCTGATTTGTGCCCCCCTACATGCCACTATGCCCAATGACCATGCCCAGGGGACAGAAGTCCCCTGGGCATGGCCATTGGGCAAGGGGGCATGACTCCTATCTTTACAATGATAGGAGTCATGTTGATGGGGGATGGGCGTCGAAAATAAATGGCGCAAGTCGGGTTACGATGATTTTTTCGACGTAACCTGACTTGCCCCATTTTAAGACGCCCATGCGCCATTTTCCCCCTACGCCGGCGCTGCCTGGTGTACGTGGTTTTTCTCGCGCACACCAGGCAGCGCCGGTCTGCTTGCGCCGGCTAACGCCATTCAATAAATACGGCGCCCGCATGGCGCTTCAGAATGGCGTTAGCCGGCGCAAAACTTTTTGACGCTAAACTGCGTTAGCGCAGTTTAGCGTCAAAAAGTATAAATATGGGCCGTAATCCCCAGAACAGCAGTATTTTTTCAGCGCTACCAGGAACCACTTTACAAGCTTGTCCAGAGAGGCACTCAGCCTCTTGAAATCATGACTGGTTTCGATGAGGCCATACTATAGTCTGATACAAAGGTTATGAGGTGGACCCGGGACCATAAGGGTACAGGAGAACCACTGGGATACAGTTAGTGTGACAATGGAGTGGGTTGCACCTGACAAGGATGATTTAAGTTATCAGATAACAGATTCACTGAAAACCTAAATGTGAGTTAAAAAAAGTCGTTTCTGTTAAATCTATTCATACCAGGAAAAGTGAGGACTGATGAAGAAAGGCAGAGGTATTCCTATAAACAATTAAACTCAGAATGCAACAACTCTTATTTGTTCAGGATAAGGATTCCCTACTAAGATTTCATACAAGTATGCTAAAGAGTGCTGTTATTTCTTATTCACTAGCATGATGACCATTTTCATCCATATCTAGATTGGATTTAAGAAGTGGCAAATCCTAGACGAATTGCAGAGGTGCATGTAGAAACCCATGGGTCCCACAGTAAACACTGAAAAAGAACAAGAAAATACTGTTAAGAGTAATGTGAATCTATGAGAGAAGAAACGTACACTGAAGAAAAATAAAGAAAAGAGTAACGTGCGTTAATGAGAAAAGAAAGGATGCTTAACAAAGCCTAAACAACGTTATGGGGTAATAAAGTGATATTCTGCCACCAGGGACCTGTTGAATGACTAAGAACTTAGAATTATTTATGTGTGATAGGATAACATTTATGGCCCAATGCCAGTATAATCCAGACTGACTGTTAGAAACATCAGAAACACTGCACAATTAATTGTGCTTACAGTTTTCGCTTCATTAATAAACACAACCTTTTACATGCAAATCGGTATGTTGAAGACAGTTTTGTTTAAGAACTTGTATGCTAATGTTAGAAGGAATGACTGTTGATTCCTTATACTTAAAATGTTTAGAAAATTATACACAGAGATTTTGAAAGATAATGAAGCCCAGGTTCAAAGTTAATCTTATGAATAAGACTTTACTTCCCTCCAGTGCTATATTCGGAAACAAAAAATGGGAAGCAGGGCATGGAGTGAGGGATTGAGACACTGGTGTGCCAGACCAAAGTGATAATGGATTTATATATATACCACAGCACAAAGGGGCATTTAAGGAGGTATGGATAAATTAACCACTGGGTTTGTACTGTTCAGTAGACGAGGGGGGGGGGGGGCTTGAGGCTTGCGTTTTTAATCAAAGTGGTTGTGGGATAGAGAATACACAAGTTTGTTTGGAGAAATAGGCTGAGGGAGGGTTCAGTTGTTTGACCATTTGGAGAATGAGGAACTGGAGACAAGGAGTTTTTACAGTTTGTAGAAGTAGATGGAGTAAGTTGTCTGACAGTTTGACTGTTGCTAGATGCAGAGGTGTGGGCGGGCCAGGAGATTGTAGTATTGAAAGAAATTAGGGGGGACAAGGAGTTGAACTGTTTGTGGAAATAAAGGAGGGAACATCTGGATTTCGAGTTGTTTGTAGAAAAAGGGCAAAGGTTTGTGATGAGTTTGTACTGTTCTTGAAGGAGAAGAGGGGGCAACACGTCTGACAGTTTGCGAGCAAAGAGGAAAGAGGATTTGATAAAGGAGTTTGAAAAATTAGAATAACGACAAGGAGTTCAACTTTTTGAAGACTCGAGGGAGGGCCAAAAATCTTTACTATTTAGAGAGGTAGATGATAAAGGGCAACCGGGCTTGTATTGTTTGTCAAAACAGGGCAAGTGGCAAAACGTTTGATTTGTTGTAGACAAACAGATAGTGGCATTTGTAAAAGCAAACAAGGGTGCCCAGGAGCTTGAATGTTTGTAGAAGTAGAATCAAGGGATCAGGACGTTTGTAGAAGTAAAGAAGGAAGGGATACGAATGCCACTTTTCGAAGAAGTGGAGAACTTTGCCAAGAACTTGCATTGCTTCTGGAACTAGAGGAGGATCGGAGCAATTTGCAAAAGTTTGACTGCTTGTAGATACAGAGGAGAGTGGGAACCAGCAGACTGTCTTGTTAGTACAATTATGTAATTGCACGCTCAGGAACATTCAATTATAAAGGTAGAGGAGCAGTGGCCAGGTTCATATAGATGAAAAGGAAGGGTGTATGGGGTCTGAATAGTTTGTATCAAAGAGGGAATTGGAACTTGTGCTGTTTCCTGTGGTAGACAAGAGGAGTGGGATCCCAAGAGATGTTGTGGTTTAAGGAAGCAACAGCGGCAAGGTAGGAGCTTTTATCATTTGTCACACTGTGGGGTGCAGTAAATGGCACAGGAGTTTGTTTTGATTGCAAGTGTCTGAGAGGAGGACCTTGGGAGTTTGTGTACAGAAGTCAAGGTTATGCAAGGGTTGGTATTACCAACAGGAGTGGAAGAGATTTAGGAGATAGTATTTTTGGTAGGCGAGGGCTTCAGTTTCCAGGAGTTTTTGTCAGCTAAGTGCTTAGAAATCTGGGATGAGGCCTAGTCATAAATAGTATTTACAGGAGCAGATGAGGAGACCCAGCTGAGATTATGTTCTCATATCTACCTGTGCATTCCACAACACAAACTGAATCATCTTTGCATATGTTTCAGAAAAGGTGAAATAAGCAGAAGGGTGACAAGTAAAGACGTCGGGGTGAGGCAGTGAAAGAGACAGTATTGTAGTGGGAAGAGAAAATGGAGCAGTATCCTTCATTTCTGTGTGCCTCCGACCTACATTTCCATTCTCTCCACTTTAATCCCCCAGCGACACGTGACAGAATCCAGGGCCACCTGCAATGAAAAAACAATTCAGTTCAAAGGTTAGCGGGAGGATGTTACAAGGGGAAGGTAAAGAGTGATGTATTAAAGAGGCGATGCAGACTAAGGGCAATAGAAGAGTTAAACAGAAGGAGTGCAGTGAAGACACCAAAGAGGAAGAAAATAGTGGAGGTGTGAAAGACAAGTTACACAGAGTGGGGCCTTAAGAAAAGGGATTGGTGGGAATGGGTTAAACATGTAGAAGTTGTATAAACACAGTCATTAGACACATTGAGAGATATTAAAGGGCAAAGTGATATAGACGGTTCCCATAGTAAGACCCAGGTCTTTTCAGCTCATACTATGGTCATCTACATCCAAGCCTTGAATTCTATGTCTTCTTTCTATCTTACGTCCCAAGCCATATGACACCCTGTTCTCCTTCCCCACCAGCCCAAGCACACTTTTTGAAGGAACCTCTTGCTGATGTAGTTGGTCACCAGCCCCACCTTACAAATTCTAAATTACAAACACTCCATCCATTCTGTGCTGTCCCTTCTCTACTACAAGTATGATGCCACCTGTCTTCCCACTAGCATTCTTACTTTTGACTAGGCTCCTTTTCCTACTGATTCCCACCTTGGCTTCTTGTGCAATGTTCTTCCTCTCTGTGAGAATCTCGGTGAAAGACTTGTGTGCCAGAAGATGCTTGGTAGTTGTCTGTGCAAGCAGCTGCAGGGCACTGGTCATGTTGCTGACCGAGGTGAGGAGGAGAGATGCATTTTCTATTCGGTAATAACAGATAGCATCCACCTCCACTACAATCAGGTCCTTTGTGACCACCTAAGCAGAGAAGAAGGTAGGGTGTCAGGGTCAATACCAGTGATTACATACTGGGTTATGAAGCTTAAAGTTTGCAGGTGTATGCTCACCTCATGGAAGGGGATTTCCATGGTTTTCAGTCGAAGGTCTACCTTATGATAGGTGTCTAAGCATGGTAGGAAGAAGAACAGCCCTGGGGAGAGAGAAGAGACATTGGTACTGGCCATTTTAAAAGTATGTAGGGTTTGTAACTCAACAGCATGATACCTGGATCTTGATGTTCATCCCTGTTTAAATCAGGCTAGCTGCAGAACTCACTGCACAACCCTGAGGTGTGTTTACATGCAGTGCAGAAGATTACTGAGCCATGCTCTGAATAAGTAATGGAGTTTATTTCAGGTATTACACATATACAATGACATATCCAAATTGGAGACACTAACTTGGAGAGAATATGAACAGGGCTCAGTTGTCTGGATTTAAAGGGCAACTGACAATCCCAGAGGAGATCTGAAACACCTGGAAGATCATACATGTCCCAGAGGATCATGAAGCAGATGCCCTCCTGTATTTTACGTAGTGCTTGAGGAAGCCCCTCCAAAGTCAAGCTTGTTGAGATGTTTGCATTTTAGCACCATATCATTTTTTGTCCAGAAAGGAAGGTATTATTCAACAGAGGAGAATGAAAAGGGTAAAAGTTAGGGTTGAGCAAGGGGTATTGGTAGGTTTTTATTTACAGTTATGTTTATGGTATGGTCAGAGAATAGTAATGTTACAGTTGGATAAGGGATGGGTTGGATGTAGCATCAACACACTGGTAAGGTTGTATATGATTGTGTGAAGTGGGTTTCCAGTCAAGGTAGCTCTTCTACAGAGGTCTGGTATTCCAAACGTGCACCTTATCAATTTGTACCAGCCCCTTGGTTGTGATGTACTTGTGGTTACCTGCTTCCCTGGGGCACTGGTGACATTTCACTGTCTGCAGGTACCTTTGTGAGCGGAAAGTGTTTAAGGTCTAATATTGTGTTCTTTCTCTGTGGTGTCATACTGAACAACCTGGTGCCATTTAGTTGATAACTCATTTCAGGTACATACTTCGTACCATGTACAGAGCATCATAGTGCTGAATATTAAGTTGAAATTGTATTTAAACATTTGTGAAAAGATAGCTCAAGTAATTCTCAGTTTGATTGCTGGTGCAGGATTATTTACTAGCATGATGATTAGTGAAGCGCAGAGAAAATGGGCAGTGATAGGATATATAGGTTGGGCCAAGTGACAATGAGCCAACAATGGTACCACTGATTGAGTAGACTGACTTTTTCATTTTCAGTGCAGGGGAACCCTTCCTTGCCGATTGGTTTTAAGCAATGTTTATAGTAAAAATGAAGCTTTGATATAACAATGGAATTTATAAGTGGGTTAACCTTGTATAAGCTTATAGTTAGGTTCAATGTATGGAGGCTTAATGGCATATGTAATAGAATCCACAGATTTAGGCTTTATAATCTGGCATTGTTGGGAACACAGTCGCAGTCAACAGGGTCACAGGCTATTATCTGTATCCCCAGCACTTGCCCTCTGGATGAGTGAGGAGCTACCCAGTTGGCATCAATAATGTTTTATCTATTATACTATGCACGTGTTTCTTTTATCCGAACTATTGGTATGCATGCAGTCATTTATTGGATGTTCTTGTATGGAAGCAATAGTTTCCATACTCGTTTTGCACTACGTATAGGAAGTAAATTAAAAATATAACTGAATTTGTTTAATGTTTGTAAAAAAAATGATCATCTTATAATGCCTCATAAGAATTGACAAACCCTAAGCAATTTAGTATTACCCTGTACTGATTGTAGATTATGAATGGTATTGTTTTTAGGAGCTACTGTTGCCTTGTTTAATAATACATAACTGTAATCCTAAGCACCTTATCTTTAACCTGCTTTAACCCCCTCATTGATTGCAGTAAATGCCTTTAATGAATTGCTATCTCTAAGTATTGTGTACTTCTGGCTGATCAAGATTGGTATTTTATGTGGAATGAACTCTGTCTTTCTTTATAATGTATTGGATGTTCTGTAAAACCAAATTTCAGATAATGAGTGAAAATGTTTTTAGAAGCCAATCCTTGCACCAAACTTTGAATAATGAATGAAAATGTGTTTAGAAACTAATCCTTAAAGAATTTGTTAAATTGTAATTTAAATTAGATATATTTGCAGCCAAATACTATAGTTGTATCATGGTTAATCTTTGATTGTGACTGATGCATAGTTGTGAAAATACAGTTTTTATCTAGTTTGTCTACAATGCAATGATTTTTAGTAATCAGACAATAAATCTTTCAAATTTCAAAATTCAGTTGCCATCACCTGCTTACAGATGTGACTGAGCTGTCTGCAGCCCACCACTTTAACATTAAATTAAACATTAAATGTTTATAGCAATAAATTTCATATTTCATACCTCACCATTCCTTGCTTTGTGGCTACATTAAGCAACCACTAACATCACATTATTAAAATTTTTGTTGCTAGGTAGAACATTGCAAATAGCTACTGGTCTGTTACTATCCTATTTATTGATATCTGGATATGTAGATAACTTTTAGAACTATGTGCTTCTTTCTTAGCACCTAGGTTGTTATTATGACCACTCCATACATTCTTTATATTTTGTAATGCGCATGGGATAGTTAATACACTACTGCTTTAATATCTAGTTTTTTTGTTTATTCCCTGTTCCTAATTTTTGGGTAGGAAGAATTCTGTTAATATACACAGAACTTTTTTTTTTTTTAATCAATTAGGGCTTTCAGAAGCAATCCCTTGATTTCTGACTTTACACATGATTGTTAGTTATCCCTTGTTTTGTGAATTTGTATACTATAACCTTGTATACACTGCTGGGTTTTAAGGGGTTCCCTCCTAAACGAGAGGAAGTAAATTAAGCATGTGAATCTAAACAAAAACCAGTGCTGGACAAGTACATATGATTGTTCTGTACAGTCAACAATACTTGTGTTTCCTTCTGAATCAGTGTAAAATTTAACATCACAAAGAAAACCACCTAAAACTCTGTCATGAAGTCCGATGATGCACTTTTTTCTAAAGGCTATATACTGCAGTACTAGTTTCTAGGAGTGACATTTCATGCCAAGCAGGTTGCATGAGGCCATTAGTTGCAGGGTCATCTTTACAAGGAGCAATGTAGTTATTTTTCTCTTGGATACCACTAATGTAATAAGGGGCCAGATGTAGCAAGATATGCTTTTGCAAGTCTGAAATTGCGAGTCGGTGCGACTCGCAATTTCAGACTTGCAAAAGCATATGCAGAATGGTGTCTCAGACACCTTCTGCGACTCGCTATGGGGTCGCAAAGACCCACCTCATTAATATTAATGAGGTGGGTCGCTTTTTGTGACCCCAAAGCGAGTCCCTGCACTCACAGGGATGGTGGCCTGCTGAAGTCAGCAGACCTCCATGTCTGTGACAGCTTTTTTTAATAAAGCACTTTTTTTTTTCATTTTGCAGCCCGTTTTCCTTAAAGGAAAACGAGTTGCAAAATTAAAAAAATACTGAAACCATTTGGTTTCGTTTTTTCAGAGTAGAGCTCTGAAAAAATATTTTTGTCAACATTCACAAAGGGGAAGTGGTCCCGTGGGGACCCCTTCCCTTTTGCGAATGAGTTACCACTAGTGTGACACTAGTGGTAACTGCAAGTTGGTTTGCGACCGCATTCGCGGTCACAAAGCAACTCTGAATGGCGATGCGGTCGCAAATAGGAAGGGAACACCCCTTCCTATTTGCGAGTCGCATTCCCAAATTGCGAGTCGGTACCGACTCACAATTTGGGGATGAGCATCGCGTTCGGCCTTTTGCATGCCGCAAACTGCGTTTTTCGCAGTTTGCGACATGCAAAAGGCTTCGTACATCTGGCTCTAAGAAACAAATAATTTACCCACAACTACATTCTCCCACACTGGAACCTTTTACAGGTTCACATGCTTTAATTGCTCCCTGACATCAGGGTAGGAATACCCAGTAGTTTAAAACAGCAATAAACATTGTAAAAATGGCCACCATCCTACAAAGTGTTAATTCAGTAGCACATGCATATAATTGAAAAGCATGCAAACCTCATCTATTCAGATTAATTCACCAGCTCACTCACTCACTCCCCAGAGAAGCCTAGATAGCTCAGATTTTCTGATTTTTAAAGTACAGGAATGGAAGGGTAGCAACCAGTGAGTTTCTGATCAGGGAGGATGGTAAGCCACACATGAATTGATGAAAGATACCAATGCTAGAGAAATGTAGTTACAGCTTAGTAACTTGTTTCGACTTCAGCACTGGATCTTTCATAGAGCTACATGCCTGAACTAGAATAGTTAGCAGTCAACAGTACATTATACAGCAGGAAGCAAGCTAACCTTGTCTAAGAGATTGCACAGAACTGCTTGTCAGAGCAAGAATCTCCTGCTGCATCCATACTAATGCATTATTACAGAAATCACAATGGCTGCTATGCGATATGTTTGCACATCTGTATAAGGAGCAAGGTAAGGGGGTATAATAATAAACTGCTGTTATGACTGTCCATAATCTGGTGCTCCCATGGTATAAATCATCCTGCCACCCAGGGTGAGATGCCCAGCCGGGAACCAAAGTCCCAGAATGGAACATCTGTACAGAAAAATACTGAACAACACATATAAATCAAGTCTAAATGGTCTGTGAGTCCAAGGACAAGTTCCAAGACATAAAGGTTACCAAGACATAATTTAGTTTCCAAATTTCTCCCACTCATGAAGTAAAGACATCCTTATGATATTTGAACCCCAAAATGACGTTTGGCTTATTTTAGACACTCTGGTTCACTATGGGGAACTATTTGGGCTCTTGGATCTACCAAACACTTCAGATATCCTTCCTCTTGCATACCTATTTGGTCTATGTTTTGCAGATTTAATTTGGGCACTACTTGGATGTTTGGACTTTTTTATACACTTCCCTGAGGATTTATACAGAGCTACTATCATCCTTACTAGATACTTATTTTTATCGTTTTGAGGTTCGAACAACACAAGGATGTCTTTACTTCATGATTAACTTCTTAATAACTCCCTCTTGGGAGTGACTCACATTTCCTTCTTGTCATCGACTTCTGTAATGACATGACATGAGTGCTTTGTATATGTTGTCTGCAGCCTTGAAAAAGTCCAAGTGATGAAACAAGTGACGGCTGCCTTTCCTTTTGATTTGTACCATGAAATGAAGATCAGGGAAATTTAGACAATAAAAAAGTGTCTTGATTACCTTCACGTCTTCAAACTTAGGGCCAGATGTAGCAAAAGAAAGTTTTGCGAGTTGCAAATTGCGAGTCATACCGACTCGCAATTTGCAACTCGCAAAATTGTATGCAGAAAGGTGTCTCAGACACCTTCTGCGACTCGCTATGGGGTCGCAAAGACCCACCTCATGAATATTAATGAGGTGGGTCGCAAATTGCGACCCCATAGCGGGTCGCAAAGACCCACCTCATGAATATTAATGAGGTGGGTCGCAAATTGCGACCCCAGAGCTAGTCCCTGCACTCACAGGGCTGGTGGCCTGCTGGAGACAGCAGACCTCCAACTCTGTGACTGCTTTTTTTAATAAAGCAGTTTTTTTTTTAATTGCAGCCCGTTTTCCTTAAAGGAAAACGAGTTGCAATTCAAAAAAATAATGAAACCATTTGGTTTCATTTTTTCATAGAAGGCAGTGGTCCATTGGACCACTGCCTGCTCTGAAAAAATATTTTCAGCGACATTCAGAAAGGGGAAGGGGTACCATGGGACCCCTTCCCGTTTGCGAATGAGTTACCACCCACTTCAAGTGGGTGTTAACTGCGAATTACTTTGCGACCGCTTTCGCGGTCACAAAGCAATTCTGCATTGCGGTGCGAGTCGCAAATAGGAAGGGAACACCCCTTCCTATTTGTGAGTCGGATTCACATTTTGCAAGTCGGTACCGACTCACAAAATGTGAATCAGCATCGCGATGGCCGTTTTGCATGTCGCAAACTGCGTTTTTCGCAGTTTGCGACATGCAAACCGGTTCCTACATCTGGCCCTAAATCTTGGACTCAGACCATTCAAACTTGATTCATATATGTGCTTCGATATTTTTCTGTACACATTTATGCATTAATGCTTGGTAAAAGTACACTTTTTAAATATTGCAGCACAACAGATATCATTCAGAGGCATTACTGCACACAAAGCTGTCCCTCCTGCTCTCTTCAGCCACTCATCTTCTCAGAGATCTCTGTTTACGTTTGTGTGACAGAACATGTTGACTCAGAGCGATCTTGATAGTCTCTTCTTAGAACAGTGAATGCTCTTCAGGCTTCTGAAGGGCACACATATTTGGAAAATTTTTCTGATGTCTTTTCTTTAGGCAAGATAATATTTGAGGCACCTGTGTAGCTCCTGAAATCTTTTCCACTAAGGTACATTTTGGAAAGACAGGATCAACATAAACTGAGGAGGATGTCTGAAGGTAGCTTTGAATTTGGACACAGTACCATGCTATCCGTGGAGAGCTGAAGGAAGGGTTTTCTTGATAGTGCATGCAGCTCACTCTATTTTTCACAAAGAGGTCAAGGCAAGAAACAGCACAGTTTTCAAGGAGAGAACTTCAACTCTGCTTTATAAATAGGTTCATACAGAGTTACCATGAGGTGTCCAAGAACATTGCTGAGCTCCTGAGGTACTGCCAGCAGTATCTCAGGAGGGAAGAATCAAAATATCATAAATTGCTTGATTATCTGTTGAATTGGGAAAGATGAGCCAGAAGAACATCTGTATCTGGAAACAATAGCCTGACAGACGTTGATGGAAGCATATTTGTTGCCAAATTTGATGAGAGGTAATACATTTGGCAATACCTGAGAGGTATGCATGCCCATTTGATTTAGGCTTTTACTAGCACAACAGACGGGTGGATAAGTATGGCGCTAAGGCCATATCGTCATTTTGTGCCTGGGAACGCCAACCCTCCATCTCATTGACACAAGGTAGTTTCCGTTAGCAAAAAATGACTTTAACTCCAAAACTTTGGAGCTAGATGGGTCTAGCACCAAAGTATACATTTGGAGTTAGGTTTGCGCCGAATTTCCATTAGAAAAAATTAAGCAAATTTGGCATAAAGCAAGTATAAATATGAGGGCAGGTGCTCTAAAGTGAGTTCTGAGTCAATGCGGATTTCCAAGTTGCCTACCACTGCAGCTGGCTCAGGACCAGGGCCGGATGGCTGGACGTAGATTTTGATATTGTTCAGAGTTATTATAAATTCTGTTTTTGAAGAGTTATGTTTTACAAAGTTTGTGGCCATCCAAAAAAAGTATGTGGTAAGCACAGAGGACAGGTCACATTTGTCAACAGCTGAGGCACTACTGGAGCAACTTGAATGCTGGAGATTAAAGATCAGTTGCACATTGTCAGCATATCTATAAAAATATGTCCCAATAATATTCAAAGGTTGAGCTAGTGGGGCTAGCAGGGGTTTCCAACCTTTTCTAGAATAAGAGCTATGTATGGTATATAAAAATCATCCTGAACTGCTAATATTATTAGTGTGGGAACAGCGACCATGTCAGACAAGATTACATCAGTTGGGACCTTAAGCAAGATTACTAGCAGCGACTACTTCACTGCATCAGGCAGGGTTGCCAGCAGTAATGTGAAAAAGGCTTTATGAATTTGGAATGCCTAACTAACGTGCCCCTGGCACCAATGTAATAGTATTAGTAACAAGTCTCCCAATGACACAGGATTGAACAATCAAATATCAAACTTTCAATTTTGGAATAAATGCATTAAATGAATTAAGCAAACGCTTCTAATTTAGTAGGTTGGGCTGCACACTAGAGAGCGACCTACAAGTGTATGGAGAGCTACCAGTACTCATGAGCTACTTGTTGGAGATGCCTAGGCTAGACAAATGTTAAAAAGCAGACAAGATAATACAGAACCCTGTGGTAACCCAAAAGAAACCAATTAAGAGTTTGATTTGAATGAAGGAAGGAAGATGGTTTGAGTGTGAGATCTAACAAATGTTAAAATAACATAAAAATTATGGTTACAACTAACTCTGTGCTGTGTCCTGCCCTGAAGGGCAGCTTTTAATGGATGGAGACGGTTATTGGATTCAGTAAACAGTTAGAACTGGTTGAACAAAAGGTTTTTTAATACTTTTGCAAAGAATCAAAAAAAGGGAAATGGGATGAAAACTCCTAAGATATGAAGTGATTTTTCATGCAAGGTTTTATAATTCCTAACTTGACAGTCCATCTCGAGTAGGTGTTCCGCTACCAGCCAGTGTTTGCCACTGAATGAAGGCTCTTTGGGCTGACTGGAGGCTGAAAGCAAGGGCTGTAAATTGATAGTGTTGTCCAGCCATCCAAAATCTTAGATATTGCCTGTGGTTCTGATGACTAGGGATATTAAAGTCTGCTCCCTGTACGATATTTTTTGCAGAAAAGAGAGGATCTTCTGACCATCCTGAAAGATTGAAATATGAGTAACTTATTTAATTCCCAAAGATCTAAAATGGGCCTCCAGCCATCTGTTTTCTTTTTGACCAGAAAATACTTGGAGTAGAAGAAGCCATGTTTGTGTTGATGTTTGGGAACTTTCTCTATCGCTCCTATAAGCGGGAGCTCAAGAATGTCCTGTTGGTAATGCTAAGTATGATAGTGATTCTCAGAGGTTGGTGGTTCACATGGCGGCTTCTGAAAGAATTCCAGTGTGTGCCAGCAATGTACTAACTGAAGTACTGAATGGTCTAAGTGATCTTCCCCTATTAGCCTGTAAAACTTGAAATTCTCACAAAATGGAGTCAGGGTCAATATTTAAATTAGTTTACCACATCATTCTCACCGTTTGTGGGCAGATAGGGGCCTTGGGCTGTGTGGTTGTATATATTCACGTAATACTCTTCATTGAGGACAGAGACCCCAGCATCGTCCAAAGCTCAGGGAGTGTTGGATCGGGGCACTGGGGTATGTTTTTGACACTGTTCTACAAGTAGCACACAGCCTATGGATCATGAAGCTGACCAGTAGTATGCAGTCCAGGTACTCAGTGATAGTTTTTGCCATGATGAAGATAGCCTATGGGTAGAGATTACCCAATGTGACTAACTATAGACGTTCCACTGAAAGAAAGATGCCCTAATCCAAAGTGATCAACAATGCTGGATGTTGCAAAGTTAGATTCGAGTATGTGTACAAACAGTGCAACCAGGCCCATCAACGTAGGCAGTTCCAAGCTGAAACAGGAACATCCCACTGTATCCACCGCAATTTGGGGTGCCCCCAAAATGAGCAGATAACAGTGTTTAGCAGGCAGGATGGCACGTTATCTGTCTCCACTGCTAGACATGTGGCTGGAAAAGTGTCGGGATAGTGCCAGTGATGCGCAAACTGGGCCTGGGCACAGTAATAGTACAGCTCCAGGTCTGGTGTGCACATGTGCCCCAGCTCAAATGGCTGCGTGAGCACCTCCTATGTGACTATAGGTTGCCTGCCTGCCCACATTAAGCATGTTAGCTAATGAGATTCAAATTAACGGGACAAAGAATTGTCTGGTACGTGGTATAGGAATGATGATAAAAGTACAGAAATTTAAGGAAAACTATCATTTTGGCAATTGCAATTGTTCCCGCCATAGACAAACGTAGTCTAGACCAGAGAGGCACCCTTTCTTCCAACCATGTCAGTGTTTTCCAATACTTCTAACACCATATATCATCCAAGTCCCTGCTGATCCATACTCCCAAATTTTTGAGTGCAGTTTCTGATCATTTGAACGGGAACTCAAGGGATGCTCTGTCATACATTGTGTGAGGAGAAACATTACCGACTATGCCCAGTTTATGGTTATGCTATGCCAGTGAGGCATTCAAATATTGTAAGATTCTTGAGTAGCAGAGGAGCATTGGCAGCGGGATCTGTGACATCATCCGCACACATGCATATTTTTAGCCTTCTAGTGGTGTAATTCAGACCTTTGCTGGAATGGAGTATTCTGGTTGCAAGGGCCTCCATGGCTATCGCAAATAGTATAGGCAATAAGGGACAGCCTTGTCTGGTGCCCCTGCCAATTGGAAATTTAGGGGTTACAGCCCTATTACCTCAGAGACGTGCTACTTTATAAATGTTCTTATAAAGTAATCTAATTATTGTGTGAAGCATTAACCCCTTCGCTGACAGGCCTTTTCCCCCTCCTGTGCCGAGCCTTTATTTGGCTATTTGGGGCAGTTCGCGCTTAGGCCCTCATAACTTTTTGTTCACATAAGCTACCCATGCCAAATTTGCATCCTTTTTTTCCAACATCCTAGGGATTCTAGAGGTATAGACTTTGTGGGTTCCCCTGAAGGAGACCAAGAAATTAGCCAAAATACAGTGAAACTTTTATTTTATTTTTTTAAATGGGAAAAAAGGGCTGCAGAAGGCAGCTCGTGGTTTTTTCCCTGAAAATGGCACCAACAAAGGGTTTGTGGTAGCAAGATCACCATCTTCCCAGCTTTCAGGAACAGGCAGACTTGAATTAGAAAACCCAATTTTTCAATACAATTTTGACATTTTACTGGGACATACCCAATTTTTACTATTTTTTGTGCTTTCAGCCTCCTTCCAGTTAGTGACCAAAATGGGTGAGAAACCAATGCTGGATCCCAGACAGCTAAACAGTTCTGAAAAGTAGACACAATTCTGAATTCAGCAAGGGGTCATTTGTGTAGATTCTACAAGTGTTTCCTACAGAAAATAACAGCTGAAATACAAAAATATTGAAATTAAGGTGAAAAAACTGCCATTTTTCTCCATGTTTTACTCTGTAACTTTTTCCTGCAATGTCAGATTTTTAAAAGCAATATGCTGTTTCGTCAGCTGGACTCTTCTGGTTGCGGGTATATTTAGGGCTTGTAGGTTCATCAAGAACTCTAGGTACCCAGAGCCAATAAATGAGCTGCACCTTGCAATGGGTTTTTATTCTATACTGGGTATACAGCAATTCATTTGCTGAAATATAAAAAGTGAAAAATAGGTATCAAGAAAACCTTTGTATTTCCAAAATGGCCACAAGATAAGGTGTTGAGAGCAGTAGTTATTTGCACATCTCTGAATTCCGGGGTGCCCATACTAGCATGTGAATTACAGGGCATTTTTCAAATAGATGTCTTTTTTACACACTGACTTACATTTGGAAGGAAAAAATGTAGAGAAATACAAGGGGCAATAACACTTGTTTTGCTATTCTGTGTTGCCCCAAGTCTCCCGATAAAAATGGTACCTCACTTGTGTGGGCAGGCCTAGCGCCCACGAAAGGAAATGGCTCAAACCCCAACGTGGACACATCACATTTTTTCACAGAAAACAGAGGTGTTTTTTGCAAAGTGCCTACCTGTGGAAACCTAGCAAACCAGCGCATTTTTTAAAACTAGACACCTAGGGGAATCCAAGATGGGGTGACTTGTGGGGATCTGACCAGGTTCTGTTACCCAGAATCCTTTGCAAACCTCAAAATTTGACCCAAAAAACACTTTTTCCTCTCATTTCGGTGACAGAAAGTTCTGGAATCTGAGAGGAGGCACAAATTTCCTTCCACCCAGCGTTCTCCCAAGTCTCCCGATATAAATGGTACCTCACTTGTGTGGGTAGGCCTAGCGCCCACAAAAGGAAATGGCCCAAAACACAATGTGGACAAATCAAATTTTTTCACAGAAAACAGAGGTGTTTTTTTTTACAAAGTGCCTACCTGTGGATTTTGGCCTCTAGATCAGCCGGCCCCAGGGGGGCAGAAATGGCCTAAAATAATTCCAACCTCCACGGGGAGTGACCCTTGCCTACGGTGTCGCTCCCCTTGCGTGACATTGGCACAAAAAAAAAAATCCCCGATGCCTAGTTGTTTCTGGCCCCAACCTAAAATCCGCTGATCTGCCCCCGAGGGGGGCAGAAATGGTCTAAATACAATTTGCCCCCCAGGGGAGCGACCCTTGCCTAAGGGATCGCTCCCCATTTGTAAAACAACAACAACAACAAAAAAATGCCCGGTGCCTAGTGGTTTCAACCCCCTTTGGGGGCAGATCGACCTAATTAAAATAGGCTGCTCTGCCCCCGAGGGGGGCAGAAATGGCCTAAAATAAATTTGCCCCTCCAGGGGAGTGACCCTTGCCTAGGGGGTCGCTCCCCATCTGTAAAACAACAACAACAAAAAATCCCTGGTTTTTTAGTGGATTCTGTCCCCCTTGGGGGCAGATTGGCCTCAAAAAACTGTCTAGTGGGCGTTTCTAAAGCCGGATTGCTTTACAATCCGGCTTTTGAAACACTGAGAGAGACTTCAAAGGGAAGCCTCTCTTGCCTCCTCCACGTGATCGGAAGAGAAATGCTTTGCATTTCTATTCCGATTGCGCTGGAAGCGGAGCTTCCAGCGCGATGGAGGAGGCCCTCTGTGACAATCAGCGCGCGATCGCGCGCTGGCGTCACGGGGGTGATTCGGGGGTGGAAGGGGAAGGTCTTCCCCCTTCCATCCCTGCCTTTGGGGGGTGGGGAGGAACCCCACAGAGGGAGCGCTAGCGCTCCCTCTGGGCTCTGTGCCCAGGACGTAATGGTTACGTCCTGGGCACACGAGCACTGTGCCTCAGGACGTAACCATTACGTCCTGGGCACAGAAGGGGCTATATAAACTCAATTTGCTTCAAGAGCATGAAAATCTATTTCCATTCAAGCAAGTCAAATGCTTTAGTTGCATCTAGAAAGATAGCGAATGCCTCCATCTGGGGTCCTAGAGAGTGTGGGAGTGCACAGGTACTGTGTAGGGTTTGTGCAACTGAGCGTCTGGGGTTAAACCCCCACTGATCAGGCCAGACAATGCCTGTTAGGAGGGGGGCTAGCCTATTTAGCTAAAATTTTGTTACCCACATTTATCATAGAGAGCAGCTTGAAGAGGTGCATCTCTCAGGGGGTTTATAAGGCTTCAGTGCAGTAACAATTCTTGCCTGTCGGAAGGAAGGTGTGCACAGACTTTTCATACATAGTCCGTAAGTGTAGTGCTAGCATTCTTTATAGAACAGGGGGGCCAGACCACCCAATCCTGGAGCCTTATCTGCTGACAAACTATGTATCATCTGTACAATATCTTCCATCATGTATATATATATATATATATATATATATATATATATATATATATATGTAGCATGTAAATCTGCAGCACTACATGCCACGAACAGATGTACACTGGGTAAGTGACATTTTCCATATGTGTGTGTTTATATATATATATATATATATATATATATATATATATATATACACACACACATATATATATATATATACATACACACACACATATATGGAAATATGGAAAATGTCACTTACCCAGTGTACATCTGTTCGTGGCATGTAGTGCTGCAGATTTACATGCTATGCATTGCTTCCCCCATCTATTGTTGGGCTCGGAGTGTTACAAGTTGTTTTCTCCGAAGAAGTCTTTTTGGAGTCATGGGATCGAGTGACTCCTCCTCCCGGACATACTGGGCATGGGCATCAACTCCATTGTTAGACTGTTTTCCCGCAAAAGGGTGTAGGAAGGAGTGATAGAGTGTAAGAATATAACTGTTCTATAAAAAATAGTAAGTAAAAATAGATGTCCATGCAAATGTAAATGTATATACATATGTACAAATAAGAAAAACTGCAACGACTACAGGCTTCCGGGGAGGAGGGAGGGTGCACGTGAATCTGCAGCAATACATCCCACGAACAGATGTACACTAGGTAAGTGACATTTTCCATTTGATGGCATGTGTAGCTGCAGAAAGCAAAGCAAAATACAAACGCTGTGGGATAGCATAACTGGATGGACGGAATGCGGAACCAATCAAACATTCACCCCCAGTCACAGATCTGGGTTTAATCCATCCATTATTTTGCTCACCATGCCACCCCAGTTTGAACCCAGCCATATGCAAATCAGTCTTGACCCTGTTCCACATGGGAACAGTCCAGCCCGAACTGCCAGGCCAGGTTCTCCCTGGACCGGAAACAAGCATCCTGGGCCCGGTTTCGGGGTTTCACCCCTCCTCAGCCAGGCTAGCTTGAATCCAGTGGCACAGTGAGCCCGGGACCCACGTCTGGGCATACCCGGCGCACTTAGGGCGGCAAAAAGCAAAGCAAAATACAAACGCTGTGGGATAGCGTAACTGGATGGACGGAATGCGGAACCAATCAAACATTCACCCCCAGTCACAGATCTGGGTTTAATCCATCCATTATTTTGCTCACCATGCCACCCCAGTTTGAACCCAGCCATATGCAAATCAGTCTTGACCCTGTTCCACATGGGAACAGTCCAGCCCGAACTGCCAGGCCAGGTTCTCCCTGGACCGGAAACAAGCATCCTGGGACCGGTTTCGGGGTTTCACCCCTCCTCAGCCAGGCTAGCTTGAATCCAGTGGCACAGTGAGCCCGGGACCCACGTCTGGGCATACCCGGCACACTTAGGGCGGCAAAAAGCAAAGCAAAATACAAACGCTGTGGGATAGCGTAACTGGATGGACGGAATGCGGAACCAATCAAACATTCACCCCCAGTCACAGATCTGGGTTTAATCCATCCATTATTTTGCTCACCATGCCACCCCAGTTTGAACCCAGCCATATGCAAATCAGTCTTGACCCTGTTCCACATGGGAACAGTCCAGCCCGAACTGCCAGGCCAGGTTCTCCCTGGACCGGAAACAAGCATCCTGGGACCGGTTTCGGGGTTTCACCCCTCCTCAGCCAGGCTAGCTTGAATCCAGTGGCACAGTGAGCCCGGGACCCACGTCTGGGCATACCCGGCGCACTTAGGGCGGCAAAAAGCAAAGCAAAATACAAACGCTGTGGGATAGCGTAACTGGATGGACGGAATGCGGAACCAATCAAACATTCACCCCCAGTCACAGATCTGGGTTTAATCCATCCAGTATTTTGCTCACCATGCCACCCCAGTTTGAACCCAGCCATATGCAAATCAGTCTTGACCCTGTTCCACATGGGAACAGTCCAGCCCGAACTGCCAGGCCAGGTTCTCCCTGGACCGGAAACAAGCACCCTGGGACCAGTTTCGGGGTTTCACCCCTCCTCAGCCAGGCTAGCTTGAATCCAGTGGCACAGTGAGCCCGGGACCCACGTCTGGGCATACCCGGCGCACTTAGGGCGGCAAAAAGCAAAGCAAAATACAAACGCTGTGGGATAGCGTAACTGGATGGACGGAATGCGGAACCAATCAAACATTCACCCCCAGTCACAGATCTGGGTTTAATCCATACATTATTTTGCCCACCATGCCACCCCAGTTTGAACCCAGCCATATGCAAATCAGTCTTGACCCTGTTCCACATGGGAACAGTCCAGCCCGAACTGCCAGGCCAGGTTCTCCCTAGACCGGAAACAAGCATCCTGGGACCGGTTTCGGGGTTTCACCCCTCCTCAGCCAGGCTAGCTTGAATCCAGTGGCACAGTGAGCCCGGGACCCACGTCTGGGCATACCCGGCACACTTAGGGCGGCAAAAAGCAAAGCAAAATACAAACGCTGTGGGATAGCGTAACTGGATGGACGGAATGCGGAACCAATCAAACATTCACCCCCAGTCACAGATCTGGGTTTAATCCATCCATTATTTTGCTCACCATGCCACCCCAGTTTGAACCCAGCCATATGCAAATCAGTCTTGACCCTGTTCCACATGGGAACAGTCCAGCCCGAACTGCCAGGCCAGGTTCTCCGTGGACCGGAAACAAGCATCCTGGGACCGGTTTCGGGGTTTCACCCCTCCTCAGCCAGGCTAGCTTGAATCCAGTGGCACAGTGAGCCCGGGACCCACGTCTGGGCATACCCGGCGCACTTAGGGCGGCAAAAAGCAAAGCAAAATACAAACGCTGTGGGATAGCTGCAGATACACTTGCTATGCATAGACTACAAAGCAGTTGCTCTCCCCCAAAAATGCGGTGGCTAGCCTGTAGGAGTTGGAGTTGTTAGGAATAATGTTCTTAGGACAGCTTGACCAACAATGGCCTGTTGCTTTGAAAATACATGTACACAGTAATGCTTTGTAAATGTATGTGGTGTGGACCATGTAGCAGCTTTGCACATGTCTGCCATTGGTATGTTTCATAAAAATGACAGAGGCACCTTTTTTCCTAGTGGGATGAGCTTTAGGTGTGATTAAAAGTTGTTGTTTTGCCTTTATGTAACATGTTTGAATAAATTTAACAATCTATCTAGCTAATCCTTGTTTAAAGATAGGATTGCTTTTATGTGGCTGTTGAAAGACAAAGAAAAGCTGTTTAGTTTTTCTGAAATCTTTTGTTCTATCCACATAATGCATTAGAGCTCTTTTAAGGTCAAGAGTGTGAAAAGCTCTTTCAGCGGTTGAATTTGGCTGTGGGAAGAAGACTGGCAATTCCACTGTTTTGGTTTATGTGAAAAGGTGATACAACCTTTGGCAGAAATTTGGGATTAGTTCTAAGTACAACTTTATGTTTGTGTACTTGGAAAAAAGGGGTCCTCAAGCGTGAATGCCTGTATTTCGCTAACTCTTCTTAGTGACGTAATCGCTACTAGGAAAGCAACTTTCCAGGTTAGAAATTGGATCTCACAGGAATGCATGGGTTCGAAAGGTGGGCCCATTAGTCTTGTGAGTACAATATTGAGATTCCAAGCAGGAACTGGTGGTGTTCTAGGTGGAATAATAAGTTTTAGTCCTTCCATGAAGGCTTTAATAACTGCAACTCTAGAGAGGTATGTTGTATAGCCTGCAAATATGCTTATATGGCAGTAAGATGAATTTTAATAGATGACAAAGTTAAATTTGACTTCTGTAAATGAAGTAGGTAGCATACAATATCTTGTATTGATGCTGTAAGTGGGTCAGTATTTTTAGATTGATAGTAATAAACAAATTGTTTCCATTTGTTAGCATAGCATTATCTAGTTGTAGGCTTGCAAGCCTGTTTGAGAACTTCCATGCATTCTAATGGAAGTTGCAAGTATCCAAATTCTATGACTTCAGGAGCCAACTCGCCAAGTTGAGAGCACTGGGATTTGGATGTCTGATTTGTCCTTTGTTTTGTGTTAGCAAATTCGGTCTGTTTGGATGTTTGTAGTGAGGTACTATTGACAGGTTTAGGAGTGTTATGCACCAATGTTGTCGTGCCCTCGTTGGAGCTATGAGTATAATGGTGAGAGAGGTCTGACGCAGTTTGTTAACCAGAAATGGAAGTAGTAGGAGAGGGGGAAAAGCGTAAGCATATATCCCTGACCAGTTGATCTATAGAGCATTTTCCTTGGACAGAGGGTGTGGGTGTCTGGATGCAAAGTTTTGGCATTTTGCATTTTTGCTAGTTGCGAATAGGTCTATTTCTGGTGTCTCCCACTTTTGAAAGTACTGATGAAGTACGTGAGAGTGCATTTCCTGTGTATCTGTTGGTGTGTTCTGCTTAGGAGATCCGCTAGCTGATTGTGTATTCCTGGGATGTTTTCTGCTAGTAGATGAATTAAATTGTGAATTGCCCATTCCCATATTGTTTGGGCTAGAAGGGACAGTTGAGATGAATGTGTCCCGCCTTGTTTCTTTAGGTAACACATGGTCGTCATATTGTATGTTTTTATCAAGACAGTCCTGTGTTTGAGAAGTGGTTGAAACACTTTTAGTGCAAGGAACACAGCTAATAATTCTAAGTGGTTTATGTGATAATGTAGCTGCAGATTTATATGCTTTAGCTGTTTTGAATCCCATCCCATCGACATCAAGGCTTCGACTCCGAAGAGTGTAAACGCCGACTCGGTTCGGAAGTCGAGCTTTTGGTGGACTTGCTCGACTCCGGTATCGAAGGAGGTGTGGCCTTTTTTGGCGCCGAACCCGATGGTCAGGCGACGAGTATTTTCTTGCGGGTCGAACCATGGCTTCCTGGCAGTGGTGCACCCAAGGCCTTCGATGACTTTTTAGGAGTGGGCGTAGGGGCAGTCATGCTCACGTGCTGACCGGCAGTGACGAGTCTATCTTCCTCCGAGTCTTCTTTGCAGTCGGTGTTTCGGATGGAAACTGACATCTGCACCTGTTCTTCCTCAATGGTGTCGATATACTCGGTACTCTTCGACGCCATTTCCAGTCTTCTGGCTGTCCAGTCACGGAGGGTCTTCTTGGATCGAAACGATCGACAGGCCTCACAATCCTCTTCTCGGTGATCAGGAGAGAGACACAGAATACATACAAGGAGTTGTTCTGTGTATGGAAATGGAGTCCGATCCATCAGGCTTCGACGTGGTAGGCCCGAACAGGCCCGAGTTGAGCGCTCAAGCCCAGAAGGGCGAATTTTGGTTTTCAACAGTACTATTGGTTCGACTATGGGTGGATCGCGATCGAAACAATACCGACGGTCAAAGAAAGTTATCTAAGGTTTCCGATTCGAAATCTCAGAGCGAGAGGAAACACGTCCGAACCAGACAGTGGAAAGAAAACAATCTAACAATGGAGTCGATGTCCATGCCCAGTATGACCGAGAGGAGGAGTCACTCGATCCCATGACTCTGAAAAGACCTCTTCGAAGAAAAACAACTTGTAACACTTGCAGCTATACATTGCATCGAACATATATATATATATATAAATATGTGTGTGTGTGTTTGTGTGTGTGTGTTTTGTTCTGATGTGGATCTGACAGTAGTCTGATATAAAAGGATGTCGAAATCAAGGACTGTTAGCGCAGTGCCCTTGGTATTAGAGTTGCTGGCTCGTCTATAAGTTGAGTGATGTAAGCACTGTTCCAGGGATTGCCAAGCTAGTGTTTTCCCAGCTGTATCCCCTTCTTCATATTTTGTGTCTGCTGCTTCTTTGTTTAAATTGCGAGTTTCTCTAACTGCTGCCTCATCATATTCAATTACGTTGTTCTTAATGTCCACTAATAGTGTAATTTCATCAGATATGAAATACTCCAGTTCCAGCACACAAATATCCCTTTCTGGTGTGATTAGTTGTGCCATAAGCATCTTTAATACTCCCAGCTCTTTGTACATACAAGTCCCACTGATAAAACTTTGAATGCCTCCCAGACCGTGCATTCTGAGATCACAGATTGATGATGAATATAGACTTATATTGCGCACAACTAATCAACAGAGTGTCCCAGCGCACAAGTCAAGAGGTCAGGAGGAACACTGACAGTTAAATCTGATTGAAGAGCCACATTTTCAACTGTTTCTTAAAAGCTGACTGACAAGAAACAGCCTCTAGTTCCAACAGGAGCTTATTCCAGGCCATAACCCCTAGAAAAGCAGCAGATCTGCCGCCAGTTCTAGTCCTTCGCACTCTAGGAATAACTGCCAGTGATTTATTAGCTGATCTTAGGTTGTGGGAAGGGCAGTGAACGCTAAATCTGGATCTCAGATATTCGGCCCCAGATTGGTAGAGGGCCTCATGTGCCAGCTCCAATGTTTTGAACACAATTCTTTTCCTTATCGGCAGCCAGTGCAACTCACGGACAAATGTGCAGGCTCACCTGTAGTTTGAGAAGGAGGCAAGCTGCTGCATTTTGCGCCACCTGTAGTCTCTCCAGGAGATAATCTGGCAAGCCCAAATAAAGTGCATTGCCGTAGTCAACTTTGATGTTACCAAAGCCTGGATGACTGACTTTTTTAGAGGAGAAAGACAGAAGATGTAGAAACTTTTTCGGTGAGCTCAACATCCCAAAGCACGTGCCCACCACTGATTTTATTTGAGGCTTAAAAGATAATTGTTCATCAAATTTCACTCCCAGGTTTTTTCCCAATGCCATCCTGAGGGCCAGGAGGAAAAGCATTAGTGGGCCAAAAGGATTGCCAGCAATTAGAAGGTATGTCACCAATAACAAGAATTTCTGTCTTCTCTGCATTACACTGTAGCTGATGTTTTGCCATCCAGTGAAATACTCCAGTTAAACATACTTTAATCAAGTTTGCCGGGAGCTTACTGTCCTTATCACAAGAAAACAGAAGCTGAGTGTCATCAGCATAGGATATGACTTTGGCATTCAGAGATTCTGCCAGTAGAGCAAGAGGGGTAAGATATACATTGAAGATGGTAGGGTTCAACTCCAAACCCTGGGGGACCCCTACTTACCAATCTCAAGATTCAAATCTGCTTGCTGTGTCCCTCTAGAAAAGAGGAGAGCCATTTCAGGGCCTGACCTGTTATTCCTACATACGCTCTAGGAGGCCGGTATAGGGTACCGTGTCAAAGGCAGCTGATAGGTCTAGCATTATCAAGACCACCTTTCCCCCATCATCTAGTGTGCCTTTGATGTATTTACTAACCTCCAGGAGTGCTGTCTCCATGCTGTACTTGGGTCTAAAGCCTGACTGACTGAGGTGTAACAGCTTATTAGATTCAAGATATCTGGAAAGTTGAAGATTGGCATGCTTTTCCAGAATCTTAAAAAAAGCTGGAAGCAGACAGATTGGTCTTTAGAAGATGTTCATTAAAAGAGAAGTATTCAATAATTTCAGTACTGATTTCCTCTCAGAATAAACTGTTATCAAGTGCACTCAGTGGGAGCCTCCATTAGAACATGCAGTCTTGCATTCCCTCAAACAAAAGTTCTATCAATATTGGTGTATGGTCAGAGAGCCTTCTAGGGAGGCTGAGTAAGTAAATGCTTCACCAGCAAAAATTCTCATCTGGCCGTCTGTACTGCGACAGTAAAGTCTGGGAATATTGACAGGCAATTTCCCTGATAGATGATCCCCCTGTTTTCTTGCCAGTCTCAAAATGGAGTCTCAATTTTTGTAACGTAAAATGTGTGCAATAATACGCTGTGCCGGAGCCCCCAGAGAGAGCCAACGACCCAAAGAGCGGTGCATCCGTTCTACAGAAAATCATCCACGAGGGCCCCTCTGAATAGTAGCTGCAGCATGGTTTCAATATACATTTCTATTTTATTCATAGTTGTAGATTCGGGGGAGTCATAGAATATGTATGTTATTGCATCTGAAGCATGCCTCTAAGCCTTCATTTTTAGCTTTGATGACTCTCAGCACTTTTTCCATACGCAGCAGTTATTCACTCCAAGCTGTGTCCTATCAGTCAGAGACCCAATGCTACAGCTGATCAAGATGGCCATAGCACTTATCTATTCACTCATTCATGTGGTCCAGTCTGTTCATAAGGGAGTCAATTCTAGCGTCAATTATCTGTACCTTACTTTTCGTTTCAGGGAAGAGGCTCCTGGTATCCTGCTCTGTGGCCAATTGCTGGCAGCCCACCAGGGCAACTCACCATGACTCTAATCCTAATTAGTACATTTGACGAATGGATAACTGGAATTTGTATGGCCCCACTTGCCCATTCTGGCACAGTTACTCCCCAGAGGTGGAGGAATCCTCTGTGCAGTATGAAATGAGGTTGAATCGTATTTCACCTAGGCCAGCTCAAGACTCAATTAGGTAGCTCAAGCCCCCAATATGTCACAGTAAAGGTTAGGCCCCACCCCACGTCAGGACCAGTGTGTTCACAGCTGAAGATTGAAATACTGGGGGTGAGTGCATAACTTGGAATTTGCAGCAAGAAAGAATATTCACCAACGGCTTCAGCTGAATCAGAGGTTCCTCTGACGGAGCAAGGAGAACGGGTACTTTCTGGGCCACAATTAGGCTACAGAACGGGTACTTTCTGGGCCACAATTAGGCTATCAGTATATGATGGCACAGCTCTCTTTTCATCTTGTTCAACGCCCTCTAGATGAGGTGAAATGGGGGAAAAGTGAAGACAAAGTTCCCTCAACATGGTACCGAAAATGCAATATGCCACACCTCCAGTAGAATGTGTTTGCTGCAGTCATATTGGCATTTACGATTCACATTGGCAGCAAACAAATCCAGATGTGGTTTGACCCAACAATGGAAGATTCTGGTGAGTTGAATTTGATTCACCACCCACTTGTGATACTCCAAGGTTTGCTGAGGATGTCTGTCGGGTCTTATATACCCGTTATATGTTCTCCCATCAGCTTGACTTGATGGATGGCTCAGTCCTATAGCTTTTGAACTTCTTCTGACAGAGGGCAAAATGTTGTTCCCTCTTGCATGTTCATAGAGTACGTGGATGTTGTATAGTTTGTACTTAACAGAACTGAAGATCCTTTGAAACTGGGTAGGAATGACTGCAAACCTAGAGACAGCTCCTAGTTCCGGCACACTGATATGAAGTGGTGTTTCTTCTGTCAATCGTCTGCAACTGACAACTAGATCTTGGAAGTGTGCACCCTAACCCTCCATGGGAGTTTCTCTTATTACAAATGGGACTGTTCTTGTGCAAAGCTCAGACCTATAACTGTGTTTTCCTCTCACGCAAACCATGGCAAGGCAGCCTTCATCCTTTGGCGTGACTTCGATCAGATCGTCAAATAAACCTTTGTGCTGGGCCAACTAGCGGTTGAGTCCTTCTTGAAATGGTCATCATGTGAAGATAGAAAGCAGGAATAATGGGATGCAGGATGATATTATTCCCAACAGTGACTTGAAGAGGAGTTCTGAAAGGACTGTTTTGCCTGTAGTAGCTTTGCTAACTCACTTAGCTACAATATTCTTTCTTTGAAATAAATGCATTTTTTGTAACTATCCAGTTTAGCGCCCCAAAAACGGTATTTTCATCCAAGGCTTTGGAGACGACTTGTACTCGTATAGGGAAAGTCCTAATCTGTTGAAGAGCCATAGACAACATTTGCTAATTTCCCTTTCACCAGTTAGTTGTCCAGACTGGGGAATACATGATGGCCTTGCCTCCCGAGGTAAGCTTTCAATGGAGCCATACAAGCTATAAATATTCTTGGGCAGGTTTCAGAACTAACTGAAGCACTTTGAATTGAAAATGGCGACTGACCATTTTTAAGTACAAATGTCTTTGATGTTTGAGTTGGATGGGGATGTCAAAATATGCAACCTGTAGGTCTAAGGATGTCATGTAATACCCTTCCTTTAGGAGCGGGAGAACGTTTTCTAGTGTCACTATAAGAAAAGATTGTTATTTGAAAAACTCCTTTAGCAGTGTTGGTCTTAAATTAGCCTCCATTCGCTCAATTTCTTTCTGACATGGAAACAAGGGAAAAAAATACATTTTGCCAGAAATTGGGACCAATTCTATAGTTCTTTTTCTTACCATGGAGAGATTCTTGGCTTGTAACAGACTACGATCCTGATGTGACTTTGTGTGGTGGAGTAGGTGGGGATTTCTAGTTGAACTCCAGAGTATGACCATATTTCACAAGGTCTAGACCCAATGATCTGTTGTGATAGTGGTCCACTCTCCGTAACAAATGGAGATCTTATCCCCATTTTTCTCCCCATCCCTGCCCCCACCCAATCCCATGAGGATGTCTGAGCATGAGCATGACAGGATAGATTCCTTGGCTGTTGCCTGAAGATTGCTACTGCTGCCAGGAACTTTCTTGCATTCTTGATTGATTGCCATGTTTTCTGTATGGCGTTTGTTTTTGGTTGGCTGTATATTGCTGCTGGTAATACTTCTGGCGGCAGGACTGGTGAGGCAGCTGGTATGTCTAATTACTGTAGGACTTAAAAACCTAATTTGAAGCAAAATTGGCCCCTGCCTGTCTCTACATGAAATATTGCAGTTGCCTCTGCTGACGACCTCCTAGAAAACTTGCAATGTCTGTGTTAATCTTAACTGACTGGAGAACATCTACAATTAACGGAAGAACTTCATCTGCATGTCTTCCGAATACTGATTCTCTGTCATATGCCACATCCAGAGATCTGGTCTAGATCTTTGGCCTAAAGGTAATGGGGTGAAGCCATTGCTTCCTGCACAAAACAGTTCCCATCACAAGTTGCCTAAAGTCAGTGGCTGCAATGTCCAATACAAAGTCATTATTTGTGGAAGATGTTCTTTTGCCCTCATGTTAAATTGTTTTTAACTTAAGGTTGCTTACCTTCAGGCAGCAAACCTAAGTAAAGGCCAAGGTTTGACCACAACTGCCTGTCATAATGGCTAATGATTGCCAATGAGTTGGCTGCCATGATGGGGGGTCACAGCCATGGCAGAAAACCTTTTGCTGTTACCGAATCATCTTCCTTCTTTGTCAGGTGGACTAAAACAGGGAGATATCAGATGCCTGAATTTTCTCAGAGCAGCCTGCATTATGATGGAGTCCACACATGGGTAACCAACTAAATATGCTGGAGTGTTATCAAAAGTGTGATGGTTTTGATCAAATTGGAGAATATCTGCTTCCTCTGCAGACGGAGTTTTTATTACTTAAAGGCCTTCAGCCTAGATTTGGTCGATGATCAAACTGCTTTCACAGCGTTTGAGTGTAAGATATTTAAGCTCATATAAAAAACAATACGCTCCCTTGGTTGGAAAGGGCAGGTGAAACCATTTTGAAGCTTTCTCCATAAGTGAGTAGAACCTCCGTTGTCATCCGGAGGAGCATCTGCTGAAGGTGGAGTAGAAAACCCAGATGCTGGTGCAATGTAATCCTCCCACTCTGTTCTTGTGTACTGTGCAGTCTCCATGTACTTCACCTTCCTCCTGGATATCATTGTCCTTATGTGCTGAGGGTATGGGCATTCTTGGAAGAGGTGATTGGTGAACAGGATGTACTTTGGAACCTGGAACAGAGATGCCTGATGTAGAAGGCCGACTTTGAGGCTACGGCTGAGGCAGCGATTGTGGTGTGGAAGGATGTTGGCCTGGTTCAGCACCTGGAGGTTCTGGTAATGCTGTGAAGTAACCAGCAACGATCTGTTTATATCTTTTACCATTTCTGCTGGAACACTGACCACTGATTGTTGTGGGCAATTAGGGTCTTCCTCATAAGGGTCATAGTCATAGTGACACTCTTCTTCATCTTGAAGTTCTGATAAGGTCCATTAGGATCAGATCCATCATTTTGCTATTCTGGACCAACCTTAAGGCTTTTGTCTCCTTCAACATAGTCACTGTCAGCACGGTCCTGGTACTTAAATGTAAGTTTATTATGACTGTAGCCTGGACCAAAATGTAACTTCTGTGTCCAAAAGAAATTGAGCTTTTAGTGGCAAGATGTTATTGGATAAGTGTGTGCTGGTAATAAGGACAGAGTGTTTCCTTTCTTGGAAACTAATGTAATTGTCAATGTCTTTCACGTTTGTTTTGCAATCTGGATCTTTACCAACAAAACTGTTGCTGGACAGTTGCTGGAGTTGCTGTAGCGGACGAAGAAGTCATTGTCGCCACTGGAGTCATTGATGCTCTTGTTAACAGGACTGAAAAAATTGATAACCACACATTTGTTTTTTTATCGACAGTTGTTTCTTCTGTAACAGTGCCTTCTTTGTCAGTGCTGTTGGTGCTGATTCAGTCAACAGTCTGGATTTTGGCACAAGTTTCAAAGCATTGTCTTCAGGAGTGTTGGAGGCCCAGATTTAGGCCTGTCAGAGGAAGACTTTTATGAAAATGTTTTTTAAGAGAGCACAGCAGCTCAGATGGACGTTGGGCTGAGATTTTTGCTCAGATTTCCTCTGAATTTTCTTTTGTGGTTCTTTGGAACTTGAAGCAAACTCCTCGGAAGAAGGTATGAAAGTGTCTCTTTGTTCTGAATGTACTTTTTGGGGGCTTTCCTTGCTGAGAAGTGAAAGAGGAATCCCCAAAGGAGGTCTTTTTTGCCTTTTAATTTTATAGCTACAACAAATGTCTGTCTGCCCCGTCTTTGAGAGTTTTTGTATAGAAAGTCAGTCATATTTTGTAGTAGTTTACTTTGTGGGAAAGATGTAGAAATTCTGTCCTTGACAGTCCTTTGAATGTAATCTCAGACTCTCACAGGTCCCACCTACCTGAAAAGGAATTTTTGTGAAGCAAACATGAACTGTTCAGTCAGAAACAATGCTCAGACGCATTGCCCAAATGTGGTATGATTTTGGGTCTATCGTTGGATGCTGGGTCATGAAGAGCCGATCAGCATGCAGAAGCACTGGGTGCAGAAAATTACCAGTATTATATCTTGCATTATGCAAGACCTAATTTATGCCTATTTGAATACTTGTGTCTGAAGAAAACATGAATGCTCTTTGTCTGGGAGTTCCATGTTTGGCCGTTGTGGGGTCTGTCTAGGCCACAGGATGACGGAGATACCATCTTAGCTCCTGGTGTGGCTAAATCTATATACATATGTTCCAGGTGCATTGTCTACGTATGTATTTAAGAATAAAGAGCACAGAAAATATCAGGAGGCCTCCGGCCATTTTTACATGTGCAGATGGCAGACTTAAAAACTAGGTGGTTGGGTAGATCAAGGTAGAATTAGATCTTAACTTGCCCAAACCTTCAGTGCGACCACATGATAGAAGGGTGCAAGAAGGTAAAGCCTTGGTGAGGATAGTCATGAATTTTGGAAAACTAGCCGACATTTTGGTGGATAATGTTGCCCGATTTTAGGCACATGACAAGGCACCAGATTGCTGGTGAAAATTAAATGGCTCGGAATATCTAATTCTTTTTAATCCATGGCAAGTCCTTAGTTTAACTCCTCCTTTCATTTTGCGAGAAGGCATTCTCCTCATTGCTAAGTAACCGGTGTTTGGCAGAGTAACTACTTTTTACATTGGATGGATTAACATTTGAGATTTCAGGACAGAGGTAACTGAAGAGAGGAGATCATGAAGTGGTTTGTATTACCTGGTCCCCTAGCCCTTCCTGGAAGCAGCCGTCCCAGTCTGAATATGACTGCTCTCTCGTACTCTCGTACAATCTAAAAGACAGAAAAGGGAATTTTAGAATGTACTGTAGAGGAATTTACATTGTGTGGCAGACATATATGTTTCTGCAACCGGACTGCATCCATTCGGAGATTACCTGAACATTAGAAGCAATGAAAATCCTGCATTTACCTTCATTACAGATGTACATGCGTTATCTAGCTAAAAGTGGCCTATTCCCAAGACTTCTGTGCAATATTTGTCACCTGTCCTCAGATCTCAAATAAATGCAGAATTAAAATACTTGTGACCGAACAAAGCAGGATAACCTTTTGTTAAATGGTTGTGTGTCTACACCTACCACTTAGTGCTGGACTAATCACATATGCTTATTCTCACAAATGTTTTGTTCTGTGACATATTTTCTGTCCTTCCAAAATGATGATGTGCGTTCCTGCTCCTTAATGTGAAGGAAGCACATTATAAGAGTGCTCCATCTTTCCTTCCCAGACTAAACCTTGAACTGCAGTCTTACTTTGCCTTACCTTGGTGTAGTCTTAATTGCTTTCTGTCAAGCTGCTTACTTCAGTGGGTAACTGATCTTCACCAGCTACCTTGTGTGAAACTGAAAATGTTCTACATGAAGAACTTGCAGTTCGGAAAGTATAAACAAATAATGAGTTTAGGAAAAATAGGCACCCAGGGAAGGTGGGAAATATGTGATGCACTTCAGATAAAGGAGAATTCACCATAGAGTGAATGTGTGATGCATGATAGGAGAATATTTATTTAATAATGGATGTGGTACAGATGATAGAGCAGGGATGTAAAGCAGAGGTCAAGGAGGGGTGTACCTATGCCACATTTTCATAAAATCCCAATAAGATACAATTAACTGACAATTAATTCAAACAGCACTCGCTCCCCTTGTCAGTGTTAACCCTGAAAATTTGGTATACATCTGGTCCTCCTGGATTTACAGTGGACAGCCCAGTAATAGTGATGTATGTCAAAGTACTGAATACAGAAATATTGTCTGTCATAGTCACTTGCAAAAATATCATCCCATTCGGTGTAAGTTTCCAGTTACTGACTACCCTAGGGTGATATTTTGAGACAATATGAAAGACAAAACATGTATGTCGCACAATATTTTCAAAATGCTATTCTGGTACCAGGCATTAATACCCGAGAGAATTTACATAACAAAATGTTTAGCAAAAAGATTGGCTTAGCTACATATTTTCAAGCTGATAAAAACTGCAGATAGATCACAGTGTAGAAGTTAGGATGCATACAGTTCACCAAGTTAAAAGATGATGTGCAGATTAAAGGTGATGGGTGCTGTAAAGATAACAGACAGCACACACATGAAAAATACTTTAGAGATGATGACCTATCAATCAGTCAATCAGAGGATGTGTAAAGCGCACTACTCACCCGTGAGGGTCTCAAGGCGCCGATCGGGAGAAGGGGTCTGCTACTACTGGATCAGCCATGTCTTGAGGTGTCTCCTGAAGGTAAGTAGGTCCTGTGTCTGTCGCAGGTGGGTGGAAAGAGTGTTCCACATCTTGGCGGTGAGGTGGGAGAAGGATCTGCCGCCGGGGGTCGTTCTGTGGATGCGTGGGACGGTGGCGAGGGCAAGGTCGGTGGAGCAAAGCTGTCAGGTCGGGTGTAGAAGGAGATCCGTCTGTTGAGGTATTCCGGTCCGGTGTTGTGCAGTGCCTTGTGAGAGTGGGTGAGGAGGTTGAACGTGATTCTCTTGCTGACGGGGAGCCAGTGTAGGTCTCTCAGGTGGCATGTGAGTGGCAGGGGTGGGGATGTCCAGAATGAGGTGTGCGGAGGCGTTCTGTATGAATTGAAGTCTTTTCTTGAGCTTGGCCGTGGTTGCTGCGTAGAGGGCATTGCCGTAATCCAGTTTGCTGCTTGCGAGGGCTTGGGTGACCCTCCTGATTCAACACCCTCTGCATGCTTCAGAAGATCTACAAATAGATCCCCACTGAAACCAGAAGGACAAAGAGATGGCGTTGATCTGCCGCCGGGGGTCGTTCTGTGGATGCGTGGGACGGTGGCGAGGGCAAGGTCGGTGGAGCAAAGATGTCAGGTCGGGTGTAGAAGGAGATCCGTCTGTTGAGGTATTCCGGTCCGGTGTTGTGCAGTGCCTTGTGAGAGTGGGTGAGGAGGTTGAACGTGATTCTCTTGCTGACAGGGAGCCAGTGTAGGTCTCTCAGGTGGCATGTGAGTGGCAGGGGTGGGGATGTCCAGAATGAGGTGTGCGGAGGCGTTCTGTATGAATTGAAGTCTTTTCTTGAGCTTGGCCGTGGTTGCTGCGTAGAGGGCATTGCCGTAATCCAGTTTGCTGCTTGCGAGGGCTTGGGTGACCCTCCTGATTCAACACCCTCTGCATGCTTCAGAAGATCTACAAATAGATCCCCACTGAAACCAGAAGGACAAAGAGATGGCGTTGACCTGCTGGGTCACGGATAGTGATGAATCCAGGATGAATCCCAGGTTGCGTGCGTGGTCGGTGGGTGTCGGTGCGGCTCCCAGTGTGGCAAGCCACCAGGAGTCATCCCATGTGGATGGGGTGGAGCCAAGGATGAGGATGTCAGTTTTGTCGGAATTCAGTTTCAGGCAGCTGTTCTTCATCCATTCGGCAATGGCCGTCATTCCTTCGTGGAGTTTGGTTTTGGCAATGGCGGGGTCCTTGGTGAGGGAGAGGATCAGCTGGGTGTCATCGGCGTATGAGATGATGTTGAGATTGGGAGATCGAGCGATGTTTGCGAGCAGAGCCATGTAGTCGTTAAAGAGGGTCGGGCTGAGTGACGATCCCTGGGGTCACCGCAGATGATTTTGGTGGCTTCAGACCCGAATGAAGGGAGGTGGGCTCTTTGAGTTCTGCCGGTGTGGAAGGAGGTGATCCAGTCCAGGGCTCTGTTGCGGATCCCCGCGATTTTGAGGCATGTGCGTAGGGTGTGATGGCAGACGGTGTTGAACGTGGCTGAGAGGTCCAAGAGGATGAGGGCCGTGGTTTTACTGTTGTCAAGTATTGTTCTGATATCATCGGTGGCGGCGATGAGGGCAGTTTCAGTGCTGTAGTTGCTGGGGAATCCGGATTGGGATGGGTCCAGAGTGTTGTTCTCCTCGAGGAAACTGTTCAGTTGTTTGTTGACAATTTTCTCTATGACCTTTGCCAGGAAGAGGAGCAGGGAGATGGGCCGGAAGTTCTTGAGGTCCTTTGGGTCTGCCTTGGGTTTCTTGAGGTGGGCGTTGATCTCAGCATGTTTCCAGCTCTACAGGAAGGTGCCGGTCTCAAAGGAACTGTTGATGATCTTCCGGAGTTGGGGTGCGATGATGGAGCTTGCTTTGTTGAAGATGTGGTGAGGCCAGGGGTCCGATGGTGAGCCGGAGTGGATGGTGTTCATTACTTCGATGGTGTTGTCGTCATTGACGTGGGTCTAGAAGAGCAGAAGGCTGGGGGGTGGTGAGTCTGTGGTGTTGGTGGTTGACGGGGGGTGGGTCTGAGTATTGAAGCTGTCATGCATGTCTGCAATCTTGCGGTAGAAGGTGGCTTGGGAGTCGCAGAGGTCTTGTGATGGTTGGTTGTCGTTGATTTTGGAGCCGGGGTTGGAGAGCTCCTTCAGGATGTTGAAGAGCTGCTTGTAGCTGTGTGCGTTGTTGTCGATGCGTTCCTTGAAGGCGGTTCTTTTGGTGGTTCTTTTGGTGGTTCGGATGAGTTGGTGGTGTCTGTGGATGGCTGTGTGGTTGTCCGGTGTCTGATCTTGGCGCCACTTCTTCTCAAGTCTTCAGCATGTTTGCTTGGAATCTTGGAGGTTAGCGGTGAACCAGAGGGCCTTTCTGTCGGTGCCTCTGTTCGAAGGTTTCTTGATCGGGGCAAGAGTGTTGGCACAGTCGTCGATCCATTGCCTGACTTTGCTGGCTGCTGTGTCGGTGTGGTCAATAGGTGGGTTCTGGGAGAGTGTAGTGATCAGCTGGTCTTCGGTTACCTTGTTCCATCTGCGGTGGGGAATCCGTTGTGGGTGATGGTGTGTTGTGGGTTTCTCGACCATATCAAAGACAATGTACGGTTCGGAGATGACTGACAGTTGAAAGATGAACAGTTTACAGATTATGGCTGTTTGGAGATGAGGGGCATCTCAGAGATAAAAATTCAGACATTAGGATGTATACGCTGTGAGGGGTAGTGTGGTCTTTGGTTTATTTTCATAACGAGTCAAAGAGACACTGTGGCAGACACTGAAAAACATGATTCAAGATGCTTTAGATCAATCAGGAGGTGGCAGAATAATGTGCAACTAGAATGGTGTGAATCTACAAAGGTAGTGTTGCAGGTAAATAGTATTTACCATCAGAGTTGGTTGCCGGTTCAGATGTGATGAACAGTGCAAAGATCAGATCATGAACCACTCAGAGATTATGTGCCAGTCTGAGACGATCATGGTTGAGGGGATAGATAGGTATGAAATGATACAAAGAGCAAAGACGATGGACCATTTGGAGAGGACAGATATGGAGGAGACTATGAGAGGGTTCAAGGGTTATGGGCAGGTAAAGGATGCTGGATAGTTCAGATGTGGTAGACAAGTAACATGATTGAATTATCCATCATTGAAATTTCAGAGACAGTGGATAGCTCAGATAGAACATATGCTTCTGAAGTGCTGTAAAGTTCATGTATTATTTTATTCACCTCCAACAATGGACACCTTGAGATGCCTCACCTTCACACAGAACCAGATGGAGATGGGAAACGTCAGCACAATGACTAATAAAGATGCAAGGGTCAGAAGCCACTCACAGACCCCAAGGCCCACAGCCTTTATGCCTAAAAAAAGAAAACGTAGGTAATCAGAGTCATCAGATTATTTTTGAGACAGTTACCATTAAAGAGCAAATGGATTCGTCTGAAATCAGAACCTGTCAACAAGCATGCTATCCATGAGACCAATACAGAAGAACAGTGGCCACAGCACATGCCACTCACATTACCCACATACCTTTCCCACTGTAGTAATCTCTTTGAAACACTGGAGTGGTTTCATTACTGTAAGTGAGCAGAGATAAACTAGCGTTATGCAGAATCAGCCTTGAACACCCGTAGCTGATGTTAAGAATTGTTGGTGAATGTTAAGAATTGAGGCAAACACGAATGCATACAATCCATTCAATGAGTGGGGATGCAGATCTGAACATTCAATCGGCCCAATCCTTGAATCATTTGAGCTAAATCAGAACCAGCTCACAGCAGAGAGTTACTACCTGAGTCTAACATGACTGATGGGTACAGGTGGATGCAGGTAATAAGGCAGGCATCTATTAAGTTGGAGTATGGTAACATTGTTCTTGGCAAAGAATGAACCAAAAATATTCTATGATGTTTACTAAATTGGCTTGTTACACCCCAGGCTCATCAAGTGATAGTTCGCATCCCAGCGCCAGACCCTGCTTTCATCCACTTGCTATTGCTTCTCCAGCTTTCTCCCTTGCCCAGGTCCACTACTAACTCAACCTTTTCCTGCTCACATGGGACCACGTAGTGTATGTGTTTATGGGCACAACTTGAGAATCTACTACTGCTACAGGCAGGCAGGGGTAGAAAAACACAGTGTGGAATCAAGTGGCAGTGTTGCATAGGAAGAAACAAAAGTCTTACCTGTTAGCTACAGTTCTCCAGTGTTGGTATCTTTCATAGATTAACACTGCCAAACTAGGATTCAATGGTTGTTTTTGAAAAACAATAAGCACTGTGAAAATGGCCACAGGCTTAAGAACTCTGTTGGTTTAGTAGCATATTGATCTTTTTTTAAAACACCCAAACTTTACCCAATGAGGTTAACACATTGAGCATTCTCACCTCCACTCCTCCCCCACTTTACCCACACTAGATGGCAACATAGCTCAGATTTCCAAAGCATGAGTGACAGGGATAAAGCAGTGAGCTTCTTACCTGAGAGGAGGGTGAGACACAAGT
This sequence comes from Pleurodeles waltl, assembly GCF_031143425.1. Classification (NCBI taxonomy): domain Eukaryota; kingdom Metazoa; phylum Chordata; class Amphibia; order Caudata; family Salamandridae; genus Pleurodeles; species Pleurodeles waltl. Next base: position 554,961,030 of record NC_090443.1, on the reverse strand, counting down.
GATTCTATCAAAGATACCAAATTCTGTAGCACTTTAATTATAGGTAGGTATCTTGTTTATTCTCCACAACTAAATCGTCCATAAATTCACATGCTTGAATTAGAACAGTTAGCAGCCAACAGTACATTAAGAAGCGGGAAGCAGTCAGACAATAGCAACAGAACTGCTTATCTCACTGGAAAATCTCCAAGTATAAGAGTGATAGATGGAATGCTTCAATTAATGTCAGCCATCCCAGTCCATCGTTATTTTGAAAACCATGCAAACTCAGTTTGGATCTAGATATATGGAAGTCAGTCTTCCCTGTGCTCCAATGAGAACAGTCCAGCCTGAACTGCCAGACCAATTCCTCTCTGAATCGGAACACAAGCATATGAATGAGTGCAAACTGAGGTGGCTTGGTGTGCAAAACAATAATGGATTGGGATGTGGCCCGAGTAATTACCAGTATCCCGGCTGTAGTACTTGATAAATACATACCTGCTCTTCTAGGTTGCAGCTTGACAGATGACATTTGGAGAGACTCCTGCTTATATGGCTGCTGTTGAGGAAAATCCTCTGATTGATTGCACTGTCATTCTTCCTCACAAAGGTTGGTTTGCCTATGTATAAGTATAAGCTGGGATGAAAACCATCTTGACTATCCTTGCTTAGAAAGCAGACAGCCCCTTTTAGGGCTGACTGAAGGGCACAATCTGGCCAGTTTGTCTTGTGTATTTAGTTTGGTTAAATTCGAATTTTAGACCACTGTGCACAGCCAAAGACTGCAGAGATCTTTCTTCTTTGGAGGCAGATTTCAGAAAGAAGAAAATGAAAAACTACTGGCTCACTGGAGTGTCAGTGTCTGAATGTACCTCGAGTATACGTTTTGGATTTTGAAGCAGTACATCTTTTGCCAGATGTATGACTATTTCCTTTTGCAACTTGCAAATTATGAATTTTTGTGACTCGCAATTTGCGATTCACAAAAGGAAATGTACTAATGTATCACAGACACATTTAGCGATTCCAAATAGGGTCGCAATTTACCTGACTAATCAATATTCATGAGGCAGGTCGCAATTTGCAACCCATTGGGAATGGGCAATAACACAGGGATGGTGTGGACAGCAGACCACCATGTCTGTGTTTGCTTTTAAATAAAGCAACTTTATTTTTAAACACAGCCCGTTTTCTTTAAAGGAAAACGGGATGCATTTCAAAAAGAAAAATGAAACGTTTCTGTTTAATTGTTTCATTTTTTTAAGGGCAAGTAGTGGTCCGTGGGACCACTGCCTGCTCTTAAAAACATTTCGCAACCATTCACAAAGAGGAAGGGGTCCCCTGGGGACCCCTTCCCGTTTGCGAGTGTCTCACCACCTATCTGAAGCAGGCAGTAAACTGAGATTGTTTTGTGACTGCATTCCGGTTGCAAAACAATTGTACATTCCCCTGCAATTCGCTATTTGGAAGGGACTCCCTTGGCGTGCTCCTTTCTAACAGCGACTCACATCCCCTATTTTGTGAGTTGGTAATAGGTTATCAACTTGCAAAATAGGGTTTGCACATGCCGGAGGCCATTTTTTCAGTCGTAGAGAGGCTGAATCTCAGTTTGTGACAGCTTAAAACGGTTGTACATCTGGTCCCTTGTCCCTTGAGAATCGAAGGAAGGGTAACTTGAAATTGGGTGTGATCAGCTCACTCACTCTTCCTGAGGAGAGCAAAGCATGAAAAGAAGCACAAGTTTCCAGGAGAGGAACTTCAATTCTGCCTTGTGAATAGGTTCAATTGGTGGTCCTGTGAGGCATCTAGAAACAGAACTGAGTTCCCAAGGCAGTGGCATAATACTTTGAGTGATGAAAGGTGGTCTAGGAGAACATCTATATCTGAAGAAGAACTTTGTTGGAAGTGCACTTTAGGTTGGATTTAGTGAGCTATAGTAAATATGCCAATATCCTATGACGATGCACCTCCAGCAGATGTCACTGTATACCATGGTAGTGGATGGTACATGGGCTTGCTATAAAACATTCCTGCAGTCTTGTGGAATGCCTAAGTAACCAAAATACAGGTCATCAGGATTCAGGCTGTGAGGTTCAGGACTCCAGATTGTGGTGTAGAACTTTGTCTTCTTGCCTGTACAGGAGGTCCAGATGGACTTTCAGCAACAAAGGGGGAGTGCTCGAGAGAAATAGAAGCTTGATATATGAATAATTTCTCTACTGGAGATCAGTATAATTTTTTTACCACTATTACCTTGCTGAGAAGCCTTGTGGGACTAAAGAAAAATGCAATAAAGCTGAACTAGCTCATCAAAATTTCTTCATTCAGAATTCCCTGTTGACAATGCCTGCTAGTGAAGAGATGGCATTCCTTGTTGTCCCGGGTCACAAGTAGTTCTATGTGGAGCTCACCCTACAGTGTGAACATCCAGAGTTATTCTGAGAGCATTTGCGTGGTTGTTCTGAAGATCAGATAAGTATTCTGCTTTCAGCTTCATGTTGCTGGTCATCGTCCAATTCCACAGTTGCTGGGCCTCTTCTGATAGGAGCAAAGATCTTGTATTTGTCTGACTGGATCAGGGTGGTGGTATTTAGTAGGCGTGGAAGAAACACCTGAAGACCCAAACAAATGGCTTGAAGAAAATTAGGTGAAGATTCATCACGGCCTCTGACCCTCTGCCTTCTGTCGTCAATTCTTGCTTCTGAGCCCCATCCTTCCATTCATGCACCAGTTATCATTACCCTTGAATGTGTCAGTCCAAGAAAAGGAAGGCTCTTTGCAAAACTGTGTGGTATTCTCCACAAGACTTGCTTTAAAAGGTGGGTACCAAATGACTTGACATCCTGTGGTCCTACAGCCTGCCTTTACTGATGTTTGATCACCTGCAGGATAGGTCTATTAGGAGTCTGCAGTGTGGGATTAGAGGAATGCAGGATGGCCTACACATCAGAAGTGACATGTATTGGGCACCTTGACAAATGAGAGTGCCCATAATGTGGTTAAAGTAACCTGTTTCTCCACTTGATCCAGTGGTGGGAGAATGTTCCCTTGAGAAGCATTGAGCACTGTGCAGGATGTCAGGTTAGTTGCCAGTGATGGGGAAGGTTTGGCCTCATTCATGCTGAGCTCCAGATGATGGAATACTCTCAGACAAGTGAAAGGTGAGAAAATCACCTATCTATGGAAACACTGGGTAGCCTACCTTGCACAGGTGTGCCACAATGGAGCTAGACATTTTTTGAAAACGTTTAGTGTTGACGTGGTGGAATGGAAGTCTTTTGAACCGACAGTGCTGTCAGATCATGGGAAAGGGTATGTATTGTGTATGGTTTTGATGAATGGTGATGTGAAAGCTTGCATTCTGGAGTTCTACAGGCATCAAGAATTCCCCTTCTTGTGGGAGGGAAAGGACCTCCTGAAGACTGACCATTCGAAATGGCTGTGACTTTAGGGGACTTTTTAACTCAAAAGATACATGATATTTTGCCAGCTGCCTTTTTACTTTTCCTGTAACAGAAACATTGATTCTGTAGGTTTTTAGGTACCTAATTTATCCCTCTTTTGAGGAAGAGCTCAAATATCTCCTATTACAACTGCTGCAAATAATTAATTTTTAAGCTGGCAGTCAAAATGGGGGGTTCTGCAAGAACTCTAGGCTGTGTCTGCAATCAGCTGAAGTACTCAGTGGTGCAAACTAACCTCTGATTCCACAGCAAAATCTGAAATTGTTCCTCCCAACAGATTGAAAGATGGCGTGGTCTGTTGTAAGTATAAATTTGAACTGCTTTGGTAGGAGTACAATTCTGTTTTATTTTCTGGATATCCAGGCTCCTTGCAGATTATAAGTTTGCCCCTGTAATGCAGGACCAAGCAGGAAAAACTTTCCATCTGTAGGATCTAGTTTTCAAGTCAGTACTGTTTCATGAATGTGTGACGTCGATGCCCACATTGCAGCCTGGTAGATGCCCACAACTGGCACCACCCTTACCATTACAGCTGTAGCTGCCTGACAGTAGTGAAATGAGCCGGCAGGCTTTCAAGGAGTTGCTTTGTAACCAGCGCATTGCAGATTTTTATGCCAAAAACTATCCAGCTCAACAGAGTCCTTTTCTGCACCACCTTCCTTTCTTAGCTCCTGAGAAGAGAATCCTACAAAGGACTGATCATCCATCAAATTCTTTTTTGTACAGGTGATGTCGAAACTCCAAGCGCTTTTAAGGCTGAGCCAAGGAGTTTCTCCTCATCTGTCTAAGGACAAAGAGGTTTAAAAAATGAAACCCAAGCAGAGTGATAGACAGGCCAATGTGATAACATGTCACAACTTTGAGTAAGAAGGCTGTCTGGATTCTCAGCACTAATTTGTCCACAAAGAAAGTGGAGCAGGGTAGTTGCACTGGGAACATCTGCACGTGGCACGCAGAGGTGACGGCAACCAAGAAAACTGTTTTATACTTCAGAATCCACAGTGAGGCACTGTGCACTGGCTCAAAAGGCATGTGCATAATAAATGCCAACACTAAGTTCAAATCCCACTGTGACATGACAAATGGTTTTGTGGGAAAACATTAATAAGATCCTTGATAAAATGCACCACAACGGTTGATTTAAATAGAAAGGACTGATCAGGTAAACAAAGGGTGATAGAGTGGATAGATAACCCTTAACTGTGACGATTGCAAGGCCTTTCTGGGCTAAAGACAGAACAAACAAAAATACATCCACAGTTTAGCCTGCCGAGGTCGGTGCAACACACCAGGTCATGGCTTTCTCCTTCTGCCCAGCAATATGGACTTTGTTGAAAGGAATCAGGCTGTTAGGACAGCATGGACTACTGCAGCCAAAAGATCAAACGCACTTAACTGTGCCAGCTCCGTTTCCATGCATGGAAGTGTAGATTGCAGAGACTGGAGTGCAGGACCCTCCCGTCTTGTCTTGACAGGAGGTCATACCAAAGTAGTAGCTGAATCGCAGGGCAGAGCATTTTGCTCATGCTTAGCAGTTCTGGTTACCATATTTTTTTGATCCAGTGCGAAGCACATAATATGACTCTGGCCTGGTCTGTAGGTATTTACTCAGAACTCGAGGCAGGAGTGGTAGTGGTGGGAACTTGTACAGGAGATTGTGTCACATTGCAGTTGGACTGCATCTCTCTGACTTTCCATGAGGAAACTCCTATGTGCAGTAAGACACTGTGTTCTTGATGGCGGTAAATAACTCTAGCCAGGGCATGCCCCAGTGATTGAAAATAACCCTAGCTCGCTCCAGATGGAGATGCCAGCCATAATCAGCCAGCCGATGTCTGCCCAGCTCATCTGATCCAGCATTCACAGATGCTGCAAGAAAGATTTTCAGCTTGTCCAGCCACTTTGAGATGTTTGGCTTCTGATTGCTGCAGTACCATATGGCACTCATGCTGTGCAAGAGAACATGCACCATCTTCCAACTGATGGATGATAGGAAGGCTTTCAGGGCCAGACAGATCGCTTGAAACTCCAGAAGACTGATATGTAGCGGGCCCTCAAGCGAACCCCAGAGGCCTCTGATTTCCACATCTCATGTGATAACCTTAGAACGGATTTGTCAATAGTCTGAAGTCTGTGTGGTGGAAGGAGAATGGCCCCTGCAGGTCGGGGTGGCACTTGTCTGCCACCACAGAAGAACTTGAGCTGTCTCCCGCAAGATATGGATGTGGTCTAAAAGGTAAGGATACTAGGCCCACTGAAACCAAACGTTCCACTGCAGGGACTGCATATGCCATCTAGCTTTCAGAGCTAGGTGGATGCATGAGGCTAAGACTCCAAGAAGCCTCAGAGCCTTTCTCATCGACAACCACAACAGAGTGAGATATCAGAATCATACCCGGAATGTTCACTGACTTGCAGCAGTGAGAAAGTCTTGAATGCCACTGTGTCTAGGACCGTCCCAAATGAAGGAAACATTCTGCATATGGCAAAGGTGAGATTTCTGACCTTTGATGGAAAAGCTCTAAGATGTCAGGGCTTTTGGCTGTTGTCTGGGGGTGATTCACAACAGACTCTGGTGAGCCACCATGAGCAGCCAGTCATAGAGGCACAGAACTCATATATGACCAACCTCCGGAAGTGGGCAGTAAGCACAGCCCCATTTTTGTGAACACCCAAGGTAAAGCCGAAGGGTAGCATGGCAAATTGGAATGTTCTGATCTCACAGTGAACTACAGTTAACACTTGTGGAACTGATAACAGGAACATGATAACATGTTTCCTGCATGTTCAGGGACACCATCTAGTCTCCTGGTCCAGGGTAGAAGAAATCTGAGACAGGTTGAGCACTTTGAACTTGTCCTTCCATAAAAAGGCATTCAATGGGTGATCCAGTATAAGCCTGAAACCTCAGTTCCTCTTCGGTTCAGTAAGCAAAAACAGCAACCCTCTTCTTTCTCCAAAGCTGCACCTGCTTGATAGCATGCTTGGTCAACAAAAGGTTGACTTCATGCAGTAAGATTGCAGAATAGTTGCACCCTCAAAGGCTCAGGCCTTGTGTTACAGTGCCCCAGAGCACTCCAGCTAGTGCATATGTCCAACCCTGGACAAGCCCCCACTTTGGGATGACAGTTCGGCAAGAAACTTGAGAAAAACAAGGAGGAGTGACCACTTCAGCTGGGACTACCCCTAGGGTGTCTAGAGCTGAAGTGACCCCATCCCTGCACAATCCTCCAACTTGGTTTGGAGGACAAGGACTAATAGGGATCGGAATGTGCCCCCCTCCCCAAAGGGAGTGGACACGAGGAGGGTGTATCCACCCTAAAAGACAGTAGCCATTGGCTACTGCCCTCTGACCTCTAAAACGCACATAAACCTTGAATTTAAAGGCTTCCTGAACCAAGCTAGTCAGATTCCTGATGACCTCACAAGAAGAAGAAGGACTGCTTAGCTGAAACACCTGCAGAGAAGGAAAGGAGACAACAAGTGACTTGGCCCCAGCCCGACCGACCTGTCTCCTGCTTCAAACAACCTGCAAACTAAAAGCAACGCATCCTGCAAGTCCAGCGACCTCTGAAAAACCTCCAGAGGACTGCCTGCATCAGAGAGGATTAAGAACTCCCGTGGACAGCGGCTCTGTACAAAGAAGAACAGAATAAGAAACCTCTTCTAAAGGACTCCCACCTCCCTCCAGAAGCGCGAGTCCTGACCACTCTGCACCCGACGCACACGGCCCATGTATAGGTGGTCCACGCAACCAGAGAGGGTCCCCAGGCAATTCAGAGCAACTGGGAGGACTACTGTGCGCCAGGGGGAGGACATGACCAGGGAACCGGCTCTCCAGGAGGCGTCCTCCGAGATCCTGGGAGCCTACCAACATTCCCGGGACATGATGGGGCAGATCCTTGACAACGTGCAGGAGAACAGGCGGCTGCAGGAGGGACACTATCAGGGGATCAGGGAGGACTTGCAGGCCATTAACAACACTCAGATCTCCATAGCAGGTGTGCTGACAGAAATGGCCAACACCATGAGGGGGGCAACAGCACAGCAGCGGGCCGCTACCACTAGCCAGTCAACTGAACCGCCCTCCACTTCTGCTGCCACTAGTGGCCAGGAGGCCCCGCCACAAGACCCACAGGCCACCAGCACCCCACCCCCTGCAGAAGGTGAACCACCCTGCAAACATTCCCTGCGACCCAGACAGAGATCAGAGGCTGTAGAGATCACATCAGGACATTGTTGTCATATCACCAACATCTGTAAACTGAATATCCATAGGTAACAGTAAGTAGGGGAAAAAAGTGGATAATGCCAGCATGCCAATGCCACACAGAATACACAAATTGTCATAGAAATGTGAAGTAGCACTGTCTCACCTGTGTGTCATTGAAAGTACTGACATATCACCAATGTTCTGTTGTCCACATCCTCATCCTCTACCTCCTCATCCTCACTGTCTTCAGGGTCCACTGCTGCCACAGGGGCATCTCCAGTCTCCTCCTCCAGCAGAAAAGGTACATGGCATCTGAGGGCCAGGTTGTGCAACAAGCAGCATGCCACTACTATCTGGCAGACCTTCTCGGTGAGTAGCACAGGGATACCAGAACGACAACACTGAAGGTGAAGGAGGCAGCACAATCTGGGATGAAAGGGAAGAGTCCAGGACCAGCGGGGAGGAAGGGGAAGGAGCCTGCATCAGCTGTGAAGAAGGGAAAGGAGCCTGCACCAGCTGTGAAGAAGGGAAAGGAGCCTGCACCAGCTGTGAAGAAGGGGAAGGAGCCTCCACCATCTGTGAAGATGGGGAAGGAGCCTGCACCAGTTGTGAGGAAGGGGAAGGAGCCTGCACCACAAGGCAGGGAGGGGAAGAGCCCATCCACCTCTGCCAGGAAGGGTAAGGGATCCACTACCCATGGACAGCAGAAGATGAGGCACTCTATGCCAGCGGAAGCTGTCAGGCCAACACCGCCCCCACCACCAGCTGTCACGGGGCCCCCAACGCCAGCTGTGGAGGTGCAGCCATCGGACAGTGCAGGGGCTGCCCAGGTGGCTCCTCCAACCACCACCACAGTGCAGCCATCGGACAGTGCAGGGGCTGCCCAGGAGGCTCCTCTAACCACCACCACAGTGCAGCCATCGGACAGTGCAGGGGCTGCCAGGAGACTCCTCCAACCGCCACCACAGTGCAACCATTGGACAGTGCAGGGGCTGCCCAGGAGGCTCCTCCAACCACCACCATAGTGCAGCCGTCACCACCAGTGGACGCCATATAGGCCACCCCCAGGGGCTGCTGTGTGGACTGCCCCCTCCAGAACCAGTGGGCAAGTCACCCACTTGAGACTGTGGCCTTGCACTCCCCAGGACAAAGCAATGGGCATGTTGCCCCCTCCAGAACCAGTGGGCAAGTCACCCACTTGAGAGACTGTGGCCTTGCACTCCCCAGGACAAAGCAATGGGCATGTTGTCCCCTCCAGAACCAATGGGCAAGTCACCCACTTCAGAGACTGTGGCCTTGCACTCCCCAGGACAAAGCAATGGACATGGAGCCCCATCCAGAACCAGTGGTGACGTTCCCGTATTTGGCTGAGGTTCCCTCCCCCAAATCCCCTTGAGGTGCCTTCCCACTTGCAAAATGATGCCCCTGCAATGTTATCTCCGGCTGTGTCAGGATACAGTTTGGGCCTTGGACTGTGCCCTGTGGACTTGTGTGCCCTCATGACTTTGGACAGGGCATTGGCCCTTTATGGACATTTGTATATATTTGGTTTGTGTGGTGATTTTTGCTATGCTAATACATTGTCAGTACTCCAGCATTGTTGTCCATGTTTTATTATGCCATGTGTCGTGTGCCATTGATTTACGTGTGTAGCTGGTTGTGAGTATGGTGTGTGTGTCAGGTGTGTGTTGTGCATGTGTGTGTGTGTCACTCTCGTTTTCCTTCCTCCCCCCCTTGTGTGCTAGGCAGCTGTACTCACCGTCGTCGTCTTCGTCAGCGTTGGTGTTCCAGGTGGAGCATGACATAGAAGATCATCGGGAAAACTTGCTGTTTTGTTCCATGGCGATGTTCCCTTTGTCTCCAATGGTGAGTCCTTTCACTTCTGAGCTCTGTTTCCGCCATGCTTTTGTTTGCATTGGTACCGCCCCGGAAATGGTGGCGGTTTCATCTTTCTTAATATGGTGGGCAGTACTTTGTCTCCTGCCTGGCTGTTGGTGACTAACGCCGTGGTGACTGTTGTTTCCGCCCTGGCGGTTGGTGTGGTACATTGGCGGTCTATGGGATATATCACCGCCACGGTCATAATTTGGCGGTACTTACTGCCACTTTTTCACTCACTGCCATGGTCATAATGAGGGCCTAAGGGCCATATGTACGAACACATTTTCCCATAGACACAGAATGGGCAAAACTGCTTTGCTACATCTGGCCCTAAGTTCTTTGTGTGAGTGGAGGGTCTAGATCGACTGAAGTCATTGAGCGCTAGAAGCTGTGCCTCATTCCAAAGAGCTGTGGGATTTTGTTCTTCGTGGGAGAGTTCGGGAGTGTCTGGTGCAGTTCAAGTCATCACGCACCAAACTAGTGCCTGCTCCTCAGGAGATACCACACTGGGCATTGTCTTTGGAGTTATCTTATGGTCGGGCCGATTCAGTTCATCGGGTCCTCTTGTTGTGCCTCGTTTTTGTGGAAGCAAAGCAATGAGCACTTTTCATGTGGAAGTGTAATCGTCTGTTCCAACTCAAGTCTTCATGCAACAGATACAGCGCCTCCTTGTAAAGGCGACATGGACCTAGGCAAACAGAATTGTCAAGGGTGATTCAAGTCAACTTGTCCAAATGGTGCACCTCTGTTTGGGAGGTGCTGAAACTGGTAACTATTTTGTAACGCTGACTGTCTGGTAGAGCTGGGTGACATGTAGGTTAACTAGCAGCCCCAGTAACTCTTCCCGGTGTGTTGCAGACCTCTGAGTGAACCTCCTACTGGGAGCACAACTGCCTCCTTGCTAAGTGTTGCCAGATCTGCTGTTGTCTTTCCTTCCCCTCTTCCCATCTTGTCTCCAGGATCCTGTGTAGAGCGACTAGGAACAAGAGCACCCAAGTATTCGGGGTGGGGGGAGGGGTTGATGCAATCTATGCTTTGAAGTGGGGTGGGATAGGCTAAGCTGGTTGGTGGGTGGGGGCGGTTTGGGACCTGGGGTACATGCAAACACAGTGGCATCCACTAGCCAGATATCAGGGCACCGCATTAGGGTGCTGGGAGTGCGTGCGTACAAGTGTGTGTGTGCACGAGCCAACTGATATCTGTGTCACTGCCTGGCGGTGCAGAATGGATGTGCGGACGTAAGTGTGGGTGAATGCAAGGGCAGCACTGGGGTGTTGCTGGTCACGTTCGACTGCCAGGGAACTCCTGAGGTTGGCAATTATGGCTTACTAGTGCAGCCTAGGCCACAGTGCTATGTGTAAGTGTACAACCCTTGTATTTACATATTGCTGCTAGCTTTGGGAACGGGGTTGCACAGTGAATTAAATGGTTACATCCAGGTTGATAAATTATAGGGTGGGTCTTGTGCTGACAATGTTTGCCACCATATGAGGGTGTGGGGAGAGAAAGTTATTGTTTTCTCGCTTGTACATATTGTTGTTGGTGTTCCCCACAGTTGGGCTCAATATTGTGAACGCTATTGTTAAATGTGATTTATGGATTTCCATGATATACATGCTGTGTTGACACTGTGTATGCTGAATACAATCTTTAAATACCTACACATTGTGTGAAATCTCACTTGTGCCGCCTAGCATGGTTATGGTGGGGAAGTGCTGTGACATTGCTTTACACATTGACTCTGTGATCAGCCTGGCTGCTCTGTGCCAAGCTACCCAAGGATGAGTGCAAGTTATACAGTGAGTGTAATCACCCACCCTTAACGGGAGTGGCAACATTCAGCCTGGCTGGGGCCTTGCCGCAGCCAACCAGAACGTGCCGCCTCCAACCGTTAAGTATGAGAACCTTGCTGATTTCTTTATTTTCAGCTCACTTATCTGTTCTTTTCAGCATCTCTACTCTAGAAAGTTCCTTCATTCCAGTCTTTAGGTCTATCTAGAAAGTAGAGGCAGCCATTTTGAGACTCTTGGTGTGCTTTCTACTCCTGTGGAAGGCATAGTATCCTGTCAGTTGCTGACAAATCATTGTGGGACCAATGCGACATGAGGCCATGAACTAGAACTCTGTGCACAGTATCACCCTCTTAAGACAAAGAAGTCAACATTTCCGATTGTTTTTAATTTGCATTGGCAAACAGAAATTAGCTGTGGCATACAGCTGCTTGCACACTGTTACTAGAGCATCATTAATATCAATTGCTTTTCTAAATATGTGACAGCTGGTTGTCCCTGGTGCATGATGTTTTTCACATTTGTTGACATTGATATTGGTTTATTCATTACAACTGGCTACATTCTTAGTAAGTTCTCATTCTAATGGGCTGAGCCCTAGGCACAAACACCACGGTTCTATTATTAAAGCTACCAGAGAGGGTCAGCATTGTTGCATAACAAGCAAGATGACAGTAGAAGCCTCTGGCTGAAGCCCAATACATGTACTGAGCATAAAAACCCAGTTTCAGAAGTGGTTTGTGCCGGTCCCCTTCGGTCAGGCTGTTGAAATCTGAATTTAGATTCAGATCCTTGAATTACTTAAGGGGATTATGTAATTCCCTTCCTTCTTCCTTTTCTGATTTTCCAGCTACGGCCCAAGTAGGGCCTTAGCTGTTCTCACAACAAAGACGCCCATAAGAAGGCCTACTGCTTCTCATGTAGATCTTGTTTTATTTAGCATAAGGTCAGCCACATGCCCATGTTCCTTCCTAGTTATTAGTTTTTCCTTTTGTGTAAATGTATACTCCACCATCTTTTTCTGTCTGCCTATGAGCTACCCACACTGAGTTTTTTTGATAAATAATTTTTATTGATTTTTGCAAAAGAAAAAATAACCATGATACAAAGGTCATAACACGATGCCAACGGGCATCCAACATTGGTCGAACCTGTGATCCCAGATAGCACTAATATTAAAGATAACAAATAACATAGTATTCAGGAGCCTAGTGCGGCTTCCCATTTCCCCCATATCCTATTATATTTATTCGGACATCCTCTAGCCTCATATACAAGTTTTTCACTCTGCGCACACCAATCCACTCCCTGTCTCCATTTAGCCAACGATGGGGCATTCTTGGCCTTCCAGTTTGCCACTATGTCCCTCTTAGCCACTAAGCACGCCACCCCAAGGAAAATTCGATCTGGTCTCCTTAGCTCGATGTCACCCATGATCCCGAGGAGGAGGGGTAGAGGCTCTCTCTCTATATTCTCCTGCAACACCTCAGAAATCTCCCCCAGGACCGCTCCCCAATAGGCTACCATGGCCGGGCAGGTCCACACCATGTGGAAGAAGTCAGCTGTAAGGTTTCTGCAGCGAGGGCACTCCGCGTTGGGGCGGAGGCCCGCTCTGTGTAGTTTGTCGGGTGTGAGGTATGCTGTGTGCAAAAAGTAAGTTTGTATCAATCTGAAACGGGTGGCGATCGCCAGGGCCCGCGGGGCCATTAGCGCCTCACCCCATTCCATCTCTTCCATGGGGCCCACCCACCCCTCCCATCTCTGGCGAAGTACCCCCAGGGAGCCCGAGGTGCCGGAGACCAGGGTGCGGTATATCTGGGAAACACCTCCCCTACCTAGGCTCCCCATCAATGCCTTGGCCTCCATGAGGCTGCATTCGGGTATGTTTTCCCCCTCTCGGATGTGTACTGATAAGGCATGTCGGAGCTGGAGGTATCTGTGGAACTGTGTCTTGTTTAATGAAAAGTTTTTCTGGAGATCTTCAAAGGACCGTATGTGTGACCCGTTCCAGACATCGCCTAGTGTGGAGATGCCTATGTTGTCCCAGTTCGGAAACCCCTCCAGGCCCGCCACCTCCACCAATTGCCTCCCATGCCACAGTGGGGTCTGCTGGGTAAGTCGTCCCCACCACCCCGTTGACTTTTGAGCCGTCCGCCATCCCTGTAGAACCACCCTGGTCACATCTGGGACGTCTCGAGAGATCGGACCTCCATAGAGGGTGTCCAAAATCCGTGGGTAACCCACCGTTTGGAGCTCCAGTCGGTACGCCGGGTCTGTCCACCCACCCCCCATCCAGTCATTAATCACAAGTACTTGTGTCGCGAGGTGGTAGGAGTGGATATTGGACATGCCCAAACCTCCATCATATACATCCCTCTGGCAGGTTTTGAGCGCTAATCGTGGGCGGGCTCCGCTCCATATAAATTGACGCACCAATGAGTCCATTTCCCCAAACCATTTCCTAGGGATGGGATGGGGAAAATTTTGCAGGAGGTAGAGGAGCCTAGGAAGGATCATCATCTTATAGAGCGCGATTCTACCGAGCAGGTTAAGGGGGAGTGTCCTCCAGTGTAGGAGATCACTTCTGATTTTTCTGGTTAACGGTGTAAAGTTAAGTTCCCATGTCAACTCAGGGAGAAGTGAAATATACATTCCCAGATATTTGAAGCTATTTCTTCGTACTGGAATGTTTCGCTGCCAGTCCACACAATCCCCGGAGCGGTGTAGGGGGACCAGTAGGGACTTGGCGGGGTTCAGGATCAGCCCCGAGGCTTCCGCGAAGAGGCCCAGGATCTCTAGCACCCGGGGGCCAGTTTTAGCCGGGTTGGATAGGTATAGGAGGACATCGTCTGCGTATAGCGCCACACGGTCTTCTGCACAGGCAGGCCAGGACCAGCCCTCGATCAGGGGGTCTCCTCGCAGCAGTATCGCAAGAGGCTCTATCATTAATGCGAAGAGCAACGGGGATAGCGGGCAACCCTGCCGGGTTCCGCGGCCAATAGGGAATGGGTCAGAGACCACTCCATTCACCCGGACTCGAGCTGTCGGTTTGGAGTACAGGAGTCTCACCAGGCCTCGGAATCTGGGACCGAGTCCATTTTTCTGCAAGACCAGTTCAAGGTAAGACCAATCCACTGTGTCAAAGGCTTTTTCAAAGTCCAGCAAGAGTAATGCCAAGTGTGCGTGCGACAGAGTATTGCGATGTGCCAGAGCCAGATGCAACCGCCTAATGCAGTGCCTGGTGCTACGAGTGGGCATAAAGCCACACTGGTCAGGGTGCACTAGTGTAGGTATTATCTCTTTCAGTCTAGAGGCCAGGGTCGAGGAAAGCACTTTGATCTCAATGTTTAGAAGTGAGATGGGTCGGTATGCCGAACAATGTCTCGATGGGGGCTGAGTTTTGGGAATCACTACTATTGTCGCCTGGTCAATCTCGGTGGGAAATCGGCCTAGTTTCTCGGCTTCCCCATACATGTTGAGTAAGTGGGGACCCAGTATATCACTGCATTTGCTATATAGCTCTGCCGGGAATCCGTCAGGGCCGGGGGTCTTGCCCGATGCCAGGCTGGAGATTGCACTGGTGATCTCTGCAAGGCTAATAGTTTCATCTAGCCTGTCTCTTGCCTCCAGGGAGATCCTGGGGAGAGTGATCTCATTCAGGAGGGGAGTCTCTTTCTCAATAGCGGGGCGGGGGTGCATTGCATAGAGGTGGGCATAGTAGGACGCGAAACTTTGTGCGATTTCAGCTGGTGTCCTAGAGAGGGCGCCCGAGGGCTCCAAAACCTCAGGTATAACCCTGCTGGCCAGAGGACGCGCGGCCAGCCAATGTAGGAGCTTCCCATTTTTGTCCCCCCAGCCATATATACGGGCCACCGAAGCTCTCCAAATGCACCTGGCTGAATCTAGCATTATGTGTTTAATTTCTTCTCTAACCATAGTCAGCTGTCTCAGGGCAGCGGCAGACGAAGAAGTCATTTGTTGGCGTTCCAGTCTCAGAGCCCTGGCCTCCAGGTCAGAGATCTGGGAGTTCCTGTCCCGCTCGCGGGTACGGAGAAGGTACTTGGCATGCCCTCTGAGGGTAGCCTTACAGGCGGCCCATAATGATCCTGGGGAGCGGACCGACCCCAGATTCAGATCGAAGTATTGAGTTAGTTGATTTCTGATCTCTTGGGTGTAGTCTTTGTCTTGTAAATACCATGCGTTTAGGCGCCATACTGGGCGTTTGGAGGGATCCGCTCCACCCAGTCGGACCCGCACTGGTGCGTGGTCCGAGACTCCCCGGGGGAGTATCTCTGCCCCTGTGACACTCGAGAGGTCCAGAGCAGACATGAATACCAGATCAATTCTGGATTGCGTCCGGTGGGCGGCCGACGTGTGGGTGTACCGGCGATCCCTAGGGTGCCAAGTTCTCCATACCTCGCAGAGGCCAAGGCTCTTGGTCCAACCAGTAAGAGCCGAAGCCCTGGCTAATCTACTGGCCGTAATCCCGCCGGATACATCCAAATCCGGATCGAGAACCGCGTTGAAGTCCCCCCCCAGCAGGGTGGTCCCCTGGGGCAATCCCACAACCACTTGGCGAAGCGAGTGCAAGAAGGCATCAAGTCTCGTCGGGGGGGCATACGCAGATATAAAATTTATCGGAGTTCCATGAAGAGTCCCCGTAGCCACTACAAATCTGCCCTGTGGGTCGGCCTGTGTTGCTGTGATCACCACAGGCAGAGAGCGGTGAAGTAAAATGGCTACCCCTCTAGAGCCCCTGGAGAAGCCTGCGTGGTATACTCTGTCATACCCTCCCCGTATGAGCATGGGGCACCTAGTCCCAAGGAGGTGGGTTTCCTGCAGAAGGACCACTAAGGGGGAGTATCTGCGGAGAGTGTTAAATACTGCTGACCTCTTAATCTTATCCAACAGACCATTTACGTTCCAAGAAAGAACCTGAGTTAATGAGTGCCAGGCGTGAATTGTATAGGTGGTGCATAGGGCTGAGTGTCAGGCTGTGGACCCAGGGACGACCATTTCAAACAAAACAGTAAAATAATAAGGAAGCTAAGCAACTTCTTCCTATCTAGGCTAACTTCAAAAACCCCTCCCCCCAACCACCCTCCTCCCCATACTCCCACCCCGGAAGCATCTGTCGCCCAAATACCCAACCAAAACCAGACAGCCAGCAGGACTGTCCTTGGGGTGGAGTGGTGGACCCCTCCATATAGTCGGATCAATTACAATTAGTGGTGACCTGCCAAGTCTCAGGTATCTTATAGTAGAAAGGCATGACGCCTTCTGTAGTGACCCTTGTAAGGTCTGCATAGGTGAAACGGACATCTCAAGTCATTTTGGACTCCCATCAGCAGGTGTCAAGTGTGTCATATTAACCAAGGACCGGGGACTGACTCAGGCCGTTATCATCTGCCGTTTGGCCTGGGATCTGAGGCCCAGAAGGGTCAGTGGGTTTCTTCTCTGTTTGTGAGCCAGAATCTCGGATTTCCTCATTGTTGTCCAAATTGTTTGTGTCTTTCGGTCTCCCTCTCCGGGATCTGGTGCGCCTCCGGCTCCTCCGGGGGCCTCCCGGGGTGAGGGGTCCGACCCGAGGAGCCCCCTCCGTGTGCTCCAGGGGCCCCCTCCGGGCACCGATGCCCTCCTCCGTCAGCCAGTCCCAAGCCTCTTCAGGTGTTTCAAAAAAATGTGCTCGCCCGGCCAAGAGGACCTTGAGCCGCGCGGGGAAGAGGAGCATGTATGAAAGTTGCATCGCTCTAAGTTTCTGCTTAACGTGTTCATACGACCGGCGGCGGATCTGAACCTCACGGGTATAGTCTGGGAAAATTAAGATTTTATGGTTCTCCCATTGAAGATCTTCCGACCTCCTAGCCTCTTTAAGGATATTGTCTCTATCCTTAAAGTTAAAGAAGCGCGCAATCATTGGTCGTTTTGGGCCGCCCGGTGGGGGGCGCGGGGCCAATGCCCTGTGGGCTCTTTCAATCGCAAACCAGGGCGAAAGGGACTGGTCCGGCATCCATGCTTTAATCCACCTTTCTAGGAACTCAGATGCCCCACCATCCTCCACGCCCTCCGGAAATCCGATGAAACGCAGGTTGTTGCGTCTTGATCGGTTCTCTGCATCTTCCGCACGACGGTGCAGCTCGCCAGTTCGAGTCTGCAGCTGGGCCACTTTACTTCTAAGGTCAGCTAGGTCGTTTTCAGTCTGGGAGACTCTAGTTTCAACCTCGGTGATCCGGCTCACTGCGTTTCTGAGGTCTTGCCGAACCAGACCCACGTCTTCTCGTACTTCCCCGATCTTAGTCTCCACAGCAGACTGTGATGCTTGAATGGCTTGAAGGATGGCACTCACTCCGTCCGGTGCGGGGCCTCCGCTAGCTGTATCTCCCTCTCCTCGCTGGCCAGCCGGTGTCGTGAACTGGTCAATCTTTTGCTGGGAAGATGGAGGTTGCTTGTTCGCCTTGTCTCTCCCCATCATGGCATCAGAGACAGGAGTCGGGTAGTTTTCCAATCAAGTCTAGATCCCTTGCAGGTTTGCTGTTACTGCGATTATGAGTGCGTGGGGAGAGGCATTCAGGCCCAAGCTGTGATCTTCTTCACCTTTGAGATTTGATGAGTCCAGTTTCATCTTGGCCCAGTTGCCAATTGCCATTAGGTATTAAGTGCAAGGGGGGGGGTAGGGCATCTTTCTTCCCTGACTCCTTTCCCCTCCCGCACCCCGTTTTCACTTCGAGTCGGTACCTTCAGTAAAGCCTCGACCGGCCCCGGTGTTAATTACGCTGCTCCAGTGACGCCATGAGGTCACTCAGGGCCATTGCCCTTCCGTTAGTTCGGATCGCAGTGCTGATTTTTCGGCCGTATCAGTAACTTTAGCACAGCCTCATCCTGCCTCGATGTCTCCGTCGCGCTCCGTGAACCCCCGGCATGCCTCCGCCGTCACTCAGGGCACCAGGGAGTCCCTCTCTGCAACCGCCCCTCCACCGCTCCAGCTCCGGCCAGCGGGGTCCCGGGTACAGCGCAGCCGCTTAGCTCCCTCCGCCGCTGTCCCCAAGTTTGCGCACGGCCGCAGCCTCATCCACACGGCGCTCTCTTCCTCCAGACGCAGTGGCGCCGCCCCCACACGCCGCGGGAGCCGCGCTAGGGTCGTAGCCTCAACCCTATCCAGGGTCCCCTTCTTACCCCGTCGCACCTCTGTTCCAGCGCGGCCGCGTCCGGGGGGATCGCCGGTCCGGCCCCAGCTCAGCCGCGGAAGTCAGTCCCGGCCGCCATTTTGTTTTCGGGGACGGGACGGTCGCGGCTCGACAACGGGGGCTGCTTTCGCCAGGAGTTCCTCGCCGGAGCCTCTCGGGGGCCCAAGGGTCACAAGGACTGTCAAAACGACGTCTCCGGCTCGGTCAGGCCACTCTAACTACGGGCGGATGACGGAGGGGTCCAGAGCACTCTCAGAGTGCGACCGCCATCTTGACGCCCGAAGCCACGCCCCGACCCACACTGAGTTTGGGGTCAAAGCATGCCCCCCCATTGTATTTTCCACTTTCTTTCATGGATTTTTGTCTCCATTCTTAGGAACACATCTTCCTCCCGAGCCTAGACATTTTTTTACTCTGCCTACTCTAGGTTTTCTACTGACCTACATGTATCCAAACGACATCAATGAAAGAAGTATTGGAGAAAAAAATATCAAAAAGGGATACTACCCAACATTTAGTTGAGGGGTGATGAAAGATTACTGCTCTTCTGTATCCCATTTTGTGAACTTTGACGTTGCCCCTATTAGGTTGTACCTAATGCCATGTCTGGCTATGACTGGTTCCTCCTGTGTGTAAGGAAAGTAGAGGGTGTAGTAACATGATGGGTACGTGTACTCATGGGCTTGGTGGGCATGCTGTAGAATGTTAACTGTGGATGATGTGAGAACGTAATGATGCACTGAATGTTGGGATCAGTGTGCTGGGTGAAGCCTGAAAGTTGAGGACACTTGGGAGAATGGCACCCTTGCACGACCTATTAGGATGTGGCAACAACCTAAGGGCCTAAATGAAATAAAAAAGATACCTTCTACCTAAATGGCTCCAGCTTCTTGTATGCTGTCCCAGTCCTCCAACTACTACATAAGTGCAGTCCGCTTGAAGATACTGAACAAATTGCTTCTGAAGGGAGGTTAAAACAGGTAGCCCCTTCTTGATAAAGGGGGGCTTCTACTTAAACACATTGTACCATGCACGAACACTCATCGATATTTGGAAAAGTGCAACTAGAAACAATTGGGCACTTAACTCTGTGTAAAGATTTGTTCACATGTAAAATTACACCATACTGTTATGGAATAACTTTAAAGGAAAACAAATCTCCTGTTAAGGGTGTGCTGTGGGCCCTACAGCACAGATGTACTCGATTAAAATTATACCAGTCCGGAGATTATCTATATAATGGTGTAATTTTTGAATGGTTATAAATTCCCACGCATACAGATTTGAGTTTTGAGATTACCAAAGTTCAATTTGCAGTCACAAATGGCCCTAATTTGAACACCAATTGTTATATTGGTGCACCAGAAGCTCTGTAAATTATACCCCCATATTCTGTTTTTGTCCTTTATTTACAAAATTCAACTTTTGTGATTTGTAGTCTTCATAGCCTTCAAATGAACCAACTGGAATAGCATGGCAAATAACAAGAATTAGTTATAGTAAACAATCATTGACCACTCTATGGCCCATTCGAACAAGTATGGGTGGAGTTGCCCCTATCTTTGCAGCATAAGCAGGAGTGCTTCCATTTGACAAAAAGTATTTGTAGTCGCTGGCATACGTGTCTGCGCCAGAAAGTGTGGAGAAATGCCCACAGGGCTGAACTCTAGATGTTCAGGCTTTGCAATGTAATACAATGAGGGCATGTTCTGTATCAATGAAGACTGCTTGCCCTGCTATCTTTGGGAACAACAATCGTATGGCTAGCCTCATGGCCTGTAACTTCAAGATGCTGATGTAGAGTGCCTTCTCTTTGTCTGACAATAGGTCCCTAGTTGTTAGCTCCTGCCTGTGGGCTCCCCACCCTCTACTGATGCATCCATAGTCAGCACTATTCTTTCCAGCGAAGGTTGGAATGGGATGCCTACTTTGAGGCTTGACAGAAACCTCCACCACAGCAGAACTTGCTGGTCTTCTTGTTACCCAGACTGTTTGATCCATGAGTGTTTAGCTGTTTCCACTGATGGTCGAATCCCCTGATGCCATGGAATGACTGAGTTTCTCAACCACCCTTTCAATCAGTGCATGAGAGTGGGTTATGTCATCTTGAAGGGAGTCAAACTGCATAGGCGACTTGTCTCCCTCCTTAGGGCAGATTTGGTATTCCCATGTTTGATAATAGTCTTCCTGGAGCTCATCCTCTTTTTTTAAACAATCCATGTTTTTTTGTTTTTTTCCAACAGATAACATTGATACAGGCAACTGTGGCAGTGAAATAAATGTTTGCAATACTCATGAAACATTACTAACATGGTTATAAGGATTCCACAATCTAAATGTAAAACTTTTGGTCACTTTTAATGATGAAAAGGCGAATGGAATGGAATATTCTGATGTTGACGGTATGGATATTTGAGGTGGTAGACATCACTGCTGGTCTAGCTGTCGATGGTGAAGACAGGTTCGCTGTCGACAATGGCATGACATCCTTGGCACAGTCCCCGTGATGAGATTGTCAACAATGAAAATCTCTTAGTTGCCATTGACGAGGCCTGCATCACAGGCTTCAATGGAGAGGGATGAAATGGTAGTCAATGCTGCAGTCTTCTTCATTGTTGATGAGGATTACTGTATCGTCAACAGTAAGGATGACAATTTTTCAGGGCTTGAAGGGAGCTGGATTTTTGTGCCATCTCTTCAGCAGATTTGTTTACTCTTTCTAGGACGTTCTTCTGTGGCCATTTCAGTTTTTCCCACTAGGTGGTGGCTACAGGTCTCAGATAACAAATCCAGCTTTGGAAACTCAATGTTTCCTTTTTTACACAGTGTTCATTGAAGTGCTCCATGGAGAACTGTACACTTAATCTTCCCCAAATGGGGCACTTCTTATGGCAGGAATCATTTTCTTCTCCAGCAACTGCAATGTCAACCTCCTCTCCAAATCCTTCAGAGTCTTAGAAGGAAAGGTTTTACAAATCTCACAGCTTAAGGCCTAGCGTGCTGGATAAGACAATAAATACACTGCTCAAGTAGGTCATCAATGCAGATTTTTTTCTGTCCATAGTCTCAACATAGTTTGAAGAGAGATTTAGTCACCTTGTCATTCATGACTTCAGCTAGTGACAGTATTCTACACAAAAATCTCCTAAACAACTTACAGTACATAGAAATATGAAGTTAGTGCTGGCTGAAGTCCAGTGATCAACAGGAAAGTATCAGGATACGGTCAGAGAGGTTAGCGCAGAGCACAGTTAGTGTCAGGGACTCTATCAGTCACAACGTGTGCTATAAATCTGAGCAATGTGGCCACTAGTGGGACTAGGAGAGCACAGCACTTCCACCTCATTGGCTGAAGTTCGCTTTGCTTCAAAATAGGTGGACATGCTACTGATCAAACACTGGTGTAGAGACCTACTGCCATTTTAACACAGTTTACCCCTATTTCTCATTACTGGGATTTCTAGCCTGCTGACGGGATATGATTCAAGCATAGGAACATGTGAAAGATCCAATGCAGGAGAAGAGGCCAGTCCTGCAACTGTCCATCTCCACCAACACCTGATCAATGCTGGTTATGTTCTGGCTTGACAACGCAGTTGTCGCCAGACCATTGTGTGAAAATCACCAAAAGAGGGACACTGGCTCCACCCACACTTTGGGAGCAAAGAGTACAGGATTTGATTGGGCAGACATTGTGTGCTTGCTCAGGAAAACAAAGTACTTCTTGCACTCTCATTGGCTCTGAGGGGGTTCCTCATCGCTAAAGATGACCACTGCATAAAACACAATGACGTAGCAGTATCCTGTTCTTGTTGTTAGTATAAAATGGGTAGTGCCTTAACCTCACCTTGCATCTGTTGCCTTAAATGGTAAGTAGTGTGCATGCCTGTCTGGTGCTACCACACACACGCTGAAGTACTCGGCAATACAAGCAAAGCTTGGAAGCTGTGCTTGCCCTACACTGATTAAGGATAGGCCTTCTGTGTAGCGTTCTGTGCCGTGAGAGCTGGGAATATGGTTCCTAATCAAGTAGGCCCATAGGGATATCTGACGTAAAATAACTAGTGTGTGTCTTCATGAATCTTGGTGTTTCACCAGATATGTGCATATTCTAATGGCATTCCTGTGGAAACAAAAATGGTTACGAAGGCTCTGAAGTCAGGCAGCATATGACACAAAGAGCCTATCCATCAACCAGTGCTAAAATGTACATACAGAGTGAGCGACATATGTCAGCAAGGTGGGCAGTGCGTGGTTAGACGGTGATTGGTGCATGATTGCAGGGTGAGCGGTTCTTGAGTGTAAGGTGATGGTGCATGAGTGCAAGGTGGGCAGTGTATTAGAGTAGAGCGAGAGGTGTGTGTGTGTGTGTATTTTTAGGGAGAGCTGTGCGCATGTGTGAACAGGGTCAGGAGTGTAAGTGCACAGTGAGAGGTGATAGTGCAGAGTGACAGTTGTGAGTGCAATGTGGCTGATATTTGACTGGAGAGTGGCTGGTAGGTGAAAGCAAGATAAAGGAGAGTGGAGACTGACTGTGCGTTGAGTGGTGTCTGATGGCAAGTTCAGAGATTTGAGAGTGCAAAATGAGTGTGTGGTGAGTGGCATCTGTGCAAAGTGAATGCTATGTTTGTGCACAATAAGAACACCGTATGTAGTGCATGTGTGACTGCTGGGTGAGTGCTGGGGAAGAGGCAGGTGAGTGCAGGGTGAGCAGTGTCTGCTGGGTGAGTGGTGAGTGGTGAGGGACTGATGTATGAGCGGTGCTTGAGTGCAGAGTAAGAGGTATGTTTTACACAAAGTGAAAAGTGTGTGAATCCAAGTTGAGCAGTGTAAATGCAAGGTGAGAGGTGTGGGAGCAGTGTATGAGTGCAGGGAGAATTAAGTAAGTGTTGTTTGCGTAGGGTGAGTGGTGCATGGGTGCCGGTTGAAATATATCTGAATGCCTTAATGCAGGGTGATTGGTGTATGCTCAGTGCAGGGTGAGAAGTGGGTGAGAGTGCAGGGTACACAGTGCGTGTGTAGTGTGATCAGTGAATATGAGAGGTGTGTGAATGTGCAGGGTGAGAGATGTTAGCCTCTTCAAGATCAGAGGAGTGAAAGTGTAGGATAAATAATTTGTGAAGAGTGTAAGTGCAGGGTGAGCAGTTTGAGTTCAGGTTGAGAGGTGTGAGTAGAGGGTGAGAGGAGTGTGAGTGCTGGGTGAGAGGTATGTCAGTGGTGTGTGAGTGCAGGTCAGCAGTGTTTGAGAGCTGTGCGAGTGGTATCTGAGTGCAGGTTCAGTGTTGGTGCATGTGCAGAATGAGTGGTGGGTGACTGCGCAGGGTGAGCACTGTCTGAGGGCCGGGTGAGAGTTAGGCAGGGATAGCAGTGAGTGTGCAGGGTGAGCGGTGTGTTAGTGAGTAGGGTGATCAGTGTGTGAGCAGAGTGAGCTTTGTGAGTGTGCAGGATGAACTGTGTGCAGGGAGAGAGGTGTATGTGCAGGGATTGTGTGAGAGACGTGTAAAAATGGAGTCTGAGAGCAGGGTGAGTGGTTTGTGAGTGCAGGGCGAGTGGTTTGTGAGTGCAGGGGAAGTGGTTCATCAGTTCAGTGTGCGTGGTAGATGAGTGCAGTGTAAGTGAGAGAAGGGTGAATAATGGGTGGGTGATAAGTGAGCAAGTGCTGCATGAGAAATGTATGAGAGGTATATGAGTACTGGTTGAGTAGTATTGTGAGGATAGGGACACAGTCTCTGAGATTAGATGAGGTGTGCTAGTGCAAGGTGATGGGTGTTAGTGGCAGGTGGGCAGTGTCGGAGTGCACTGTGAATGTGGCTAATGAAGCATGTCTAAGGGCAAGGTGAGAGGTGCCTGAGTTAGGGTGAAAGTGATGTATTGCTAAGTGAGTGGTGTTTGATGAAGGGTGCGTGGTGTCAGAGTGCAGGGTGAGCAGTGCCTGAGTGCAAGGTAGGCAGTGTCTGAATACAGGCTAAGAGACATGTAAGTGGCCAGGGCGAGTCTTGCATGTGTGAAGGTGGGAGGTGTTTGAGTCTGCAGGGCGGGATGTGGGAGAGTGAAGGTCGAAGGGTTGGCTTGAGCTGTGTTTCAGTGTCTGTGAGTGCATAATCAGAGATGTGCGAGTGGTGTCTGCGTTAAGGAGGAGCGATGTTTATGTGCAATGTCAGAGGTAGGTGAGGGCAGAGTGTGAGGGGCAAGAGGTGTGATCACAACCTAGGTACAAAGTGAGGTGTGGTAGGGTGGGAATACGCCCGGGATGTGAAGTTTGAGTGCAGGTTAAGAGGCAAATGGTGTGCCTGTGTGATTGCCGGATGAACAAGTGTCAGGGTGAGAGGTGCGCCATTCTGCTTGCAGGGTGAGTTGTATGCTTTGGTGAGTGCAGGGAGTAGCACACTAAAGCCAGACGTATTGGGATTGAAAATGCAAGCTTATCTAGGGGCAAGAATGACGCGCCTTAGTACAAATGTGAGTGAGTGCTCTCCTGCAGCTGTGCAGCACCGTGCTCCTGCCTTTGACAAACCAGCTGTTCCCATCAAGCTCACTATTACACACTTGCCCTCTGTCTATGAAGGACACGATTTGTCACACATGCACAAACTGAAGGCATGCAGGGGAGCTGCAGTGACTTTAGGATCAGTACACTGAGTGCAGCGTCATCTAGGGCAGTGATTCCCAACCTTTTGATTTCTGTGGACCCCCACTGTAACATTAATGGAACCCAGGGACCCCCACTGAATCATCATGGGAATCCGGGGACCCCCGCCTATGTCATTACTGGAAGCTGGGGACCTAATTTAGCAATATTTGTTTATATGTTTTAATTTTCTAGGCTCTCGCGGACCCCCTGAGAAGGCTTCGCGGACCCCCAGGGATCCCCGGACCACAGGTTGGGAACCACTGATCTAGGGAGAGCAGCCACTAGAAACTGCTTTTGAGCGGTTCATAAGAAGCAGGAGGCACAGTCAAACTGCAGAGTGCAGGCACAATGGGGCACGTGGGAGGAGGTTGACACATTTCACTAGTGCTTGCTGATTGGAGTAAACACAGACAGTTGTGCACATGAACTGGAGGTCAGGATTCTGGGAACGGGGGTTGATAGCTGGGGCAGCCTGCCAGCAGCGGGGTGTGTGTGTGCAGGGAGAGCACTGTGTGCAAGGGGTGAAGTGTGTGAGTGCAGAGGGACAGGCGATAGTGCAGAGTGAGAGGTGTGAATGCAGAGTGACAGGCATGTGAGTGGAAAGTGGGTGGTGAGTGAGTGCAAGACATGGGTGAGTGGCGAGCGACAGCGCAGTGACTAGTGTCCGAATGTAAAGTGACTGATTTGAGAGTCCCAGATCAGTGCAAGGTGAGTGGTGTCTGTGTGAAAGGTTACCGGGGTGTGTGTGCAAGGAGAGCAAAGTGTGTGGTTGTAGGGTGAGCGGTGGGGTGTGCAGGGTGAGCAGTGACTGCTGGGAGAGCAGTGTGTAACTGCTACATCCTCAATAAATACACAAGGTGAACTGTTTAAGCCCTGGTGGTGGAAAAGCAAAACACCATAAATACAGATGGCACCCTCACACCTTTCAAAGACTAGAAGTCAGAAACTACAGGGAGCGCTCTCACATTCCTCACAAAGTACCAGTCATATACTACAAAAAGCATCCAAACGCCCCTCCCAGGATAGTACTCCGACACCGGCACTTTCATATCACACACACACTGTTACTCCCCGTATAGGTCAGGAGTCTGACCCTACAGACAGCACTCCCACTTCCTTCACACTCATACTACCAAAAGCACTCTTTTACCCCCACACAGACTAGCTGGCATACACCACCGAGATCACTCTCAAACATTTCATGGAGTAGCAATCACACACTACCAGAAGCACTCTCATACCCTTCGAAAACAAGCAGCAAAGCAGCAAGTCTAGCGGATAAGTGAAAGTGGTTCTTGATTTAGTGGTGAGTTTGGGTCCATGGTACTGTAGATGGGTGCATGGCTGAATGCATGAATAAGTCGACTGGTGGATGAACAGACGCGTGAGCACAAGGATGAGTGAGCGCATGGATGGATGAGTGAGTGCATTGATAGAAACATTCAAGCACTTTACTATTTTTAGGCCAAGCATAAGTGTACGACTGATTGTATACTTCAGAATACATCTTGTGGACTTAAATCCATTTCATTTGTTTGTTTCAGTGTCTTTTAAAAATCCTTACTTGCTAGTGGTCAGTCCTGCTTCTTTGTTCCCACTTCTTTCTCTTTGGGAGCAGGGACTAAGTACTTTATGATTGTGTTTTTGTTTGTTATCTGTTCTTTGGCAGAATATTTTTTTTTCTTCTCTGTCTGCTCCTCTTACGGTTTGCTTGTGTTCAGCTTAGGCGCCTGTGGCTGATTGCACTTTAATACAGCATTCCTCCCTCCCACCTCCTCCGAAGTCTCTGCATGCCCCCCCCCCCCCACTCCCCCTTGTGCCTGGTGCTCCCGTCCTGTCCCTTACCCCTACTGCCATGTTACTTATTTTATTTTATGGTCCACAGCGTGATGAGCAGAGGCGTCTTCTGGTTTTTGTTACAGCCATTGTTTTTCATCTGCTTCTGTAGTCATCATGGTGTGAGTGGAGGCCTGGTGGTGCTTTCTTTCATACTGACTTTGTGGCTGCTTGCCACATCAAAGTTGACAACAATGCGGAAGGTAACAACTAGAATCAATGTACGGTGTTCCACTGAGATCAAGTCTCTTTGAATGTGGAAATACGATCAAACGGAAGCAGGTTATTACTAGCATGCCTGTCCCACACATGGCCGCTTTTGCGAGTTTAGCACCTGAGGCAGGTGGAAGGCCAGTAATGCTTTGAGAGTACACTGCGCCAGAACTGTTGAGCTTCACAGGCGAACAGGAGTGGGGTGGTGGTGTGCACATACAGGCAGCGCGCTGTGAACTGGCACCATAACCTGCTGGATTTAAACTTGGTTTACTGGGTTTCTCTCTAATATATATCGACCTTTCTTTGGTGATCCCATGCTGTCGGTCTGGGCTCGAATCTCATTTTTGATCTTTCACCATTTCTCACTCTACATAATTCCAGTGCTTCAAATTAGGCGCTGGGTTAATAAACATTTAGTTAAGCAAGACGCTAAATGGTGCCTGGGAATGTTTCAAATTGCAGCTCTTCTCTTGCGCTGTAAACAAGTAGCAGCAAGAATTACATAATCTTTGCAGTCTTAATTGCTGACTGTTAAATGGGTGAACTTGATATGTTTTAACTTGTACGTGTTTCCTACTGACTGCGAAGCACCTGCCTTCCGGGGAAGGGTTGTAAAATTCATAGCGCGTCATTCTGACTGCTTGGGCCCTTTCCGAGTGCTGGTCAGTGTTACATTTGTGGAACTTCTTCTGTTGGATGGTGCAGAGTATTCCCTTCTGGGGTGGCCAGACTTCCTCAATAACTGGTATCAAAATGAATGACTATTAGTGAGTTTTGCTGATGTGCACGAGAACCCTTATGCATTTTGCTAAAGTACGCTTCAACAACCCAGCGTGGCATAGTTATCTACAGGGCCACTGGAATTATGTGGCAGGAAAGAACCAAATTATGAGGCAGGGTTGACCAATTTATGTGGCAAGAAAAATCCAATTATGCATTTACGACGTCAATAGCTCTAACTTTCGTAGATGCAAGGCCTATTGTATTGCAAATGCTTGTTACGCTATGGAAATCCCAGACACAGCTGACCACCTGGAATGCTCATTTCTGCCTTTGATCCTTTTCCCAACCCTAGTAGCCATAAAATTCTCAAACTATACTTTTGTAGTCTTCAGGCGTAGCTCGAGGGAAGGAAAAGGGGTGGGCGGCTTGTGGCGGAGTTTGGGGCAAAAATATAAATAACAAATAATTTTAAAAAATAAAACGTACCTTTTTTCTGCGCGGCTCCATCCACTCTGCTCTGCTCCATCTTGCAATGCAGGCACAGGCTCCCAGCCTGCCTGATTCCAATCCTACCTCTGCTTTCATGCTGCTGGCATGAAAGCAGCAGTAGGATTGGACAAAGCACCCAGCCAGAGCGCTCTGCGGCAGAGTAGGAGCCTCCGTCTGCTCTCGCCAACCCGGCAACGCAGTGCTGGGTTGGAGAGAGCCTAGTGCGCATGTATGTTTGGCCGGCCTGAGATGGCCGGCCAAACATACACAGGAATTGAGGGGGAGCGTGTCGTCGGTCCCTGTCATGCCCGTGGCCCCGTCCCTTTCTTAGTAAAAACATAATAAACAGAGTTTATTCTGTTTTTACTATAAACGTTTTGCAGCTGCAGCTGCTGGTGGCGGGGAGGGGGCGACGCTCCTCTGCCATAGCGGAAGAGCCGCCCCTGGTAGTCTTTCTGGTATTTATTTATTGTGTTACATTTTACTGTGGCTTTTTTTTTATTTCAAAGCAATCTATAATTACCTTACATTTTAAATTGTCTTTGCTTTATTTTTTTCCCTTGTTCGACGTATGGTTTGATACTGGGTTCGGGTGGAAATGTTTTCATTCGTTCCAGTTGTCAATAAAGTGACTTGTCATTCGATGTGCCAGCCTTTCAACAATCAGCTTACTTACAAAAGTTATTCAAGAACTCAGGTTTTCGCCACAACATGTTCTCACTGCCGACAACTGTGTGTGACTTTAAAATACCGGCAGAGTCAACTATTCACAGCGCTTAGAAACTGCAACATTCTGGCTATATTAACAAGTACTGACAAAACCAATAAGTTGTTTAGTTTTTGCATAGTGCAAGCACACAGAGGCATGCAGGACACGGATACTCATGCATACATAAATATGCACCTAATCACACAGACCAACACACATACTGGAGCAGTTCTCACAGACTAATGGTCATACATAACCTCATTCAGAAGGATGAACTAAATGATGTGCATCAAGGGCAAATGGTGATGTGAAGGTCAGCACGGGGTGCTGTGCATCAGGTGGCAGAATGTGATATGATGCAAGGGGGGGCACAGGACAGGGTGATATCGAGCACCTCGGCACAGGAAAGCACAGCAGGGAAGCACAGCGTAACGTGTACATGGAGGCACCGTGAAACGCTTGTGACAGATATGTGAATGGCACTACCCTATACCCAGTATGTGTGCACAGGATGATGTACAATGTGGGGATGATGATAAATCATAGAGTAAAACAGCAATGTATGATGTCACGTGTGACATCATCAGGCAGTCCTGTATTTTTGGTTTTCCAGTACTTTTGTATTCTGGGATTTTAGGTCTCTAGTTATAATGATGAAAGCAAAACTACAAGTCTTAGAATTCAGTGGTTGAAGGGGTCACACCTTAAACTGTCCCTTGGCATGTCAGCTACGCACATGTCCAGCTAAGCACATGAAAGGCTGGGAAATATAAAAAAACATATTTCCTTTTAATGACAATAGGTCATGTTTTTGTTTAGCTGCTTCAAACCTTCCTGTTTTTGGTGCCATTTACTCCGAAAAAAAAGTGCCGCATAAGAAACACTGAATCAACTTTCATATAGTGTGTTCCTCAGAAACTTTTCCTGGGCAGTGTTTATATCGTATTCAAGGTACAAAGGATTACCTGCAATACCTGTAAAAGCGTCTGTGAAATACAAGATTCGTCGAACCGTGATGGGATCGTCCAGGCGAAGAAATTACGACAACAGTTACTGTGAAGTCTGAGTCTTTTCTCAACCACCACCAAACCTACAAAAGAGCAAATGCTCGAGGAAGAATGCAGTAAACAAATGGCCATTCATGTGATGCTTGTAGTTAACTCATCACAAAAAAAAACACTTCTCTCATCACAGTCCTCTATTAGATTTTGGCATTCAATAAGCCAAACACCAAAAATAAAAACTACAAAGAAAATCATTTTGGATTTGTATACTTAAAATTTATGAGTGTTGCACTACTCTTGTCTCAGGGTTGCACAATTAACTCTGCATCTTGTGCGTGGGTGGTTGATGAAATTATCCCTCAACATGTCTAAGTCGTGAGAGATGCTGTTCCATTTCACCTGCTTCAAAACAGCTTTGCTACACTCTTCTGAAGAGCTCGAAATACAGCGAGCTATATGATAATGCTGCACTAAATTTTGTGCTGTACAATCTACCACAATGAACATACTGCAGTGCCAATAGCTAATTATGCAGTTACTAGATATAAAGAAGATGTAGTCTATTACAATCATCGATAAGGCCACAATGCAAAGCAAGACTAAGAACAGAGAGAGAGAGAGAGAGAGAGAGAGAGAGAGAGGGGGGGGGGGGGGGGGAGTGTGGGGTTATTGTTGCTTTGAATCAGTATTCCCACAGGATATAACATTATGAGTCACTTGATAAGGAAATAATGGCCCAGATTCAAAATTCCATTAAACTACATTGGCCAGGCAGGAAGAATGTGAAGGTGGTAAGTGAGTACAATTTGCAGAGTGTTCCCAACTTTATGGTACTAAAGAGCTGGGAAATCACACAAACTAAAATCAATGTGGCTTCCCAAAGCAGAGCAGCTTGTTGTTTGTATTCAGATTAGTAGGTAGTCGCTCCTCAACTTTGCCATTTGATTTGTGAATGCTTTGCATGCGATAGGCACTTCTAGTAAGGTTTCAGTACTAGACCATAAATCTACTGATCTCGAGTGGTTGAGGCGTTTTCAAATACAGATTCTTACATCAACATCTGATCTTCAAACTTCATTCTGGATTTTTTAGGAAGCCACTGAATGTCCATTAACATGGGTTTATGTGAAATCTTTTGGGGACATTTAACTACACAGGCTTCTATGTTTTGCAGTAACTGAAGTTTAGCACGGTTCTGTGTTGTTCTTTCAAGGGTAAATCCATAGTCAATGTTCACACCAACTATAGCTCTGGTCACTGTAGCCTTTTGGGGTTCTTTCAAGCGTCTGTCAGCCCTTCTATGAGGTTTTAGTTAATAGGTACCAAAAGATATGATGGAGTTAATACGATTGTTTTAGAACATTATCCATCAAACATTATGTTCATTGCTTTTACTTTCATCTTCATTTGAGTTTCTGCAGCTACCTCTGTGTCTCTGGAAACATTATTTTGGCCCTTTTAGGAAAATGGTATGTTCCGCACAATGAGAAACTCAGTCTTCATATCATTCAAGTTATGTCAGTTTGAATTCATCCACAATATAGTTCTTGTTGTCCACAGAAAGTTGAAATATCACCTGGCATTGTTTCTATAACTCAAGACCGCTCACCACAAATCGTGGAAAAGCGTGCCTTGCACCTTAACCAGGGCCACTCGAAGTTATTCTGTGATCTCGGAGTTTTCTGCATAGTTATGGATTTACCACTCACCTCATAATACACCATCTGCTGAACAATTTACAGATTTCAACAAACATGTTTTTGTTCGCAATCTAAATGATCAGAAAATCAGCAACTATCAAGTGGCTAGTCTGCAAACGGCAGCCACTTTGAAAAGATTATATAGCCACCTGGTAGCTGCAGATTGCTGTATTCAGATGTTAAACCTGTGCTAGGTGAAACTTTTTTCCCAGATAGTATTAATGCATATTAAAAAATAACAAAATATCATGTTGCTGCCATAAAATGTACCGCATTATGCTATATATTTTGTCTTTTCTTGATGCATTATTTATTCAGCCCAGCAGAATTACTTGGTCATCCACTGTCACACAATTTCAGAGGCCCTGATGTTAGCAAGTGTGGCAGACAAACATGAGTCTGGCGAAACCTGTATAATATGGCTTTCTCTTTGACTTATCCTCAGTCTTGAAACTTCTACTCATATGACTGAAGAAGGAAGAGACCTTTTCAATATAGTTGATATATAGGTCACATTTTCCAAGAGCTGAAGTTGGATCTGGTGACACAGCGTGTCAAATGCAGCTGAGAGAATAAAGAGCATCAGGACACAAAACTGCTTTTTTTCCAGAATGCTAAGAAAATGTACCTGGACATCCAGGAAGGTTGGTTTCAGAGCCTCTCTTTCACTTGTAGGGAGGCCAACGGTGCTGCTTTCTGCAAGACTGCACTGATTTTCAATGGCCTATCCTGCTGCCCACAAACGAGGGTCCTCCACAATGCAGCTTCAGGTACGAGCTCAGCATTAGAGATAAAAATACAGAATATGGACATCTGGTGTTAATCAGCCCTGAATGTGTTCATGAAAACAGTGCTGGCCTCATGAACTGGGAATATGCCTTTGGTGTTATTTCTTATATGAAACCTGTTTCACAGTGCTTCCATGTTCTCCGATTAATGGACAAAGACAATGATGTGTCCAAGAGCAAACAGTTTGTTAAAACAGGATAGCTGAGTCTGCAGCACGCTACTATATGCTCCAAAGGCTATAAATTTACCTTGCATACTGCTGAATATACCATAAGACTGGACACTATCCTCCTTCCCCAGGTAGTATCCAGTCCAGTCTTTGTAAGCACATATTTCGAGTAGCTTTTAAACTGCATCTAAATAGTCCCACTCTTTGCAAAAAAAAAAGGGTATGGGGGGTAAATTAAAAAATGATTGCCAAAGAGTATACATTTGGGGTGGCTTGGATTCAAAACCATGTCTCCTAGTTTCACACTTTCCAAGTAGCTCAATGTATCATTACTGGGTGGGAGTGTTTTTGATGGAAAGGTCAGGGGGCTACCTTTCACGGGTAAATGTCAATGTGCTGCGAGCCCTGTCCATATTTAACATCCAGTAGTTACTTCCAGCATATGTAGGTGAAGTGGTAAAGCAGAGATTGTCCTATTCAATGAAACATATCCACTGAACCAAATCTAGCTCTGAAGTCTACTCCCCCAGTGTCTTGCTCACTTTGTTGTTGGTCCTGCAAATATGTATTTATAGCACTTTCTTCCTCTACTGGGCCCGTTTATAAGCTCCTCCAATACTTTAAGATAATGGAAAAATACATAAGAAGACTGGAAGACCTTTGGCGTTGGGTCCTTTGGCTGCTGTTTGCCGTTGGAGACTCAGGAGGGCAGACTATTTCATTCCGATTGCATAAAAAGTTGTTAATTTTGCAAGCGTGAGCCTCAAAAGTGCAAAAGCAAGCAGTCAAGGCTTACTGCAAAGGGTGGTAAAAGAAACGGGGCTGAAAGAGATTATGACGCAGTAATCACGCCAAATTAACCCTAAAAAAAATGCTTTGCGACTCATTTTTCCCCATTCCCCAACAAACAGCTTTTGACGTGGCAGGGAGCAAAGTGTTTTCAAACATTCAAGTGAAGAGATAAGACAAAACTGGTCATTCTATTCAGTGGTCATTTAGAAAGAATAAGAATGTGGGTAAAACGAGAGTAGCACTAAATGAGGGTCGTGGAAAAGCTATGACTAAAGAGGGTCATCATATGTACTGCCCAGTTCTCTTCAAAGAGCCTGCCTCTCCTGCTCAAACATGTGAACTATGGCTGCTGGCGGTGCGACAGAGCGCTGTGATGCACAA
The DNA here is from genome assembly GCF_031143425.1 of Pleurodeles waltl. Taxonomy (NCBI): domain Eukaryota; kingdom Metazoa; phylum Chordata; class Amphibia; order Caudata; family Salamandridae; genus Pleurodeles; species Pleurodeles waltl. The sequence goes on along the minus strand of NC_090443.1, from coordinate 554,927,077 downwards.
CTCCATCATATCTAGTGCTGTTATCACATGTCCACCTCACTTTCTCCCTAAACCCGCGTCCACTAGTTTTCCTCCTACACACACTCATGTATGGGCCTCTCCTCTAAGATCATCTTTACATTTTACTGCAGCCTTCTCCTTATCTGTCTTTCACACCCTTCGCTTACCTTACCATCACTTTTCCACTCACCTCTCCTTCCCCATCCTCTCTTAAATGCATCCCTCCAGCATGCGCGACACTCACCTTCCTCGGGCTTCTCACTCTCCAGCAGGGCCGCCATCTCGGCATCGTCGTCAGATGCCAGCACTTCGTCCACGTCCACCACAGTGGAAGCCGTGGCCTTGCCGTCGGCGTCGAGCGTGACCTGCGTGTCCCGGGACCTCGCTTTGGGCGTGCCCCTACGGGAACCGGGCCTCTCCTTACTGGAGGCTCGGCCGAGGCTCGGCGGTCTGTCAGGCCGACCGTCTTTGGACGGAGGCTCTCTGGCCCTCCGCTGGGACTCCCTCGCGGGGCTCCGGGATCTCTTGTCCATGTTTCTGGGTGAGTGGGCGCTCACCGGCATGCAGTCGCCGGGAGTGCACTGGGGAGTCAGGACTGGCCCCGCGGAGGAGAGGAGATGCATTTATACTGGGAGGAGGCGGGTGGGAGAGCAGCTCTGAGGTCAGTGCAAAGCGTGCATATCCCTCGAGCTGGTACCCCCGTCACCCGCACAGCATTCCAGAAATCTCCTCGTGAGGAGGGGTCTGAGAGGGAGCAAGGTAGGAGGTCAGTACACAACATATATATTGTTTTTAATACATTTTTTGGACCGTGCTTCACACGACAGATTTGTCATTTAAGAAGGCTGTAAACAACCGATGTATTTCTATTTTCGAGTTTTATGGTACTCAATTTACTGAGCCCACCAGAGTGAAAGGCCGAGTTAGCGTCTGTGAAATTAAAATTCGTGGTCCAAAGGTCACACCAGATGTCACCTGAGAGTTCTTAACTCGCTGAGTCTCCTTACCAACCCACTTTCAGGCACTGAGTAACGGGGACATTAGTGAGGACAAAGAAATCGGGGAGTTGAAAGAAGGTCACAAGGCATCGTCCACACTCACTGGGACAAGAGTTTAACTGTTCAAGGTCTCAGATACCTAGCAGCAAGGGGCAGAGGGACAGATATGGATGAAGAGACATGATGCCCCAGTCAAAGATAGTGAGTGATACGGGGCAGGAGCAAAGGTAGCAGGACAAGGCTTCAGCCAGCCAGTGATAGGGGTGTCTGAACACGAAGCATCGTTACCTATAAACAGAACAGCGGTGTCAGGACACAAGGCCTCGGTCACCGGCGTAACAGAGGTGTCACTAGAAAACACCTCATCCAGACAGTGATATTAGGACAGAGGCACAAGACGCCAGCTGGACAGAAACAGTGGGACAGATGTGTCAGTACTCAAGACTTTAGACAGGAACAGAGAACCACTGATGACAGTACACAAAACACCTCCCATATAAACAGAGGTATAGGGTGTCAAGCCACGTCCAGACATTGTCCTGAGAACAGACACCAGACTTCCAGTCCTCAATGAGGGAGTGATAAAGACCCAGGGGTGGCAGAACACAACGCCTGAGTCCCGTGCTTAATTTGAAAATAAAAACGTGCCTGTGCCCAAAGCCTTCCTCGTGAACATGCGGATGCTGCAATTAAATGTTTTTAGCACGGAATACTAAGGCAGCGTAATTCTGAAGCCATCTCGGGCCTCCTCAAAACATTTAAAGCCACTCCCTGCTCCTTCATCTCACTCTTGCAGCTTTCTGCTTTCTCACATTGTGACCCTTTTTCGTTTTTTCTCGTACTCCGTCTTTCCCATATGTGCCTTTTGCTCGTAGTAAATGCTTGAGGCAGAAAATAAGTGACGGCCCTCAAAAATATGTGCCGGTGCTCCATACCGGAAACAACAAGCAGAAATTTAGCACTGCCTGAGTGATAAAACAGTGACATGAGGCATGCCTAGGGCTGTCAAGACTCCAGTCTCAGACTATGACATCAGGACACGAACAGTTGTTTCAGGACAAGTAACGTCAGCCAGGCACCGACTTTGTGGGGGAGGCTGGGACAAAAGGCCTCATCCATACAGTAATATGAGGGCAGCGGTGTCAGGACAGAAAGAAACAGTAACTACATTAAGACAGGGATTAAGAGACTATGGGCATTTTTATACTTGTTTTGCGCCAAATTTGAGTTATTTTTTTAACGCAAATTCGGTGCAAAACGAACTCCATATTTATACTTTGGTGCTAGACCCATCTAGCGCCAAAGTTATGGAGTTAAAGTCATTTTTTTGACCTGGAAACCTACCTTGCGTCAATGTGATGCAAGGAAGACATTCACGTGCAAAAAATGACTCTATGGCCTTAGCACCATATTTATCCCCTGTGCTAAAATCACGCACGGGGAGGATGGGGTCAAATAATTGTGCATAGGTTGCTTTGCACCATTATTTAACAGCTGGGTCAGGGCAGGCGTTAGGGGACTTGTGGGCCTATTTTCATGGTGGAATACCAAGGAATAAGCCCACAGGTGCCCTCCCAGGGACACCCCCACCCACACCAGAGGGACAGCAGAATATGGGGGACCCCATCCCAGGTAAGTATAGGTAAGTACTTAAGTGCCATTGGGGGCCCTGAAATGGGCCCCCCTACATGGTACTGGGTGCAGTGGCCAGCCCCACGGGACCCTAGTCCCCTGTGCTGGCCAGTGGGGTGGTGGGCATGACTCCTGTCTTTTCTAAGACAGGAGTCATGTGGTATGGATGGTTTTATGTCAGAAAATGATGCTAGGCTGGTTAGAGTCATTTTGTTTTTACTCTAACCTGCCTAACGTCATTTTTTGGTGCAAAACCCCCTTCTCCCACCCAGCAAACGTCATTTTTTTTTACGCTAGCCTATCCTTTGCGCCAGCATGCACCATTCCATTAATATGGTGCCCGGCTGGTGCTCAAGAATGGTGCAAGCCGGTGCAGAACTTTTTGATGCAAAACTGCGTTAGTGCAGTTTTGCACCAAAAAGTATAAATATGCCCCTGAGTGGTCAGGAAGTAGCCCTCTATTCGCAGACTATGTCTGTGAAAATGCATAGCAATGTGATGACGTCAAAGCCAGTGACAAATCGACAAATACACCAGTCATCTGCCCCAGGCAGTGAAAGCGAGACAGGGAGATCTGCCTTCGAGCAGTGAAACTAGGACAGGGTGATCAGCCCTCGGGCAGGAAAATCCGAAAATGGAGATTACCCCTTTGATAGGCCTTGCTAGTACAGTTGCATCTGTTCCAGAACATTGGTCGTTATTGGGAGGGCTGTAAGTCGCTGCTAAGGGCATTGCTGGGTCTACTGCTGCTATTGCGAGTCTTGCTGGATGGTCAGCGTTTTTGGTGGTGTTTTTATTCTGACGCTGTTGTAAGAACTAAGGTGAGAGCAGATGAATCTGCAAGGATGGCAAATTACTGTTTACTCTGGGATTCCTCTATAATTGGAAATGATGTCCGCCCGTGTACGAGGATATGGGGGCAGCTGGCCTCCTAACCTCTCAAAATAAGAAGTAAGCAGTAAAGAATCCAAGTACACTGAGGCCAAAAGTGAATAACCGTATCACCATGTCACCGAACTCATCTGCTCCAGAGCGCTCGCATAAAATCTCTACTGCTTGCCTTAGGCTTCAACCGAGTCCCACACACAACCCCTCATCAAAAAGTACTGCATTTTACAGGCAGCGCCTGAAGGAAAAGAATGCAAGCTTCCAATGCTTCAGGATCTGTTCTGGTAACCGGAAACAACGGCTGTGTACCCAGCACACGTTTGCTATTCTCGTTTCCACACTTTACTGCGCATTATGGGAAATTGTCTTCCCGTCTTCACATCGGACTGCATGTAAAACACCACTGTCATGCCTATTTGCACGCTACCATGTATGTTAAGCAGCTAAACTATTTTGCCAGGTTGCACAATGGCCTGCATGTAATGCATCACTGCCATTTCAGTTTCCACACCAGCCTATAAAATACCATTATCCTGTACACTTCAGTGGAGTCTTACATACTCCCTCGCCACTCGCTTACACAGGTCAATGCAGTCTCACTGGTCTAATCCACTTCAGTTGAGTCTCACACATTCCCTTAGTGAAGGATCTAGTGCATATCTCATTACAGCCATTTTGGTTTCCATTTGGCTCCCAAGGTGCCTACAGCTTCACCAGGTCTTATAGAGGGTGTGGGGCTTGTTGCACCTACTAAGCCCTAAGAATATTTGTTCTTGTGCCAAGGCTTCATATTTGTCCTTGTGCCAGAGCTCCACCGAGGTACCTAGCTTCACCAGTTCTAATAGAGGGTGTGGGGCTTGCTGCACCTACTGAGCCTGAGAATATTTGTCCTAGTGCCTACTAGGCTCCATCAGAAGTTCTGGTAGTTACGGTTGGTACTACTGTTCTGATCCTTCCTCTGTCAGATGTTAATAATGCACTTCCACCTCATAAAAGAAGAAGAAAGAGAAACCGGTCATCATCACCTCCCGGTCTTCCTCGGATTAAAACACAGGGGCAACATTCTAGACTCTGTCATCTCCACCTGGATCTCTGGATTGTAACTCCATTGCAGATCATATTTCTACTTTTCAGGAAGTGCTTCTCAGAGGGCAGCCAAGGTGAACAGTGTGTGGAAAATGTCACAAACACTGATTTCAGTGATTGTGGAGACATTTAAGCAAAGAGATCTATCAAGGCAGCTATTGCCTTTCATGGCTGGATTTGTTCAGATTCCAGAAGATAAGTTTTTAGCCACAGTGACACAGAAGGTGGCTCCAAGGCTAAGGAAGAAATATAGACTTCCATGTCAAGACATGCTCTTTGTAAGCACTGACTCGTAACAGGATTCAGTTATAATGTCAGCAGTAGGTAAACTTCACATTTCAGCTCCAGAAACAACAATGCCACTGGATAGTAAATGCAAAAGGCAGAGTTCTTTGGGCATAAAGATGTGCGGGTAGCAGGCATGCCATTAACTCCTTCACTGCTAGGCCTCCCACCTCCCCTCTCCTGTACTAAGCCTTTTTTTGGCTATTTGGAGAAGGACATGTTTATGCCCCTATAACTTTTTGTCCAGATAAGGTGTCCAGATAAAGTATCCACTCCAAGGCGTCCTTTTTTCCAACATTCTGGGGATTTTAAAGGTACCTTGAGTTTGTGGATTCCCATTGAGGGGACCGGGAAAATAGCCAAAATACAGCTACATTTTGGGTTTTTGGGAAAAATGGGGAAAAGTGCTACAGAAGACAGTGTCTGGTTTTCTCCCTGCAAATTGCATCAAAGAAGGGTTTGAAGGTCTAAAATCACCATCTTCCCAGCTTTCATGAACACGCAGACATGAATCAGAAAACTAACATTTTCAACACAGTATTAGCATTCTACTGGAATACAGCCCATTTGTCCTATTTTTTGTGCTTTCAACCTCCTTCCAGTTAGTGGTAGAAACGGGTGTGAAGCCAGTGGTGGATCCCAGAAAGATATACATTTCTGCAAAGTAGACAAAATTCTGAATTCAGCAAGGGGTCATTTGTGTAGATCCTTCAAGGTTTTCCTATAGAAAGTAAATGTTGAAGTAAAAACATATTTGAGTTGACAAAAACAGCCCTTTGTGTCTATGTTTTCATTTATAACTTTTTCAAACTATGGCAAATTTTTGAAAGCAACATACCGTTATATCCACTGGCCCCTTCTGGTTGTGGGGATATATAGGGCTTGTAGGTTAAACAAGAACCTGAGGTACTCAGAGCCAATAACTAAGCTGCACCTTGCAATGGCTCTTCATTGTGTACCAGGTATACAGCAATCAATTTGGTAAAATATAGAGGGTGAAAAATAGGTGTCAAGAAAACCTATGTATTTCCAAAATGGACACAAAATATGGAGTTTAGAAGCAGTGATTATTTGCACATTTCTGAATTTGTGTGTACCCATACTAGCATGTGTATTAGAGGGCATTTCTCAAAATGACTTCTTTCTTACACTCTGTCTTACATTTGGAAGGCGCATTTGCACAAAAAGACAATTGGTAATAACATATGTTCTATTATTCTGTATTTCCTCAAGTCTGCTAATAAAAATGGTACCTCACTTGTGTGGTTAGGCCTAGTGCCCGCAACAGGAAATGACCCAAAACGCAACATGGACACATTACATTTTTCCACTGAAAATAGACTTGTTTTTGAAGGAAAGCACCCTCTTTTTGGCATGTTTACCCCCACTTTTTGCCTGTTGTCAGTATGATACTTAGGTACCCAGGGCATTGGGGCACCAGGTGTTCCCCGTAGGCTGCAGCATGTTTTGTGCCACCCATGGAAGTCCATGCAAAATGTGTCTGTAGGCATTGGAGCCTGTGTGAAAAGGTGCATGTGGACTTTCACTACAGGTCACTGCAAGTTACTCCTAAGGTAGGCCCTTCTACCTCAGAGGGCAGGGTGCAGGTACCTGTGTGTGAAGGCACTCCTGCATGAGCAGAGGTGCCCCTTCAAACTCCAGCTCCATTGCATTGGACTTTGTAAGTGCAGGGAAGCCATATTACCCGTGCACTGGACACAGCCTACCTGTGTCCAGCTACAAAATGGTAACTCCGAACTTGGGCATGTTTGGTATCGAACATGTTGGAATCATATCCCAATACTGTTGCCAGTATTGGTTGTATGATTCCATGCACTCTGGGGGCTCCTCAGAGGACCCCCAGCATTGCTCATAGCAGTTTTCTGGGCAGCCCGCGCTGCTGCCACCCCTCAGACAGGTTTCTGCCCTCCTGCTGTTTGACCAGCTCAGGAAGAGGAAGGCAGAACAAAGGATTTCCTGTGGTAAAGGGAGGTAACAACCTCTCCCTTGCAAATAGGCGTTACATGGTTTGGGAGTGGTAGCCTCCCCAAGCCACCGGTATGCTTTAAAGGGCACATTTGGTTCCCTCCTTGCATAAACCAGTTTGCACCAGTCCCAGAACCCCCAGTCCCTGCTCTGGCGCAACACTGGACAAAGGAAAGGAAAGTGACCACTCCCCTGTCCATCACCACCCCAGGGGTTGTGCCCAGAACTCCTTCAGGTGGCCACTTGTGAATTCAAGGTGGGCAGAGGCCCCTGGGAGCATCTGTGTGCCCAGGTCAGGTAAGTGATATCACAGCCCCCTCCTGATATGTGGTCACCCTGCAAGGTGACCAATCCCCCTTCCTGGGCAATTTAGAGTCTCCCTCTTGGGTGGGACCTCAGATTTGACATGCAAGATCCCAGCAGGACTCCTCTGCATTGTCTGCTTCATCTTCTGACCACTGGAACTGCAACTTCAGCAACAACTCCGCTCTGCAACATTGTTTCTCTGGCTCCTTCCAGCAACTGCAACATTTCCCCAGCTGTGCATCCTCAGAGGGCGGCAAGTCTTCAGCCTGCACAATAAGTAAGAAGGAATCTCCCTTGGAGTGAAGGAGTCAATCCCCTGCATCCGAGGCACCAACTGCAATGATGACCGGCTGTGCGGATCTGTTGTCCTCCAGAACTGCATGGATCCTGCATCACAGGTGGTGGTCTTGAATGGTCCCCTTGGTCTATCTACCAGCTGTCTAACTTGGGAGATGGTAAGCCCTTGCCTCTCCTTGCAGGACAGTATCCCCGTGCACTGCGACTCTTGCAGCTACCAAGGCTTGTTTGCTCCTTCTCCAAGGGATCATCAGGCTATGTGTAGCCCAGGCCCCCAGCACTCCTTTCCGCATAGCACAGTCTCCTGCCTGCTGCTCCAGCGACGTGGGACTCCTCTTCAGGTGTGCTGTGTGGACATCACTGCGGCTGCTGTGCCTGCTGCCAGTGGGTTGCCTGTAGGGACTGCCTCCTTTTATTGTGATTCTCCCAGCTGCTGAGGGTCATCCCGGACTTCCCTCCCTGAGTTGACTCCCCTGGATCGTGCTGGTCCTCTTCAGCCTTGCAAACATTCTTCTTCTTCTCTTGCATGTGCCATACCTTGTTGGTAGTTTTCCAGCACCAATAACTGACTGCATCTCGAGCGCCGACGTGGAACATCACTTGCATCACTTCTGGTACTTCTCTTCATCTCCTGTGCAGCACTACTGACCTTTTTTGTCCACCGTCGACCTGGTCCGGCATCCACAGAAGGGTGGGTAGTGGCTCCTGCCACAACTGGACATTCCTACACAAAATGGACTTGGTCCCCTTCCTTTGCAGGTCCTCTTCTGCCATGATACACTTTTGGGTTCTTCCAGTCTTCGTAGGGTCCTGCATAATCACTTTCCAAAGTCCTCCTATTGGGGGAAAAACAGGTTCTTACCTCTGCTCTCCTGGTCGCTGGGGGTCACTCTGGTACTCACCTCTTGGGGTTCCTAGATCCTCCAGCTCCCTTCTACTGATTCCACTTCCTTGGGTAGGGGACTGTTCCACTTTTTTATTATATGGTTTGGCCCTCCCCTAATGGCCCTGTTTACTCATACTTTTCCCAATGCTTATTGTTTCTATGCTCTTTACTAATTTCTAATGTGCATGTAATAGTGTGTTTACTTACCTCCAGTTGGGGGATAACTTATTCAGTATTCTAGTATTAGTGTTACTATAATAAAGCACCCTTATTTTTGTAATACTGTAATTCTTTCATGGGTGATAGTGCTGTGTGAATGTAGTGGTATTCCATAAGCTTTGCATGTCTCCAGGATAATTCTTGGCTGCTCATCCACAGATACCTCTAGAGAGCCCTGGCTTCCTAGACACTGCCTATACTTCACTAACAAGGGATACCTGGACGTGGTATAAGCTGATAACACCATAGGTGCTTACCACACACCAGGCCAGCTTCTTACAGTTTTTTGGCAAAGTTCCTAGCTGTTGATTTTGGGCTCTAGCACAGCCATCACCTACAGAAATCTAGCAAACCAGTACGTTTTTGAAAACTAGACACCCAGGGGAATCCAGAATGGGGTGACTTGTGTGGCTCTCACCAGGTTCTGTAACCCAGAATCCTTTGCAAACCTCAAAATTTGTCTAAAACACATATTTTCATCACATTTCTGTGATGGAAAGTTCTGTGATCTGAAAGAAGCCACAAACTTCCTTCCAGCCAGCATTCCCCGAAGTCTCTTGATAAAAATGGTAGCTCACTTGTGTGGGTAGGCCTAGTGCCAGTGACAGGAAACGGCCCAAAACACAGCATGGACACATCACATTTTTCCACTGAAAACGGACTCCTTTTTTGCAATGTGCCTAGCAGTGGATTTTGGGCACTAGCTCAGCCGGCACCTGAGGAAACCTAGCAAACCTGTACATTTTTTAAAACTAGAAAACCTGGGGAATCCAGGATGGGTGACTTGTGTGGCTCTCACCAGGTTCTGTTAACCCAAATCCCTTGCAAACCTCAACATTTGACTAAAAAACAAAAACACATTTTCCTCACATTTCTGTGATGGAAAGTTCTGGAATCTGCACAGAGACATAATCATCCTTCCATGCAGAATTCTTCTAAGTCTTCTGATAAAAATGTTACCTCACTTGTGTGGCTGGACCTAGTGCCAGTGACAGGGACTTATCAAACCAAGGACAATGGGAGCCCTTGCCTGGTGACTCCTAATGGCATTGTTTGGATACATTCCTGTCTGTGGCACTAGCGTGGCAATGTTGGGTCCTAGGAATTTTATGGATTCCTGCAGATTCCAGAGTTTCCATTACAGAAATATGAGGAAAAATATGTGTTTTTAGTCAACACTTAAAGTTTGCAGTGCATTGTGGATTACTAAATGGTGTGGGACAGATGCAAAGTACACTCCCCCAGATGTCCAGGTTTCACAACTGTCTGGGTTTGATAGGTTTTTCCGGGTGGCAGCCTGCACCCGCCTAAAAAGTGCAGCTGTTCATCATTGCAAATGGGATGATACGGGGAGTTAGCCAAACTCTCCTGGCCCACTTGAAAAAAATACACCAAAAAACAAATACCCTCTTGCTTGCCATTGGGATGAGATGTTTTAGTCTGCAGGGGAGCAGAAAGACTGTTTTCCCATTTTTGAGGGGGTGGGGCATGGCCAAGCCCATGCTGGGCAGCCCTCACTTTACAAAAAAAATGAATCCCTAGTGTCTAGTGGTCTTTTTGCCCCCCCAGGTGGTAGATGGGGATATTTGCCACCGTCTGCTCCCCCACTAAGGGGGGAGGGGAGGCAGAAAGACTTTCCCTTCTTTTGGGGGGGGGGCATGGCTATGTCCATGATGGGCAGCCACCACAGATACAAATTAAAAACAAAAGTAATCCCTGGTGTCTAGTGGTCTTTCTGCATCCCCCGGGGGCAGAGGTGGGTAATTGACCAGAAAGACTGCTGTCCTATTTTGGAGGGGGGTGGGGCATGCCCATGCCTGGCAGTCGCCCCTGATACAAAAAAAAAAAAAAAAAACGAATCCCTGGTGCCTTGTGGGATTTCTGCCCCCCCGGGGGCAGATGGGGGTAAAGACTGTTTCTATTTTTTTGGGAGGGGTGAGGGCATGCCCATGTCGGGCAGCCCCTATTGATACAAAAAAAAGAAAAAGCAATCCCTAGTGGTTTTCCACTCACCCCCAGGGGGCAGATTGACCTAAAAATAATGCTAATCTGCACTCCTGGGGGCAGAAAATGGCCAAAATAATTAATCACCCCATAATAGGGATAGGCCCTTGTACAAGGGGCCACTTCTCAACATATGTTTTTTTAAATCCTTGGCACCTAGTGGTTTTCTGTCCCCCCCCCGCACTTCACCCCCCCAGCGAGCAGACTAGCCTAAAAATAAGACCGTTGGGGCAGAAAACAGCCAAAATAATCAACCCATAATTAGGAGCAGCCCTTGTCCAAGCGACCACTACTCAACTTGTTTATTTTTTAAATCCCTGGTGTCTACTGATAATCTGCCAACCCAGGGGTTGGGGGGGATAGATTGGCCTACATGTAAGGACAATCTGCCTCCAGAGGGGGTAGAAAACGGCCACAATTAATGCCCAAATATTGGGAGTAGCCCTTGATTAAGGGGCTGTGCACTGCTCCCCAAAAAAATCCCTGGTGACTAGTGGGGTGGATCCATGCTTGGGGAACTCCCTCCTTGGACGATCCCCAAGCAGGAATCCACTTGGAACAGGTACCATTGGAAAGGATAGATTCTCTCCTTTCCAAGGATACCTCTCCTGTGTGCTTTGGGGCTCAAGGGCAGAGATAGCCCCGCAAGCACCAAAGCAGTGAAAGTGAAATGAGACAAACTCCTCATTTCACTTTCAACGTAATGATGTCAGCGCATCATGCACGCTATCATCATTATATTGGGGGAAATAAAAGCCTGGGGCGGCTGGGGAAGGTCTTCCCCAGCTCCAGAGGCAAAAAAAAAGCAAAAAAGGAAATCCCTCTGCTGTTTACAGCAGCGGGATTAGGCGCTTGTGTAATGAGGCACGAGTGCCAGTGCGCATGACGGAACGGTTCCATCATGAGCACTGAAGGTGTTAAAACTGCCAGTGCAACAGTACTGTTGGGATTGGGAATGCCCATAGCAAGATGTACACCTGTATTTGCCTGTCCTGAATGTCTGATTGTGAGTAACTGCTATCTTGTTTTTTTTGCCCTAGCCTCACACCATACTACTGCCTGCATAAAAACCTAGCCCTATCGAATGACATGAGTTGAGGACCTGTGACCCAGAGAGGTACACTAAGCATGTCCTAATTTCACTGACAGTGGACTACTGGCCTTGTAAAGGGGTTAGCATGTAGAGTGGTGGTGGCAGTACACTGGGGCCCATATTTATACTTTTTGTCAAAAAATTTACCGCCGGCTAACGACATTCCTACGCACCAGGCAGGCGCCTTTTTTAAGGATTGACATTAGCCAGAGCTGCGGGATGGTCAGAGTGAAAAAAAAATGACTCAAACCAGGCAGCGCCGGCGTAGGGAAAAATGGGGGTTGTGCGTCAAAAAATGGTGCACGTCAGGTTTGAGTCCTAAATCATGGCTCAAACCGTACTTGCGCCATTTTCTGACCCACAATCCCAATTAAAATGACTCCTGTCTTAGCAAGGAGTCATGCCCCCCTGCCGAATGGCCATGCCAAGGGGACTTCTGTCCCTTGGGGCATGGCCAATGGGCACAGTGGCATGTAGGGGGGCCCAAATTAGGCTTCCCTATGCCACTTAAAAAAAATAAAAAAATTATACTTACCTCAACTTACCTGTACTTACCTGGGATGGATCCCCCCCCATCCATGGGTGTCCTCCAGGGGTGGGCGAGGGTGGCAGGGGGTGTCCCTGGGGACAGGGAAGGGCACTTCTGGACTGCTTCCATAGTCAGAGACCATGGAAGTGAGCCCACAGGTCCCTTAACACCTGCCCTCACCCAGGCGTTAAAAAACGGCCCGCCCCCTCCTGTGCGTCAAAATGATGTGGGAGAATAATAAGGCACACAGGCCTTAAAGTAATTTCTTGGACGGGAACGCCTACCTTGCATGTCATTAATGCAAGGCGGTTTCCCGCATCCAAAAAATGACGAACACAGAGGATGTTTGATGTCTGCGGGGTCGGGCGTCATAGTAAAAATGTGGGGCAAGGTTTGCGCTGAATGTGCGTCAAAATGTTTTACCATATTCGGCGCAAACAGAGTATAAATATGCCCCTGGGTGTCATGATTTGGTGGTTGTGATCAGACGTTTTTATCTGTGTCACTGAAGTAAAGGACTTCTGGCCCACTCATGTAAAGGTTCACTTCAGATTGGTAAACTAGATCCCTGTGCATGCATATTGCCTGTGTGGTGCATAGGGTGTGTGTCTGAGTAAGCCAGAGAAATAGAGGCCCTTGCGTTCCATTTTGTGAGCCCCTGGCCTATTGCTTGTTCCTGTGCACCTGATGGAGGTGAAGTGGTTTTGCAAGACAGTAGAATTGTACTGCTGACATTACTGAAGCTGGTGGGAAGAGAATCAAACAGTAAAGAGGAGAGAGAGAAACAAGGCTCCTTTAAAATTTCAACAACGTCATTATGCTGAGAGAGACTGCTTGTTAGCCATCCTGTAGCACTGTCATTTGGTTGAAGATATAGGTGAAGGGTGATTCTGTTGTTCAGGGTGAGAATGGTACTTTAAGACTTTTGTCTTTTTCCTGTGCCTCGCTTGTGGATACTCCAGGCTGGAGACTATCCTTCTGTAAGAAGCATCACATTATGCAAAGGATTTATCAGGATAACAGTCTGGAGAGAACAGGTGATGAGAGAAACAACCAAAACTAGTTGACTGCAGGAAATCTACACCCTTGGTCTCTGCAAGACTGAAAGCCTCTTACAACCTGATTTTTCCAGTTTAAAGTTCTCTTCACGTTCTCTCCATGGAAGAGTACTCCATGGAATATTCAGAGGATTGTTCCACAACCAAAACTGGTGTCTGCACTACACCTAGCTTTCCAGATGTAAGGGACATCACCTGTAGTCTGGCCTTGCTGGAAGAAGTGGAGTCTCTGGCCTAAAGCACCTTGATGCCAATATGCTGCACAGAGAGAGAGGGAAGGAGTCTACCAACCCTGCAGCCGTGAGACAGGCCTGAAGCACCCGAACAGTTTGATCTCCAATGGTGCATTTTGCTGAAGCAAAACTGGAGAAAGTGATCCATGTGCCCAGAGGCTTGTGGGCGGCAGTCTCTCAGTGAACAAGGTTCCAGGTGGGTAACATAGAGGTCATCACCACTGCCATAGAGAAGAGTGTGCCTGAGGCAGTGTGTGTCACTATCAAGAATTTTGTGCCCAAAGAGTGTGTTGCCACCCAGAAGTTATCCCTAGGTGGACTGTGCTGCTGCAACTGAGACCCCTATGTAGATGCCCTCGTCTTTCTATGTCTTTTGACCTATGTGGCCTGCCTACAGCACCTCACTGGCAACCAAGAAGAGGGTCCACTGTTGCCAGTCACTGCCTACCTGTAATAACATGGGGCGGCAGCTCATGCTGTATTCCTGCCGCCGCCCTCACAGATTGTGGATGATTCTCCAGCCAGTGTATCTCCTCCTAGAGGTAGAAGTGAAGTGAGACAAGTGTTCCCAATCACCTCCTATCCATCTGGATGCTGGAAAACAGACTGAGACCTGCATTGTGGTGTACAAAAGCAGAGACGTTCTTGAAAACTTAGCACTACCACTAAACACCTTGGTAATCCGTACCTAAGCCCTGACACATGCCCAAAAGGACACTCAAACCCTGTGAGGAGACCTACCAAAAGCGGTAGTTAACCCCAGAGATGGGAGAGATGACCAGAATACAATGTGCAATACCCCAATCACCAGTACAATAAATGTGACTTTTTTTGTACTGCCGAGTGTTTAAGTGAAGCTATAAAGTACTTTTATTTGACCAAAGTTAAGCAATAGGTTGGACATTCAGCTATTGTTCTGCTGGGCAATACATGAGTTTTGAGTTTGCACAACCCCACACCACTTTCCTGCAAAGCCTGTGACTGTCTGCCATCGCTATCACAGAGTGTCAAAAACTGAAGAAGATGTACTTGGCCGAGTTTGCAAAGCCATAGTACAATGGACCTTGGGACATCAGAAGCAAACAACTCCAGACTTCATGACTGAAATCAGTTGCCTCTCTTTGCCTCATGGCCCACTGAATTGGGTTTGACAAGGCTTTTTTTGTCAGAATGACAAGGCTTTATGAGATCTGTGAAGGTGTTCTCAGAGAATCTCCTTAAGGACAAGAAGAAATACTTTTTACAAATCCTTCATATATTCTTCTGGCCTTGAATCAGGTCATACATGTGGCTCTAGATTCAGCAGACAAGGTGAACTAAATACTCCCATGGCATCACATTGTGGAGATCAGCCTGGTTGTGTCTGATGGCTCCAACAATGATGGACACAATTGAAGAATTGCAAAGAATTAAGGAAGAGACTCTGAAGGCAGCTGACCTGAAAACGTTATTCAATTCCCAGCTCAAACTAGCATTATCAGCATTCAGCCAAATACTTTCTTCCCTACAGGTGTTTCCCATACTACATCACTGTCAATGACTGCACCTACCCAAAATATTTAATTAGCCTGGTTAACCTACTTAACCACCACCATAATGCTGTGGCATTTTGTAGTATTGCTGAAGGGCTTTTCAGTGCTTTTAGGAGTTGGGTCCTCATAACCCCAGGGTAGACTCTCTACAATATGTACAAGGGTCTCACTGGACTGGAACACGGCTGAGTAGTTTGGAAGAACATTTCTGCGCCCTATGCTATTTTATAGTTTAAAGTGCATCAAACGAGTTGATCATTTGTCACTCATGGGTAGACTCCAGTTAGCACTCCTGAACAATTTACTACTGCTCCAGTTGGTTTAGCATTGGGTTGCTTATCAGTGGGAATGGTTAGACTCCGCATAATGCTCCTTGGTGGTTTAAAAGTGCCTCCAATGGATTACTCATATATCATTCCTTGGATAACTTCACCTAATATTCTTGATGAACATCAACATTGGCTTCAATGTATGATGCTGTGGATCCACAAAAAGCTATATACCTGCATGAACAGCTGTATGTATTTTCACACCTCTATGCAATACTCATGCGTATACGCTGTGATGCTCAAAGTGGCGTACGCCCACCATACCACCAAAACGCATGCAACTCACTCAGCATATTCATACAGGCCAATCCCTAAACCTCATCCTTTTCACAGTGCACTTCCAAGCGCTCACAGTAATCGGGAGCACTTTACGACCTTGCTGAATATAAGTAATATAATTGGACCACCCAGAAAAGTGATGCAGGCTTCGCAAAAGGTATGGAAAGGGCAATATATATATATATATATATATATATATATATATATATATAAATAAAACATCAGTGGCTCTATACACTTTAATAAAGTCTCACATGTTCCGTCATCAAAGGACCCATACACTTCAAAGGAGCCTCACTCATTCCCTCATCTCTAGACCTAAATATATGTATATAGCAATAGAGTCACACTCTCCTTATACACTTTAGTGGAGTCTCTCATAGTTACTAATTATTGGTCTCATGCATATCAATTGAGTCTCACAAGTTATCCCATGAAAGGCCCTACGCACTTGAATAGATTTTCACGCATTCCCACATTTATGATCCTTCACACTTGAATGGAGTCTCAAATATTCCATCAACACTAGCCCCATACACATCAGTGAGTTCTGGCTCACCTTACACACTTCAATAGTGTCTCACACATTACCTCATGAATGACACCATACAGGTCACTGAAGACTGTCACATATGCCATTAAGTACTACTAGCCCAGACCCTACATTGGAGTTTTACACAAATCATATCACTAGCTCCGCACACCTCAGATGAGTCGCTAATTTCTCATCCTTGGTGTCGTACACTTTAATAGAACCTCACTCATTGGTGATTTGGGGGCTTCTAAATAGACATGCACCATTATAGGATAGGAATGTCCCATGCATTGAATATGGTGATGTAACAAAACTGGTAACCTGGCTTTTTGTTTGGCTCTGACTCCACTCTAATCTAACGTAAGTGTGCCATCACAGTGGGCATGGACTACTGTGTATATCTGAGGAAAGTTACAAAAAGAGGTGATGGTAGTGTACAGCACTTTTAAGACTCATTGGTGTGACAGATATAGGGGAAATCCCAAATCACCCCACAAACATTCAAAACACAAATATAGTATCCTGTGCGGATCAACCAGAGTATACATTTTGACCACAGTAAAAGTATTCAGTTTGACACTAGGCCCTAAGATTAAATCAAATCAAAGCACTTTATTAAATTATTCTATGGTTGTCCTTCCAGTGTTTCCACTCTGCATTTGGATCCTTGGAGTATCATTAAAAATACAAATACATAAATAAACCCATCACCAATCACAACCTAGTTAATCAAATGTCAAATACTCAGTGAGCAGTCTCCTTTCTTATATTACAAAATATATGGTTGTCCTATTTATCAACGTGCAATCAACGCAGAAGTAATTGTACAGAAGAAATCACATTCATAGGCAATGATGCACTCTCTTTGTTATAAAGTCCATATGATTCCATTGTTCCTCAAACTTTTTTAGGTAACTCCTCCTTCATATAGTGACAACACATTTCGGCCGGGATTGATTTGCAGGAATCATCAGCACTGATGAAGACTGAAGACCCTTAGAGTTTCATTATCAAGCTCATGCCTTATTGGGCCTACGTACTGGGACAATCCTTCTGGAGTAAATACCTCTGCCAAGCCATCAATGGGGGGGGAAACCTCTCTCCTCTTTCCAGACACGTGGACGCTGCCGCAGATCATGCAACTTGTGGTTCAATACAGGAACGCTGACCTGCTAGGCTAAAAGTTGCCTAACTGTACACCTGTCTGGATGCCTAAATACTGATTTTGTTGTCAGACGGGGAACACAAATTATGCACATGCAACATGACATAGGCCTTTCTCGCAGATTGCGGTCTTGTTGGACCAGGAAGGGCAACCAAAGTGCTACCGACAGTGGTGGAAGGCTACCACCTCCACCAGCAGCTAAGCAGCACATGCACAATGGTGGCAGGACACTATGTAGTGATCAGTAGTAGTAAACAGGTTTTTTTACTCTTTATCACTGGAGTGAGCCCTTCAGGCTGACTCACCTTTTAAAGCGTTCTGCTGCTGTGTGCTTCACAAATCCTTGTGTACATCAGGTAGATGTGGCGTGCTGTGCAGCACAGAAATTGTGACTCTGGGCTGGCTGTATGTGGGCTTGGGAAGTGTACAGTATAGGATTAGTACTGTGCAATATATGCATGGTTAGTGCATGCATTGAACGTATGTCTATGCCTGTTGGCGGGTAAAGTACCTGATAGATGTAGTGCTGTGCAGAGCGTGCACAGGGAAAGCATGTGCTGAGTGTATATGTGCTTGTGTGAAATACAATACAAGAAGGGTGAAATGTGCATGCACATTGGTGAGTGTGCATGTGGTGGCAGTGTGTGTTTTCAAATAGCATACACTGGAACAAAACAGAAAGCTATAATACTGAGCAGTGTGCACAGACTAAATGTGTCTGTAATGGCACAATACATGAACGTTACAGTGCTGCAGAGTAAAAGTGCTGTAAACGTACACTGAGTGCCAATGTGCCTGCAATGGTACTTTACATGGAGGACTCCGGGTTCCATTTTGGGAAGCCCAGGCCTGCCTCGTGAAGACACGAGGAGAGGAGTAATCCATCCAGACAAATTTGTGTTTTGCTATTCCTGTGAGATGGGTGGGACACAATGAAGGAAGGGACTCTCCCTTTACATTTCAAAAGGTTGCTCTTTGATTCAGCAATAGATCACAAGGAAGGGGCCTGGACACATCTCAGGAAAGGAGATGGAGCTGAAAAGGGAATCAGAAAGAGAAGTGCTGGGAGCCTAGGATTAAGCTTTATATGCACATATCACTATGGCTGACACCCAATGTGAATTCTGGTCACACCCATGAATTGTGTTGTGGGCCAATGAGCTTTGGAGTCATGCCTGCTGTGGAAGACATCCTTTCAAGGGGAAGGGAAAAAAGAGAAGTGTCTGATTCTAAAGAATAAGAAACCCAACATAAAAATTCAAAGACTCAGGTGCAAAATTACATTTTGGTGTCTAGAAATGGACTATAAGAAGAGGAGGTTGAGACCTCAAACTTGTTCACCTACAAAGGAGCCAGATGGGCTGTGTGAGGAAGGGAAGCTCTACAAGAGTTCTGCCTGTGACCTGGACTTTGGGGGATGGGTGAGGGGGCTGCTAGGCCTCCTGCTTGGCGAGGAGACCTCACCCAGAACACCATGATCACTTGCCCTGGAGCAATGTTCCCTGTGAGGAAGGGGAGAACGCTGGATGGAGCTAGGTCAAGTGGGGACCCCTGCAAGAGAACTCCCTCAGTGAGGTGTGATGGAACGGCTGTGCACCAAATGGGTCTTTGCCCATGTGCAGAAGTGTCGGTTCAGCACTCCCCATATGACAGGAGAGGGCAGACGTGACCTGAGCCTTTAGTTAACCACTGTGTGGGCCTGGAAGAACTTGTATCCCGCGCTGCGGTGACCCTGTATGGCAGTAAACCAGTAGCCCTGTATCCCAGTAAAGTTGCTACTGTGAGAAGTGCTGAGACTCATAACCATCTTTGCGAGGGAGCTTACATCTGAAGAAACTGCCCCCATGCTATCAAGTACCGTAAGAACTCTGTATGCCATGAGGGGCTGCTGGTGCCAACATTGTTAAGGCATTTTGACTGCAGCTTGTCAGGTTGGACCCGCACTGTGAGGGAATTGCACCTGTGAGACCGCTGAGGATTGCTGAGGACGCCGTCTCACTCTAGCTGGGTTTCAGTTGGGGGGGGATTCCCACCCCCACTGGGTAAAATTGGTAAAATCAACTTACCAAGTCTTTGCGAGCTGGGAGCTGCTCAGACAACTGAGAAGAACTCAAGCAGCACTGCTCAGGAAAGAAAGCCTGTGCCACCAGGTGCTGCCTGACTTTACCAAGCAGAGCAGGACTCGCGTAAGGGCACCCGCTGCACCACTGAACTCTTCCATGCTGTGAAAGTGGGTAAGACGTGAATTGGGCATGTTGGGCCCCAGGGGACTCACTACTAACAGTGCTGTAGCACCATAGACACTTTTGACTAAATCATAGAGAGTCAAAGGGGAACTCTAGAGTACAACCTAATGAACGAGTTACTTACCTTCGGTAACGACTTTTCTGGTGGATACATTAGCTACCTGTGGCTTCCTCACCTATTGAATACTCCCCTTGCGCCAGCATCCAATGGAAATCTTCTTCCTAGCTTCTGCACGTCGACGAGGACGTCACAAATGCCCACGCGACGCCGTCTGACGTCATACAGGCAATAAGAGGTCCTCGCCGACGTGCCGACGTCAGTACCAACATTTTTTTACGTGCCTGAGACTAATAGGCCATTGAGACAATCAATCAAATAACAATATTTAATAACATCCAAAATAAAAACATCATTCCAAAAACTCATATTTTTTTTTTTTTTAAATAAATAAATACATAAATAAATATATACAGTATATGTACAAGCCCTCAAATACCAAGAGGAGCACACCCAAGAATAACTTGGTTAGACCAGACAGGCAACGGGGAGGCGGGTGGGACCGTGAGGAATCCACAGGTAGCTAATGTATCCACCAGAAAAGTCGTTACTGAAGGTAAGTAACTCGTTCTTCTGATGGATACAACTACCTGTGGATTCCTCACCTATTGAATAGAGTCCCAAAGCAGTACCGCACTCGGTGGAGGGTGCCTGAA
Organism: Pleurodeles waltl; assembly: GCF_031143425.1. Taxonomy (NCBI): domain Eukaryota; kingdom Metazoa; phylum Chordata; class Amphibia; order Caudata; family Salamandridae; genus Pleurodeles; species Pleurodeles waltl. The sequence goes on along the minus strand of NC_090443.1, from coordinate 554,906,777 downwards.
TGGTCAAACCAAGAAATCCTGCAGCACTGAACGTGCAAAATGGCCATCCCTTCTAACCTCCGAATCCAAGCAGTAATGCTTCGCAAAAATGTGAAGGGATGACCAAGTTGCGGCCTTGCAGATGTCGACCACAGGAACACCCCTAGCCAAGGCTGAAGAGGCCGACTTAGCTCTGGTGGAATGAGCTCTTATTCCATCAGGGGGTTCCTTCTTTGCTAGAGAATAACACAGTTTAATGCAAAGAATGACCCACCTGGAGAGTGTTCTCTTGTGGACTGCCCTTCCTCTCCTCTTTCCCACGTACCCGATGAAGAGTTGATCCTCCAACCTGAAATCCTTCGTTCTGTCCACATAGAAGCTCAGCGCTCTCCTCGGGTCTAAGCGGTGTAGTCTTTCTTCCTCTTTCGAAGGATGAGGTGGAGGATAAAACGAGGAAAGAGTAATTGTTTGGGCCATATGAAAGGGTAAAACAACCTTCGGTAGGAAAGCAGCCTTGGTCCTCAACACCACCTTATCCCCATAAAAAGATGTGTAAGGGGGTTTAACAGATAGAGCGTGCAGCTCACTCACTCTTCTTGCTGAAGTAATTGCAACAAGGAAAACAGTCTTCAGAACCAAAAATCTTAAAGGACAAGAATGCATAGGCTCAAACGGTGAGCCATAAGAAAAGTCAAGACTAGGTTTAGATCCCACTGGGGCATAATGAAAGGAGTGGGAGGAAATTTATTAATGAGACCTTTTAAAAATCTTAGTACTATAGGGGATTTAAATAAAGAAGGCTGGTCTGGAAGACATAGAAAGGCTGACAGGGCCGATAAATATCCCTTGACTGTAGCCACTGCACAACCCCTCTGTGGCAGAGACAATGCAAAAGATAAGATATCCGATAAGCGGGCATGCAAGGGATCTATTTGCTTCTCTCCACACCATATCACAAATTTAGCCCACCTGTTAGCGTAGATAGAATTAGTGGAGTGTCGCCTGGCCAATAAAATAACATCCACTACCTCAGGTGGGAGAGAAAAGGAACTCAGGTTGCCCCGTTCAATCTCCAGGCATGAAGGTGCAGGCTCTGGAGGTGGGGGTGTAAAACCTGCCCCTGCAACTGCGAGAGGAGGTCTGCCCTGAGAGGGAGATGGAGCGGGGGGCACAGAGAGAGTTGGAGAAGATCCGAATACCATACCTTCCTTGGCCAATCCGGAGCTATTAAGATGACTTGGGCCCGGTCTTGGCGAATTTTCCTCAAAACTTGAGGAATCAAAGGTATGGGGGGAAACGCGTAAAGCAACTGGTCGCGCCAGGTCATCTGAAACGCGCCCCCCAACGCTCCTTGTACCGGATACTGGACGCTGCAGAATAACGGGCAGTGCGAGTTCTCCCGAGTGGCAAACAGATCTATCCGAGGGATCCCCCACATCTGGAAGATTTGGCGGACTTGATCCGGATGGAGACGCCACTCGTGATCGGTCGAGAAATGCCGACTGAGACTGTCCGTACGCACGTTCAAGACTCCGGCCAAATAATTTGCTACCAAGCAAATCCGATGGTCCCTTGCCCAAGACCATAGCCGCAGAGCTTCTCTGCAGAGAAGGTACGACCCTACACCTCCCTGTTTGTTTATATACCACATCGCGGTAGTACTGTCCGTCAGGACCTGAACCGACTGACCGCGAAGGGAAGGGAGGAAGGCCTTGAGTGCAAGACGTATCGCCCGCAACTCCAACAGATTTATATGAAACATCTTTTCCACTGGAGACCAAAGACCTTTGATCTCCAGGTCCCCTAGATGAGCTCCCCACCCTAGAGTGGAAGCATCTGTTATTACTGTGGTCACCGGCAGAGGTTGCGAGAACAACCTTCCTCGGCAAAGATTGCCGTCCGCAATCCACCATTTTAAATCTGCCGCAGCGTCCCTGGAGATCCTTACCGACCCCTCGAGATCCCCTTTGTGTTGAGACCACTGCTTCCGGAGGCACCACTGAAGAGCCCTCATGTGCCAGCGAGCGTGAGTGACCAGCAGAATGCAAGAAGCAAACAGACCGAGCAGACGTAGGACCTTGAGGACTGGAACGACCGCTCCACTTTGAAACATTGGAACCAGCACCTGAATGTCCTGAATCCGCTGAGGCGGAAGAAAGGCGCGACTCAATGTTGTATCCAGAACTGCCCCTATGAACAGGAGGCGCTGAGAGGGCTCTAGGTGAGATTTGGGCACATTCACTGAAAAACCCAGGTCGAACAACAACTGGGTTGTCGACTGTAGGTGATGCAACATGAGCTCCGGAGACTTTGCTTTGATCAACCAGTCGTCCAGGTAAGGAAAAACTGCTATCCCCTTCCTTCTGAGCTCTGCCGCAACCACCGACATCACCTTTGTGAAGACTCGGGGTGCTGAAGTAAGACCAAAAGGAAGGACCGCAAACTGATAGTGCTGCAACCCCATCACAAACCGGAGATACTTCCTGTGCGACTTGAGTATTGGGATATGAAAGTAAGCATCCTGTAAGTCGACAGACACCATCCAATCTCCATCGTTCAGCGCCAAAAGCACCTGAGCTAGGGTCAGCATCTTGAACTTCTCCTGTTTGAGGAACCAATTCAAGATCCTCAGGTCCAGGATTGGCCTCAACCGACCGTCCTTCTTGGGGATCAGGAAGTATCTTGAGTAACAACCCTGACCCCTCTCCTGCTCTGGAACCAACTCCACCGCACCTTTTGAAAGGAGGACTTGAACCTCCTGTTCTAGTAACAGGAGATGCTCTTCTGAACAGTAGGATGGGCGGGGCGGGAAGGGGGGAGGAAACTCCCGAAAGAGAAGGGCATAGCCTTTCCCCACAATGCTGATGACCCAGGAGTCTGATGTTATAACCTCCCACTTGCGGAGAAAGTTCAATAACCTCCCCCCTACAGGAGTGGTGTGAGAAGGAATTGGTGGAAGGCTAAGGCTGCTTCCCATGCTGCACCCCTCCAGAGGAAGAGGCAGAGTGCTGCTGGGCGGCTCCCTTGGTTCGGACCCTACCCCTCCCCCTGTAGGATCTTTAGGAGAGAGCAGAGGCGGGTTGTTGCTGAAATCTGCCTCGAAAGGAGGGGGAGGAACCACGACCAAACCCCCTAAACCTTCTAAAAAGTCTGGAGGAAACAGAAGAGGAGGCCTGCAAGCCTAAAGACTTCGCCGTGGCTCTACTCTCCTTAAACCTCTCTAGGGCAGAGTCCGCCTTGGAGCCAAAAAGTTTATCCCCATCGAAGGGAAGATCCAAGAGGGTTGACTGTACATCAGATGAGAAACCAGAGCTACAAAGCCAGGCTTGCCTCCTTGTAGCAACAGCAGTACCCATAGCCCTGGCTACAGAGTCAGTCGTATCCAGTCCAGATTGAATTACTTGGGTTGCTGCTGCTTGAGCATCAGAAACTAGGCTCATCACCTCTTGAGGCACTTCAGTATGAGACGACTTTATTTCGTCCATCAGGGCGTAAATATATCTCCCTAAAATACATGTACCATTTGTGGATTTTAAGGCCATGCCACATGACGAAAAAGCCTTTTTAGAAGAAAGGTCAATCTTCTTTGAGTCTCTGTCCGAGGGCACAGCTGGAAATGAACCTGGGGCAGACCAGGATGAACATGAAGCCTGAACCACCAGGCTTTCAGGGGTTGGGTGCCTGGAGAGAAAGCCTGGGTCAGCAGGAGCCACTCTATATCTTCGAGCCACCGATCTGTTCACTGCCGAAGATGACACCGGCTTCTTCCATATTTCCAGGATTGGATCCAACAGAGCCTCATTAAAAGGCAGAAGTGGCTCTGCAGCTGTTGAAGCAGGATGCAATACTTCCGTTAAAATATTAGGCTTAGGCTCAGACACCGGCAAAGGAAGGTCCAAAAAATCAGCTGCTTTCTTAATGACTGAGTGAAATGATAAAGTCTCCTCCGTATACTCTCCAGGTGATGTCAAGTCCCATTCTGGAGAGGTGTCCAGACCACTGGCTGTGTCTAAACCTTGGAGGTCTCCTTGAGATTCCTCAATCTCTCCTTCCTCCAATGCTTGTCTCCGATATTCTTGCTCCTCAAGGAGGCGAAGAGCAAGCCTCCTCGAGTGTAACCTGGCCTCAATCCTAGGCGTCGACATGGCTTCAGCAGACGTCGAAGCTTGACGCCAATCCTCGGATCCATCAGACGCCAGATCCATCGGCACCATGGATTTCTTAGGCGCCGTACGAGGCGAAGGGCGGATAGGAGACTGTTCCGGAGCCCACATTTCCCATGGGAAGGAAGGGCATAAAAGGTGCCGGTCGTAATGGAGCCGGAGCACCCATGTTGAAGGCCAGTGGGCCCGAAGGACCAGCCGGTCCACCACCTGGAGCCATCTGCTGAAAAATTGTAAACATCGCATTCAAGAATGTGGAACTGTCGGCTCCAGGGGCCGGGAAAGCCGGGTACTGAGGAGCCTGGGTTGGAGGCGACATCGGCGCCGGCCCCGGCGTCTGTGAAGCTGGAGAGAACTCCAGACGCTGAGGAACCTCAAATACCGAAGGAGGATTCACAGGCGACGTCGGCGAAGTCGGAGATTTCGGTGATGCGGCTGGGGAGAGATGGTGGGACTCACTTCCCATGTCTTCCGGCGTCGAGCTGAAGGCGACCTCGAACGCGATCTCTCCCTACTCGACCGGCGCCGAGATTCTCGATGACGCCGGGAGTCACGATGTCGCCGATGCGACTTCGGAGAAAATGACTTGCAATGATGTAGCTTTTCTTTTTTTTTCGACTTTGCCAAAAAGAGCTTTGCCTCTCGCTCTTTTAAAGCCTTTGGATTCATCCGTTGACAAGAGTCACATTTGTCAACGTCGTGGTCAGAGCTGAGACACCACAAACAGTCAGTATGTGGGTCCGTAACCGACATCTTTCCACCGCACTCATTGCAGGGCTTGAATCCGGATTTTCTTTGCGACATTCTATCTTTTCTCAAAGAAGAAACAGCAAAAATAACTGTAACTACGTCGAGTAGTAACAGTAGCTCCCTCGAAGAATAACCGGCGTTCGAATGGCACGGAAAAAAGGGAACTGACGTCGGAGAGGACCTCTTATTTCCTGTATGATGTCAGACGGTGTCGCGTGGGCAATTGTGACTTCCTCGTCGACATGCAGAAGCTAGGAAGAAGATTTCCGTCGGATGCTGGCGCAAGGGGACTATTCAATAGGTGAGGAATCCACAGGTAGTTGTATCCATCAGAAAGTGTGTATTTAACTAATACGGCCACCAGTGACTGGAGAATAACCCTAAGCATGTTACTTGATGGAGGGTGGGACAGGGATTCACCAGACTACTACTAGGGCCTGACCTCTAGGGGATTGTGTTGTTGCTTCTCAATGTCGTAAATCTGTGGATGTGTAGAGTTAGCAATTAAATACTACTTTTGGTATAAAAACAAAAATATTTGGCTGTATATTGATTTATTGTTCGTACTGTTTGCTCTTTGAGTTATGAATTATGTTCACTAACCTCTATCTACCATCCTCTTACCCCTGACTTCTTGACCACAGCTACCGCTGAGAGTCAAGTGCAGAAGCTGTACTTGGCCCAGTTAAGCAGGATCCACAGAAGGTTGGGCCTTGGGACATCAGGAGTAAAAGGCCTAAACCACCACAGTTGGGCCCAGTAGCCCCTTCGTGCCCCGTGGTCCTCTGAAAGAAGTTTTGACACTGCATGCAGGACAGTGAGGTCTACTGACTCTCCAATACAACGTTCTTTTATGTGAGCCACAGAACCTTACTCTGTGATTCCATGGCATATCAAGTGAATCGTACATACAGCAAGTGTGTGTCACATGTATGGTAGTAGGACTCGGTTGATGTTGGAGTGGGGACGACTGGGATCTATTTTAGATGGTCCCTGGTTTAACCTGACACAAGACTGAGGGTGTATACAGCTTTCCTATTTCCTAGACAGTGGAATCATGCAGACTGCATTTCTGTGGCTGCAGGGTCGAAACTCAGACAATGAAGTGAAGGATGGTGGCAAGGTTCCCCTTAAAAATACAATGAAGATCTTGTTAATAGAGGGCAGTTGATTAAGTCTTCCTGAGCACTGCCATCTGTTAAATGATAGGGGAGAGAGGTGGGACTGCAGTTTCTGTTATTCAAAGTAAGGACGTTTTCTAGGCAGGGCTGGTTTGATGCAGTAAGAAACGGCAAGCCTAAAGTCCAATCTACACACCTGCTCCTTTTCTTTGGTGGGATAAGGGGGAAGGAAGGAAGATGGAAGAGTGTTGAACTGGCTCATGTAAAAAAGCATTTAACACTTAAATTAAAGAAGATGGATAAGTATAAAGAGCAAGTTTATCCAGATAGAAATGGTGGTTGAACCAAGAAGGCAAGTGGTTTATTAACCCTGGGGGTCAAAGTCATTACCATTAAGAAAATGGTCAGGAAATAAACTAGTCCACTGTGCATCAGCTAGAATGAGGATGCTATAATAAATGTCAATATAAGATTCAATTCCTATGAAGAACAATTAAGTGAGCAGGCGGAAACATTGATAACCTATCTTTCAGAAAACCTGCCCCTAGCGATAACATAAATAGAGAAGACTTCTCAGGGAGACATAAAGATGGAAAGGATAGCCAAATAACACTTTACAGAAGCCACGGCTAGGCCCTCCTGGGCAAGAGATAGTGTGACCGATAGGCCGCCAGAAAGGCGTCACAAAAACAAATGGGCTTTGTTGCATGTTTCCTGGCTTCCACAGTGACTTCTGCAACCACAGGCAGCAAGCACAAAGATTCTTGTCGAGACCACTCAATCTCCATGCAAGTAGTCACAGTGTTGAGGGATAAGGGTGAAGAATCTGACCACTCTTCTGCTAGAGCATTTCCACCCAGTGCAGGAGTGCTGGGTTCCAACAGACCAGACTACCAAATCCTCCTTGCCCAGTCCAGGCCATTTAGGATCAGCTTGCTCGATCTTTCCAACTGTTCTGCGGGACGTTAAACAGAATTGGGATCGGCTGGAAAGTGAAGAGCCGACCTCATGACCAGTCAAACCCAAAGTTATCTCCCAGGGAATCCTTTAAAGGAAAGTGTATGGTACAAATCAGAGGATATTTTCTGGGTTGTGGCAAGAAGATCCCTAATCTGGAAGAGATCACTTCCGTCACTTCAAGATGTCATGATTATTATGTCTTTCCTCCTCTAGGTATTCCCCTGCTAATGAATCAAAAGTGAATTTGTGTGATTAATAGAATGCACACTTAGTTTATGTTATTTGTCTTTATAATGTGATAATCAAGTTTGCTTAATTATATTTGCAGTTCTTAATCTAAAACCCACAGCTCTGTTTCATACCATGGTTATTATACAATGGACAGAGATTCTCAGAGGTTGATAACTATGGCCCTCATTCTGACCCTGGCGGTCGGTGATAAAGCGGCGGCCAAGCCGCCAACAGGCCGGCGGTCTAAAATATGCAATTCTGACCCTGGCGGGAACCGCCAACACAGCCCGCCAACTTAACACTCCGACCGCCACAGCGGTACAAACAAACAGCGCGGCGGTTCCCGCCAACAGCCCGGCGGCAGACAAAGTACCGCCCACCCTATTACGACCCACCAATCTGCCACCTTTTCCGGGGCGGGAGCACCGCCGATAAGAACACGGCGGAAACAGACTACGAACGGGAAAACGCTCACCTCTACGCACTCCACGCGAGATTCCGGCAGTATGGAGCCAGAGTTACAGGTCATCCCCGCACTCCTATTCCTCCTCATATACCAGGAGCACGCCCGGCGGCGCGGAAGACATCGGTGAGTACTGCACCTACGACACAGGGGAGGGAAAAGATTACCGGCACACACCCACCCACCCACACCCACTACAACACACACATCAATGCATTCCCACAGATCACTGTCACAACCCACAAACCACACCCCTCCGAAATAATGCAAAGACCAAAAGAAGAGATCATAAACGGGCAGATATATTGAAATATGTACGCCATTAATCCCAAAAAATAAATAAACTATGTACAAAATATATACAGCTACTAAATGTAGTCCAACCACTGTCCGTGGATCACAGGGGTCCTGTGCAAAGGGGCAAGGCCCAGTCCCACGACAAGAACTCCACGGAGAGAACACTGCAGGGGCATCAGAAAGAAAATAGGACAGGCACCTCAGGGGGAAGGGAAGGGGGGGCACCTCAGCCACTTGAGTACACGACGCCAGATCCACGAGGGGACTCCATGACCACTGGCCCATCCTGGGGAGAGCAAAGCCACAGTCCATACAGTCCATACAGTGGGTGGCCTGCCCACTGGGCCATCCTGGGGAGAGCAAAGCCACAGTCCATACAGTCCATACAGTGGGTGGCCTGCCCACTGGGCCATCCTGGGGAGAGCAAAGCCACAGTCCATACAGTCCATACAGTGGGTGGCCCGCCCACTGGGCCATCCTGGGGAGAGTAAAGCCACAGTCCATACAGTCCATACAGTGGGTGGCCCGCCCACTGGGCCATCCTGGGGAGAGCAAAGCCACAGTCCATACAGTCCATACAGTGGGTGGCCCGCCCACTGGGCCATCCTGGGGAGAGCAAAGCCACAGTCCAAACAGTCCATACAGTGGGTGGCCCGCCCACTGGGCCATCCTGGGGAGAGCAAAGCCACAGTCCATACAGTCCATACAGTGGGTGGCCCGCCCACTGGGCCATCCTGGGGAGAGCAAAGCCACAGTCCATACAGTCCATACAGTGGGTGGCCCGCCCACTGGGCCATCCTGGGGAGAGCAAAGCCACAGTCCAAACAGTCCATACAGTGGGTGGCCCGCCCACTGGGCCATCCTGGGGAGAGCAAAGCCACAGTCCATACAGTCCATACAGTGGGTGGCCTGCCCACTGGGCCATCCTGGGGAGAGCAAAGCCACAGTCCAAACAGTCCATACAGTGGGTGGCCTGCCCACTGGGCCATCCTGGGGAGAGCAAAGCCACAGTCCATACAGTCCATAACAGACCCCACTGCCACTGGAGGAGGCAAGTTGGCCAGAGGACATCCTGCAGCCCTGCCCGAGATAGATCCTGCCCTGCCACGTCTGCCAAAGGGCCAGCGGTTCTTGCCCTGAAGGGCCCAGTTCAGCGGTTCTTGAGACGGCGGGGCCCAGTTCAGCGGTTCTTGAGACGGCGGGGCCCAGTTCAGCGGTTCTTGCCTTGAAGGGCCCAGTTCAGCGGTTCTTGAGACGGCGGGGCCCAGTTCAGCGGTTCTTGAGACGGCGGGGCACAGCGGAGCGGTTCTTGAGACGGCGGGGCCCAGTTCAGCGGTTCTTGAGACGGCGGGGCCCAGTTCAGCGGTTCTTGCCTTGAAGGGCCCAGTTCAGCGGTTCTTGAGACGGCGGGGCCCAGTTCAGCGGTTCTTGCCTTGAAGGGCCCAGTTCAGCGGTTCTTGAGACGGCGGGGCCCAGTTCAGCGGTTCTTGAGACGGCGGGGCCCAGTTCAGCGGTTCTTGCCTTGAAGGGCCCAGTTCAGCGGTTCTTGAGACGGCGGGGCCCAGTTCAGCGGTTCTTGAGACGGCGGGGCCCAGTTCAGCGGTTCTTGAGACGGCGGGGCCCAGTTCAGCGGTTCTTGCCTTGAAGGGCCCAGTTCAGCGGTTCTTGCCTTGAAGGGCCCAGTTCAGCGGTTCTTGAGACGGCGGGGCCCAGTTCAGCGGTTCTTGAGACAGCGGGGCCCAGTTCAGCGGTTCTTGCCTTGAAGGGCCCAGTTCAGCGGTTCTTGAGACGGCGGGGCCCAGTTCAGCGGTTCTTGAGACGGCGGGGCCCAGTTCAGCGGTTCTTGAGACGGCGGGGCCCAGTTCAGCGGTTCTTGCCTTGAAGGGCCCAGTTCAGCGGTTCTTGCCTTGAAGGGCCCAGTTCAGCGGTTCTTGAGACGGCGGGGCCCAGTTCAGCGGTTCTTGAGACGGCGGGGCCCAGTTCAGCGGTTCTTGCCTTGAAGGGCCCAGTTCAGCGGTTCTTGAGACGGCGGACGGTCTATGGCCAACTGCTAAATGCCTGGTGGTGCCCTCCTGGGCAGCGGGGATGGTGCTCCTTCACTGCCCACCTGGGCTGTGGGTGGTGGGGCCCTCCTGGCCAGCTGGGCTGGGTCCTCCCTGGGCAGCGGCTATGGGGCTGGTGGGCTCTCCCGGGGCAGCTGTGCCGGTTCCTCCCGGGGCAGCGGCTATGGGGGTTGTGGGCTCCTCCTGGGCAGCAGGCCTGCTGCCTGACCTCTCCAACTTGCTGCCCTTGCCCTCCTTAGTCGTCGGCCTGTGGCCCTTTCCTCCCTTTGGAGCTGTGGCTGGTGACTGTCTCTGGGTGGTGTCCGGGGGGGATGTAGAAGGCGGGCTCCTGCGGCGCCCCTTCCGCCTTCTGCTCCTCTTCCCAGGGGGTGGGCTGGCTGTCCCCTTGCTGCTGGGCGAAGATCCAGACATGCGGGCTGGCGGGCTCCAATACCCCTGCACCCTTGTCAAGGGGGCTGCAGGGCTGGTGGTGGCTGAGGTGCTCTTCTTACCCCGACGAGAAGGAGGGGGGGGCTCAGGGTCAGGAAAGAAGTTGGTAGTGGCGAGGAAGAGCTTCTTGGGACAATGGAGAGTGGTAGGTACAGTGGGAATGGGAGTGGAGGGAGAGGATGTGGTTGTAGGTGAGTCACGTTTGCTGTCTTTGGGTGCAGGTGCAGGAGGGATAGGCTGTCGTGAGGTGGATGGCTGTTGGGTGGGTGGGTGGCTGCGTTTGTGTGGTGTGGAAGAGGGGGTGACAGACACAGTGGGAGAGGACACAGGGGACGTGTAAATGGCAGTGGGGGTGGTGACTGCACGTGTGCGGACTGGAGTGGAGGGTGTGCTGGTGATGGAAACACTGGCTGATGGTGAGGTGAATGGAGGTGTGAGTGTAGACGTCACAGGGAGGGAGGAGGGAGACGAGGAGGTGGGGGTCACAGAGGTGGTAGTGACTGTTGGCATGTCTGCATCGGAATGTTGCGTGTGTGAATGTCTGCGTGATCTGTGGTGCTTATGTTTGGATGAGCTTCTCTTGGGTGTTGAGGTGTGTGCAGGCTGGTCTGATGGTGTGGGTGGGACAGGCAGAGGAACAGGAGACTGGGAGGAGGGAGTTAGTAGAGGCAGGCAGGAGACAGGGACAATGGCTGCCGTCAGTGCTGAGGCCAGAGCCTGGAACGATCGCTGATGGGCAGCCTGACCCGAATGAATGCCCTCCAGGTACGCATTGCTGCGATGAACCTCCCTCTCCACCCCCTGGATGGCATTCAAAAGGGTAGTCTGCCCAACAATGAGCGTTCGGAGGAGGTCAATGACCTCCTCACTGAGGGCAGCGGGGGTAACAGGGGCAGGGCCTGAGGTGCCTGGGGCGAAGGAGATGCCCGGCTTCCTGGCAGAGCGGGCACGGGGCGAACGCTGAGGGGCTGCTGGGAGGGCGGAGATGGTGCGCTGGGTGGCGGCTGTACCTGTAATGGCGGGGGGCACGGATGGTGCCACCCCCGCAAGGGAGCCCCCTTCCGAGGACGTGTCCGTGTCGCTGCAGGGTCCAGTCGTCCCCGTCGTGGAGCTCCCCTCGCCCTCCGTCTCACTGGTCCAGTCTGACTCTGTGGCATGGCCCTCCTGGGCCATGTGAGATGCAGCTCCCTCCTGCCCCGATGCCACTTCTCCTCCGCCTGATGATGCTGATGCACACAAGCACAGAAAGACAAACAAAAAGGGGGGGGAGAGAGAAATAAAGGGATATTGATTACATGGATCTCCGGTACAGTTAGCGGACATGACAGACACAGATGCCCCCTGCACTAAGTTGCGCACTTGGGGTCCGCTACGCATTCCGTGGAACATGCCCTACACGCCTAGAGTTGACAACTGCACCCATGGATGACACGGCCCAGGGATGGCTGTACTGACAAACTACTGAGGGTGGTGGCTGGGGACACAGGGGCTTACGGGGGTGCCCAGCCTACAGATATCGCCCTGGCCTAGGGGGACCCCCAGCCCTCCTCCCCCACCCAGACACCTCCACTGCGCGACAACAGAGTAGATAATGCTTGTACTCACCCCCTTGTGTCTGCTGTGCTGCCCTCACGCGCCCATCCAATTCAGGGTAGGCCACCGTCAGGATCCGGAACATCAGGGGGCTCAGTTGACGGCAGGCACCCCGCCTACGTTGGGAGGCCATCCCCAGCAGAGACTCGGCGGTCTTCTTGGTCCCGCGGCGGATGTCCTCCCACCTCTTGCGGCAGTGGGTGCCCCGTCGATGGTGGCCCCCCAGGGCCCGGACTTCCTTGGCGATGGCACGCCAAATCCCGATCTTCTCATGGGCGCGGACCTATGTGACACGTACAGGGAGGGAGAAATACCACGTTCAAGTTACTCAGCATTTTCCTTTCCAGTGGCCCAACGCCCCCCATCCCCGCCAGGCCCCCCGCCAGGCCCCCCGCCATGCCCAACATGCCCCCCATCCCCGCCAGGCCCCCCGCCATGCCCAACATGCCCCCCATCCCCGCCAGGCCCCCCGCCAGGCCCAACATGCCCCCCATCCCCGCCAGGCCCCCCGCCATGCCCAACATGCCCCCCATCCCCGCCAGGCCCCCCGCCAGGCCCCCCGCCATGCCCAACATGCCCCCCATACCCGCCAGGCCCCCCGCCAGGCCCAACATGCCCCCCATCCCCGCCAGGCCCCCCGCCAGGCCCCCCGCCAGGCCCCCCGCCATGCCCAACATGCCCCCCATCCCCGCCAGGCCCCCCGCCAGGCCCAACATGCCCCCCATCCCCGCCAGGCCCCCCGCCAGGCCCCCCGCCAGCCCCAACATGCCCCCCATCCCCGCCAGGCCCCCCGCCAGGCCCAACATGCCCCCCATCCCCGCCAGGCCCCCCGCCAGGCCCCCCGCCATGCCCAACATGCCCCCCATCCCCGCCAGGCCCCCCGCCAGGCCCAACATGCCCCCCATCCCCGCCAGGCCCCCCGCCAGCCCCAACATGCCCCCCATCCCCGCCAGGCCCCCAAGCCAGCCAGTGGCCCCAAATCCAGATTGAATTAAACTCACTTGTTGGTCTGGAGGACCGTAGAGTAGCGCATACTGGGGGAGGACCCCATCCACAAGTTTCTCCAACTCCTCTCCAGTGAAGGCAGGGGCCCTTTCCCCAGTCGCAGCAGCCATTGTCCCTTCCAGACCGAGGTCACAGCAACACTTGCAGTATAGGTCCTCTCCTGTGAAAGTTCAAGTCGCAAGTGGATAAGTAGATAGAAAATGGCGGTCACGTCCGCGGCGGTGCGTACCGCGGCGGTGCGTCCCGCCACCGCCGGCGCCCTTCGCCATTGGCTCCTGAAACCCATAGGCTTCAATGTTAACCAATGCGGCTTCGCGCCGCGGTCTTCGCCCGCCGCCCGCTGCGGTGTGCCACGCCAGCGCATTGACCTCACATCCCATTGTCACACTTCACAGGTCAGGCAGCCGCCATTTCCAGGGCCCACATGGCTCAATTTCAACTGCGTCACACAGGCCTAGGCCTTGCATAGCCACTCAGACACGCCATTCACTGCATAGAGAATCGTATACTGTGCTAGCTGTGAGTACGTACCTGTGGGTTGCCTGACTGTGTGCTCCATGTTGTCCTTCCTAGGTACCGTCCGCTGGGTTGGGCGAGGAGACGGATGAATCCTCCCGTGTACCGACCGCTGGTGGACCTGTCGACAATGGAAGAACGCCACATTATCCTGACCTACCGTCTTAACCGTGCCACTATCCATGAACTGTGTGCCCAGCTGGCGCCCGACCTGATGTCCCCCATCCGCCAACCCACAGGGATTCCCCCTCTGGTGCAGGTCATGTCAGTACTACATTTCTTGGCAAGTGGGTCATTTCAGACAACCGTGGGAATTGCTTCCGGGATGTCTCAGCCCATGTTTTCAAAGGTGTTATCCAGAGTGTTGTCTGCCCTGATGAAATCCGTGAGGAACTACATCATTTTCCCTGAGGTGGGCGAATTGGCTACAGTGAAGGGTGATTTCTACGCCCTTGGACATATTCCCAACGTAATTGGTGCCATTGATGGGACCCATGTGGCTTTGGTTCCCCCAAGAGACAGGGAGCAGGTGTACAGGAACAGAAAAAGTTACCATTCAATGAACATCCAGGTGGTGTGTTTGGCTGACCAGTACATCTCGCATGTAAATGCCAAATTCCCAGGGTCAGTGCATGACGCCTACATCCTCAGGAATAGCAGCATCCCTTACGTGATGGAACAGCTACAGAGACACCGTGTATGGCTAGTGGGGGACTCTGGGTACCCCAACCTGTCGTGGCTACTGACCCCAGTAAGGAATCCCCGGACCAGGGCAGAGGAACGGTACAATGAGGCCCATGGGCGTACTAGGAGGGTGATCGAACGCACCTTTGGCCTCCTAAAGGCCAGGTTTCGCTGCCTGCATATGACCGGTGGATCCCTAATGTACTCACCTAAGAAGGTGTGTCACATCATCGTGGCCTGCTGCATGCTTCACAACCTGGCTTTGCGCCGCCAGGTGCCTTTCCTGCAGGAGGATGGTCGAGACGGTGGTGTTGTGGCAGCGGTGGAACCTGAGGAGAGTGACGAGGAGGAAGACGACGGGGCTGAAACAGACAACAGGGACAGAATCATTGAACAGTACTTCCAATAGGACACAGGTAACATTTCAAAGATAATTTAGTAAATGTTAACTACTCTGCAGCATCTCTGCTGCCTGTCTATTTGCCCCAGTGTATGATGACTGAGTTTTGGCTTTTCCCTCCCTATTTCAGATCTGGGGTCCCCACTACGAGTCCTGTGCTTCGTTTCCCCATGGACTACAGCTTTGTGGCAGCTGTTTGTTGACTTCACCATGTACAAGGACATATTTGCACTGTCATGTCAATTACAATCTATTGAAATCACAGCCAGACTCCTGATATTTTGGTGCAAAATAGGTGTTTATTGAAGTGCTCAAAATGGGATGGGTGGTTTCAAGTGGGTGGGGGCTATGGTGAAGGAATGTCCATGGCAGAGTCCAGAGTAACAGTCACACAGGTGCATTGTCCAGAGGCCTGTGGAGAGATGGAGCATGGGCAGTTCGAGGATGGACAGGGTGACAATGTGGGACAGTGGGATGACATCAGGTGGTATCCATTGCTGGCGGGGGTCTTGACATCCTACTCTGTCTTGCGAGATCTCAGGGCCCTCTTGCGGGGTGGTTCTTCTCCTGCAGGAGGTGGGGGTCTGGTGGGCTGCTGCTGTGCGGGGGCCTCCTGTCCACTAGCGCCGGCGGAGGTGGATGGCTGTTCTTGGTCCAGGCTAGTGGCAGGGGCCCTTGGGTGTTGTTCAGTGTCCGCCCTGCTGTTTACGAGGTCCTGCAGCAGCCCTACCATGGTAACCAGGGTGGTGTTGATGGCTCTGATGTCCTCCCTGTACCCCCGATAGTGTTCCTCCTGCAGCACCTGGATCTCCTGGAACCGGGCCAGTACCGTCGCCATCGTCTCCTGGGAGCGGTTGTATGCTCCCATGATGGTGGTGAGGACCTCGTGGAGAGTGGGTTCCCTGGGCCTCTCCTCCCCCCCCTGTCGCACAGCTGCCCGCCGAGTTGCCCTGTTTCCCTGGGCCTCTGCCCCCTGGCCGGTGTGCCCACTACCACTGCCCCCAGGTCCCTGTTGTTGTTGGGGTGGTGGGTTATCCTGGGTGCCCTGTAGTGGTAGACACACCGCAGATTGACGCGCCCTGGAGACAGAGGCATGGGCCCGCTGGGTGGGAGCTGTGCTGGTGTTCCCAGAGGGGTTAGGGTCTATAGTGGCCTGTGCCTGTGTGAGGGGAACCGACTGTCCAGAGGTCCCCGATGGTCCGGGCTGGTCATCGGTGTCCAGATCGACAGAGCTGCTGTCATCGCTGACCGCCTCTTGGGTGGGGGGTGTGGATAATTCTGGCCCCTCCGCCGCGGTGTGTTGACGGTCGGGTCCTGCAGGGGTATAGAGGTATGGTTATAGTTTCAATGTGTGGCATATGGGTGTATCTGTGGGTTCCCGTGTCCCCAAGTGCTGGCATTCGTGTGTGGGGGCTTTGGTGAGGGTGGCTTGTGGGGGGGATGTGTATATGCATTGGGCATGCTTTGGTGATGGGTGTCCATGCTTAGTGGACGCATGCAGGCCTAGGTTTTGGAATGTGTGGGTTGTGATGGTGAGACATTGGCGGGGAATAGGTGTGCTGGGGGTGGGGGTGAGGATGGTGGTGGGGGTGAGGATGGTGGTGGGGGTGAGGGTGGGGGTGAGGATGGGGGTGGGGGTGAGGGTGGGGTTCGAGGATGGGGGTGAGGGTTGGGGTCTGATTTGGCATGCAGGTGGGGGGGAAGCAGTATTGAAGCTTCAACTTACCAGTATCCATTCCTCCGCCGACTCCTGCGAGGCCGTCAGGATGCAGGATGTTCAAGACTTCCTCCTCCCATGATGTGAATTGTGGGGGTTGAGGTGGGGGTCCTCCGCCAGTCTTCTGCACGGCGATGTTGTGCCTGGATACCATGGAACGCACCTTCCCCCGTAGGTCGTTCCATCGCTTCCTGATGTCTTCCCGATTTCTGGGGTGCTGTCCCACTGCGTTCACCCTGTCGACAATCCTCTGCCATAGCTCCGTCCTCCGGGCAATGCTGGTGTATTGTATCTGTGTGCCGAACAGCTGGGGCTCTACACGAACGATTTCCTCCACCATAACCCTGAGTTCTTCGTCTGTGAAGCGGGGTTGTCTTTGGGGTGCCATGGGGTGGTGTGTATGATGTGTGGGGTGGAGTATGTGTATTTAAGTGAGTTGAGTGTGGTGGTGTGTGTTGTTTTGTGTGTGGATAGTGTGTGGGTGATGGTGTTGAGTGGCTGTGGCTGTTATGTTTTGGATGCTGGTGTCTCGCTCTTGTCTTCTTTACGAATTTTTAAGCGTAGGGGTTTGTGGGTGATGTGGGTGGGTGTTTTATATTGTATTGTGTGTGTGGGAGTGGTGTGTGTATGTGTATCAGGTGTGTGGGATTCAAATCGTCCAATGTGGGTGAGTTTTGTTCGTTTGTGTGTATTCTGACCGCGCCGGTGTGTCCCGCCAATGGAATACCGCGTTTGAATGACCGCCGCGTGGATTCGTGGGTCGTAATGGCATGGGCGTATTTCTGTTGGCGTGGCGGTGGAGGTTTGGTCACCTCCACCTTTCCGCCGACCGCTGGTCTGGCGGTCTGTTGTGGCGGTCGGATTTTCGGAGGTTTGCCTTCTGCGGGTCAGAATGACCGTGGCGGGTTTCCGCGACCGCGGCGGGATTATGGAGGATTTCTGACCGGCGGTAGGCGCCTTTTACCGCCGAGGTCAGAATGACCACCTATGTGTCTTGTTTATTACTGTTATTAAAAAAACAAAAGGATAGCAGAATGAAAATAAGTAAAAGGGCATCAGACTGTTAATTCTTTATTCTGAAATTTTCAACAATGACTAAGGGCCTGATTTGGATATTGGCGGAGGGGTTACTCTATCACAACAGTGATGGATACCCGGTTCGCCGAAATCTAAATCTCATTATATGAAATGGGATTTTGATTTCGGCGGACGGGATATCAGTCACTGTTGTGACAGAGTAACCCCTCTCCCAATATCTAAATGAGGCCCTAAATTATGTCATAAAAGCTGAGTGAAGGATTAGAGAAGAACATTCATGCCAGGCAACAAGCCAGGCCATGCAGAGTAAGCCTTATTGTTTAAACAGGTGTACAGGTGCACATGCCCTTGCAGGTGCACCCAGGGAACCCACAACAAATGGCCATGTTGGGGGCTGCAAGGGGAGCCTTAAGGCCACCGCTTCCCCAGACGGTTCCCCAACCAGAATCCACTGTAGTGCTGGGAGTGTCAGTTCCATAACTTTGCTACAGCCCGAGAGAAAGCAGCTTATTTTTGTGCTACCACCAAGGTGGGAGCAAAGTTGTGTTTCCTGCCAGGGAGAACAAAGATTATATTGCTTGCCTGCACTCTCTCAGGCACAGAACACCCATGTCCCAGGGGATGGGGTCCCAGGGACACTGCCCCAGTATCGGGCCCCAGGGCAGGAAGGGGGCAACTCTGCAACCCCCTCTCCTCACAAGACCTAGAGGGGGCAGGATATCCCTACAACTTCCCCCACTGCCCCCACTTCTTTTTTTACAGGAATTGAGTCCACATATCCTAAATTTGCGGTAGCTATGTCTTTGTTGATGAGGCAGCAGGTCACATCTTTTGTTCCGTTGGAACTATGGATATTTTGCATAGTGATATATACACACATTTTCAACCTTACTTTCTCAAAAACTACTGAACTGATTCACATCACATCAACTGACAAAAAGCAAGCTTTCTGGACCAAGATCTAGCTTTCTGCCAAATTTGGTGTAATTCTGTTATGCAGTTTTTGTGGTTTTATAATATTCTCTAGCTTCTCTTCCAACTCCCTCTCCGTACCCCACAGCACACTCAGGAAGAAGGTGGATGGAGGCTCCTGTTTACCAGGCACATATTCCCTCGCAATACAGCTTTTATATGTTATAAAGACCATTGAGTTGGTTAACAATAAGCAACTAGTATCTGTCAATTGCAATACAACACCCCCTGCCCCCAGCCCTGTAGGAGTTAATATGTGCTATACAAATAGATATTTAGGCCCACATTTATACTTTTTTAACGTCGCATTTGTGTCATTTTTTTATGCAAGAACGTCGCAAACTTGCAAAATACAATTGTATTTTGTAAATTAGCACCGCTTTTACGTCAAAAAGCGTCGCAAATGCAGAGCTAAAAAAGTATAAATATGGGCCATAAAGTTACGAATAAGTAATGTAATTATATTTAGTACCCAACAGGCTTTGCAATGCTTGTACATCTAGTTGTGCCAATAAAGCTGTATTGTTTTGGTTTAATACTCATACTCTTCAAGCTGTATTGTGCAGGGAGGTCATCTCTACCAGTGGGATGGACGTCCCAGTTTCTGCAGTTCTGTCATGAGTTTAAGGTGCCTTTCCCATGACCAGCATTGAAGTACTGTGAGAAGCCAAATGTCCAGTTTGTTGCTGCAAAGGATGATTAAAACATGCGTGCTGGGAAGCCTCCAGTGACCCAGCTAGATGCCTATTACTGGCTCTGTGAAAAATAGTTGAGCATGTGAAGAGCCACCAGTTATTAGCACAGTGTCTTGGAGAGAGGGCCGGCACATGTCACCCTATACACCTGCAGATGTGGCCTGTTCCCGTTAGCAGCAGGAGCAGTACGGATTTTTCGTAAATTGGGCATCAGTCTAGAGTGAAAACCTATGAGCTGGAATTCTATCCAGAGTGATTGCCAGTGACATAGACTATTTACAAACAATCCTCCCACCACCTTTTGTGTGTTGAATATTAAAAGCATGTAAAAAAAGAAGAGTAGTATATTAATGCGCAGGAGCACAGAATTTTGGTCACATGAAGAGGCCAGGGTTAAAAAAATCATGGAGGTCCTGGTTCCAAATTTCAAATTGTCCATAAAAACCGTGGTGGAGGAATTTTGTGAAAGCAAGTCCTGGGGCTTTCAATCTTTCTTGTATGCTACTGTGTTGGGAACTGGGTTGCCACCTGACTGGTTTTATACTGGCATGATCGATATTTTAACATCACAGCCGGTACAAAAACTAGAAAGAAAAAAAAAACACTCAAAGCCAGTATTTTTATATTCTTATGAGACATACTTTAAACAGTAAAATACATGAAGAAATCACTTAATATGTTCTCAAGCTGCCTTAATGACTCTGACTGATAATTAAAGTAAGCAAGGAAAAGCAATGTTAAAAATTAACACAGATGATTTCGTATAACCTTTTGCTCAAAAATCATGTCCGGCTGTAGTAGTCTAGCCCATAGAGATTCAGTCACAAAGTTTTGAAATGATATTTTCTTTTATTGGAGAAGAAGGTACGGGTCTTGATCCTTTGCCCGGCCTCATAGTAAATGCACGGACATTCCCCAATACTTACAACGATTCTAGAATTTGGAATTATGGAGTGGAATATAGAAAAAGCAAATAACAACACTTTAGGATTCCACTTACTTAAAATACTACACAATTCCTCTTTTTTTATTGACAGGAAAACTAAATCCATATACGACAACATAAACTAAAATTAATTTACAAATAAATATTTTCAATTTCTTAGGCTTCTTAATAATTCTTCCTGTTGAGGATTTCACAATTTTTGTCTCCTGAGTAAGGTCTTCATTATCAGGAGAGTTTTGTTCACTTCTACAACTTTGATCTGAAATTGAGTTTCGATCAGCACTGACATATTTGGCTTCCTCTGAGAAACTGGTTGGATTACTGCTTTCCTTATTCAACCACCAATAATTATGAACTACCCTGTGTTCATCAACTGTTTTTATGTTTTCTCTAGCCAATGAACAACGACTTAAATGTCAAACTTCGCCAATGTCTAATATAGCAGTGTTATTCATGACTTTCACAACTTTTTTAGGTTCACTGAATTTACTTTCTCCTTTTGCAACTTTCCTAGCATATTGTACACGGACCCATTGACCAGGTTCTAATCTCACCTGTTTAACTCTATGTTTACATTAATTATACAGCTTATTTTTCTTTTGTGATTCCATGATACACTTCCTAACTTGTTGAATATCACAAGTCATCATTTCACTTTTCTTCATCCATGGGGGAATTGATTTTGGAATATGGTATTCGTCCCCTCATTACAGAAAATGGGCTTTTACCAATAGAAACATGACTTGTTCTTTTATATGCTCATATAATTTTCTTTATTTCACTTTCCCATGAGGCATTACTTTTATTAGAAAGTTGCAAAATACCTTTAATGCATCTGTTTACTCTTTCCACTATATCATTACCACTAGGATGATAAAGAGCTTTAAATGTTTGCTTGATGCTAGATGCTTTTAAATACTCTTGCATTTCTGTTGATTTAAATTGTACATAAATAAGGAAGGAGGGAACGGGGAGATTAATGGTCCAGTGTACACTGTCCCTAGTATAACTGATAGTAAATAGTAAAGTACACTGTTCCACACGATCAGAAAATGAAAAGAAACACAACTAATCTACAAGCAAACGAAAAAAGTCAGGAGCAGAACAGCCCTCACACATCCAATAGGATGTCAAGCTTCATCACTGGGCAAGCTCCTCATCAGACCAGCACTGCAATGTCTGATGGGCCACCCCTTTCAGAGAAGGGGGTAGAACTTAGCCGGGGATTATACTCCCAATGGTGAGTGTGCCCGTAATAGACACAGACTATAGATTTGTACAGGAGAAAAAAGAAAGTGAAACTCCACAGCTCCATAATGGCTACATTGAATACTGGGAAGTTTGGTATCAAACTTCTCAGAATAATAAATACACACTGATTCCAGTGTTGGATTTATTACAAAATGCACACAGAGGGCATCCTAGATGATGCTCCCTGTAATTTACCCAATCCTTCAGTGCAGGACTGACTGGTCAGTGCGAGCCTGCCACTGACACGAGTTTCTGTCCCCCTGGGGTGAGAGCCTTTGTGCTCTCTGAGGACAGAAACAAAGCCTGCACTGGGTGGAGGTGCTTCTCACCTCCCCCTGCAGGAACTGTAACACATGGCGGTGAGCCTCAAAGGCTCATGCCTTTTGTTACAGCTCCCCAGGGTATCCCAGCTAGTGGAGATGCTCGCACCTCTGGACACAGCCCCTACTTTTGGCAGCAAGTCCAGAGGAGATAATGAGAAAAACAAGGAGTCACCCACCAGTCAGGACAGCCCCTAAGGTGCCCTGAGCTGAGGTGACCTCTGCCTGTAGAAATCCTCCATCTTGGTTTTGTAGGATTCCCCCAATAGGATTAGGGATGTGCCCCCTCCCCTCAGGGAGGAGGCACAAAGAGGGTGTAGCCACCCTCCAGGACAGTAGCCATTGGCTACTGCCCTCCTGACTTAAACACACCCCTAAATTCTGTATTTAGGGGTGACCCAGAACCCAGGAAATCAGATTCCTGCAACCTAAACAAGAAGAAGAACTGCTGACCTGCAAGCTCTGCAGTGACGACGGAAGACAACAACTGCTTTGGCCCCAGCCCTACCGGCCTGTCTCCTGACTCGAAAAAACTGCAACAGCAACGCATCCAACAGGGACCAACGACCTCTGAGGCCTCAGAGGACTGCCCTGAACCTAAGGACCAAGAAACTCCCGTGAGCAGTGGCTCTGCTCAACAACAAGCAACAATATTGCAACTTCTTGCAACTTTTAAAGGACTTCACTCTTCCAGCCAGAAGCGTGAGACTTCTCCCTCTGCACCCGATGCCCCTGGCTCGAGATCCAGAGAACCAACACCACAGGGAGGACTCCCAGGCGACTGCGACCCCGTGAGTAGCCCGAGACGGCCCCCCTGGACCCCCACAGCAACACCTGCAGAGAGAATCCAGAGGCTCCCCTGACCGCGACTGCCTGTAACAAGGGACCCGACGCCCTGACCAAGTTCTGCACCCGCAGCCCCCAGGAACAGAAGGAACCAAACCTCAGTGCAGGAGTGAACCCCAGGTGACCCTCTGCCTAGCCCAGGTGGTGGCTGGCCCGAGAAGCCCCCCTGTGCCCTGCCTGCACCGCTAGAGTGACCCCGGGTCCCTCCATTTAATCTAATACAAAACCCGACGCCTGCTTTGCACACTGCACCCAGCTGCCCCTGTGCTGCTGAGGGTGTGTTTTGCGTGTCTACTTGTGTCCCCCCCAGTGCTCTACAAACCCCCCCCCTGGTCTGCCCCCGAGGACCCGGGTACTTACCTGCTGGCAGGCTGGAACTGGAGCACCCCTGTTCTACATAGGTGCCTATGTGTTTTGGGCACCTCTTTGACCTCTGCACCTGACCGGCCCTGAGCTGCTGGTGTGGTAACTTTGGGGTTGCCTTGAACCCCCAACGGTGGGATGCCTATGCCCAGGAACTGAGACTTGTAAGTGTCTTACTTACCTCACAATCTAACCAATACTTAACTCCCCCAGGAACTGTTGATTTTTGCAATATGTCTACTTTTAAAATAGCTCATTGCAATTTTAACAAAAACTGTGTATGTTATTGCTCTAATTCAAAGTTGCTAACTTACGTGTGTGGAGTATCTTGCATTTTATGTATTTACTTCAAATCTTGAACTTGTGGTCCTAAAAATAAATTAAGAAAAGATATTGGTCTATATAAAAACTATTGGCCTGGAGTAAGTCTTTGAGTGTGTGTTCCTCATTATTGCCTGTGTGTACAACAAATGCTTAACACTACCCTCTGATAAGCCTACTGCTCGACCACACTACCACAAAATAGAGCATTAGAATTATCTAATTTTGCCACTATCTGACCTCTAAGGGGAACCCTTGGACTCTGTGCGCACTATCTCTTACTTTGAGAGAGTATGTACAGAGCCAACTTCCAACAGCCACCAATATAACTCTTTCAACCTTCTTTTAGTACAAGTGATACCAGAATGACCCTCATGGCACAGTTTGATTATTTGTTCACGTAAACCTTTTGGTGGAATTACTCATTCACCACGTAATACTAAAATGTCACTTACAATCAACGCATCTCTTACTTCCCAAAATCCTCTAAGTTCATTCTTTATACTTTCTTCCAACATCACTCCATCCATTATAAATGTTCTCCCGGATTTTTTTCAAAACTCTATCTTTGCTTTCAGCATCCAACCATTAATTTCTATCAAAAGTATTTTGAGGTATGAGAACTTGTGATACATTAGCAACATAAAATTCATTCCAGGGGTTTT
Source organism: Pleurodeles waltl (assembly GCF_031143425.1). Classification (NCBI taxonomy): domain Eukaryota; kingdom Metazoa; phylum Chordata; class Amphibia; order Caudata; family Salamandridae; genus Pleurodeles; species Pleurodeles waltl. The sequence goes on along the minus strand of NC_090443.1, from coordinate 554,882,989 downwards.
CATGAATTTCTGTTATTGGTAGCACCATTGCTTTCAGCATCCATTTCTATCAAAAGTGTTTTGAGGTATGCAAACTTGTGATACAGTAGCAACAGTAAATTCGTTCCAGGGGTTTTCTTCGATTTCTGTTAATGGTAGCGCCATTCTGCTTAAAATGTCTGCTGTATACTTTTTTGAGCCAGGTAAATATAGAATCTTACACCTAAAGTCCTGTAGTCTCATAGACAATCTTGTTATTCTTGCAGTAGCTTGTAAAAGTCCCTCAGTTGTTAATAGTTTAGTCAAAGGTTTATGATCACATCTTAATGTGAATTCTCTACTCAAGAACCTTCTAAAATGTTCCAATGCCCACACACATGCTAATGTTTATCGATCTATGACTGAATTTTTTTCTTCAGTGGGAGTAAGTGAACATGTTGAGAAAGCAATTACTATCTCTCCACCATTTGTGTCAATTTATGTTAACACAGCTCTAAGCCCTTTAGCACTAGCATCAGTGGTGATCTCTGTGGAATGTGCATTAGGATCAAAGATTATTTCTTTGAAAGCTTGTTGGCATCCCTTGCTCCATTCAAAGTGTACATTATTTTTAATAAGACTCTCATGGCATGAATTGTTTCTGAAAATTTGTTTACGAATTTAGAATAAAATTCTGCAATACCCGAAAATGAACCGAGATCATCTTTAGACTGTGGGGAAGGAGCCTCAACAAAAGTTTTCTAATGGCATTGATGCTCACGTTGTGACCCAAATAAATTACTTTTTTCTCAGCCATCCTGCACTTCAAAATTTCAGCAGTTAGATAGTACTTCCATTACTTTCCTAAGTCTGTCATCATGGTTCTTTTTATTTCTACCCATAATTAGGATATCATCCTGAAAAAAATATCACTCCCAGAATATCACCAAATAGTTCCGTCATAAGCCCTTGAAACACAGGGGCAGGGGATGCTAGTCCAAAAGGCATATGCCAGACCTGAAAACATCCAAATGACATGCAGAATGCAGTTATATTTCTACTGGAATGATGCAAGGAAATCTGGTGATATGCAGAGGAGAGATCTATAGTGGAAAACCATTGGGCATTCCTAGTTGCTGTCAGCATTTCATCAATTCTTGGAAGAGGAAATTGATCAACTTTATATTGTCATTAACATATCTAAGATCCACACAGAGTTTGATTTTACCATTGCCTCGTCTTGCAACGACCACTGGAGAAATCCACTCTGAGGTTTCAAATAGCTCTGTAATGCCAGCATCCTCCAGTTTCTTGAGTTCAATCTTAACCTCATCCGTAACTATTAGGGGTATATATTGTGCTTTATGAATTTTAGGATTGTCTTCATTTTATGAGTAAAACCTTCCAGTTTACCCACTTTGCAATTGAGCACATTAGGAAATTCATTCAGGACCCAATTCTTGGTTTCCCCACCTTCAGAAAACACTGAAACGTGTTCTGGACTATTAGGATCTAGTACTATGTATAATGCTTTTTGGTCTTTCCACCCTAAAACTGATGGACCATTGATAGCCACACACAATTTAAAGTATCTCTTCTACCTTTAAACTCAGATACCAGTAAACAGAATCCTAATATGTTTATTTTTTCACCAGTAAAGATTTCAGGGTTCATGTCTGTTGGTTTCAAATGTGAATCAATAACATTTATAAAATGTTCTTCCCAAACTGAATGGGAAATGATTGTAAAATGAGAGCCTGAACCTCCTGCAACTTGTAAAGGAATACCACCAAATTTGATTACACATAAAGGTTTGTTACACCTACGAGTTTCGACATTCAACAAAACATTCTTATTACTGCTATTTTTCTTATGATAGGAAATTTCAGTTCCATCATCAGAATCACTATGTGAGGCCTCAGAGTCTCTTTCGGTGAGGCAAGCCACTCGAGTTCTCCCCTTATCTTTCTTCCTACATGCTCTTACAAAACGTCCTAAAGTTTCACATTCAAGACATTACACATTTTTTGCTGGACTTTTGTCAGATGGCCATATGTGCAGTACTCCTGCAATGGAAACACTTAATTTCAGGTGAATTTCCTTGGTTGGGTTTACTTCCAGTCTTATTGTACTCGGCACCAAATTTTTATAGGGTGATTTAACTTTACAGTTCCCTTCAGAGATTTTATTCACTGACAGATTGTATGTTGAAGGAGTTACAGCTTTAGCACATCTTTCTGAGAGTTCAACCTTTTTTTTATTTAAACTGTTTTTATTAATTTTTTGAAAAATGCAAACCAACAAAAACGTACAGTACAGTGCAGGTTACAGCATGACAATGCATCTTCATTACGTAAGAGTACCAGAGGGCATGTACACCAGAGTTCAAGTCAAGAGGGAGTCATAACCACTGCACAGATCTTATCCTCTATCCCACCTTCCCAACCCATGGCCTTTTTAGACCAAGCTTTAAACAACTTAAGCATGTAGGAGCATATCGAAACCACAGTTAGTCGCCACCTGTTCATAGGGGGAGGTGTGTATCCCCACCCCTCTCCTCCTCATCACTGCTTATAGAGCTTACATCCTCCCCACCGGTGAACCGCTCCAACAATGCACCCCAAGCCGCCACATCAGCGAGTGCCCTCTCATCTCTCCGTGCTGCTCCTCTGCCGCCCCCCACTCCAGTAGATCTCACAGCCAACTGGAAATCGTCGGATTCCAAGAACTCATCCAACCAATTGCTACTCTACGCTTGGCCAGTACCAACGCTAGCTGCGCCAGTTTAAATGCAACTCCCCTACCCCTCGGCTTCCGCACCACTCCCAGGATACAGGTCATCGGAATTGCTTCCAACCCCAATCCCATGGCTTCCTTAAGCACTACTAACACTTCCTGCCTGCAAGTCCAGGCTAGGTGTAGGAAGGAAGCACAAACTCACAACACCTGCGGCAGCCCGCTCTATGGTTCAGGTCAATCCTGTTCAGTCAACGGGGTGCGAGATATATTCTGTGTACAAAGTTAAAATGCAACAGCCTAAACCTGTGATTACACAACACTGTACACACCAAAGACAAAACCAAATCCCAGTCAGCATCCGCTATGGGCTCCCCCAGATCAGATTCCTACGCTCTACGTCTCACGCTTATCACACCTAGTTGATCTTCCCGCAGAGCTTTATAAAACCGAGTAATCAAGTGCGACCCCTCACCCCAATTAATCAAACCGTTCAGTACCAAGGATGACCTAGGAGTGACCGAAAAACCACCCCAAATCTCACGCGCCACATTCTCAATTTTCGCATATTCCAGAAACTGACTAGGACCCAGATCAAATAAATCCTGAGCGTCGTTAAAGTATAAAAACTCACAATTAGGATAAAGATCCCCAGCCACCTCATATCCTTCCAGTTTCCAGGCCTCTGCCGAAATTGACCTTTCCATATCCTGAAAAGGGGCCAGATCACATATCTTCAACTCCCTATCAAAAGGGGCTCGTCGGAGAACATGTTTAACTACCTGCTCCCAGATCCCAGCAGTGATCCTGGCCAGGTAGGGCGCGGCGGGTTCAGATCTACCCTCCGACATTAGTATATGCACCAATGACCACCCATTGCACATACCAGCACACAACCTCTTCTCCCACCTATCAGCGTCTGTCATCCACTTGGCAGCTTATTGCAAATGTGCTGCATAATAGTAATATCTAATGTTGGTAATTGCCAGCCCTGTAATGTTGGTAATCACCCTGCAGCACAGACAATGCCACCCTCCTCCGGTGACCGGCCCATACTAGAGAAATCAGCAAACTGTCCAAACAACAGAAGAGCTGCGCTGCCAGAGGGGACAAAGAGTTCTGTACCAAGTATAAACCCCAGGGCAGGAACACCATCTTTGCCACTGCTACCCGACCCATTACTGATCGAGGCAACCTATTCCAAAAGGAGACCGAGCGTTCCAGGCTCGCCACTACTCGCTCAACATTGTGTTTTTCATGCGCAGCCGTGGAATTAGTGACCCATATACCCAGGTACCTGAAACTCTCAACCTCCCACAAAAACCCCGTTTCAGGTAGCCTAGCCTGTGGAACCCCATTGCGTGACCCCAAAGGGAACAGGAGTGACTTCTTCCTGTTGATCCTAAGACCAGAGACAGCCCCAAAAACATCCAGCCTCTTCAGTAGCATCAGCACTGAAACGCGGGGATCCCGTACATAAACCAACGCATCATCGGCATACATGGAAATTACATGTGAGGACCGTCCCACCGGAATCCCTCACTGTACCAGTTCCTCTCGAAGCCAGATCGCTAGAGGCTCTACTACCACAGCAAAGAGAAGAGGCTAGAGCGGGCATCCCTGTCGTGTACCCATGCCTATTTCCCAAGTATTCAAGAGCTCTCCCCCCACTCGTACTTGTGCAGTTGGAGAAGTATACAGCAGCTGAACCTAAGCACAGAAACCGGGGCCAAACCCAATGCCCTGCAAGACCTCCAAAAGATATTTCCACTCAACTGTGTCAAAGGCTTTTTCCAAGTTGAGAGACACTAGCGCCAATTCTGTATCCACACCTTTTGTCTCATGCAGAATATGTACCAATTGACGCAAATTATAGAATGTACTACGGCCAGGGATAAACCTACATAGGTCCTCATGCACTAGACCCTGGATCACCCCACGAAGCCGGGTGGCTAAAATCTTGCAAAGTATCTTATCATCGCTATTGAGCATGGTAAGCGGGCGATACGAGGAGGGGTCACCTGCCTCCCTCCCCCCCTCCCCCGGCTTAAGCATCAAACATACAATACCCTGATGCATGGTGTCTGGCAACATATCACGCACTTGCGCTTCCTCAAAGACCTCCAGGAGCTTCTCCTGTAATGATAAGGGAAACGCTTGATACAACTCAACAAGAAAACCATCACAACCATGGGATTTGGACTTTGCCATTGCAGCCACTGCCTCACTCACCTCCTCTACAGTGATCGGAATCTCAAGAGCGTCCCTACTCTACGGACCCAAGCGCGGAAACTGCATCTGCTGTAGATAGAAAGAAAGGAGGGGGTGTAATAACAGGGGATTAATGGCGCTCAGGAAATCACTCGGCCAAATATATCATCAGGGGTTGCCTACACAAGGGAAAACACCCATCCCTCAGAGGTTTAGAATAAACCCAACAATAATTAACACAATGTGAGGCCCCCCTGGCCCAAGTTATACATTCACAAGTAAAGTAAACCAAAAATCAAGTGAGTAATGTTGTAACACAAGTAAGTCAAATTCAAGTGAGTTAAATTCAAAGGAATACAGTCCAAAGTTTCACATCAATCAAAAAACAGTCCAATCTAATCCAGAGATTTATTAGATCATATCTTCTACTTTACAGCATCGTCCATGGAAAAACACTCCGAGCCAACACGTGTTTCGTCATGGGGAAGTTCTCTAGTTCCCAACGACTTCTTCAGGGCTCTATATTATGAGTAAAGATTAATATTAGAAACCAAAATGCTCAAACTGTTTGTTGCAAAATATAATATATAGCAGACTCTTGTGTAAAGGAAAGGGAAATCCCAATAGTGATAGCAGAGAGGTGATTCTATAAGTTGTGATAACACCAATATAAAAAAAGGCCAAGCCTACCATTAGTCCACTAAATCACCACGTAAAATTATAAAAAAAGATATAATACAAAGTGATACCAACCACCAGATGAATTATAAATTCATACAAATTTACATAAGTGACCCACTTGTTTGCTAACTAATAAGAAAATTTGATGCCAAAGTCCACAACCGACCACTGACTAAACAACAAATCAAGTCAAGAGTTTAAAAGATAAAGTAAAACCACCCATATAATCAAAGCTACAATGTGCTAGCACATAATCGTACCTTATATAATTCCCAATTCTGAGTAATAGTATGTGGCTTCAAGAAGTAGGTGATGTTCCTACCCAAACACCTAAATGGACAGAGAAGAGCACCACATTCTATTGAATACATAGCAAGTAATCCATAATCCTAATACATGCCAATAAATTGCAATAATGTGTCTTACGTCGATTTCCTTAACTGTCGAATATCCAGTGCTTGAAAAACCGTTTTATTCAATGCTAGAAGATAATAAATAAAAGCGTCGGGTTTGTGGTTAATATCACCAGCTCTCTGAAATACCACAGCCAGAATCAATCAAGCAAGCTCCGCTGCGTCCTTACCTATTGTTTATCAAAACGCTCCAGGTACGGCGTCTGCAGATTGAAAGAACGCCATGTTGCGAGTACGCACAGGCGCGCCCCGCAGCACCGGAAATTAAATACATTTCCGGGAGACTGCGAGCCTTTTGCCTGGTCCAGTTCTCTATCGGAGTTGAGACCCGATTCCACAGCCTTTAATCTCATTATCCAAATTGCCTCTTTCCTACGTAGCATTAGTTCTCTATTTCCCCCTCTTGGATTACGGGGAACATGCTCTAGTCCAAAAAATTCAAAGCTCTTATGGATTGATTGTGAGTTACAGGATATAAGATACAGCACTTGTACTTTCTTTAGCAGACCAGGTTGAGGATCCGGATATTTGCTCTAGGATATTACATGATTTAGAGGTGGATTATAATAAAAGTGTAGAGAACTGGAGTTCTTTTTGGGTGATTAAGATAACACCAATATGATAATACTAATTTAAAAAGGCATGAATACGACTGCTTCTCATCTTAATGTACATGTACAGATGTTATTTTTATTATTAACCAAAATTCTCACACTTTATTTCCACTTCATCAGTGGATTATACATGGGATTAATAAGGGCTTTCAGTCTATTAGACTCTCTATTATATCATTTCTTTATTCTTCCTTTAATTCACAGATTTATCTTTAAGACTAGGGTTTAACAGGAGTGCCCTGATTATAATTAGGTAATTACACTTGTTGTTTTTTAGAGTTGATTTGGAACTTTTTGGTAAATTAATCTACAACAGTGGATGTTATGATAGGGGTTGACTGTGAATAGTTGCTTCCCATTAAATTGATAAATAATTGCTAACTTTTTCACTGAACGCTAAGTAGTTTTAATACTAGGTCTATATAGACTTGGATAGGTATGACATCATTAAAAAGAGCTTATTATTCATAAATTTGTTTTATTCAAAAAACGGTGGTTTCGGACATGTTAACAATATTCGACTTTGTTCCTATTCAACCAATGATTGTTAGTCTTTACTATTAGATATAGATATGAGGCATTTCGCTGGTCTTCATGTAGCCTTTGGAATTGTTGAGTGGTGATTCATTGATTCACGGGGTGGCATTGCGCCTCGCGTTTGGAATAATTTATAGTAACGGACTCTAGTCCGTCTTCTATTTTGACCAGGCAAAACGCTCGCAGTCTCCCGGAAATGTATTTAATTTCCGGTGTTGCGGGGCGCGCCTGTGCGTACTCACAACATGGCGTTCTTTCAATCTGCAGACGCCGTACCTGGAGCGTTTTGATAAACAATAGGTAAGGACGCAGCGGAGCTTGCTTGATTGATTCTGGCTGTGGTATTCCAGAGAGCTGCTGATATTAACCACAAACCCGACGCTTTTATTTATTATCTTCTAGCATTGAATAAAACGGTTTTTCAAGCACTGGATATTCGACAGTTAAGGAAATCGACGTAAGACACATTATTGCAATTTATTGGCATGTATTAGGATTATGGATTACTTGCTATGTATTCAATAGAATGTGGTGCTCTTCTCTGTCCATTTAGGTGTTTGGGTAGGAACATCAGCTACTTCTTGAAGCCACGTACTATTACTCAGAATTGGGAATTATATAAGGTACGATTATGTGTTAGCACATTGTAGCTTTGATTATATGGGTGGTTTTACTTTATCTTTTAAACTCTTGACTTGATTTGTTGTTTAGTCAGTGGTCGTCGGTTGTGGACTTTGGCATCGAATTTTCTTATTAGTTAGCAAACAAGTGGGTCACTTATGTAAATTTGTATGAATTTATAATTCATCTGGTGGTTGGTATCACTTTGTATTATATATTTTTTTATAATTTTACGTGGTGATTTAGTGGACTAATGGTAGGCTTGGCCTTTTTTTATATTGGTGTTATCACAACTTATAGAATCACCTCTCTGCTATCACTATTGGGATTTTCCTTTCCTTTACACAAGAGTCTGTTATATATTATATTTTGCAACAAACAGTTTCTGCATCTGCTGTAGAAACTCCCCCACGCCTTCCTCAGATATTACAGCACCAGCCCTCAATACCATCTGGAGATGCGCAGCCAATTCCCGTAACACGTCTGTGCGCCCTGTGAGCATTTCACCCTCACCGTTCCTAATATGCAAAATAAGAGGGGCCTCCTCCTCCCATTTCAGGATCCACGCTAAAAGCTTGCCAGATTTATCTCCCTCTTGAAGCAGTCGCTTCCTGTACACTCTGGGTGTTGTCCGGCTTAGCGTATCTCAACAATTATTAACCTCCTTGTATAACCTGAGCTCCTCCCTCCCAGCCATTCTTGCATCAGGTGACTGCTGCTGCATTTCCCCCAATTTCACCTCCAGATCTGTAAGATCCCGCTCCAATTGTCTGCATACCCCACATACCATGCCTATGCACTCTCCCCTTATAACTGCCTTCATAGCCTCCCACTCCAGGCCTGAGACTCTGTCATGTTCCAGTTCAATTCCATATACTGTTTTATTGCTTCACCCACCCTCTCCAGACACCCCGCATCAGTAAGTAAATCTGCAGGCATAGGCCAGCCTCGGGCTGTGCAGATGGCTGCTGCTCCTCATTGTAGCTGTAACGCACTGAACCTACCCATATGCGTCCAACACTTGTGAGCCACTGAGACCAACCAGCAGAAACCTGTCCAGTCGGGTATGAGTATTATGTGATCTGGAGTGACAAGTGTATTCCCTGCCCTCAGGGTGCAGTTCCCGCCAACTATCCCATAGCCCCAAGTGTGCCATCACTACCATGAGAGATTTCACCATCAGGGGTTTAGTTCCCAGCTTCAGCGGAAGGCAGTCCAGATCCCCATGCAACACACAATAGTCATCCCCTGCCCAGACCAAAGGCCTAGGCACACTGTCCCCAAATCTCAGGTATTTGGCATAGAAGGAGTGATCATCCGTGTTGGGGGCATATGAATTGAGGATAACCATGGGTATACCATCTAACATACCCTCCACCAGAACATATCGGCCCTCAACATCTACCTCACTGTATATATGAGTGAAGGGAACCCCGGGGGCCACCCACACAGACACCCCTGTGCATAGGAAGAGGAGGATGAAAACATTTGTCCCCGCCATTTCTTAGCCAGTTTGTGCACTCTCTCAATCATGTGGGTTTCCTGGAAACAGGCAATATGAACCTTATGCCTCCTAAGGAATGAGTGCACCCTGTAGCGTTTTGTGTAGTTCTTCAAGCCTCTGACATTCCATGTCAACATGTTAATAGGATGACCCATAGTGGTATATTGTTGTCCCTCCTCCCCGTTGAACACCTCCCCCAGTGTGCCACACCCCAACGATAAGACAAGAAAAAGACATATTGCACATCTCGCCCTGATACCTGCACTGTTGATTGAACTTTGAACATTGGCAAATTTGACCCATCAAACCCCCACACCCTGCCACCCCAACCTGTAAGTCCATTTCGTGAGTGCTGCCAGGACCACAGCCTAAACCCTAACTTGCCATGTCGAAAGTCCTATCACAGTTGTGGAGGGACCCCCCAGGCATCAATCTACAAATGTACCAAGTACCTCCCCAACCTGAAGCAGTACCCCCCAAGGAACCGTGCAGTTCAGTCTTTAAATATGACATAATCGGGACCCGAACCAGACAGCGCTGCAGTTCTCCACCAGAGAAATACCTTCTTGATTGTCACCAACCCTATATAGAGGAGAAAGAAAAAAGGAGGCATGCCGACACCCTAACTCATGAAGATCACAGTCAGGCTACCGCAGGATCCCCACTTGCTCCCAGCCCCCTCTCCAGGACTGTACTCCCGGCCAGATCAGTAGCCACCAGCCATTGTTCCGTCCTGCTATATCTCAACTCTGTAATGAGAGTCCACGGCAGACTGGCCGGTCCCTGCGTCCACCAGCCGACCAGCCTCACGTGACCTCCAATCCGGGCTCTCCACTCCAGAAGCCCGATGAGTGACGCCACCTGTTCCCTCCGTCCTCCCTGGGGCTACCTTGTCCCACATCTCCAACCATCGCCACACCTCCTCCAGGGGAGGGAAAAAATGTGATCTCCCGCCTGATAGAACCTTTAAGCGTGCCGGATACAAGAGCATATATCTAATGCTCATGGCTCGGAGTTTCTCCTTGACCTCCTTGAGAGAACTCTGCACCTTATTTGTGTAATCAGGATAAATAGATATCTTACAGTTCTCGTATACTGCCTTATCCGACTCACGTACGGCGAGCAACACACAGTCCCAATCCTTGTAGTTCAGCAGTCATGCAATAATAGCCCTAGGTGGTGCATCGGGCCGAGGGGGCAAAACAAGGGCCCTATGCGCGTGCTCCACCACAAAAACCCTAGATAGCCCAATTGGCTGCAGCACGTCTCTGATCCAGTTCTCAACAAAGGATTCCATGGGGGACCCCCTCTGCGCACTCCGGGAAGCCCAGCAACCCTGACTTTGTTCCACCAAGACCTCCCCTCAGCATCCTCCAGCCTCGCCTCCAGCAGACCAACCGTGGAGTCGGCCTGCACCATTTGTTTCCGCAGTGCTCCCACTTCTTGTTTGTAGCTCCATAATAGAGTCCTCCGCCACCTTAACCTTGTTGGATACCTTCCGGAGGTCCGCCCGTAGCAGACTGACCTGCACTGCCACAGTCTCTATCTTACCCTCCAGTGCCACCCTAGAGCCCTGGATGGCCGCAAGGAGCTCAGCGCGTGAAGGCTCCTCGGGATTCAGTACCACCCTCATATTGTTTCCACTCACCTCCAATCTGGCTGTGCGCTGCGGGAGAGGCACTGGAGTAGTTTAGTGCTCTATAGTGTTTCCCTGTGAAGCGTCTGTCCGCTTGTGTCGCCCCATTCCGCCCCTCGCCCGGACCCGGGCTAGGTCCAAATTGTAACAGGTAGACACCAGTAGGATCTCGGACACAAAGTGCCACAGAAATAGTGTCCGCTGCTCTCCATACCTTTAGGCATCACTATCTCACCTGGTGGCCAGAGCAGGGGTCTCAGATATCTCCCTTAGCGAAGGACCACTTTCGAGGCAGTCACAGGTAGGGGCCGACAAGATCAAAAATGTAAAGAGGAAGTGAGCAAAAAGGGAAAAAGCTCCAGTGCGTGCCAACCAGCCACCGTTGTCCCGCAGGCCCCAGTGTAATCCTCCCGGTACTGGCCAGCCGCCCCAGCTCCCCCACAGGATGCCTCCAATCCCGGGTGATCGTCTCCACAGGCTAGAGACCTCATGTTCAACAGGCCCACCGGGGTCAGTGGCGCAGGAGGAGCGCCTGCTCTCCCAGGCCACTCCCAGCAGTAGACCCCGCAGCCGATCTGCACAATCCAAAAGGAGACCTCGCTCACCACCTCCACACCTGTCAGGCCTTGTGCCACCCTCTGGGGCCCGCTGACTCATCTGGGGCCCCAACAGGTATAGCCGCTTATCTCACGACCCAGAGACCCCTTCCTGCCAGGTGGGGGCCACCACCACCTCAGGCCCCCCCGAACCAGCTGCGCTGCCTGGGCGGCTGCCCGCCACTTCCACTCGAGCTCCGCGGGCCCGCCACCACCGGCGCCACCAAAATGGGTTCCAGCCGTGCCTGGGCCCTCTGGTTGATATCCCACTGCAGGAGGGGGGTCCCCACGGTCTCGGGTACCCTAGGATCCCTGAAGGATGTCATCGGTAGCAGGAGCTCACTAGGAGCGTGTCCTGCAGGCCATGTTGCTTGGCCACGCCCCCGAGTTCAACCTTTTTTTACTAAAATCATGTTGTATTTTAGACTGGATTCACCATCGATCCATAGTCTCTTTTGGATGTCTTTGTTTCTACAGCATATTACAACTTGGTCTCTAATCAACTCATCATGTAAGTTGCCAAATTGACATTTTACTGCCAGGTTCTTTAGTGCAGAGACATGGAATTCAACCAATTAATTACATTCCTGTTTATGTTGAAAGAAAGCACGACTAGTGACAGCAACACTTACAGCTGGTGACGAATGTTCATCCAAATCTAAAATAGCTGATGTAGGAAGTTGGCTCTGTATGTATTATTTCAAAGTAAGAAATAGCATGCACAGAGTCCAAGGGTTCCCCTTAGTGGTAAGATAAAGGCAAAAAGAGATAATTCTAATGTTCTATTTTGTGGTAGTGTGGTCGAGCAGTAGGCTTATCAGAGGGTAGTGTTAAGCATTTGTTGTACACACACAGGCAGTAAATGAGGAACATACACTCAGAGACAATTCCAGGCCAATAGGTTTTTGTACAGAAAAATATATTTTCTTCGTTTATTTTAAGAACCACAGGTTCAAGATTTACAAGTAATACTTTAAATGAAAGGTACTTCACTTAGGAACTTTAGGAACTTTGAATTAGCAAAATATCATATACAGTTTTCACACAAATGACATATAGCTATTTTAAAAGTAGACACAGTGCAATTTTCAACAGTTCCTGGGGGAGGTAAGTGTTTGTTAGTTTTGCAGGTAAGTAAACCACCTATAAGGTTCAAAATTGGGTCCAAGGTAGCCCACCGTTGGGGGTTCAGGGCAACCCCAAAGTTACCACACTAGCATCTCAGGGCCGGTCAGGTGCAGAGGTCAAAGTGGTGCCCAAAACGCATAGGCTTCAATGGAGAAGGGGGTGCTTCTTTGTTGCAAAGTTGCAGTCTTTGTGGAACAGAGCCGCTGTCCTCGGGAGTTCTTGGTCCTTCTAGATGCAGGGTAGTCCTCTGAGGCTTCAGAGGTTGCTGGACCCTGGGAACGCATCGCTGGAGCAGTGTCTTTAGAAGTGGGGAGACAGGCCGGTAGAGCTAGGGCCAAAGCAATTGGTGTCTCCGTCTTCTCTGCAGGTTTTCAGTTCAGCAGTCCTCTTCTTCTTAGGTTGCAGGAATCTAGTTTCCTAGGTTCTGGGGAGCCCCTAAATACTGAATTTAGGGGTGTGTTTAGGTCTGGGAGGGCAGTAGCCAATGGCTGTCCTTGAGGGTGGCCACACCCTCCTTGTGCCTCCTCCCTGAGGGGAGGGGGGCACATTCCTATCCCTATTGGGGGAATCCTCCATCTGCAAGATGGAGGATTTCTAAAAGTCAGAGTCGCTTCAGCTCAGGGCACCTTAGGGGCTGTCCTGACTGGCCAGTGACTCCTCCTTGTTTTTCTCATTATCTCCTCCGGCCTTGCCGCCAAAAGTGGGGCCGTGGCCGGAGGGGGCGGGCAACTCCACACACACACTCAAAGACAATTCCAGGCCAATAGGTTTTTATATAGAAAAATATATTTTCTTAGTTTATTTTAAGAACCACGGGTTCAATATTTACACTCAATACTTCAAATGAAAGGTACTTCACGTAGGTATCATAGGAACTTTGTATCAGAAAAATAGTATGTACAGATTTGGCAAAAATGGCAATAAGCTATTTTAAAACTAGACACTGCAATTTTCAACAGTTCCTGGGGGAGGTAAGTATTTGTTAGTTTTGCAGGCAAGTAAACCACCTACAGGGTTCAAAGTTGGGTCTAAGGTAGCCCACCACTGGGGGTTCAGGGCAACCCCAAAGTTACCACACCAGCAGCTCAGGGCCGGTCAGATGCAGAGGTCAAAGTGGTGCCCAAAACGCAAAGGCTTCAATGGAGAAGGGGGTGCCCCGGTTCCAGTCTGCCAGCAGGTAGGTACCCGCGTCTTCGGAGGGCAGACCAGGGGGGTTTTGTAGGCCACCGGGGGGGACACAAGTCAGCACAAAAAGTACACCCTCAGCGGCACGGGGCTTCCGGGTGCAGAGTGCAAACAGGCGTCTGCTTTGCAATGGAGTTCAATGGGAGACCCAGGGGTCTCTTCAGCGAAGCAGGCAGGCAAGGGGGGGGGGGGGCTCCTCGGGGTAGCCACCACCTGGGCAAGGGAGAGGGCCGCCTGGGGGTCGCTTCTGCACTGGAGGTCGGATCCTTCAGGTCCTGGGGGCTGGGGGTGCAGTGTCTTTACCAGGCGTTGGGTTCTTTGAAGCAGGCAGTCGCGGTCAGGGGGAGCCTCTGGATTCCCTCTGCAGGCGTCGCTGGGAGGGGCTTAGGGGGGTCAACTCTGGCTACTCACAGGGTCGCAGTCGCCGGGGAGTCCTCCCTGTAGTGTTGGTTCTCCGCAGGTCGACCGGGGGCGTCGGGTGCAGAGTACAGGGAGTGCAGAATTATTAGGCAAATGAGTATTTTGACCACATCATCCTCTTTATGCATGTTGTCTTACTCCAAGCTGTATAGGCTCGAAAGCCTACTACCAATTAAGCATATTAGGTGATGTGCATCTCTGTAATGAGAAGGGGTGTGGTCTAATGACATCAACACCCTATATCAGGTGTGCATAATTATTAGGCAACTTCCTTTCCTTTGGCAAAATGGGTCAAAAGAAGGACTTGACAGGCTCAGAAAAGTCAAAAATAGTGAGATATCTTGCAGAGGGATGCAGCACTCTTAAAATTGCAAAGCTTCTGAAGCGTGATCATCGAACAATCAAGCGTTTCATTCAAAATAGTCAACAGGGTCGCAAGAAGCGTGTGGAAAAACCAAGGCGCAAAATAACTGCCCATGAACTGAGAAAAGTCAAGCGTGCAGCTGCCACGATGCCACTTGCCACCAGTTTGGCCATATTTCAGAGCTGCAACATCACTGGAGTGCCCAAAAGCACAAGGTGTGCAATACTCAGAGACATGGCCAAGGTAAGAAAGGCTGAAAGACGACCACCACTGAACAAGACACACAAGCTGAAACGTCAAGACTGGGCCAAGAAATATCTCAAGACTGATTTTTCTAAGGTTTTATGGACTGATGAAATGAGAGTGAGTCTTGATGGGCCAGATGGATGGGCCCGTGGCTGGATTGGTAAAGGGCAGAGAGCTCCAGTCCGACTCAGACGCCAGCAAGGTGGAGGTGGAGTACTGGTTTGGGCTGGTATCATCAAAGATGAGCTTGTGGGGCCTTTTCGGGTTGAGGATGGAGTCAAGCTCAACTCCCAGTCCTACTGCCAGTTCCTGGAAGACACCTTCTTCAAGCAGTGGTACAGGAAGAAGTCTGCATCCTTCAAGAAAAACTTGATTTTCATGCAGGACAATGCTCCATCACACGCGTCCAAGTACTCCACAGCGTGGCTGGCAAGAAAGGGTATAAAAGAAGGAAATCTAATGACATGGCCTCCTTGTTCACCTGATCTGAACCCCATTGAGAACCTGTGGTCCATCATCAAATGTGAGATTTACAAGGAGGGAAAACAGTACACCTCTCTGAACAGTGTCTGGGAGGCTGTGGTTGCTGCTGCACGCAATGTTGATGGTGAACAGATCAAAACACTGACAGAATCCATGGATGGCAGGCTTTTGAGTGTCCTTGCAAAGAAAGGTGGCTATATTGGTCACTGATTTTTTTTTTTTTTTTTTTGAATGTCAGAAATGTATATTTGTGAATGTTGAGATGTTATATTGGTTTCACTGGTAATAATAAATAATTGAAATGGGTATATATTTGTTTTTTGTTAAGTTGCCTAATAATTATGCACAGTAATAGTCACCTGCACACACAGATATCCCCCTAACATAGCTAAAACTAAAAACAAACTAAAAACTACTTCCAAAAATATTCAGCTTTGATATTAATGAGTTTTTTGGGTTCATTGAGAACATGGTTGTTGTTCAATAATAAAATTAATCCTCAAAAATACAACTTGCCCAATAATTCTGCACTCCCTGTAGAAAGTCTCACGCTTCCGGCGGGAAACGTGTGGTCTTTAAAAGTTGCTTCTTTGTTGCAAAGTTGCAGTCTTTGTGCAACAGGGCCGCTGTCCTCGGGAGTTCTTGGTCCTTTTAGATGCAGGGTAGTCCTCTGAGGCTTCAGAGGTCGCTGGACCCTGGGGGATGCGTCGCTATTGCAGTTTTTCTTGAAGTGGGGAGACAGGCCGGTAGGGCTGGGCCAAAGCAGTTGGTGTCTCAGTCTTCTCTGCAGGGCTTCAGGTCAGCAGTCCTTCTTTGTCTTCAGGTTGCAGGAATCTGATTTCCTAGGTTCTGGGGACCCCCTAAATACTGAATTTAGGGGTGTGTTTAGGTCTGGGAGGGCAGTAGCCAATGGCTACTGTCCTTGAGGGTGGCTACACCCTCTTTGTGCCTCCTCCCTGAAGGGTGGGGGGCACATCCCTATTCCTATAGGGGGAATCCTCCAAAATCAAGATGGAGGATTTGTAAAGGCAGGGGTCACCTCAGCTCAGGAGACCTTAGGGGCTGTCCTGACTGGCGGGTGACTCCTCCTTGTTTTTTTCATTATCTCCCCTGGACTTGCCGCCAAAAGTGGGGGCTGTGTCCAGGGGGCGGGCATCTCCACTAGCTGGAGTGCCCTGGGGCATTGTAACACGAAGCCTGAGCCTTTGAGGCTCACTGCTAGGTGTTACAGTTCCTGCAGGGGGGAGGTGTGAAGCACCTCTACCCAGAGCAGTCTTTTGTTTCTGTCCTCAGAGAGCACAAAGGCCCTCACCACATGGGGTCAGAAACTCGTCTCTCAGCAGCAGGCTGGCACAGACCAGTCAGTCCTGCACTGAACAATTGGGTAAAATACAGGGGGCATCTCTAAGATGCCCTCTGTGTGCATTTTTTAATAAATCCAACACTGGCATCAGTGTGGGTTTATTATTCTGAGAAGTTTGATACCAAACTTCCCAGTATTCAGTGTTGCCATTATGGAGCTGTGGAGTTTGTTTTTGACAAACCCCCAGACCATATACTTAATATGGCCACAACTGTACTTACAATGTCTAAGACTAGACTTAGACACTGTAGGGGCATATTGCTCATGCAGCTATGCCCTCACCTGTGGTATAGTGCACCCTGCCTTAGGGCTGTAAGGCCTTCTAGAGGGGTGACTTACCTATGCCACAGGCAGTATTTTGTGTGTATGGCATCCTGAGGGGGATGCCAAGTCGACTTTGCCTTTATCTCACCACCAACACACACAATCTGCAATGGCAGTGTGTATGTGTTAGGTGAGGGGTCCCTTAGGGTGGCACAACATATTCTGCAGCCCTTAGGGACCTTCCCTGGTCACAGGGCCCTTGGTACCACTGGTACCTTTTACAAGGGGCTTATCTGTGTGCCAGGGGTGTGCCAATTGTGGAAACAATGGTACATTTTAGGTGAAAGAACACTGGTGCTGGGGCCTGGATAGCAGGGTCCCAGCACACTTCTCAGTCAAGTCAGCATCAGTATCAGGAAAAAAGTGGGGGTAACTGCAACAGGGAGCCATTTCCTTACAGCTGATTTAAATATATCATAATAACCTCCTCTCTCAGGCTTCTGCGTTTGATTGCAATATCTAAGACCTTCTGGTCCCAAACAATGCAAAAGTATTCTTTTCTTTCTCTCAGCTTTTTGAACCTAACCATTGTCTTCTAACATTAAAATGTAATTTAAAAAAATACTCTTGGAGGGGCGAGGCCAATATGGCGGTGTGAGCGAACACGTTTCTGCGGGCTCTGCCGTCCAGGCCTCACTAAAAGCATTGTGACCCCTGCGTACTGCCTCCTGGATGCCCCGGCTTGCTGAGGTGCAAGCGGAGACAGCGGGTGCACGAGAGAGGAGACCCGGGGCTCGCTTGTGGGCGCGCGGGGCCGGCGGTGTCGGGCTGCGCCTGGGCCAGCGCACACTGCCGTGCGTGGCGAGGAGCGAGCAGAGCCGGACCTCGTGGGGAGGCCTGGAAGGCCGGAGATCCGGAGACGGACCGGTGGGGCAACTGACAGCATCGGAAGAGGCCCGGTGGACCTGGTAAGAGAGAGGACCGGGCCCAGGGATGGAGGGCCGGGAGGCCTTGGCGGGCTCCATCCCTGGGGCCTAGGTGGTCCGTTCTGGGCTGTGGCCTGCGATGGAGACCTGACTGCGGAGGTGACGGCAGAGCAGAGGGGACGCCCTGCCGCTGGCCTCGGTGGGGTCCCGACTTGGTTAGAGCGGGCCCTGGTCGGCGGCATAATCGCCCGGCACTGTACTCCTCAGGGACGGAGGAGAAGGAGGAGGCCCAGTCGGCTCGGTGAACGGGCAGGAAGACAGAAATGTGAGTCAGCGGCATGAAGTGGAAGGTGCCATAAGATGCTTCGTTTACCTGGCTGGAGAGAGGGCGGATAGTCTGAAGAGGTCACTGGCATAAGAGACGTGCTGGACGGCTGCAGCTTGGGACAAAGTGGTTGGGGCCTGGGGCTGACGGCCAGTACAGGAGAGGCAGTGTCATGGTGTCCTCTAAAATCCGGCAGGAGCAATCGGTGAGGGACATGCTGACTAGATCCCAGCCGGCGAAAAGTGGCCCTACTGAAGGAGCAGCAGCTACAAAGGGCTGTGATGACCGCAAGGAGGTGGACAATGACGGGGAGGCCCCAGTCACTAAAGGCTTTCTCTCTTCCCTGTTTGCTTCACTTCGGAGCGACCTGCAGGAGCTTCGGAGGGACATCTCCCAGGAGATGAAGGAACTATGCACAGAGATCACGTCCCTAGGGGATAGAGTGGCGAGCGTAGAGGATGGTGAGATTTCTCAAGGGGAGGAGGTGGAACGCATCCAACAGGAGATATTACATCTTCGCGATCAACAGGACCTTCTTCAGATCACGGTGGAAGATTTGCCCCGAGCGGAGAAGGAGGATATTTGGGAGTTCATCACGGAGTTGTTCCGCTCAGTCTTGGGTTCAGACGAATCAAGAGAGATTATGCTGGACCGCGTCCATCGGGTGGACCGCTCTGGGGAGCCTGGAGGTCGGCCGCCTGATATTTTTGCATGTGTTCACAACTATGGATTAAAAGAAACCATCCTACAGAGAACCCGAAACTTGTCACATGTACAGTTCTGGGAGCATAAGCTGCAGCTATTTCAGGATCTCTCGCTGCGGACATTGCAAAGGCGAAGAGACTTTAGACCTATAACAGAACATTTGCGGGCTCATGCGACGTCCTACTCCTGGGGTCACCCCTTCCATCTTATGCTCCGGTGGGAGGACCAGTGGCATCAGGTGAGGTCGGTGCTGGAGGCAAGAAGGATACTGCAGCTGGAGGAGACTGGCGGAGAGCCCGGGATGGCTGTGAAGGGGGATGGCGAAGGTCGCCCGCAGTGGCGGCAGAAGGAGAAGAAGAGAAGGCAACGACGGCCTACCATGACAGAACAGGCGCTGGAAAGACAATCATTATTGAGCAGCCTGACAGCCGGGACTAATGACTAGCTGATGGGTCGCTGGGAAATGCCGCTGAGATTTGGGGTCGTGTGAGCTTTGAAGGGGGTCTTTGACCATTCTGGAGGGGCCCGGGCTGGGGCTTCGCTGAATCGCTGGACCAATGGTGACGAATCCGGATGGATCTAATGGCCCAACAAGACTTTACCTCTTTAGACTTGTGTACTAGAGGACTTATTTGTTCTAAGCACCTGTTGTGCATTAAGGTTGAGTATGGGAGTGCTTCTACGGGAATTTCGATAGCGCCCGTCCTTGCCTGCGATCACTGTATGGAAGTCTGCTCCAATAGAGAATCATATGACCTTTAAGTGTTTAAGCCTGAATGTCCGGGGACTTAATAGCCCAGCAAAGAGATTGGCGATTTTGTCTGGTCTTGAGCAGTCAGGGAGTCATGTCTGTCCCTTACAGGAAACACACCTGGTGGCCAAGGATACGTATAGAATGCGGTCAAAGTGGTTCCCTAGGCAATTCTGGTCATCAGCCCCTACGAAACATGCGGGGGTGGCGATACTTTTGTCGAAGTCCTTCCCTGGTGAGGTAATTGGTAAGCTTCATGAGGTACAGGGGAGGTTCCTGGCGCTCAGGGTGCGAGTGGGGACCTTCCACTTCATTATTGCAACAATATATGCACCTAACACGCAACAAGAAACATTTATGAGGCAGGCCATTTCACCGGCGCTCACCACCCCTGACAGTGCCATTCTCGTGGGGGGGAACTTTAACCTGGTTATGGATAATGAGATGGATAGATCTGGGCATCGTTATGGGCAGACTGGTGCGCTGACAGCAGGCGGGAGGCAGTGGCTGGCTGAGTGTGGTCTGGAGGATGTTTGGAGAAGGGAACATCCTAAGCTTAGGGACTATTCCTTTTATTCTGCGGCCACCAAAACGTATACACGTATTGATTTTTTCCTGGCCTCCGCGGCGTTCATTTCTCAAATCCGGGAGACCACCATCGAGGCCCGGGCCTTGACAGATCACGCACCTATCACTCTAGAGGTGAGCCTGGATATGAGGCGTGTGGGAAGCCCCAGCTGGCGCTTTAGAGACACCATTTTGCAGAGTAGAGTAGCGGAGGAGACGCTGAGACACGTGATAGTGGATTACCTTAGCATTAATGATGATGGAGGAGTTAGCATAGAGACAGTATGGGAGGCCCTGAAAGCGGTGGTGCGGGGGGAGGTGATATCCCTGGCGGCTAAAGACAATAAAGCACGGAAGGAACTGAGAGCAGCGCTTGAGCAAAAGGTGGCGGCTCTGGAGCGTTGACATAAATGCACTGGTGCACCTAGAGTATGGCGGGAGCTGGAAAGAGAGCGACAGCAGCTGAAACGGCTAGACTGGGACAGGGCCGAATACGCGATAGCAAGGCTCAAACACAAGTACTACATCGGAAGTAACAGGTGTGGGAAGCTTCTAGCACACCGGCTTAGGGCGCAGCGCTCCGCAGCGGCACACTGACGACCAAATGGCAGAGGTGTTTGCTGAGTATTATAAAGGGTTATATTCAGCGGATGAGAGGTGTGTGGACCCAACTGCATTTTTGGCAGATAGTACAATCACTCCGCTTGGGGAACACAAAGCGTCCTCGTTGGATCGGCCCATAAGAATAGATGAGGTTATCTCTGCGATAGCACGTCTAAAGAACGGGAAGTCGCCTGGCCCCGATGGCTTTACGGCACTCTTTTATAAAACGTTCTGTCCAGAGTTGGCTCCAGTCTTGGCAAGGCTCTTCAACTCCTTTCGGGTATCCGGGGCTCTCACTCCTAGCATGCTGGAGGCTACCATTACTGTTATTCATAATGCTGGGAAAGATCCGGAAGATTGTGCCTCATAGAGGCCTATTTCGCTTCTGAATATTGATGCCAAGTTGTTTACGGGTATCCTAACTCACCGCCTCTATCCCTATATGCCAGGCCTTATCGACCCGGACCAAGCGGGCTTTATACCCCACCGGCAGTGTGGAGATAACACAAAGCGCCTTCTGCCTTTAATAGACAAAACTGGCAGATCGCGCAGAGAGGCGCTCCTCCTTTCTATCGATGCGGAGAAGGCGTTTGATGGAGTTAATTGGCCCTGTCTCTTCCAAGTGTTAGAGCGCTTTGGGTTGGGCCCAGGGTTCAGGACCTGGATCCAGTGCATCTATTGTGCGCCCAAGGCTGCGGTATGAGTCAATGGAACCCTGTCCTTGCCATTCTCGGTTGGTCGTGGAAAACGGCAGGGATGTCCGCTCTCCCCGCTGCTATTTGCGCTGTATATGGAACCCTTTGCGCAGCGCCTCCGTGATAATCCCCTTGTCGATGGCGTCAAATTTGGTGGCGAACATCACTTTATTAGTCTCTATGCGGATGATCTGATCCTCACCCTCGCGGGGCCCATTGTATCGCTTCCGGCTTTGATGATAGCTATGGAAGAGTTTGGGCAGGTTTCTGGATTCCGTGTGAATATGCAGAAGTCGCAGGTCCTCGGCCTGTCCATCTCTCCTGATCATGTAGAACCCCTGAGGGCCCGCTATCCCTTTGTATGGTCGACATCGCAGGTACCCTACTTGGGTATCGAACTGGCGACCTCAGCGGTAAAGACGGCGAGCGTGAACTATGCAACTTTAACTCGAGAGGTCCTGCGAGACCTTGGGAGCTGGGGGAAGCATAACCTCTTTTGGCTGGGCAGGGTTGCGGCGGTGAAATTGACGGTGCTTCCGCGCATACTCTATGTCTTTCAGGCACTTCCTCTGACTCCTCCGCCTCGCACGATAGCGACCCTACAGGCTGCGATTTTTAAGTTTATTTGGGATGGTCGGCCGGCGCGGATTCCGCGGAACGTTCTATACCGCCCTAGGGGGGAGGGCGGTTTGGCTGTCCCCTGTCTGTTGCAGTATGAGTAAAGGCAGTCCAGCTGCGCTTTCTTTTAAAGTGGAGCAGGCCGCTTTCTGAATAACACTGGTGCTTTATGGACCAGGCGGTGGCGGGGTCTCATATTTGGAAGGAGCCCTGGATCTGACGACGGCACAGGGTGGACGGATTGTATTCCTCCCCGATCACGGAAGTGACGATGCGTGTGTGGGACGCTGAGGCGAGTCGGCAGGGGCTCACAACGTTTCCATCCCCTATGTCACCAATCGGTGAGAACCCTGACTTCCCACCAGGCCTACAGGTAGAGAGCTTCCGCCGATGGTATGATGGGGGCTGTAAGAGGGTGGGGAGTCTCTTTGGCGAGAGTGGAGTGATCCCTTTTGAGCAGATGCAGGAGACGTATCAACTAACTGAGGCGGACAGACTATTTTATTATCAAGTACGACATTGGGCCCTTATGCCCGCGAATAGGGCTTCGATAGACAGACCACTAACCCCGTTTGAGAGGTGGATTTTCACAAAGAAGGATGACAAACGAGTGATATCGGAGCTTTACCGGTTCCTGCAGGGTGGGGGGCGACCGCCTAGGACGAAGGGTCAACGGAGGTGGGAGAAAGAGTTGAAGAGAGAGTTCACGGAGGAGGAATGGGATAATATCTAATACAGAACTCATCATACGCCCCATAGTGCTGCCGGGACAGAGACGGCCTACAAGATAACTTCCTACTGGTACTTCACTCCAGCAAGAATAAATGCATGGGACCCGGCTAAGTCTGGCCGTTGCTGGAGGGGGTGCGGTAACACGGGCACGCTAGTACATCTTCTTTGGCATTGCCTCAAACTACAGCGATATTGGACGAGTATATTAGATGACATTGATAAGGTGTTTCAAACAGAGATCCCTAGATTCCCCTCATATGTCTTGCTGGGCTTACCCAACCCTATCACGTTTCCTCTTCGCTCGTTAAGGGGACGGCCGATGGCTCTGGCTCTTAATGCTGCCCTTCAGACAATCCTTGCTCAATGGGGCACGGATAGGTTGCCAACATATGGGTCCTGGATCCAGAAATTATGGTTTATTTTGGCGATGAAAAAGCTGACTTTGGCATCCAAGCAGAGGGTAAGCGACATCAGTGTGTTATGGAGGCCTTTCCTTCAGATCCTGTCTACAGAATTTATCGAGCTGACGTGACCAGCATATCTAAGAGTACTGGGGTTGACCCGAGAGGTTTAGTGGGATGATGGGGATTGGGGCTGTGAGAGTGGCAGAGACGACCTTACATCTGGAGTGGTGAGGCGTTCAGGTGAGAGGGAGGCGGAGCATACAGGCGCAGAAGCACGATTGTTCTTGTTCCCTTTTTTTTCTTTTTTCATGTTCGTTTGAGTGTGAGCACTGTGAGATCCGGCTTTGAAAGTCCTCCGGGCCTGAGGCTGATATGTGCCATACGAGACTGGGAAGATGTTCCCCTAATTTGAAGACTGGGTTGGCTGTGGGACGAGACGCGCATGCGCAGGGCTATGGGGCGTGTCATTATTGAAATGAAGGGGGATCATTGCAGTGCTCTGTATTGTTCTTCATGTTTAAATGCCAATAAACAGATTTGATCCATAAAAAAATACTCTTTCCATTCTTGCCATCTAACATTTGGTTCTCCTGGATTAGTAAGAAATTCTTTAGGCATATTTAGAGTGATTCCCACATTCATCGAGCTGTTCAACTTTTCTTCCATGTGTATACAATAATGTGCTTAATATAAATAAATAATAATAAAAAACTTGTATTGAGTTTAAGAGAAGGTATAAAAATAATGCTTACTGTATTCCTCTTGCTCTACCAGCGAGTCCTCGCTGCTAATAAAGCATTAAATTTAAAGGGCAACTCGTAAAAGTAAACAATCTGCAAACTGTCTGATTGAAGTTAGAAACAACGGTAACAAATATAGTTGCTACACAGGTCACGCAGCGTGACCTTACGTTTGCGTGGGTCCAGATTGACGAGAAGAAGAAGAAAGAACCGTTGGCAGCTTGAATTAGCACAGCGCGCCGTGAAAGAGGCAGAAGTGGTAAAGAACGGGTGTCAGCACGCAAAGGAACAGTGCGCTCGAGATGGCCGGCATGCAGAACAATGGCCCAAGTCTGAAGGTAAATAGACCGTTTTGGTAACTGTGGCGAATAACAGCAGCACACTAAAGATAATAAGGAAATAAATAGTAGATAACCATGTCTGCATTCTTGTAGTCAACTCAAATCAATGTAGCTTTCCTAGTAAAAAATTATAGCAAAATGACCCAATTTCTCTTTAAAATTAAGATGTTGATCCATAATGCAGTGCAAACAAAGGCATAGTTGCTTTAAAGACGGAGGTTTGAATCCTGTCATCGCCAATTCTGTAATGGTCAATCCCATAGAGATTCAGTCCCAAAGTATTGAAATGCTATTTTCTTTTATTGGAGAAAGAAGGTAAAGTCCTTGATCCTTTGCCCAGCCTTATAGCGAATACACAAACATTCACCAATACTTACAACTCTAGAACATGGAATTGTGGAGAGGAATATAGAACAAGCAAATAACAATACTGTAGGATTCCACTTACTTACAATACTACACCGGCTCTTGCAGAGTATTCAAATTAACCAGATGGCCAGCATTATTTACTTGGAAAGTTGGCAACCCTAATTAGAAACCCCGCACGTATGTTTATGTGATGTTTATGACCAGTATATTTTGGTACAGCATTAAACCCCTAATTAAATGTCACTACTAAAAGTGACCCAGTGGATCATCTTTAGTAGTGATGTGGGGTGACATCTGCACTCCCCAATTAACTATTCCCCCACCACCCTCTGGGGTGGTGGGGGAATGTTACTAAAATTATTTTTTATTGCAGCTTTCTTCTATAATGATATTTGTGTTTTGACCACTGAGTCCATGCTGAACCTAGCCTAGCAGCACACTGTCACATCAGTGACCACCAACTTCATTTTGCCTATTGACTTTATTTTACCATTAGCCACCGCCACATTAAAAGCTGCAAGTATTTTTCCATGCTCACGTTATACAATGTGCTCATGTTTTTATTTTGCGTGTTCTTTTCCCACCAAGGGCTTAGGCTGATAAGAATGTACTAGGCCAGCAGGGAACTGTTTTGTTTTGCTTAAGGGCACCTTGGGATTATGCCAAGTCCCGACGTATTATTTTCAAAGCTGGCCTAAAGTAATGAGCATTTGTTGAATAATAAACTTATGAGGAGGGCGTTTCTAGAATTCTCCTCTCTTGTTTGTTCAAAGTATAAGAGGCAGAGACCAGATGGACCGGGGAGTGATTCAGATCTCAGACATGCTTAGGACACTGAGGTGTGTCATCCTTCTCGTGAGGATACATGATCTCTCCCTCTCTCGCCACAATCGATTCTGGGATCTGGTGCTGATAGGAGGGAGATGAAGGAGCTGTGCCCCTGCCTCAGGGTGATGCATATTTTTTTTTAATTCTTGTCATCTGCTTTGCATTGTGACATATATACATACATATAGATACATATATTTGCTGTGTATATTGCAGTGGAGAATAATGTGTACATGTTTTCATTTCATTGCTGTGACCATTTGTAAAACGTGTGCTTTCAGCATGCTAATCTCCTTTACGAACCTTGCAAAGTGAATTAATAAATGGCTTCTTTAGAATAAGAAGCACATTCCAGAATTTTTTGTCAGTGCATGAGTGTTTCCACTTGGTCATTAGTGAAGCAAAACAGCTTCTAAGTGCTCCAAAATATCTTGAACCATTATTTACCGCTTATGTCCTTGGGCTAAAGACACTGCTTAAATAATGTGTCATAATTTAAAATCTTTACCACAACCTAGAGTTAGCCATGAATGTGTGCTGTCACTGTCATAAGAAAGTCAAGTGTACAATAAGACATTTTGTATTTGAATTAAAATTTTATGTCAAGACCGAAGGATCCTATTATGCGTTTCTTTCCTTGCTTAATTTCAATAGCAGCAGTCAAGGTAAACAAATCTAAAACTCCCAAGTGGCAAAGGAAATAAGCAAATGGGAAGAAAAACGTAGTTCAAACACAATAACCAATCAGAATGACATACACAGTATTATAACGTCACTTGAGTGCAAACAGCCCTCTTTTCTTGCTACTCGCAGTCATGTTAAGTACTTTTCTCAGTATTTCTCTTCAATATTTCATGTTTTATTATATAGTTATTGTATATATTCATTATCTTACTCGGTCACTACCCCGACGCGTGGCTAGCATTTTTCTTCCCCAGTCGGCACGTTGCTGCACGCTCTGTGACCGTTTTTCCTTGCGTGTGTTCAAAAACGGTTTCAACCATCTCCTCAGTTTGCGGTCGCCATTTTACCCACATCTGAGGAGTGTCTGTACCGTTTTGCCTGCCTCCCAGCTGCCGTTCGTTTTGCCTTCAGTATTCCTTCACGGAGGGGCATCGCTTCTGCCTTCCCGAGCCTCGTTGCTTGTTTCTCGGCAGTGAGGTTTCAGACACACCCAGTCTGGCCCTTCCACACCCTCAGACTCTACTGTAACTGCCCATAGGTGGGGCTTTGGGTTTCAAAGCCTCCCCATTCAATTTTTAACCCTTTCCCTACCGTTTTTCATTCCAATTTATTTCTAGTCTCATCTTCTCACATAATTATGGAGATGGACAGCTCTCCTTTACCACAGGATGATCCTGAAGAGGTGAACACAATCAAGGAAGAGTTGAATGCTTTTATTCAGGCCTCTGTAAAGCAGGCGGTTTCTACATCCAAGCAAACATTGTAAAAAAATTTAGAAGCCTCTGTGTTTAATATGATGACCAGGACGATTTCGTCTCAGTCTGCGGGGGAACGCATAAAGCGCCCTTCAGTCATTAATCGCCCCAAAAAACAGCACAAGGCGGCGCAAACGGTTAGTGAGGTTTCCTCATATAAGGCAGAGGACATGGCTCCTACAAAGGAGAATAAAGCTCAAGAGAATCAAAAATTGTCTTTGAAATGTAAAACAAAATCAAAACATATTATGTCTCCTATTATCATATCTTTCATTCCTGATGCAGATGACGATTTGGCTGATATGGATTCAGATAATGATTTATCTGACAAGGATGATGGAGATACAATAGCTCTTCCCCCTAATAAGACACCCAAATTATCTCCAACAGAGACTACTAGACCTAAGCCGGTTGTAGATTCCGTAGGGGTACCAATGTTTGATCCAAGTCATATTTTCCACCCAAACTCCACACAGTGGGTACCTGCGGATCATGAGGAGTAGTATGGAACTTCCAGATTAATGCCCTCATTATGACCCTGGCAGTGAGTAAGTACCGCCAAATTATGACCATGACGGTGATAACTCCCATAGACAGCCAATGTACCACACCAACTGCCACGGCGGAAACAACACTCACCACGGCAGCAGGCAACAACATCCAGGCGGGAGACAAAGTACCGCCCACCATATTAAGACACACAAAACACCCACCTTTTCTGGGGCGGTACCAATGCCAATAAAAGCCTGGTGGAAACAGAGCTCAGAAGTGAAATGACTCACCATTGGAAACACAGGGAAGAACCACGCAGCCGTGGAACCCGAACTGCAAGTTTTCCCGATGATCTTCCACGTCATGCTCCACCTGGAACACCAACGCTGGCGAAAATTACGACGGTGAGTACAGCCTCCTAGCACACAAGGGAGTGTGGGAGGAAAACAAGAGTGACAAACACACGCACAACACACAAACACACCATACACACAACCAGTTGCACCTGTAAACCAATGGCACATGACACACAGCATAATAAAACACGGACAACAATGCTAGAGTACCGACAATGTATTAGCAATGCAAAAACCACCACACGAACCAAATATATACAAATGTCCATAAAGGGCCACTCCCCAGTCCAAAGTCATGAGGGCACACAAGGCCACAGGGCACAGTCCAAGGCCCAACCTGTATCCTGACACAGCCGGAGAGAACACTGCAGGGGCATTATTTTGCAAGTGGGAAGACACCTCAGGGGGTGTGGGGTGGGCACCTCAGCTGAATACGAGAACTTCCCCACTGGTTCTCGGTGGGGCAACATGCCCATTGCTTTGTCCTGGAGAGTGCAAGGCCACAGCCTCTGAAGTGGGTGACTTGCCTACTAGTTCTGGAGGGGGCAACATGCCCATTGCTTTGTCCTGGGGAGGGCAAGGCCACAATCTCTGAAGTGGGTGGCTTGCCCACTGGTTCTGGAGGGAGCAGCCCGCATAGCAGCCCCTGGAGGGTGGCCTACATGGCGTTCCGCTGGCGGTGACGGCTGTACTGTGGTGGTGGCTGGAGGAGCCTCCTGGGCAGCCCCTGCACTGTCCGATGGCTGCACTGTCTGATGGAGGTGGAGGAGGAGATAGTGGAGGCAGTGGATGTTGTTGTGTCTGTAACTGTATGGTGTTTGTGTGAGTGCCTGTGGGATGAAGTGTGGTGCTTGTGTTTGCCTGTGCCACTCTTGTGTGTTGCACTGTGTGCTTACCTGTCTGTTTGGGGGCCTGGGATGGGTTGGGGTGGAGGGGAGTGGGACTGGGAAGTGGTAGTTGGAGGGGGGACGGTAGAAACAGGAACAATGGTTGGCATCAGAGAGGAGGCCAGAGCCTGAATGGATCTCTGTTGGGCTGCAAATCCACTGTGAATGTCTCCCAGGAATGGACTGCATTGCTGCATCTGGGATGCCAGCCCCTGGATGGAATTCACAATGGTTGACTGCCCTACAGAGATGGATCTCAGGAGGTCAATACCATCCTCACTCAGGGCAGCAGGGCTCACTGGGGCAGGGCCTGAGGTGCCTGGAGCGAAGGAGATGTCCACCTTCCTGTGTGAGCGGGCACCGGAAACTCGCTGAGGGGCTACTGAGAGCGCTGTGCTAGTACGGGGGGGGCGGCTGTACCTGTAGCTGGGGTGGAGCTCCCATCGGAGGATGTATCTGAGTCGGAGTCGTCTCCTCCTGTCTCCGCCGTGGTGCTCCCCTCACCCTCCGCCCCACTGGTTCCCTGGGCGTCGGTGGACTCTGCCTCCAGGATCATGTGGGTGCCCCTGCTCCTCCGCCAGATGATGCTAATGCACACAGGGACAGGATGACAGAACGAAAAAAGGGGGGGAGAGAGGAAAAGGAAACACTGGGTCAATTACTGCACTAACACCACCACTGTCGTACACAGCACCATCACACACAGGGAACAGGCCTAAGCAACATGCATTGCACTACCAGTGATATGGCTAGTCACCAAGACATGATGAGGAGCACACACTGCCAACTGCAGCACACCTGGGACCCACGATGCACTGCCTAAAACTGACTACTAACAAGCTAGGTTACCTGTATTTTCCATGCAACTATTACCTTTGAGAGGACCCACGCTGCAATGTCTGGCCTTGCCTTAGGGGCACCCACTAACACACAACCACCACCTGGATACCAGCCCACCAGACAAAATATGTAATGATACCCACTGTAATCACCCCCTTGTGGCTGCTGTGATTCCCTCAAGCGTCCAACCAGCTCAAGGTACGCCACTGCCAGTATGCTGGCCATCAGGGGGGTCAGGGTCTGATGGGCACCCCTTCCTCATTGGGAGGCCATCCCCAGCTGGGCCTCCGGGGTCTTCTGTGCCCAGCGTCTCAGGTCCTCCCACCGTTTCCGACAGTAGGTGCTCCGCCTGCCATAGACCCCCAGGGTCCACACCTCCTTGGCGATGGCAGGCCATCTTCCCTTCTTTTGATGGGCGCTGACCTGCAGAGGCAATAAAGACAGGAGAACACCATTAAACTAACAGTCCAGCCTGTCACACACATGGGCCACTATACCCGTTTCCATCACCATTGGCACACACATTGCCCAGCGCACAACATGTACACCGCCAACAGATAAACCTCCCTCCCCTTACACAGTGCCTTCACACACATCTCAATGCATCCATGCCACATGCATCGTGCCCACAGTGTACTCACCTGTTGGTCTGGAGGCCCATACAGCAGTCCTTACTGGGGTAGGACCTCATCCACTAGTCGCTCCAACTCATCCGAAGTGAAGGCTGGGGCTCTTTTCCCAGTCACACAGGCCATGGTAGGTTCCTGACACAGGTCACAGCAGCACATGCAGTGTAGGTCTTCTCCTGTTGAAGGTCAGGAAACAAGTGAGGTATGATTTAGAAAATGGCGGTCACGTCCGCGGCGTGTACACAGTCACTGCCGGCGTACATCCCCATTGGCCACTGTACTCCATAGGGACCAATATTATCCAATGAGGAATTGCACGGCGGTTCATGACCGCCTACCGCCACAACGCCTAACGTCGGTGGAATTACCTCACTTACACCTGTCCCTCCACACAGGACAGGCGGTCTTCATTTCGGGGGGGGGGAAGGGGGGGTGAACATGCCTATCGATAATTGTTGCGTCACAGGATAAATAGACACATACTTAGAAATTAACACTGTCCCAATACATAATTGCACGATGTGGACTGCTGTTGTGGATTAGTTGTTCAAATTGTGACAGCCGACTCACCCCTGTGTCCCTTAAATACCTACCGCTGCGGATGAATAGGAGATGGAGACACACCCCTGTGTACAGACATCTGGTGGACTTAGCTACACTGGAGGACAGGCACATTATCCACACCTATAGACTGGACAGAGTGACAATCACAGAGCTGTGTGCCCAGTTGGAGCCTGACCTGATATCAGCTATCTGTCATTCCACTGGGATCCCCATCTTGTGCAAGTTCTATCTGTGCTCCATTTCCTGGCAACTGCTTCTTTCCAAGTGACAGTGGGCTTGGCAGCAGGAATGTCACAGCCAAATTTTCTCAATCGTGCTGGCAAGAGTGTTGTCTGCCCCGGTAAAACACATGTGCAGCAACATAGCTTTCCCCCAGGTGGGAGATCTGGCCACTGTGAAGGCAGGATTCTATGCAGTGGGACATATCCCCAATATTATTGGTGCGACTGACGGGACACATATTGCTTTTGTTCCCCCCCCCCCCGAATGAACAGGTGTACAGAAATAGTAAAAGTTTCCACTCCATGAATGTGCAGATGGTGTGTCTGGCGGAACAGTACATCTCCCACGTCAATGTTAAATATCCTGGGTTGGTGCATGATGTGTCTGTCCTGAGGAATATTAGCATCCCAAATGTGATGGGACAACTACAGAGACACAGGATGTGGCTTATAGGTGAGCCTTGGTCCTCACCCGGTGTGTGTTAGTCTATGCCTCTGATATTAACCTCATAGGATAGTGTGTGGCTAAATGGTGTCCCTCAATAACTGCAGGTGACTCTGGCTACCGAAACCTATTGTGGATGCTGACCCCTGTGAGGAATGCCAGGACAAGGGCTGAAGAACGTTATAATGAGGCACATGGACGAATCAGAAGGATCATTGAAAGGACCTTCGGCCTCCTGAAGGCCAGGTTCAAGTGCCTCCATCTGACAGTTGGATCCCTGTGCTACTCACACGAGAAGGTCTGCCAGATAGTAGTGGCATGCTGCATGATGCACAACCTGGCCCTCAGACCAATATACCTTTTCTGCAGGAGGAGGAGACTGGAGATGCCCCTGTGGCAGCAGTGGACCCCGAGGACAGTGAGGATGAGGAGGCAGAGGATGAGGATGTGGACAACAGAACATCAGTTATCTGTCAGTACTTCCAATGACACACAGGTGAAACAGTGCAACTTCACATTTCTATAACTATTGGTGTATTCTGTGTGGCTGTGGCATGATGGCATTACCCACTTTTTACCTCTACATACTGTCAACTATGGATTATCATTTTACAGATGTTGGCAATATGACAACAATGTCATGATGTGATCACTACAGCCAGCTACAGGTCATTCTTTCTGTGCTCTCACAATGTACAGTTCATTTGCAATGGATGTAGCTGTTTCCATCAATACAAATTTACAATACATGTAGTCGAGTTTTGTCCAACGGTGTTTACTGTAGTGCTAAGAAATTGAGGGGAAAGTGCAATGGAATGGGATGATGATGGAGGAAAGTCCAGGCTATTGTTCCAGTCCGTTTGTAGCACAGGTGCAGTGTCCAAGGGGACATAGGAAGGGGAGCAATGGCAGTTCAAGGTGGACAAGGTGACTGAGTGGGACACAAGGGGGACAATCAGGTGAGTCTCATTTCCTGGCGGTGGTCTTGGCAAGTGTCTCTGGCTTCTGTCTGGGACACAGGGAACGCTTGCGGGGTGGTTTACCTTCTGCAGGGGGAGGGGTGCTGGTGGCCTGTGGGTCCTGTGACGGGGCCTCCTGCCCTGCCCACTAACGGCAGCGGAGGGCTGTTCAGTTGACTGGCTAGTGGTAGGGGCCCGCTGGTGTGCTGGTGCTTCCCTCATGATGTTGGCCATGTCTGCCAGCACCCCTGCTATGGAGATCAGGGTGTTATTAATGGCCTGCAAGTCCTCCCTGATCCCCTGATACTGTCCCTCCTGCAGACACATGTTCTCCTGCACATTATCAAGGATCTGGCCCATCGTGTGTTGGGAATGTTGGTAGGCTCCCAGGATCTCGGAGAGTGCCTCCTGGAGAGTCGGTTCCCTAGTCCTGTCCTCCCCCTGGCGCACAGCAGTCCTCCAAGTGTCCCTGTTGTCCTGTGCCCCTGTCCCCTGAACAGTGTGCTCACTGCCACTGACCCCAGGTCCCTGACTGTCTTGGGGGTGAGGTGTGGCCTGGGGTCCCTGTACAGGTGGGCACACTGCTGATTGATGTGTCCTGGGGACAGAGGTTTGGGTACACTGGGTGGGTGCTGTGGTGTTGGATTCTGATGGGGGAGGCTCTGTGGTGGTCTGTGATTGTGCTTGGGTGACCAGCTGTTCAGTGGTCCCTGATGGGCGAGGTAGGTCCTCCAGATCCTGAAGTCCAAAGTTATTGTCATCATTGGGGCCTCTTCTGTTGGGGGACTGGATAGTGGTGGCACCTCCTCTCCACTGACATTGGCTGGGGTACCTGTGGGGATGTAAGTGATGTGTTATGCTTAATGTGTGTGACATATTGTACATCCCTGGCTTCCCCTCAATCGTTGGTGTTGCCCTGTCAGCTTTTGCTTGTGTATGATTATGTATTGTGGGATTGTTAGTTTCCCTTTGCTGTAAATCCTTTAGTGATGGGTGTACATGCAGGGCTGAGATGGGTGTCCATGCATTGGTATGGCATGCAGGGCTTGGCACTGGGGTTAGTGAGATGTGTAGGTGCAGTGTGTGGGTTGGAGTGGAGTGATGGGAGTGAGGGTGTGAGATGGCATGCAGGTTTGGGGGGAGGGTGAGGATTAATAAATGTTGACTTACTAGTGTCCAGTCCTCCGGCTATTCCAGCGAGTCCCTCAGGATGCAGTAATGCCAGTACTTGTTCTTCCCATGCTGTGAGCTCTCGGGGAGGAGGTGGGGTCCACCACCGGTCCTCTGTATGGCGAGCTGGTGCCGTGCTGCTATGGAGCGTACCTTCCCCCGTAGGTCGTTCCACCTCTTTGTGATGTCATCCCTTGTTCTTGGGTGATGTCCCATGGTGTTGATCCTGTCCACGATTCTCCGCCATAGCTCCATCTTCCTTGCTATGGATATTTGCTGTAGCTGTGCTCCAAAGAGCTGTGGCTCCACCCTGACTACTTACTCTACCGTGACCCTTAATTCCTCCTCAGTGAAATGAGGGGGTGCCTTTGTGGTGCCATGGGTGTTGTGTGATGTGTGTTGGTGAGCGTGTGTTGGGTAATGTGGTGGGGTCTATGATGTGGAGTACGTGAGGGGTGTATGGGTGTAAGTGGTGTGTGTGTCTAGTTGTCTCTGAGCTCCTCTGCTCAGTCTCCTAGTGGCAATTGGTATTCGTAAGGGGTTCTGGGTAATGTGGGTGTGTGTTTTATAGTGGTGTGGGTGTGGTGTGTTGTAGGTGGCTGGCCTGGCTTATAGTGGTTACCTTGTGGTACTTACACCCTGTGCCAGGTCCAGTTATCCCTTATTAGTAGAATACAGGTGTTTCTTGCAGCTTAGGCTGATAGAAGGTAGCTATGGCAAAGCAGCTTAGGCTGAACGAGGAGACATGCAAAGCTCCTACTATACCACTTATATCATATAGCACAATATCATAAGAAAACACAATACTCAGAGTTACTAAAAATAAAGGTAGTTTATTTTTACGACAATATGCCAAAAGTATCTCAGAGAATACCCTCACTTAGGTGGTAAGTGATATACACAAGTTATATGTACACAAACCCAAAACAGGTAAGTAACAGTAAGAAAAGTAGTGCAAACAATGTAGAATCACAATGGGATGCAATAGGTGAACATAGGTCTAGGGGCAACACAAACCATGTACTCCAAAAGTGGAATGCGAATCACGAATGGACCCCCAGACCTATGGGAGCTTGTAGAGGGTCGCTGGGACTGTAAGAAAACAGTCAGGGTGCCCAAGATACCCCACCCCAAGACCCTGAAAAGTAGGAGTAAAGTTACCCTACTACCCTAGAAAGACACAATAGTCGTGATAGGGGGATTCTGCAAGAACCACAAGCACCATCAAAACACTGAAGACGGATTCCTGGACGTGAGGACCTGCGAGGCAAGGGGACCAAGTCCAAGAGTCACGATAGTGTCCAGGGGGGGCAGGAGCCCAGGAAACCCCAGATGAAGGTGCAAAAGGGCTGCCTCCGGGTGGAAGGAGCCGAAGATTCTACAACAACGAAAAGGGCTAGGAACTTTTCCTCTGGATGGAAGATGTCCCACGCAGAAATACCGCAAACAAGCCTTGCTAGCTGCAAGGGTCGCGGTAGAGGTTTTTGGGTGCTGCTGGGAACCAGGAAGGACCAGGATGTCGCCCCTTGGAGGAGGAGACAGAGGGGGCGCTCAGCAACTCAGAGAACCCCCGCAGAAGCAGGCAGCACCCGCAGAAGTACCAGAGCAGGCACTTAGAAGATTTGTGAAACCGGAGTCACAAAAGGAGGGTCCCACGACATCGGAGTCCAACTCAGAGGGTTGAGCACTGCAGGACGGAGTGCTGGGGACCCAGGCTAGGCTGTGCACAAAGGAATCCTTGGAGAAGTGCACAGAAGCCGGAGCAGCTGCAAATCACGCAGTACACAGGTTTGCTGTCTGGTGTGGGGAGGCAAGGACTTACCTCCACCAAACTTGGACTGAAGGATCACTGGACTGTGGGGGTCACTTGGATCCAGCTCCTGTGTTCCAGGGACCATGCTCGTCAGGATGAGAGGGGACCCAGAGGACCGGTGATGCAGTCTTTTGGTGCCTGCGTTAGCAGGGGGAAGATTCCGTCGACCCACAGGAGATTTCTTCTTGGCTTCCGGTGCAGGGTGAAGGCAGACAGCCCTCAAAGCATGTACCACCAGGAAACAATCGAGAAAGCCAGCAGGATGAGGCGCTACAATGTTGCTGGTAGTCGTCTTGCTACTTTGTTACGGTTTTACAGGCGTCCTGGAGCAGTCAGCGGTCGATCCTTGGCAGAAGTTGAAGAGGGAAGTGCAGTGGAACTCTGGTGAGCTCTTGTATTCGTTATCTGAAGAATACCCTGGAGGAGAGACCCTAAATAGCCAGAAAAGGAGGTTTGGCTACCAAGAAAGGAGGTTTGGCTACCAAGAGAGGTAAGAACCTATCAGAAGGGGTCTCTGACATCACATGCTGGCACTGGCCACTCAGAGCAGTCCAGTGTGCCCCCAACACCTCTGAATCCAAGATGGCAGAGGTCTGGGACATACTGGAGGAGCTCTGGGCACCTCCCCTGGGAGGTACTGGTCAGGGGAGTGGTCACTCCCCTTTCCTTTGTCCAGTTTCGCGCCAGATCCTGAACCGGTGTAGACTGGCTTATGCAGAGATGGGCACCATCTGTGCCCATCAAAGCATTTCCAGAGGCTGGGGGAGGCTACTCCTCCCCAGCCCTTCACACCTATTTCCAAAGGGAGAGGGTGTAACACCCTCTCTCAGAGGTAATCCTTTGTTCTGCCTTCCTGGGCCGGGGCTGCCCAGACCCCAGGAGGGCAGAATCCTGTCTGAGGGGTTGGCAGCAGCTGCAGTGGAAACGCCAGAAAGGCAGTTTGCCAGTACCCGGGTTCTGTGCTAGAGACCCGGGGGATCATGGAATTGTTCCCCCAATACCAGAATGGTATTGGGGTGACAATTCCATGATCTTAGACATGTTACATGGCCATGTTCGGAGTTACCATGGTGACGCTACACATAGGTAGTGACCTATATGCAGTGCACGCGTGTAATGGTGTTCCCGCACTCACAAAGTTCGGGGAATTTGCCCTGAACGATGTGGGGGCACCTTGGCTAGTGCCAGGGTGCCCACACACTAATTAACTTGGCACCCAACCTTCACCAAGTGAGGATTAGACATATAGGTGACTTATAAGTTACTTAAGTGCAGTGAAAAATGGCTGTGAAATAACGTGGACGTTATTTCACTCAGGCTGCAGTGGCAGTCCTGTGTAAGAATTGTCTGAGCGCCCTATGGGTGGCAACAGAAATGCTGCAGCCCATAGGGATCTCCTGGAACCCCAATACCCTGGGTACCTAAGTACCATATACAAGGGAACTATATAGGTGTACCAGTGTGCCAATGAGAATTGGTAAAATTAGTCACTAGCCTGCAGTGACAATTTTAGAAAGCAGAGAGAGCATAAACACTGAGGCTCTGGTTAGCAGAGCCTCAGTGATACAGTTAGGCACCACAAAGGGAATACATATAGGCCACAAACATATGAGCACTGGGGTCCTGGCTAGCAGGATCCCAGTGTCACATATCAAACACACTGACAACATAGGGTTTTCACTATGAGCACTGGGCCCTGGCTTGCAGGATCCCAGTGACACAGTAAAAACACCCTGACATATACTCACAAACAGGCCAAAAGTGGGGGTACCAAGGCTAGAAACTTCCTACATGTGTGTATGGGTGTCAGGTATGTGTATTTGGTATTGGCCAATGTGGTGTTATTTTGTATGTGGGTGTCCATTCTGAGCGCAGCAGTATGTACCGCCAATGGTTTATCGCCATTGAATGTCCACTGTGGTGATTCGTGGGTCATAATGTGATAGACATTGTTTTGTTGGAGTAACGGTATGGGTTTTGGGACTGCCACTTTACCACTGACTGTTGGTCTGGTGGATTTGTGTATGTGGCTGTATTCTGTCAAATTGGTGTGTGTGTGTTTCGTAATATGGACACCAGATATCCGCCACTGCAGCGGCCGTCAGCATGGCGATAAGCGGGATTTACTGCCAATGTCATAATGAGGGACTAAGTTGTCACTGTGACAAACAGACTATGGCCAAGTTAACACCTGAATGCCCCCCAAAACTTCACTACTCCTTCTATTCCTCAGGCTCTCCTAACCTTTTTTACCAAATTCAAAAAAGATCCTCGTAAAGGGGTGGATAAAGCATGGCCCTCTCGTCAGGATAAATTTTGAGAAATTGTTGGCCCCCTTACACGCATCTTCGACCTCGCAGAGTCTGCCAGATTGGATGGCAGTATTATTGACCTGAAAGACCTTTCGCTATGGGTTCAGTGGACAGTTTGCCTTCTTAGCAATGCTAACTCTGCTCTGACCTATGAAAGGAGAAAAGGTCTTTTACTCAAACTAGACCTCAAGATGGTGACTTTGGCGACAGTGCTTCCGGCTGTCAAAACGGAGGGTTTGCTTTTCAGGGACTCGTTCATCAAAGAACTAATCAAATATGGTTCCACTTTTGCATCTTTGGACAAGGATAAACAGTCCTTGCAGAAAAAGTTCTCCCAATGGGTTTTTGTCAGGGCTGACAGAGGCAGGAACCCCTTTGCCAGCTGCACTTATTCCAACCAAGGTGCCCGAGGATATTACAATGCTTCCTACCAAAAAAACAAGCTGCAGTTTTACCTGCAAAGAGGCAGAGGTTTCTGTAACAGAGGTTACAAGAACTGTAGGCTCTCTAATCGAACAGGTAAGATTAACTTCTGGCCTTCCTCCTGTAGGGTGGTGAAGGGATCTTAGTTTTTTTCTCCTAAAATGGTTGTCAATCACCTCAGACCCTTGGATACTAAATACAGTTCAGGGTTATGTTATTGAACTTTATTCAAATCCTGTTCAGGCAAATTTACCTCTACTTCCACGATTCGCAACGTAAATGTTTGATCTTATTTCTTTGGAAGTACAGTATCTTCTACAGAAATAAGCAATTGCCCTGACTTAGCCCGATCCATCAGGATTCACCAGCTCCATTTTCTTAGTTCTAAAGAAGAACAAAAAGATGCGTCCAGTAATCAACTTCAAATGTTTCAACCATTTTGTAGTTTACTGACATTTCAAAATGGAAACGATTCTTCATCTAAGAGATACTCTCCTTCAACACGATTGGATGGTTTATTTAGACTTACAAGATGCATTCCCCGTAGTTCAGATTCATCCAGGTTTCATGAAATTTCTACAATTTCAATGGTTAGACCTACACTATCACTTTACCTCTCTGCCCTTCGGTCTCTTGTCAGCCCTGTGGTGCTTCACCAAGTTAATGGAACCACTGGTAGCTTTCCTCAGAGCTCAAGGGGTGAAACTCATCATTTATCTAGACGAAATTCCTATAATGAGCCAGTCTCCTATAACTCTTTTTCCCACTTGACACTGACATGCTGTCTCTTCTCTGATATAGGCTTTATTCTCAACAACAAAAATCCTCTATGTCTCCAAACCAACTAATAGAATTCTTAGGTTTTGAAATAAACTCGACTTTTGCCACCCTTCATCTTCCTTCACAAAAGTTAAAAAATCCGAAATTCTTCAGATCCTACGCAACTCTTTAATTTCTCTCAGACCTCTAGCTCGAGTAGTAGGTCTTCTCTCTTTCTCTATCCAAGCGATATTCCCAGGCCCTCTTCACTATTGAGTGTTATAGAGGCTAAAAATTCAACATTTAAGAAAGGGCCTCTGATATTCAGACACTATCTAGCTCCTCATATAGAACTCCCGTGGGGGACAGACCATTTAGATGCCTGGAATGGCAGAACTATCTTCGCATCAGCCCCGGGTCCTGTATTAGAATCTGATGCAAGCCGCACAGGATGGGGGGCGTGGGGGGGGCTGATGTTGTCCAATATCGACTGAAGGTACATGGTCTTTACAGGAGTCCAGGTTGCATATCAACTGTTTAGAGATGCTTGCCAGCTCCTTTGTAATCAGAAGCCTTGCAAAAAACAAGGTTTGTTGTTCTATCCTTGTCAGGATGGACAACATTTCAGCAGTACGCTACATAAATCATCTAGGAGGGACAAAATCCAGACCCCTAGCTGAACTGGCAAAGGGTTTTGGGGAATTTTGCCTTTCAAACCAAATTTTGATTTATGCAGAGTATCTTCCAGGTGCTCTCAACTCTATAGCAGATTGGCACTCACGCCATCTTCGGAACTCAAGCAACTGGAAACTTCATCCCTTGGTCTTTCAGTCAATTCAGGATAAGTGGGTCCTTTAATAATGGATTTGTTTGCCTCCTGCCTCAATTTGCAGATTCCTCAACAGCTGGCGTCC
The DNA here is from genome assembly GCF_031143425.1 of Pleurodeles waltl. NCBI lineage: Eukaryota > Metazoa > Chordata > Amphibia > Caudata > Salamandridae > Pleurodeles > Pleurodeles waltl. The sequence continues at coordinate 554,843,202 of NC_090443.1, read as the reverse complement.
AGATCCTTTGTCCTTGGCCTCAGATGCCTTTTTACAGAATTGGTCAACATCTCTGAAATACACCTTCACCCCTTTACTCATGATCAACAGGGTACTTGCACAAAAGCGAGACATCAACAGGCCACTCCATTGCTTATAGCTCCATTCTGGCAATCACAGATATGGTTCCCAACTCTTTTGGAACTATCAATAGACTTTCCCATTCTTCTTCCTTTGTTTCCAAACCTCGTGTTAAACTCCCTGAATCATCTTCACAATCTCATCCTAGACAACCTTCTGACCCTTTCCGCTTTGTAGATTTCGGGAATCCTCAACCTCTCCCTTTCGCCAGAGGCTTCAGAATATAACAAACAATCCTGGGCTCCACGGACTAGAAAGGCTTACAAATCGTCTTGGTTTTTATGGCACAGCTGGTGCTTGGGAAAGAACATTAATTCCCTTTCAGCAGATGTATCATTCATTATTAATTTCGTAGCAGCAGAAGCTAGCATGGCAAATCTTATCGCACCATCAATCTTTGCCAGGGCTCGAAAAATCTACTCGACCACTCACTATGGCCAGATTTGTTTTATGAGGTCGAGCTTTTTTTTAGATTCCACTCGACCTTTCTGGCGAGTGGACAAAGAACAGGTGCTCTGTTCAGTCAGCAACTGAATTAGCAATTAAGGTGCCTTTAAAACGTATTCTTGTCACATTTGCTCTGTGTTCAGAGACAGAGGTCAAAAGTCAGTTTGTCTTCATGCAATGCAAATACTTTTCCTTGTGACTACACAGTTCCAGGATTTTTGTAAGTTGAACCTACGTGAAATAAAAGGCTTTTGGTATCAGGTTTTTCCTAACACACAACATTTATATAATTAAGTCAACTTTACAAACATTTCAAAATAAATTTCAGTAGCTGTGAAAGACCATTTTCTGTTCTTGTGTGATGAAAAATATTTTTAAAGGATGAAAATAAAAGTCAGAACACTTTACATGGTGATGTGTAAATGATAAGTGTTTTTATTATTGTTAATACACTATATAGGTTTATCAGTAAAGCTGCAAGTTAGTGGGAATGTTTTTGGACATTTCTTGAAAATTTACTGTCTGTAAATGACAGTGTGCTACCATAGCATGCTTTAGTAGTATATTTATTAAAAGTGAGTGTTTAAACACAAACTGAGAAACACTCCTGCCCTGATAGCAAGGCTATTAGTAAACTAAGAGGCACGTCATGCATGGATCATGTGTACCCTATATGTGGGGCTAGATTTATTATATATGGAGCAAACATTTAGTATACTTAATCAAACAAAAGAGGATTTTTTACAGCAGAAGTGCTGAACTCACATATTTGAAGGTGCACTCATATGTGAGAATGAAGAAAAAGGTGACTGTAAAATACAATATTTGCCTAGGATCACCCAATTTGAGACCTGTTTCCGGGTCAAGTACATTACAGTTAGGTCGAGTAGATTATTCAAGCTACTCGACCTGCAGGTCTAATAACATTTTTATGATTTTTCGAGTCCTCTTTACCTATCATCTATATCATCCAACCATACTTATGTTAACGGGAAACCAGTTGGAGAACACCCACTTGTTTGTCTGGTTTTGAAGGGAGTAAAATTCTCTAATCCTCCGCTTCCCAAATATAGTCAGTTATGGGATGTGAATTTAGTTTTAAATCTTTTTTTGTTGTGGCCAGATTATACTATGCTTTCTCTGAAAATGTTATCTGCCAAGTTGACGATTTTGTTATGCCTCATTTCTATTAAACGACTATCTGATGTTAAATCTCTTGACATTTCTTCTTGCCAGTTTACCCCATCAGGTGTTTTGTTCATAGTAGTTGAACAAACCAAAACCAACTTAACATCAGTGTTTTATCTTTATTTTACTGATCATCCCAAGCTATGTGTGGGACAATGTTTAAAGATTTATGAACAGAAGACTGTAGATCTAAGAATACCCTCTGTATCCCAACTCCTTATCTCCTTTAGGAAACCCAATAATCCTGTATCTTCCCCTACTCTAGCTTGTTGTGTAAAGTGGATCATGTCCCTGGCAGGTATTGACACTTCCACATTTGGGTCCCATTTTTCTATAGGAGAAGGGTATCCAACGCCTTTTGGGTGGGTTCTCGCTTGGAGGATTGTGAGAAAACAGTGCTGATTGCAGAGGCCCCTTAACTTTTTGCCCCCATTTTCCACGTTTTCCTGGTGTTTTCCTGACTCTGATGGTGCCCAGGGTACTGCTAACCAGTCCCAGGGCCTGTGCTCTGTGTAAAATCAATATGCAAATTAGGATAATTATAATTGGCTAAGTCAACCTACCTTTAAGTCCCTAGAATATGGTAGGGCATGTAGGTTTAGGGACCACAGCATAGGTACTGCACCCATAGGTGCACTGCTGAGGTGCCCAGTGTCATTTTAAAGGCAGGCCTGCCTTGCTGGCTGCTTTTAAATTAAAGTTATATGCAAATTTAACTTTGGAAATAAAAGTAGTTCCAAAGTCTTAAACGACCTTATTTTTACATATACGTCACCCCTAAGGTGTGCCCAATGTGCCCCTAGGGCTGGGTCCCATGTACCTATAAGCAGGGACCTTATAAAAATAGTTTTATAAGCCCTGGTGAGGTAAAAACAGCCAAATTTGTTTTCCCTCATTGTAGTGAATGGCCTTCATAGGCTAGAATGGGGAGACTTTATTTTAATTTCTAAAGTCCCCTTAAATGACAGATACCAAGAGTTTGGTATCAAATTAATTGTTATAATAAATCCCACAACTTCTAGTTGTGGGATTTACTATAACTTGTTCAGGTAAAGAGTTTTGAACATTACCTGAAAAGTTGCCAATTTCAGCCCTGCATTGTTTTTGCTGATGTGCCCTGATTGGCCAGCCTCTGGCAGCCTGACCAGGCTGCTTGATGAGGTGTGAAGTGGCATGGCTTCACACAAAGAGATGTGCCTGTGGGAGGGAATCTCCCCTCAGCAGATGGTGAGGCAGGAAGGGCTGCCAAACTGGTCTTCAAAAGGCAGAGAAGGACATTTGGAGCAACCCAGCAACACCCCCACATCCTGCAACCCCAGATAACTAGGTGCCCCCTTGATTAGATTAGGAGAGGGCAGGAGAGTGGTGTGTTTATGATTTTTAGCCACACCAGTGGGTGAGCTCAGCCAGATGTATCCTCCAAAAATCATTTTCAGCCATGATGGATTTTTGAGGAATGTTGCCTCCTGGGATTGATTTTTGCCACACTTCCCAGGAAGTGGTCATCACAGGGGGAAGGACCCTGCACCTGATTGGAGAATCAGGACCCCCCTGTTTTTCACCTAGGAGCAAGGATAAAACTGGCAGACCTGCACCCACACCTCAGTTCCCTACCACATCCCTACCAGGAAGAACTACAGAAGAAGGACTACCCTGCTGGACCCCTGGCCTGCACCTGGACCCTGCACTCTGAAGGACTGCACCAGCTGCACACTTGGGCTTTACCACAAGAAGGACTTTGCCTGGCTGCAACTGGTTCAAGGAGGGACTCCCTGTTTGCTACAGGTAAAAAATTGCTAACCAGAGTCCCCTGCACCAACTCCTGAAGAAATCAACCAGCTGACCACTGCCCAGTGGCCAAAAAGGAGTTTGCGCCAGGTGCATTCTGGGAGTTTTAGTCCACACCCACAAGGATCATCTCAGAGCTTCTGGACCCTTGGGGTGAGCTGTGGACCCCAAAAGAACCTTAAAGGAACATCTGGGAGAAGATCCAAAAGTTTGGAGAACTTTTGAAAAAAAGCTCCATAGAGGGACCGACCCGCCGCGGCAACTCTAGCCGGCTTGCCTCAACCGCGACCTGGTCTGATTTGCGGGTTCGTCCCTGTAAAGAAAATCTCCAAAAAAGAGACTAAGTCCGAACGTACAAAGTTGACCGGGACCTCCCAGCCAGCATATCCGAGGAGGGCTCCAAGGACGTCGGATCAAGATCCAGGTTTACCCCGGTCGAAGGATTTTCACCTCAAAAAAACGACTAAGTCCGAAGGTAAAAATCTCCACCGAGGATTTCAGTGACGCGTATCTGGAGAAGGGTTCCAGGAGGTCGGATTGGACTGGCAGGTTCGTCCCGCTGAAGAAAATCTTCAGAAAAACGACTAAGTGCGAAGGTAAACTTATGACCGAGGCCTCCCACGGCCTGTAACCGAGCCGGGCTCTATCGCGGTCGGCCTTAAGCTTTGACTTTGCCCCGGTCGAGGTGCAATCAGATGACCCGATTGGCGCTTTTTGTTTCTAGGCACTAAAAAAACAATAATTCTTTAAATAATCATATCTCTGGTTCCCCTTATCTGATTTTATTCATTTTTGTGTCATTTTAAAGATAGATTATATTTTTATTTTCATAAATTGGTTTTGGATTTTTAAACTGTTTCCTGTGTTTTATTTAATTACTGTTTTGTAATATTTGAATGCTTTACACTCTGTCTCCTAAGTTAAGCCTTGTCACTCATTGCCAAGCTACCAAGGGTTGAGCTGGGTTTAATTTACTGAGACCTAACTGGACCTAAGTGGTGGTTAGTGGCCTATTGCTAAGTGTAGGTACCTACCTGCCCTTACCAATAACCCATTTTCCAACAAGGACATTCTTAGATCTGCAGATTGGTCTAATGACAATGTATTCAAAGTTTTCTATTGTAAACCTGTTGATAATGTTTCTATGAATGTGATTAATATGCTTTGAACAAGCATAAAGGGAGCCTCCGATCTTGACATAAAATGGAGATTTTCCTAGTATTTATGACAGAAAGTCTTAATTTTATTAAAGACACTGAGGCGAGTATTATCCCACCGCACTGTTTAACTGCTGTTTTCTCCCACCCTCACAACAACCACGATTTCTACTCAACCTTCCTCGTAACTCGTCTGCACACCCTTTGGGGTCCAAATTCTCGGATACTTCCTCTTCGAGAGCTGTTGGGAATCCTGCCGGTCCTGTTGGTCCAGAACCTTTTCCGTATCCTAGATTCATGAACTTTTGTTAGTAACTTTTTTCCTTCATTATGGTTATACTTATTTTATTTTCTATTTTCCCTCTATTTTGTTCTGATTGACTTCTCAAGCAAGAAAATCGGGCTGTTCGCAGTCAAGTGACATCATAATACTGTGTATGTCATTCTGATTGGTTATTGTGTTTGAACTATGTTTTTCTTCCCACTGGCTTATTTCCTTCACCACTTGGGAGTTGTAGTTTTGTTTATCTTGACTGCTGCTATAAAAATTAAGCAAGGAAAGAAACGCATATTACTCGCCTCAGTGACTTTAACATGTCGGCAGCCAAGGACGTAACGGTTATGTCCTTGGCTGCGGCGCTAAGGCGCCAAGGACGTAACCGTTAAGTCCTTGGACTGGCTCATGGTGGGAGCGCTAGCGCTCCCCCCATAAGCTTCTCCTCACCGGCCCCAGGGCAGGGGTGGAAGGGGAATCGCTTCTCCTTCGACCCCCACCTCCCCCCGCCCCTCAAGGCATCTGATGACCTCAGCACACTGACCTCATCAACGTATCAAAGGAGAAATGCAGAAGCATTTCTCCTCTGATCACGTGGAGGGGCCGAGACAGGCATCAAAGGAAAGGAAAGACCTTTCCTTTCCTTTTAGGTCTTTCTCAGCATTTCTGATGCGATCAGGCAGAAGAAATGCCCACTAGACACCAGGGAGTTTGTTTGTTTTTTGGTTTATGCGTAAGGAGAGCGGCTCCTTGGGCAAGGGCCGCTCCCAGAGGGGCAAATTATTTCACAGCTGTTTCTGCCACCACCAGGGAGGGGGTGGGGTGGGGGGTCAAAAAACCCCAGACACCAAGGTTCTTCTTTTTTTTTTTTGTTATATGTGGCGAGCGACCCTTGAGGGTAAAATTAATTCTAGGCCGTTTC